>NC_045693.1:23811672-25011672 GCF_003331165.1 Xiphophorus hellerii | reverse complement strand
AAACAGACAAGTTTGAATTTTTGCCTCTGTCTCTGCATGCCTGACTAATGACAGAAGATCAAAGCCATATCAGGTTCTTGACAGCTGGAATGAAGAACATGGGAGAGGGAGACAGTAACTTTACTCCCTCACAAACTTGGACGTGAAAGGCTTCTGGCTAACATTTGCAAACAACAAAACACCAACAGCTACTGATGGATTGTACATTGTATGTAAGCATAATAAAATCTTAATATTTTGATATGCTTGCCTCTTTATTCGTTTGACAAGAGTCACTCCAGACTGCTGGGCACTTTCACTTCCTTGTGATCTGGAATAATAGGAATTAGTAAGAGGTAGAAAGTTAAATTGGCAACAATATCCTTTTCAAACTTAACTTATGTATCATGAAAGTTTATAAGTGCCCAAAAATTTTAGTATTTAGTTACAGAAATGTTTCTATGTTTTAATGACCATATAAGACAGTTTAAACTCACACAACTACACATTCACTAGAAAGGGAGATTTGATTGGAGGCTAAATTGTGTCAGAAGTTTAAATTACTCATTGTAGTGATGGGAGATCAGTTTTGGTCTTCTTTCTGATGATGCTTTTAAAACAGTTATTTATTTTTTAGATTATTTTTGCAATGATGATGCACAATGAATTTTATAAACAAGAACTGGATGCACCATTTCTTGTAGATTTCTCTAACCTATACACAAACATAAATAAATACATTAACCAATACTCATTTTTACATTAACATCCCTTTCTAAACTACAACTCGGATACAAAGTAATTGATCTCCTGTCACAGATCCAAATCCAAATTTTGAATATATTTGAACTCAGTGTTGTTCTTTTATTCCCTTTCTAAAACCAGCTGTAATGTGGAATATTAACCAGTTGTGTTCAGGCTTCAAACATCAACCATCCAGAATTTAGAGATACATTTCCTATTATTTCATCCTGTTTCTGAAATGTACCTGCAACATTTCAGACATTTAACAACATGACACTTGATAGTAGTTATCGTGTTTTTAAGTTTAAACTAGGAGCGCAGCGATTGCAGTTTTCTGGCCAATCGCCGATCTTAAAAAGCCTGACCTGCCGATTCAGATTTTGGCCAATAGCAAATGTTTTTGTCTGACAAGTTGCTAAATATAGCAACGAAGCCGCTAAGCTGGCAATAGTGGGTGACTATTGTTAACCGTGGAGATTGGAGGATAACATTCGGTTTTAGACCAAGTACTGGCTGATCTCTAATGTCCCAGAAATACAGAAACCGGGGCTGATTTATCGGTGTACCCCCTGTTTAAAAGCTTCATCTTAATTCCATACTGCACATTTTTTGTCATTTAGACCTAAACTATTAGGACTGGACATTATATCGCAGAATTATTGTTTTTGCAGTATTACGTTATTGCTCCTGAAACATTCTTGATCACTCTAGCTTATCATCTTTTCTTAGGGGGGGACATGTCGAGCCAAAAGGTTAAAAACTGAAACACAGTTTGTTGTTCTAACACATCAAAACAGGATTTGGTGTCAGTAAAACTGACATTGAATTTCTGGAACGGCTCTAACGTCAACTCGTTTTTAAAATATGTCAACTGTGATTAGAAGCCAGGTCCAAGCTAAGATAGCAGAATTAGTGCCGTTAATTTAGATTGTTTGCTAAGATGTGTGCTGAAGCATACAACCAGAATTATGCCAGAAGCTTTTGATGTCAACAAAAAGGTCAAATTACAACTTGCAAGGGAACTTTTAAGAAATATTAGTGCTGTTGGAAATGGTTTTTACTAAGAGGGTGTTAGAGAAAAGTTAAAGTAACTTCAAACTTGTACATGCAGCTCTTGTGTTTAAAGTTTATTGAAGTTATTTGTTTTGAAATCATTTGACATTGGAAACAGAATAGTTAAACTAAGTCATTAGGGATTTAAAATCAGTATGAAATTAATTTCCACAATGAATGGCTCCAAACTTCTCATCTTTTAGTTTATCGGTACACTGTGTTCCTGTTGTCGCATGTGCAGATTTACAGAAATTTGGGAAACTATAAAAATTCACCACAAGAGGGCAACCTAGCACAATGATCTGCAATAAGCCTTCATTCATGCAGCTATAATTAAATCTGTTGGATCATGTTTGTAGCTGTCAGTAGATAGTTTGGCCTATTTGGATGCTTTTAATGACAGGCCAACATCCTTAGGAGTTTTTAAAAGTCCACTAATGGCCTTTAGTTTCCCCAACTATCCTTGTTTGTTCAGAAGTATGTAGAGAGCTCTGATCTTCTGAGGTACCCCAGCCATTCTGGTATCTACAGTCAGGTTGAAAGCAGTCATGAGTGCCGCTCTTAGTAAAAGGAACAGAAGAAGAGGAGAGGTGAGTTCTCCTGACCTCTCATCAGACGGCAGAAGAGAAAAGGGGAAGACGACCATTGTGCCCAAGCACTGAAGATGATGAAATTCAAGATCCCCGCGCTCTGGCTTCGTCTTAATCTTGGGGCCCAACCTTGCGTTAGGCTAATCCCTCTCTGACGAATTACTGGCCCTGTCTAGATTGTATTTTGTCATTGAAAAAGGTAGTGTAAAACACTACCTTTTTTCCCCTCCCCTATTTGTTCGTCTGACAAGGCAAATCGCATAATCAAAAGATGGAAAGAGAGAGAGAGAAAGCAATGGAGAGAGGTGGATGACTGCAAATGGCTGCGCAGTAGTATCTCTAAATTGCATTCTACCCTTGCCTTTCACCCTTTTTCAAACAGCCACATATTATCAAAAAGGTGGGCAAATTGAGAGTCAGAAGATTGGACAGCTATATTTGAAGGCATTGTGCTGACAGGCCCTTTTGTGTGTGCATAGTGGCAGGGGGGTTAATGTGCGTATGTATGTCTGTGTGTATTTTCTCTGCGTTTGCATATCAGCCAGAGCTGGAGATTGGAGACCAACTTCACTCATCTTCAAAGCTTTGTGAAAGGATTTAAATAACGCGCACCGACACTCACACAGGGCTGCTGTATTTAAAGGCGAGAAGCTATCATGTCAGAATACATTGAATATACAGTGATAGAGACTCCAAAGCCCACTCTGCCTTGCTCCTCCCCCATCGTTTACCCTTCAGTCCTACTTCAACAGTTTTTTTTGTGCACATTACATCAATGTCACCAAGGACAGAACGCATTTCTGACCGAGTATGGATGCTCTGCTGTTTGACAACCTGTCTTGACACATGTGTGAACAATCACAGAAGAATTTTTAATTCTTACAGTATCTAGAGTTGAGGGTTCTCTCGCTATATATAAGAAAGGACTTAAAAAAAATAACAAGGATGTTGGCATGGGTTTACTGTAGCCTCAAATAACAATTTGCACCAATTGCAAGGGATGCACCAATTTGAACATTTTGACTAATATTAAAATTGCTGATATAGCAAAAAACATTTATTGCTGTTATTTATATTATACAAATAAAATAAATATACATTTGAGTATATTTCCTACCCATTTAACACTGGGTGCCCCCACCCCGCTCTTCCCCCAGAAAACAAACCAGTCACTCCGTTGACTAGTTTCTCTTCTGTTATCGTTAAAATGAACATTTGCTATTAATGTCGGACCAGTTTCACTTCTTGGACCGATACAGATATGTTAAAAATGACTTTTACTGATTTAAGTCACCTAAATCATGTAAATGTTTGGACATCAAATAAAAATGTATGTAGGACATATTGTCATATGTAACACATAAGAGTGCATCTCTACTGTAAAGAGAGTGCACAGAATAGTCAAAGATCCCTTGCCCTGAATGCTCCAACCTGGTAAAATGATGTAGGGAGATCCTCTCCTGTAGGCAAAGATGAGTTCTACAAAATATTATCAGCAGGAGAGTCCATAATAGTTGCACACAGTTTGTTCTCAAATATTGAATTTCTCCAAACCTCATTTATTTAGCACAAAATAAGAGTGGAGTAGGCAGCCTTCGTTCTTCAGCATTAAGCACACCTTCCCAAACACACACCCTTGCTTTTTTGTATTGTACCCAAAGCCACATTACCCTCCTCTCCCTCTCCCTGTCTGGAACATATTACGTAGGCCAGTGGCTTGTGAGCACCGACTGGGCCTCGGGGAAGAAAAACACAATTATTTCAGCTTCTGGCTATTCACGCAAAGGTGACAAAAGCTGGTATGAAGTATGAAATCCCAAAAGTTTCTCCTGTGTCGTGGCCGACAAATTGGGATTAATTTGTGATTGTGTGCACGCGTGTGTCACCGAAGTTTTCACCTCTGCTCATTTTTAAATACTTGTTAGGACTCAATAGGGTTCATTTATTGTGTCAGAGGAAACGGCATGTTCACTTAAAGTATTTGCATGTGCCTGCAATGATAATTTAAGCTGAAATGTGCTTCATACTTCAAAGCTTAGAGAATGTACATTATTTCCTGTGTGGGTGGGTGTAAGAAGGCAGGCGGTTTGTAGCATTTGATCACACAACCACACACGCTTCCCAAATTAATTTAATCTAATTAATTGCCGTTCAGAGAGGGGACAGATGCTTGTGATTACCCCCTACGCGCAGACTCCCCTCTGCGCAGGCACACACACCACATCGGAGGCGCACACTCCTATTGCAACTGTAAATGCCTGCATGTTCTGCCTCTTTTCTTTGTAAAGCATTACCGGCTTGTAAGAAAAAAACAAAAAGAATATAATGCACATGCTCTCGTAAACATTACAACGTAAATGTTTTTATTGCACGTTGTTCTGTTTTTGTCAGACAAATTGTCAGAAGTATTTGCTTGAGTTTATATCTAGCTTTGTGTCCAGTAAGTTGTATGTCAGGGCAGTGTGTGGTTGTGTCTGTAGGTTGTAGGTGACTGTGGAGGCCGGGTGGTCCCTGCTGTCACCCTAATAGGCTTATTGGCCCCTAATCCACACCACACCACCCTATCACATGGCCAGTCTGCTGACTAAAAGCTACTACTGCCATGAGGTTCCTGTGTGGTTGCGTTTCTTCGCAGGTGTCATGAATGTATGTGACCGTCTGAACTTATGTGCTGTCTCTGCTGTTCAAGACATTTGCATTCTTGGCTTCTCATGACTCGTGTCCACTCAGTGTGAAAATTTGCTTCTTCACAGATAAATTGCTGTACTTTGTCTCTTTAGTTTCACCTAAAGGCACACAATTACAAAAAATGCAGCAGGGAATATAACTATATTAGACTTTAAAGGATAAAAACATGTTTATAGAGCTCTATGCTGTTGTTTGCTTCTCTCACTACATCACTGTCGTATAACTAAGTACCACCCCTGATCCTAGCCCAGACTTTTTTCATCCTCATACTGCAACGTATTTAATGGTTGCAAAGACCCAATTTCATTTATTGTGGTGCCTCTTTCAGGGAATGCAGATTATCAATGATTCCTCTACCATTGGCATGTTTGCTGCTGTTTGAGCCTTTCCGCCAAATATGGAAGCGAACTCGGAAGTTTCCTCAAGTGGCTACTTTACCTAGCAATCACCACAATTTAACAAACTAATTGAAAACATGAGGCGATGCTTGCGTTAAACATGGATGTCCCTATTTACATTCATAAAGGGAACATAAACTGGCCTTTAAGTCATATTGTGATTCCTGGAACCCGTTTGAAACTCTTCAACAGCCTGCCACATAAAAATAAATAAAAAGATGGGACTTTAACCTGTGCTTCAGGATTAAGTTTTAAACTGAGTTTATATCCATCTGTAAAAAATACTGTGTTCTCTCAAAATAATAATCACGGTTTGGTTAAATTATTAGATTGACACTCCTTTTGAATAAAATTCTGGTGCTTTTTTAACCCATGTACTTTACCAGAGTTATTCAATTGCAGGTAAAAGAACAGATGCACATGCTTCTCCATGCTATCACGCTCTGCTTTGTAACGCTGTTGGCACACACATCTTTTATCTTTGCATGCGTGCCTATTTTTTGCTTATGTGCCTGTTTGTTAATTAAGCTGATTAAACCGTTGCCCAGTTGAGGTAGAGCCTTGCTTCTGTGCTTCCTCTAATTCATTTCATACTCCCTTTTTTTTCTGGCTCTTTTATGTTTCTGTGCATTTCATCTGTCATATTTTTGACACGTTTGCTCTTTTATCTTATTCATTCTGTCATCTTTCGTCCTTGCGCTGCGCCACTCATGCTGTGTTCTGTGTGTGTCTGTGAAAGGCCCATATGTTTGCAGCGAGTCCTGTGTACGCCATGTGCACGCAGCCTGTGTATGCTCTGACTTGCATGTGTGAGAGTGTATTTGTGAAAGTGACTTGTCCCACTGGTCCAGGTTGTGACCTCGGCTTTCATCTCCTTATTCTGGGGCTTCGGCCTCCCGTTGCGATTCGTTTCCAGCCAACAACGCAGCAGATGCCACCAGACACCAAAGCAGACACTGACAGTTCGTATGTACATATGTCCACCTTCTCAATTAGTCGGTCATGCATTACCTACATAACAAATTATGCATTTACAGTAAATATAACCAAATATGAATGCCTTTTTCACAAATTAAAAAAAAAAGAAGTTGTCCAAAGGATCTGCTTGCACAAGAGAAATATACCTACTTACATAACTCCCTTCGTTGAGCATGGGATTTATGTAGAGCTAACAGGAAATCAAAGATAGGATAGTGGCTAGATTATGTTACCATGCTGGTATCAAAGATTTATGAGCCTTGGCCTGGATTTCTAAAAGCTTCAACTGAGAAAAGTGTGTAACGATGTGTCCAGCACACAGGACTATCCAAAATACAGGTTTGGGTACATAATAACAAGGCAAGACTTAAGCATTACTTTAGGAAAAAACTTATACATTTATTATGTTTTACAAATAAAGAGAATGGATTCTGTTCAGTTTTAGTCAGTCTTTTCCAGCTGACTACTCCAAATCCATATGTTTCAAACAGGAATAATGGTTTCTTTCATCTTCTTTGCAATTCAGGAATATTTCATTATCCAAAAGGGACATTAAATGTCTTAACTCTTTTCACCAAAGTAAGAACCGTTGTGGTTTATGATGCTATAGGCTTGAAGGATCACCAGTAGCAGATACTCTTATAGCAAATCTGAAGAGGTGTATGACAAAAGACTGTTTGTGTATAACAGTCTCATAGCTTACAACAGCTAATAGCCTCATTTCCAGGCAACAGTGACAATATTCTACAGCAATCTGTGCTGGTTGACACCATCACTTGTTGGCAAGCACTGCCAATCCACATCATTTGCCTTTGCTGCTCCTCTTTAAATCTTTGTCCAGCTGTATTTTTAGAAAGTCTGACATAGAGATGTTGGAGTCAGGGTTGTGATACAAATAAGGTGTAGCAAACATATACCTCACATGACTGATCAGCTGTTTATACTGTTGTTTTGCATTAGAATTGGATTTCTTTATGTTTCTGGACATGTAACATCACCAATATCAGTTGACATGAAGGAACATTTTCAACTTGGCCAATAACACATTCCTGAAAACATTTCTCCATTTTCCTCATATGTGTTCTCTATGCTAGTTTGCAACCTCTACTTCTTTTTTCTTACAGCTTTGCATAACATCAACATCTTACAAAATCACGCTGCACATTGCCTCCTTGAATTGGTCCAATAAGGTGTAAACACACTTAATTCACATTTTATTTATTTTCCCTTATTGGCAACATTAAAAAAAAATACTCAACAAAATTACGTGAGTGACAATTGGTTGGAAACACAGCTAATGTGACCGGACCACACAAGAACTACGGTACTTTCTTTCTTACATAAGCAATAGGAGGAGTCTCAAATATACGTACATGAAACCCGGCTTAAAGCATTTATCTTCATATCCAAGAACCATAATAATAGCTCAGGAATGGTGGTAGCAGCGACTAAGTTGTGCTTCATGAGGCAGCTTTCATTAGAATTAACTTATTCTAGTGTTTTAATATGGAGAGTCTCAAACAACTGTTTAATTCAAGACATCTTAGAAGCTGATGGAACTCATCTCTGTCAGAAAGCTACTGATAAGAGGTCTGTTAAGACTTTGGAGAGTCAGGGTCACATCAGGTTTCTTCTACCAAAACGTATTTACCCCATTCCCTTTTAGTTAGTTTTTGAGTTGGCATTTCTTAATTTTACATTATAGTCTATTTTTTGTATTGCCCACTGCACCCTCTCCCAACGGTCGTCTGAGGTTGTCCTCGATTACCTCATGACTTTCAGTTGACTCTAATCAGACTTTCCCGCCTTGTCTTTCCCCTCATCTCGTTTCTGTTATGTGTTATATGGTGACGATGGGTGGCCAGACGGTGCTGGTGGGCAACGAGGCACAACTGTGAAAAGCCAGTTGAACAGTTATCTCCTCTGCCTTGCTTATTTATTTTGTTCTTTTAGGACTTAAGATGGCTGCCTGCGATGTAGACATGCCTGTGTGGCCCGCCAAATAGCGGCCTCTGCAAATCCCCCTGTTTATCCACAAGCTTGACCCACTGGGCATGAGAGGGCGGCATGTACGCTAGGTGTCTACCAGTGGTGGAGAAAGGATATGTGTGTATGCATGCAGGCGTGTGTGATGAACGTAGCTTAAATTTGTGTTTAGGATGAATCATCCAGATTATCGCTTGAAAATCCGCTGTCGGTGAGTACGTGTGAGTGCTTGTTTGGATATGAAGATGCAAGGGATTGAACCCCCCCCCCCCACACACACACACACACACCGAGTTCTTGGCAAACGGAGGCAGTTGTTCTGCTAAGTGACAAAGAATAGGGGTCTTGTGAAGTCTTCTAATGCCAGTGCTAAGCCAGCTACTGGCGGTTAGAGTGATCCATAACTGATCTGTACTTTGGATCTTTCTCAGAGTGCCACACCCAAAGAGTTCCAGGTGTTAGACTAAAGCCTAAAGTTTTAAGGAGAAAAATGTATTGAAATCAAACGACAAATTGTTTTGAGCCTGCTGTAGTTTTCAAATTGCATTTTGTCCTCCCCTCCTCCAATTCAAACAAAGATTGCTTCCATGCATGGCAAAGATGGCTGATGCATGCTCAGAATATCACAAGAACCATTTTAGGTTGCATGTAAATGCACATAAATACAATCTGCAAACTGTATTGTTCTTTCAAGGAAAAACAGAATTTCAAAGAAGAAGCGCTCAAGCATGCAACACACACACACCAAGTCACACCAGCTTCTTATCCAATCCCTCCACTAATTCCCCCTTGGTAGAAGGTGTTCATTGTTTCTCTTTCATTCTAATCTCTCCTTCTCCTTTTTTTTCAAAATCCATATTAGATTCTCTTTGAGTTGGCCACAATCGGAGGCACTGGAGCAGAGCATCACCCTGCTAATGCTCTTTGTCTCCCCAGATTTGTCACTTAGCATGGAGAGTACACCTTTGTCATGGAGCAGGGTGGGAAAGAGGCAGACTCTCACTTGGGGCAATTGTTTCTTGTCGGAGGCCATCTTAACCCCCCTCCTCTCCCCTCTCTTCCCTTAAGCAAATCAGCTTTGCCCTGGATTAGAGCCCTATCATAGCTCTGACAGATCTCAGCAGCCTGCCAAAAACTGCAAAAACAAACAGATCCTTAAAGTTGGATGGAAATTGCTTCCAAAAAACAATTCCACCTTATCTTCACCTTGATATCACCACTTGATATCTCTTAAATATAGATGTTCTAGTCAGATTTATCATTAAAACTCATGATCTTCTTAACCTACTATGTTATCTTAGAATGAAACTAGAACAGTATTGTGCGCTATCATCCAATGGACATCCCAATACGTTATTTAGAAAAAAGAATTTGCTGTAGAAAATCTTCATTGAAAACACAGTTGAGTTGTTTTCAGAGTTCCAACAGACATTTTCTTTTCTTGAATTTATATAACATAATTGACGTTTGAAAGTAAATTGTTAGTTTGTGTGTTATTGTTAGCTTCCTTCAGTAGTGAAGCAACAGAATGATGAAATATTAAAGGGCTTTTTCACATCTTTCTTTTTGCATCTCAATAAACTAAAAAGAGCAAACCTGTTGTCTTTCAACATGTGTAATAAAAAGTCCACTCTGGATTATTCTAAAATGAATACATATTCCTTACCTCACAATTAGTTTCCCGTGCTAGGTTTGGATGGGAGTAGAGGAGCGAAAGAAGAATAAAGACAACACAAGTTGGCAGTTTTGGAGTCTGCCTCTAAACCTTCAGAAAAAGAGAAAACAAAACCGAGACAACAGTTTATTTTCCTGCTTCTGAAGTGTGTGTGTGTGTGTGTGTTTTTTTGTCTTTTACACAACAAAACCTGACTTCAAAAATATAAATACATACACACGGACACACATCAACTCAGATGTCCGTGGCAAATCTGTTGGTTTGATATCTAAACTGCTGCTTCGCAAAGAGTAATCAATCCCAGATATGGTTCTGAGGAGTATTGGATGCGTGTATGTGTGTGTTTGTTATTGGTCATTTTAGGCCTCTGTGATGACCAGAGATGGTAAAATGGCAGGAAAAGTGATGAGCAGGCGCTTCACAGACCACGAATGAACTCCAGCTAATCCCTTCAACCTGTCTTCCTCTCTCTCACCATCCTCCTTTCCCCTTGTACATTCTGTCTCATTTTCCCAAGCATTTTTCCCTTTTCTCAACTTTTTTTTTTTTGTGATTCGTGTGTCTTCCTTTCTCGTCTTTCTCTCTCCCTCTCTCAGTTCTTGGACCACCTCCCTTCATTCCAGCCAGCCCCTCCTGTGGGCCCTTTCTCTCTCCAGCCAGAAGTGCCGAGCCAGGGCTTTTGCCGGCTGGTAATTTATTTTCCCATTAGCCCCCTGTCTGAAGTGCATGCTCTGGGTGTGAGAGTGTGTGTAGGAGGGGGCACTAAGGGGCCACCCAAAAGAAAGACCCAGAAAGTAGAAGAGAGGAGGGCACCCTGGACACACTGATAAGACGAAAGAGCGGAGGAAGCGAGATGGAGGGGACAGAAATGAGGAGTGGAAGTGAAGACTGAAGATATTAGCTTGGTGGCCATTGGAAAATATACTTATAATGTTGAGACATGAGTGATCTCTGATGCTGAAGTGATTAATCAATCTACAGAGTACTCCACAAACTGTTGCTGATTAATCAATTACAAATTTTTCTCTGTGCCTCAGATTTAGTACCAATTTCAATTTTCCTCCACTCCACCCCCCCCCAAAAAAAATAGGAAAATATTATTCACCTTGGGTTGCCTAAACTGTAATAAGCATCTTTTATGTTTTTTTGTATGTTTTATGCACAACTAAAACTGGTTGATGACAGCATGGGGGTAATACATTAGCAAGGACGACATTTTGAATGATTGATAGCTGTGGCTGCTGCAGCCTAATGACACTTTCTGTGGATAATAAACTATCATTACTTGGATCAACCATGATTTTAAAACCCGTCAAAAATAATTTGGACACATTTCTATTCTAGATTATATGGATGTAACCAGATTTAGCTACCAAAGTATAGAGAGAATGTTCAAAACATTGCTTACCATCAGTCGAAATGGGCAAGGATCACATCCCTGATTCCTTCTCGCCATCTAGCAAAGAGATTTAAAGAGGAGTGACAAAAGCAAATGAAGTGGAGTAGCAGCAGTGCTCCCCAACAACTGATGGTGTCATTGAGGATCTGTTACTGTGGAATGTTGTCTCTGTTGCCTGGAAATGCCTAGCATGTCTTCAAAGATACTTGGATGATATGAGTTAAAACATCTAATTTCCCTTTGGGATAATTGGTGTTTTTGAACTGGATCTAAATCTAAACTGCTGATTTGTCAGTGTTGCAAACACTAGAACTAAAAGCAACTGTATTTTTAAAGTTATTTTGCCACTTTTCCTTTATTTGTTTTTTTACCTTCTTTACCAAGAAAGTACTCTACGGTAGATGTTTTCCTTTTAAGAGGGTTTTTTTCCTCTCCCCCATTTCAGACTCGGAACTCGATGGGCTTTTCCAGTGTGGTAAAATCCTGTCCACCAGTTTTTTTTTTTTCTGAATGCATGTGAATGTGGAGCAGATAAAATCAGCTGGTCTGTATGACCATGTGCCGAACACACAGACAAGAGAACCATTCACGCAGTTCATTCCAATATTAGAACTATTGTTATTGTAATTCCCATAACCAAAGTGATAGCATTGCATGCCTTTTATGTCTATTGTTGCTTTTTAAAATACACAAACACACAGCTTCAGGGAGGAAAAAGTAAATCCTCACATATAATAGTAACCGATGATTAAATTGGCCTTAATCTTTGTGTGTGCGTATGTGTCCATAATGCCTATAGTGTGGCATTCATAGATGGTATGTAAAAAGGGCTGCCTTATCACTTATCAGGGGAGGCCAAATTGACACAGAGGAATCCCTCCATTGTGTGTGGATTCAAAGAGAGATGTGAGCACATTGGATGTCTCCATTTCCAATAACAGTGACCTTGAGGCAAGAGGAATAACACCTCCAATCTGCTGACTGTTGGATTCAGACTCAGCCAGCTGATTTTTGGGGTGTCGAGTGCAAAGGGCTAATGCGGCGCTGGCTTTGTATTATTCTCTAGGGTAAATTGAGTTTGGCTGTAATTGTTTCCAAACGCTTTGAATGTGGATTACAGAGGTGCTGTTGTGCGGTAAGTTATTTGTTGAGTAAAAAGCCAAGCGATATGCAGAAATGTTAAAAAGGTAAAATTTAGAATAAAGCTTTCTAATAAGATTTTTAACGAAAAGCAACAGATGACACATAAACGTACTCACAACTCTTTCATGATTTCACTTATCTTACAAGGGCAGCACAATTTATCGCTATTTCACAACATCATTAGCTGTGTTTCCATTGATCATAAAATTGCGCAAATTAAAATGACTAAAATATGCTCAATGGAAGCACACCATTTTTGAGAAAAACTCACTTTTGAGCCAGGATGAGGTGGTTTTTCAGTTGTATTGTGTTTTGTAAAACTGCAATGGAAACACGTTTTTTTTGCATCATGACTGACGCTTGCATGAGAAACTGATATCTCCCACCACAAAGGTTTGAAAATCAGCCACTCTCCCCGGTTGCTCTCTGTGAGACATTGACTGACATATCTGCCTGTCGCAATATTTAGTGACTTTTAAGATGAAAAATTGGTATCGGTCAAGATGAGATTTGGCATTTTAGTGATCGGCAATCGGCCAGAAACCTGCAATCAGTGCACCTCTACTACTCAGGTTTGTATCATTTTTATTTCCACTTCATAGTATGTACTAGCTTTTGTTTTGTCTGTCACATGAAATCACACTAAGATATGTGAAAGTTTGTGGAGTTCAAGTACTCTGAGGGAATAAAAATATGTTCTCGTCGGTTTTCTCGAGCCGTTGCTTTAATCCACTATGTATTTGGAGTTCAGTTGACCTCGTCTTGTCCCTTCCTCTGCAGTTCAGCGGTGTTTTGTTTTATGCTAGCAACAGGCTTAAGTGAGATAATCATCTGCTTGATGTGAAACCAGTGATTCATCACTTATCACCCTTGTAATAACAGAGCCATGGTTTAATCTTCTGTCTTTGTCAACAGCACATTCAACATCACCATACTCAGTTTGCTTTATTAAAACAGGGCAGTTGGGTAATACCCACATTAAGCAGCAGTGGAGCTGACGATGAACTTGAACAAGTTTTTAATTTTGGTGCCTTTTTTCTGGCCTTTTTGTTACATAAATAACACTTATGACTGAATTTGACACAAGCTTAAATATATACATACAGTCGATCAGAGAAGATCATTAGAAATGAAGTGACTGGTGACCTTTTGTTAAAACCCCATTAGTTGATTGATGTGTGCATGGGGGCTCTTAGTCTTTTTGTTGATCATGTGCTAACAGTGCCCAACTGCCAGTGTATGGGTGTGTGAGTGTGTATCAAACCAGGTCTAAACAAAGCCATATTCTTTTTTAGCACTCAGCCTAATTAATCCATCTCTTAGCCACAAAGGGGACCCTTCCCCTCCCTTTTCTCCAGCATGTCCCATTGGCATTTTAGGGCAGAGAGATTCAGCAGGACCCCCGGGCACCCTCCTGCCCTGACCTCTGCCCCCCCACCAGGGGAGCATCTGTGGATCGATCCGGGGCCAGCTGGCACCAGAAGGAAGAAAAGGGGCAGGGCTGGTACTCTTAAAAAACACAGTTCAACTCAACATACACACACACACACCTCTGCAATGCAAGCCACTTTTTTTAAAGGAAGAGCAACACTAGGCCAGTTTGAGGCTTGGTAACTTAGCTCGTCCCTTTTTCTAAATTGAAAGCCTTGACCTTTTAATGGCAAAATGCAGTTTTAAACAGTTGCAGCCAGGGGGCAGCAAAGAGCTGTCACCCCCTCCTTTTTCTCTTTCAGTCTGTTCCTTGCTTGCCCTTTTCCCACTGCTACACCCCCCCCGCCCCCACACACACACCCCTACACACATGTAGTCATTCTGTAGGCTCAAAGAAAGAGCATATTGATAGTCCTATCCTCTTTGTAATAAATTAAACTTCTGTATTGTCCTTCCCTTTCATTTTACACATTGTCACATCCTCCTAGTCGCCCTAATCCGTGTTACTTCCCACACCTTCTCTCCAATACACACAGTGATTGACAAGCAGCATCCAGGGAAATGGAGAAGATTCCCATTGTTTGCCAGCCACTACCCAAATCTGTAGAAACAGTTATTTCATTCTTCCGCTGCACTATTTGCATATCCTTAACTATTTCCTATTTCTCAACACTCCCCACACTCCTCCTCCTTCCATCGCCCCAAACTGCTTCTCTAAATCCCCACTTCTTAAGTGTTTGCCGCATTTAGCAAATTCATTCATAAAGTATCTGCATGCGCTATTAGCTTAGTATAATAGCAAAGGGTATAATCTGCTGGGAGATAAGAGGTAAAAGGAGAGTTTTTCTCCTTTTTTTTGATCCCCTTCTTCTGGGCTGTTCTTTGGACAGTTGGGTCGGCGGCTTCATTGCTTTATGTTTTCGTGGAAAAAGCGACAAGGCTCAAATGTCAGCATCAAATGTCAAGTGGCCTCCGTAGTGAGTTGGTTGGACTCTTCTTTTGCTGTTTTTGTTAAATCATTTGTTTGAGCATGGAGACAGGTGGAGAAGAGGAACAGGTGCAGAAGGTTGGATTAGACGAAATTGGCAGAAGATCGAAAAAACAGAAAGCCATGATCGAAACGGGAATGTTGGAGATTGTCATTCTAGGAAGCATTAAATGTTTTCTATGCAGTGTAGAAATTAGGAGTGCGCTGATTGTAGTTGGCCTATCACCAATCATTAAAAAGCCTGACCTGTCGATTTCGGCTGATGCTGGGCTTATTTTTATTTGAAACCTTTCTGAATATTGCAACAAATTTGCTAAATTGTCAAATGTGGGTGACTATTGTAACCAGGTGGGTGGGTCTGTCAACGCTCTCACAACAGAGCAAAAGAAGACAGTGACTGATTTTTAGACCGTTGCCAAGGCTAAGATTGGTGGATAAGATCACTTTCACATGTAAGTATCGGTCAGTTTCTGATGTCGTAAATTTAATGAATTTGGGGCTGATCGTTGCACCCCTAGTAGAAAAGTTTGAAGTTTTCCATCTGTTGCAGCTCTTCCTGGCTTGATCAACATGTAAAAATAATGACACGTTTAGAATTGGTTTTCCAATGTTTTAAGACCTCATGAGTTTGGTAAAAGTCAGTATTTTATCAATCTTCAGATTTTTTACTTTCTTGCTTGATGCAATTATGGTGTAGATGATGGGTTTTACTTCTCCTTTTAAAAAACATTGGCGTATGAGTTTGTTGACTTTTATCAGACGTTTGACTTCTTTTTGTGTATATTGTTCGGAAGTAATTCTAATGTCAGACACATTTTTTCCTTTTTGAATTTCCAGGGTTGCTACAGAGATTAAGTTTTTATAAGTCTGAATAAGTATGAGGACAGAAACAGTATATGGAACTTGGAATATTTGTAATTCCTATTTTTTGTTTAAATGGATTGTCTTGTTTATCCATCTAGCTGTGTGTACATTATTTTTTGCAAATTCCATGATTCAAGCCTAACCACTGTTAAAGTTTGTTGTATAGCATTCTGAACCTTTATATTTAAAGTTGGAAAAATAAACACAAAATTAATAGAAAACTACAAGAATTTGACTCAGGAAATGTTGGTATAAATTCTATGTAGAAACAATGACTTCTACAAACTTTTGAATTATTAAAGTTAGTAAAAAATGGCATACATGACATGTCTCTGTTCCTCTTTACGCCTAATGTTGGAACTTTTCTGGCTGACCTGTGGATTTGTAATCTCTGTTATGGGCTTGAATAGTTTATCACCTTATTACCAAACACCTTACCACTCCAACATGATACAAGTTCTGTGTGAATGCGTGTGTGTGTGTGTGTGTGTAAGTGTGAATAAATAACCTGCAGTCTTCAGAGATAAGGCTGAGATTGAGTTTTCTCCCACAGCACCAAAGCATCTAAGGTGAGTGTGTGTCTTTGTGTATGAAGACATCAGGAAACGGCTAACGTAAAGAGCTTGTATCGGTTTATCTGGCACACATGGCAGGGATTGTGTGTGTGTGTATACAGTATGTATATGTGCTCTGGATTTGGTGAGTGTGAAAGAGAGCTAGCTGCCCTGCTTTGTTCGCCGTTGTGAGCACGAGAGGATGAATCCTCAGAGCTCGATCCATGTCTGAGACAAGACTGGATGCGACTGCCAGTGGAGTTGGATGCTGTTTATACACACCCATGCAGTAAAACATTTACAAAGAAATGGAGATTGGGGCGTGCCCTGGTGGCGTAGGGGTTAGCGCGACCCATGTTTGGAGGCCTTGAGTCCTCGACGTGGCCGTCGCGGGTTCGACTCCCGGACCCGACGATATTTGCCGCATGTCTTCCCCCCTCTCCTTCCCCGTTTCCTGTCAGCCTACTGTCATATAAGGGACACTAGAGCCCACAAAAGACCCCCTGGAGGGGTAAAAAAACAAACAAACAAAAAAAAAGAAATGGAGATTGTTTGGACGCAGACATTTTAAACAGACGCATGCTTTTGTGCTTCATTGTAAAGCAACATGTGAGTACCGGTGTGTTGTTCCTTTGCTGTGTCATTTCAAGCAACGTAGTAATTTCCTATCACAGAATGTACTTGAAAGAAGGCATTGTGGCTGGGCAATTTTCACATTGGTGGTGTCAACACAGCAAGGTGGTGAACCAGTCTGATATTCACCAACAGCATAGTGCTTCCGTACCCAGCCAGACAGTTTTTGTTCAAGGAGGGCAGAGAAAGGCCTGGAACATCCCCAGCTGTTCGGTTTTCAGGTCTAGCAGTCAATGACCAGGTTTTTTAGCAGTTCTTATTCTGAACACACTGCCTTTTGGTTAGCGACCTGCATGCACATGCTCACATTAAGGGTGTATTCACACCACCCCTGCTTTGTCTGCTTTAATCAAACGTTAGTTCAATTACCTAGGTCTGGTTCATTATGAGAGGTGTGAATATGCATTTGATATCTCAAAAAAGTGAACTCAGGTTCACATAAAAACTTAGGTCTCGGTTCGGTTAAAGTGAACTCTGGTTTAGTTCGGGTGAACGTCAAGTGGACCGGAGACCACTCCAAAACCAGGAAGTGGACTACAACACAGGGCATTCTGAGTAAATACAACAAAAATAAATGTTCAAGCCTTGTGGTCTTTTACCAAAGACGAAAGAGAAATGTTGCAATCGCTAAAATCTGATGCTACTCCATGTTTGCTTGCATTTCCTGAAGAAGGAAGTTGTACTCTGTGTCTTCTGTGGAGGTTTTTGTGTTGTTTCTTTCAGTCGTCGTTGGTGCAGCGCCACCACAGGTGAAGAGGTTAAAGTTTTTTTTAAAGAGTTTGGATTGTTTGACAGAGTGCAGTACAAAAGAGAACCGCACCAGTGAAAATGTAACAAATGTTGCCATTTTAGTACCCAGTCAAACAGAGTCAAAATACCCTGAAACTCTTTATCACCTCTTTGGCATATTCCCAAACTAATTTGACATTGATACTCTGACTCACAATGTATACTAAAGGACATAACATCGTCTGAACAATTCAAGATCAGATCAACCATTGGAGGTACACAATGCATTCTCCTAAAAACCTCCTCTCAATGTGGTGTTGAGAAGTAGTGACTTATTAAGCCCTACATCGAATGTGGTGTTCAATCTCCCTTGTCTGCAGGAGTCTCTGTCAGGACGGAGGAAGGCTTTAGCCACCAGCAGCATAAACATGAAGCAGTATGCCAGTCCTATGCCCACTCAGACAGATGTCAAACTCAAGTTCAAGCCCTTGTCGAAGAAAGTGGTATCGGCCACACTGCAGTTCTCTCTCTCCTGCATCTTCCTCCGGGAAGGAAAGGCCACGTAAGTATTATTAAATATTCAGCACAGTTTAACCTAAGGGTGTGCAAACATTTTACAGTACAGACTCCTGTACTCATGACTTCCAGGTTCCCTTTACACTCTCTTTAGTTCAGACACAGTCAGTTTGTGCTTGCCTGTTTATTAATCAAAAATATGACTGTTGCTTTGATTTTAAACTTTCTTTATTTTTAAGCGTTTCCCTCCCCCCGCCCCCTGCATTTGAGTGCAGCGCCGAGGCCTTTGTTGTGTCGCGGACCGCGGGTCGATGGCGCGTAACCCTTGTTAACCCTTCTGGGAATGATGTCGACCACACACAAACAAACCCCATCACGCCAGTTCAAATGAGCCTGTGAGGCTGGGAAACACCAAACACAAAGGGGAAAGAGAGAGAGAAATACAGCAATTATGATGGAGCAGTGATATCAGGAGATGGAGGGGAGTGGTAGGAGACGACATAAAATACCAGGAAGCATATAGAGATAGTTGGGGAAACATGGAGAGATTCAGGTTCAGTCGAAATTTGAAGTTTTAGATGCTTTTAACAGAAGGTTGTGGCAAAGCGAACAAGATGTTGATTCCTCCACACTTAGAAAATACACAGAGACGAAACGAACTTTATCTTTCCATACTTAATTTTAAAAATGTCACAACCAAAATGCATTTTGTGGCGTTTTAGGAACACATATTTGGAATTTCCAAGTCCAAGACTTAATTACAATCAATGCCATGTATACTATTACATCTCAGGAGTTTAATAGTTACACACTTCATTTTGGTCAGTAATAACTTGCTCACCAATGACTTGTTTTTGACAGCAACACATATTTTTTTAGGGATGCATCAGTTATGAAAATTTGCTCTGATATTGACATCTAATGTTTGCCAATAACCAGTATTTATCATTGTTTTCTATATATATACTATAAATAATTCCCTACCCTTTTGACATGACAACATCACTGACATTGCATGTCTAGTTCACTTAAACACTTCACTACCACTGTCACATGACCAAACAAATGCCACGTTTCCCCCTCCCGAAGCACAAACAGTGGGAAGGTGGAAATAAACATTGGTTATTAATATCGGCAGGTTTTTCTTATAAAATTTTATCAAATATGGTAATTTTTTATCAGACAATTACCGATATGTTAAAACTTCTTAATTGCCATAATGACACCAGTGTCCTCTTGGACATATCAGATAACATGTACCGTATTTTAATAAGTAATAAGGTAATAAGTCATCTGACAGTTTTGAAATAGAATACAGAGAATTGTGGCGTTAATGTTACGCATGGTTAAAAACTACAAATGGCCACCTGTGATGACATCATAAAAGAGCGTCAGGCTTGGGTAGTCCGGGTGACGCTGATTGTTATTATGAAGCCCACGCTGGGAGTTTGTTGGTCCTTAATAAACCAATAACGATGATACAGTTTGACTCAGCGCACTCTTTGTAATACCGTATTTTCCGCACTACAAGGCGCACCTTCAATGAATGGCCTATTTTAAAACTGTTTTCATATATAAGGCGCATAGAATAGACGCTACAGTAGAGGCTGGGGTTACGTTATGCATCCATTAGATGGAACTGAACTAAAGGGAATGTCAACAAAATAGTCAGATAGGTCAGTCAAACTTTATTAATAGATTACAAACCAGCGTTCTGAAAACTCCGTTCATTCCCAAAATTAATAAACAGCTGTTTTATTATTTTCCCCGAGGTAAAGTAAGTGACGTGGTATTTTCGTGACACAGTTTATCTTTTAACAACAGCAAGGTGTAACATATAGTGGAGGGGAACTTTTCCTCGATTCAATAAACACGTAAAAAACAGTCTGATACTGTTACGGTAAATCAAACGTTAGTGCAATCACAATATATATCCACTTCCGAACCATTGATTCGTTCATGTTAAATTCTCTCGCTGCTGCTCTATTCCCGTGTTCTACTGCGTGACTGATCGCCTTGAGCTTAAACTCTGCGTCGTAAGCGTGTCTCTTAATAGGAGCCATTTTGGGGTCTTTACACAAAACCCAGTGTGCACCGCGCGCTTCTCCTTCTACGGGGGAAAATGAAGTCGGCGGCTGCTTACCGTAGTTACGAGACCTGTTGTGGCTCAATATTGGTCAATATATAAGGTGCACCGGATTTTAAGGCGCACTCTCGGCTTTTGAGAAAATTGAAGGTTTTTAGGTGCGCCTTATAGTGCGAAAATACGATAAATACTTTTAGTGTTCCTCCGAAACCGATATTAATGCAGATATATTGTGCGTCCTTGATTATTTTCCCACAAAAACATAGTCGTTAGTTTAAATTTCTAATCATATCTCTGACTCAACACAGACAACTACAGTCCTCTATATACATTTATTTTATTCCTTTGATATTTTCTTCCAGTTATTTGCTAATGTGCTTGTCTAACGCCAGCATTTTTTCCTCTTTGTTTTGTCTCATTGATAATTTAATACGTATTGTACAGTATAATTGTATAATTATGCAATACAATTGGTTTTCCACTTGATGAAAGTAGTGTTTTGAAATTCAGCTGCTTTTCATTTGAATCGCTTTATCGTTGGAATCTGATCTCTGATTGGTTTCTAATCAGTTTATTTTGGTGTCATTGTGTTTATTTTTGTCTGTTTTGTACTAATTTAAATATTTAGTCTTGGTACTTCTTTCCTGAACAGTTTTTACAGTCTATAATCATAAGTTTCTCTGTTCCAGTGATGAGGACATGCAGAGTCTCGCCAGTTTGATGAGCATGAAGCAGGCCGACATCGGCAACCTGGATGACTTCGAAGAGGAGAACGAGGAGGACGAGGAGAACAGGGTTAACCAAGAAGAAAAGGCTGCCAAGATCACAGGTATAGATTGGAACAGTACTTTATTTCTTTTTAGATAATGGGTTAAAATCAAAGATTTTTTGCCATTTCTAAGAACTGAAATAGTAGAAATATTTTAACAACAATGGGTCTTAATGGTTTTTGCTACCATATTTCTTTTTTGGTTTATTTGTTGTTTTATTTGTTTTAAGAATTGAACTGACAGTATAAAATGGTAGCACATATTTCAATGAAACTTACCAGTTTAAATAAAGGTGTAAATATAAAATACAACACTTTTGTCTAGTAACACGTAGCACATCCACATTTTGCCGTTTTGACCCAATGTGTCCAGGATTTGTTCCAAATCTGTTATGAAATCCTATTTGAATAATTTTGCAAACAAAACCAAAAGCCATGTTTGTCAAAAGTGTTTCCAGAATAACTTGAACTATTAGACCTCCATTAATGATCACCGCTGACGCGGCTTTTTGTGTGGCATCAACATATCCTTCTTTTTTTTTCTTTCTTACTTCAAGCCTCTGGTTGTTGGCTTGTGTGTGTGAAAGTGTGTGTATATACCCCCAAACTTAAAAAGCAACTATGATTTTTCTAAATGCATGAGTTCATAGAGCGTGGTTTCCAGCCTGAGGGTTATGTTTATGTTGCTTAGGGTTTCCTGTCGCATCCCTCCATATATACAGTACATGCTGGGGATTCACCATCTGGTCTAATATCTGGGCCTCACTGCTTCCTGCTTTGCTTAATCCAACTTTTCGGAGCGGCACCTCTTCACGTTAAGCTTCACTCGTTCTTCCTTTTTTTTTTTTTTTGCGCTCCTTGTCTCATTTACATGTATATGCATTGAATGCCTACAACAACGCTCCACTAGCATGCATCTCTGAATCACAGGCCAGGCCAAGCCAGCACAACTCCTTGCAATCATCATATGAGTCCTACCTACATAACAAGCCAGCGAGCCTCTCGAGCGTTTATAGCAACACCAGGCAAACCGGGGGGTTTGCTCTCTCTTGTTGTTGTCAATGTAAATATTTGACCCCAGATGGATGTCTGTATTTGGATTTGTTGCTGTTTTACCTTTTTCTTAGTATTTTATAAAGTAAATTGCTACTTACCCTTTGTCGTTAGGAATAGAAATATGTTTTTTTACTAAGAAAAATGTATTGAAATTTTCAACAGAGTTAAAGAGGAACATGTATTTTTAATGGAGACCGTAAGCAAAGATGTAGCATCTTGAATAGTAATCTAGCCAGTTTTTGGTTTGTTTGAAACTGGCTGATAAAAGTCTTCAATGTGGTGCTTTGGTTTGGTTGCACATTTTGACAATTAGTATTAGATTATGTGAAAATAGTCTCAAAACAACAATATTATCCCTTATCGCAATAACTTCTCTGACAATTTATCATCCAGCAAAAGTAGTTATTGTGACAGGCCTACTGAATGACAGACCATGCATGTCTGCAGGTGTCCAGTTATCAATAGTCACCCATTGTTGCCAACTCAGTGACTTTATTGCTATATTTAGCTAATTTTGGGGCAAAAAAAATCAGTATCGGCCAAAATCGGAATTGTCAGGTCAGACTTTTTAAAAATCACCGATTGGCCAGAAAACTGCAATCGGTGCACCCTTAAAATTTTGTGCCAACATACTGTAGTGAACCCCTATTCTTTTCTCTCTTGCTTCATGTAGCCATGCTAACAGTGCAACTTTTTGAGCCATGTTATTAAATTCAGTCATTTAGGGTCTAAACTCTTGATGTTTAGTTTTTTCATTGAAGCACAATTATAATTTTTTTTTCTTCTACTGCTGCAGTTTTTAATAGACTTCCAGCTTTATCAATAAATTATCAATAACAGAGCAAATAAAAACAAACAAGCCTTCTGTTTTTTTTCCTTTTTTTAACTCTTTGTTTGTATATATTTCTATGTAAATATTGTGAGTTTGTGTTATGCTGCGAGTGAATATTATGCATAAGGGTCTGTTTTTATGCATTGTTCACTTCTTATTCTTCCTCCCTCCCTTCCTGTACTGGGCCTTTCGTTTACAGAAATAGTAAACCAGTTGAATGCCCTCAGCTGCTTACATGGGGATGATGATGATGATGATGGTATTCCCAAGCGAGCACGCAAAGCAACAGCTAAGCCTGCTGCTTCCTCCCAAGGTCTTTTTTTCACCTTTCTTTCACCCCAAATCATCTTCCGTTCTTTTCTTTCAGTGACCTGTGACCTCTACCCAACCATTACTTTTTTTTATTTATATGTACTAAGTGTCTATTTTTATAATAAACATTTGAGTTTTTGTAATATTCAACATTTTAGCCCATTTTGGTTCCTTTTCCGTTTGGTCCCTTCCTGCCCCCCACACCTCCTAGGTCCTCGTCATTGGTATTGTGATGGTGTTGTGGTCATGTGATAATAAAGTTTATTTTGCCTCAGTTGTTGTCCTCTATTGTGTTGTAAAAAATCAGTAAACATCAGTCGGTGTTCATTCTTTTGGTTTCTATCGTTTTTGACAGTGTGACCTTAAATTTGTGTTTTACTGCATTTGGAGGCGAACCAGTGTAGGATGATTAAGTGCTGGTTATTTATTTCATTTGGCATTTTGTATCTTTCTAGACATTTTCATGTATAAAATGAGGTTCTCCGATTGATCTGCATCAGTTTCGTAACTGCCACTTGAATGTTTAGCACTCTGGCGAAACAAAATTGAACGTAAATTTCAATATTTTCCTAACAGTCATAAAATGTGAATTTATGATTCCAATCAATATCTACCAGCAGGTGGTTGTTTAGAGTTACTTTGGTTGATCTGGGGTCCTCATTTATCATTTTTTCTAAGATTTAACTCCCCCAAACAGAAGTTATAGCTTTAATAAAGGAACACAGGACACAATATCTTTCTTTAAAAAAAGTCTTAAAAATAGATTATGCCTGAAGTTCTTGCTTTTTATTATTTCCATAATTAATAACTGCCTAGAGAATGCCAGCTGGTTGCATGAATTGGTGAAGAGGCAGAGTGACCTTGAGTCAGATTAAACATACCTATTTAGCCCCCTTTTTTGCTTCAATACAAGCAGAACAATATTCATTGAATTGCATTGCCCCATTTTCAAATGGAAAATCTCTTAATTTCAATAGTTTGTATAGAAAACAGCCCCCCAAAAAACGGCTAGCAGTCGAAAGTATAAAAACACTTTTTCATCACTGCAGCCTGAAATAGACACCAGTACGCAAAGAGAAGAAGTCCTGCGCCTCTTATCAGGTACCACTCCACATTGCCACACTACATATAGATCAAGAGGCACATAGGCTACTTGCAGTAACTCCCCCCTCCTCATTCAGAGTGTCACAAAGCTCTCAGCAGTCTTCCTTGGCATCTACTTCAGACACATTTATGATTTTTTCAAAGCGGCCCGCACCCCTGCCGCCTGGGAACGAGCCACGATCAGTACGATTAAGACAAAGTAGACGAGCCTTGGAGATCTCCAGTAAGGATCTCCATAGCAACTCCATTCGTTTCTTCAGTCCTTCACAGGAGACCCCCCTCCGTACTGCATAACTTTTCCCAGAATGCCACTGTTGTACATGCGCTGAGGGAGGGAGCAGAGGAAAGCAGAAGTTCAGGCAGCGGATGCCCTAAAAGAGGGGTGTACTTGTGGTCTTTCATCTTGTGGTTCACTCCAAGTGCAGATTTTTGGATACTTGGGTTTGAGGATGTCTTGTGTTGTGTGTTCTCTGGCTTTTTGACGTTCTTGCGTTGCTTAAATGTCTTTCCGTTGGACTCTAATGCGACAGAACTGATCAACAAGCTGAACTTCCTGGAAGATGAGGATCAGGACTCCGCTCCCACCATGATGAACAATCCCTTCGATGAGCCTGATGGCGACCTTCACCCCTACCCCCTTAACCCTTTCGGTGATCCGGGTGAGGAAGGTAGGTGATAAGATCTCTGTGAGTTTACTACCATTGATTGTAATGCTGACTGATTTTTGAGGAAAAGATGACCGATTGACTAGTCGGGGTCAATAAATCAGAAAATTAGAGATGCACTGATCCGATATTAAAATCTATATCAGTCTCGATATTGAAAAAAAAAAAAATTCTACATTTGGTATCAGTGACAATGTGCCCGATCCATTTATTAGGGCAGATCTAGTCAGTATAATTCTATGCTTTGTGCTCTGAGTGACATCATGTTTTATTGTTTTACATTATATTTAGCATTTCTAATTGCAGCACTTTCTGAACCATTTGAAAGAAGAATTGTTGTAGCTTATTTTTAGATATTTGGCCGAGGTAGTCAGCCTCTTGTACTCCTAATTCTTATGATCAGAGAAATTTAAAGTTGTTTTTTACATATTTGACCAAGCTTTTTTTTTTTTTTCCTTTTTTTTTCTCCGAAGAGTTTTTGCGGCGCTAGTGGCTCGTATTTTTGCGACAGTAGGCAGACAGGGGAGAGGGCGAGGAGAGGGGGGAAGACAGGCGGCAAAGGTCGTCGGGACCGGGAGTCGAACCCGCGACGTCCGCGTCGAGGACTAAGGCCTCCAAACGTGGGGCGTGCTAACCCCCTGCGCCACCACAGCTGTCCAAGCTTGTGAAGCTATGGGTGTATTTAACTGTGCTGTATTGGTGCAGAGTTATCAAATAAATTTGTATTTTGGTACATTTAATTAAAAACGAAACTTCAGCATTTCAGTTCCGCACTGTTTTTCTGTTTCGGATCGGTATTGGCCGGTAGAAAACCTGAAGTATCGTTGTTGATTTGGGAAGTGAAAAAAACCGGCAAAATCAGTTTTCAGCACATCTTTCTTAGCTTTGATCTTAAGAAAAAATTGTATTGGAGGGCATCTTTTGGATGGTAAGCCATGCATATAAAAGCGTTAAAATGCACATGCCAAGTATGGAGCACCACAAAAGGCTTTGAGTCAGACTGTCAAACCATTATTTTTGTCTACCCCCTTGATAATCTGGGTTTTTTAAATTTGTTTTAAGACACTCTTAAGCACATAAAGATCATCGGCTTTGTTGTCTTGTGTAAGTTTATTTCGATGTGCTCCTTAGTGTGAACTTAAAAAATTTGCATTAATACAATTTACTGTTCTTAACTTTAACTGGGAAAAAAATCCACACCGTTTGTTATAAAATGCTTTTTCATTTCTCTTCCACATCCCAATTTGAAATATTAACACACATAATGAAGGTGATGCATTTGAGGAGTTGGGCATGTATTGGACTTCATAAGAGAAAGAAATCTGTACAGATAATACACACTATATAAGCAGCGAAATTGGCAGCCAAGTATGTAATGCTTAGCTAGTTCCCAAGATAGACTGCAGTCAGATGTGTTGTCTTGCTCTCTGCTGTCTGGCTCGCTACTCGCTAACAAAGCTCTTGTCAAGTCTAGTGAAAGACGTGTTGTTTATGCAGTCGGCGCTCTCGTCCTTATCGAACAGAGCTCCCTCCCCAGCCGGCTCTGAGGCAGCAGCTTGATGAGGACTACTCCTACGACCACGACTCGTCAAACCCGTTCAGTGAGCCGGATGGACTGGAGACCCGATCTGCTCCTGGGAACCCGTTTGACGAGCCCGACCAGGACCCTGAGCTCCAATCTGACCCAGAACCTCCCAAGCCCAAGCAAAAGAAAGGAGTTCGGCCTGTCGATATGAGCAAGTACCTGTATGCCGACACCTCTCACAATGACGAGGATGAGCTTGACGAGTAAGACTTTTATTTGCCTTTACAGCAAATATCTTATCTGAAGCTACTTGCTATTCTGAGCCACTTTAATCAAAAAGCAATTAAAGAAGAGTGATATTATTATCTGTTATATTGTATAAAATGGACTTTCTGTTAAGCATCCTACTGATGTAGTATTTGTTGAATTAAGGAGAGTGTGTTAGTAGTACTAGGTGAAGCTCTAGGATTACCAGCATGGTTACCAGTAGCATTCCAAGCTGTATGAGAGACCCCTATTAGAGGCGTGCTTGTAGCCATGGCACGGGCCACCCCCACTAACACCACCACCACCAACAGAAGCAGGGTAAAGTGGTGAAGCAGCTCTTTCAACGGGAACAAGGCCTCTGTTGTTTCATTGCATTCTTCGGCCTTGTCTCCCTTTTTTTATTCTGTCCTGGCCTCCATCCCACCTCTCAACATCTTGCATTATACTTTCACTCTTCGCCATTCCCCTTAACTTCTTCCTGAGATGTTGCTTATTTTATTTCACCTCACTTCCTCTCCCCCCATCTTTTGTCTTTCCTTTGCTATATCAGATTAGTTTCAGTCCTTATTAGAATAAATAGTCTAAATAACAAGCTTAACACAAATAAATTCACAATAAGATGTTTATTTGCACAATCACAATAATTGACACTTGAATTAAAGTAAACACCCTCAGTTTTTCCACAATTTTGCTCAAAAACTGCACTTCTAGTCTTGTCCCTGCGCATTGCGCTACTAATAGTTATTGTTATATTTGTGCTCCCAATCTGAGCCACAGTGAGACTGATTTAAGCGCATATATCTATGCGAATAAGCAATAATTTGTATTGTGTGCATTTAAATCTCACACACGTTCTTTATTAGGAAGAGCTTGGCTTCCGTTTAAAACTTTAAAAGTTCTAACTATGGGAAAATGATTGCTTACCTTAAAGAGCATTATTTTTGGAAAATCTCATGATAACACCTTCATAAATGTTGCATCTCACATTTGGGGAAACTGTCTCTAAATTTTGGAGAGCCTATAACGCTGGAATGTAACAAGCACATGCTAAATATGCTAAATAGTATTTAAGTTCTTAAGATTAACATGACATCTGTTTTTTTCGACTCCTATATTATACACCCCTATACAATTTTAAAAAGCTAATGTTAGCTGGCTAGTTAAGCTAACTGCTCAGCCACACCTTTCAGTTTGCTATTTACTTGATACTCGTAGCTTGCAAATTGTAGTTTTAAAACAGCATTACCCATTAGGAGAGGTAGTTGGCGCTCCTATAGTTTTCAACATCTACTGTATTTCTAAACGGTAGGTTTGTTTTGTAAGATGTGTAAGAGTCAAATTTTAGCCCGCTAACAAAGTATTGCAACATATATGGGAAGGGTACGTACTATTATTTTGTATTACATGGAGCTGGAAAACAAAACTGGTCATTCCAACAGTATACCTTAAAAGATAAATAACTTAAAAAAAACAACTTGTTAAAAATACTTGTTAAAATACCTCGATATTGGAAAAGTCGAGGTATACAACTTTTTAAGGCCCATGCCTTGTAACAAGCGTGACGACCATCTTTGCAAAGGTATGAGGACATCTGATGGTTCCTCGGCAGGTTTTCATGACAAAATCTCAAGTCTCTCAGCAAATTTCCTTCTGCCGGGGATCGTTCTGTAGTTCTGCTCAGCGAGATGTTTTAAAGATAGTCCATGACCTTTCCAGAAGAGTGTCCGTGCCTGAACTGTAAATGTGAACCTCTCGGTTTTGGCTGTAGAGCAAAGCTGTCACATAGATATATATATATAATTTAGTTCCACTCAGCTGTCAAAATACAAACATTTTATTGACTGCAATGTCCCTTTTCCTCTTGCTTCTACATTATAAGCTGTATTTCTAAGAATAGAGGGTTCAGGAGGGCACATATTGTTTTGACTGAAGCCCTTTCACTTGTCTTTCAGTTTGGGCTCGGTGGTTAAAGCTTGTCTATAGGCCTGACTGCCTTTCTTTGTTTCTTCACTTGTTTATACTTCTCACAGTTTATCGGCCGGCTTATATATTGACACAGAGTAGCTCTAAATGACGCTGCTCAGTCAACTTCTTCTGTCCTACTCTGTTCTCTTGTATGTTTAGGGCTGCAAATGACATGTCGAGTGAATGTCTTGAGGTCATACCCCTAGCTTTCAGAGCCACAAGCATGTAGGCATATTGGTAACATCTTGGTGTGTGTTTTTGGTGCATGCCTGTGCATGTGTGTATGTTCTCCTGTTCTTGCCTGTCTGTCAGTAGTCCACCTTCGGTTGCGAGGATATGAGGTCACACAGTACTGACCTCAGTGCACCTGCTTCTTATATTAGCGTATAATATGCCATACAATGTGGGTGTTCTTCATTGAATGGCATAAAACCTTTGTTTCTGTGAAACAATCTTTCTTTTCAATTGTGTAGTTCAGCCGTAAATGTCTTCAGATAGTTCTGATTACTGATTATCTCTAATAATTCTTCATTGAATGTGTTCATGTTTGATTAACTCACTACTTATTTGGAGCAAAACAGTTTTATTCTTCTCTGACACTTATTACATAGAGCAAAAATATTTAATATGCCTTTAATTACATTTTGTCACACTGCATCCACTAACTTCATTCTGTTTCTGGGGATTTTATGTAACAGATCCACAAAATGGCAGATTTATACCCTTTCAAAAGGTGCAACACCAAGTATTTTTAGTGTTAGTGTAATATCCAGCAACGTTTTACTCAAAAACAGACTTGGGCTCTGTCTCTCATTAAACTTGCCTGAATACTGCTGTTATACAAGGGACACTAGATTCCACAAAAGACCCCCTGGAGGGGTAAAAAAAACAAAAAAAAACTTGCCTTAATACAGCAAACATTTTGAAATAATGTTTTTTGTTGTTGACAATAGACTGAAATCAATTTCTGGACCAACAAAAATGGAGAACAATCAGTCTAAGAAAGTTAGGGAACTGTAAGCCTTTTATTTTTTTAAAATGAAGCCCAATGTTCTTTTTATTTCCTACTTTGTCTCTTTAAAAGTTTTTTACATTTTTTTGCACTTTTTAATTGGTCAAAAAGAATTGTTGCCCCTGAGTACAATTAACTTAACAATTTCGAATACCACTGATCTAGAGTGTGTCGTGCATTCGGATTTAGCCACAATTTAACACACGGTATTAACGCGTTTTTAGTCATTATCCTCCTATGAGGTGAGCATTTTTACATTTTGCAGTCTAACATTGTCCCAACAGGATTGCCCACATTTCACTCCATCTATATTTGATATGTAGGCCAAAAAGTTCCATTCTGGTTTTGTCTGGCCAAATCACTTTCTTCCGCCTACACGAGTTGTGGCAAGTCTTTATTTGCCACAACTCGTGTAGGTGGCAAATAAAGACCTACACGAGTTGGTGCCACTGTGTCAGTGGCGCCAAGACACAGGAAGATATTTTCTTGTATCTTCTAAAGGAAGATACAGTGGCAGTATCTTCGTGCCACTGTATGAGTGGCCACTCATACGGAAAAACCAGATTTGCTGAACAAACAACGAATGATTGACTTGTTGAACGATCTCTCCCGCCTAAGTTATGGATGTTTACGTCTCCTCCAGAACCTCTTAGTTGCTCCTCTCCATATTTTTTGAGGTTTGCAGTTGATTCTGTTTTCAGATCCTGTAGTTCACAGTTGAATATTGTTAACAGGGTTTCCCCCAGAAAATCTGCTAAGCCTGGTGGTAGGGGCGCTAGGGCCGTCTGCGTTTTTGTGTTAAAATATGTGAGAAATTACAAAAATGTGGCGGTGCACAAGGAGGCGTCATAATTCGGAAGTAATAGACAGACCATGGACAGGTGCAGGAACGGCACAATTGGTGCGCTCCCTTGTGCCTGGTTCAATGCGACAATAAACCTAGCTTAATCCGTCTTTGCAATTACTGTTGTATAAAAACTTCAGTATTTCCTGGTCTTCCTGACACTGTTTTCTCAATAATGTTGTCAAATAAACCTCTGAGGCGTTCACAGAACAGCTGCATTTATATAGAATTAAATTAGACCCCGGGGGCTACTTCAGGGGGAGAGTAAATGGGATTGTGTATCCCATCTTTTGGAGGTTTTTTGTGTTTCATTAAATGGGAAGAATGAAATGTATCTGTAAAGCTTGAGAATGTTAGTTTGATGACAAACTTTTGCATTTTGATGTAAATGTTAACCCAGATGTTCTATTTTCTTTACTTTCTGGCTTTTGGCTTGGACTATTTTAAGGACTTTAAAGCAGCAAGACTCTAATTGTTTTCATCACTGTTATCTCGCTCTTTCACTTTCAGATCCAACCCGTTTTATGAGCCGAGGACATCAAGCCCAGCACGGCCTCCCTCCGGCAGCCCCTCTCCTGATCTTGGCGGTATCCAGAAGAGGAGGGCCCCTCCACCCCCGAGTACCAGCACAGGCCCGGGTCCCAGTCCACCCACCTCCAAGCCCAGCTCTGGCCCAGACGGGGAGAGAGCCCAGCCTTTGGGGCCCAGCCCTCTGGCGGCGGTGATAGTGAGAGAGCTGGCCTCCTCTTCCCCAAAGGTGAGCTCGCTTCGTTTCGACTCCCAGGGAACCTGAGTTGGTTCTATGACAACTCCCAGATCCCTGAAACTACAACAAAAGAAAACAAATGGAAGGAATGTGAGACACTAAAAGGCTTAAACAAAAGCTGCACAGTGTTATAGTGAGTTTACAGAATCAGCACGGCACCTCTAAAAGTTGTGCTTATTAGAATCAAGCCTACCAGTATGTCAAGCTGTGTATGAATATTTGTACCACATGCCTGAAAAGTTCCCGCTTTGTAAAGAAAAGAACAGCCGATTGGTCCGTTGCTGACAAACCCACTGGATTGATCATGTGGCATCATGTATGGGTGGGCATTTATTGTGTCGTTTGTCATTTATTGTGATAAATTCCTTTTCATGATAAGAAACTTTGTTTCAACATTGTCGTCCCAAATTCCAGCTAGTGATTTAAAAAAAAAAAAAAGTACTCGTCAGGTTTGATAATTCTACTGTTTTACGGTGTCCAATGAAAGCATCGATAAATTTAAAAATACACCATGTGGAGTTTAGTGATTCAGATCACACTTCTTTCTGACTGGTGTCCTAAAGAAGTATATTACAAAAGGGAATGTATTTCAACAACAGTATTTTGTTTGCAGGGCAACACAACTATAACAGTTATCACAATAGTACAGGAAAATATAATAAAACTTCCAGGTTCATATTTCCCACCCCCAGCATCATGTCAACTGAATTACGTCACATATTATAATACAATGTAGACATAGTGAATGATTTTCCTCAGTTTTTTAGTGGAGTAAAGTGTCTATTGTTTACGTTTTTCCTACAGATCTCTGCTCTCGCTCTCTCTCTCTCTGTTTCTCAGTGTGGCTCATCTCTCTCTGGATGCGTCATTACTACCGAATGACTCGTGTTTTGTATGTTTGCAGTGTCCCCATCCAGTGGTCACTTTTTCCACATGCTTGATCTCACATTTATGGTCATGGAAACTCTCCATTCTATCATTTGTATCTGTAGGTTCTTTTTTGTCCTTTCTCATTGCGGTGGTTGTTTATTTATTTATTTAAATTAGTTAAATGATGGCTGGCTCTAATTAAATGGCTGACAGTCACACACTCACGGCCGGAGTCACACCACTGGCGGGGGAATGATTGGCTGCGGGCGTGGAAAGAAGTGGAGGCTAAAAACTGTGTGTGTGAGTGTAGGGGCGCTCAATGAACCTTTTTGCTGGTTTAAACATCGGGGGCTTAACTACAGCAGAGCGATCATAAGGGGGGTTTTGACCCCCCACTGCTCCCCTGTGCACACACTCACACAGTACAGTTACTTCCTGTGTGTCCTTCCTGCCTGTGACTGTTTTAGTGTAGCTGAGCGGTGATGCTGGCTGTCCATGTAATTATGGCACAGCGCCTTTATCACCTAGCTGCAGTTGCCTGTGACCATGGGTGAAGGGGCCTAAACCACTTTAATTACCCAGAGCCAGTGGCCTGTGGTGGGCCGCACTTCGCCAAGAGATGCCCCTGACTCTGGAGCTTTCAGGGAGGGAGGAAACACAGAAATAAAATATGAGTGTGGACCAGGGTTATAATAGTTGTGGGCTTTTCACTATAGTTTAGTTTTATTTTGCTTTGACTTTTTGGTTGTGTAAATCAGCTAGTTTTAATTAGTTTTTAGAGTGTGATTGCTAGTTTTTGTTAGTTATTATTAGTTAAATATTCTTTAGTTTTTATTAGTTATGGTAATAGATTTAGTTTTTTCATACTTTGGATCATTTTTAGATGCAGAGGGTTAGGGTTCAAGAAGATCATAGTACTGCATTTTGATTTTGTAAACATCATTTGCGTAATGAATACTCAACAGAGTATACCATTTAAAAAAATGCGTCCAGTTATTATTGAATAACCAAACGACTGGTGTTTTCTTCCAACTTTTGCGGTTGCCATTTTGTGGATTAGCATAAGTGCTAGCTGACATAAACCGCTTGTGTGGAGGGAAAAAAAAATCTATTTTACAACAGTTCGAAAGCCAAATGAACCAATTCATAAATATGAAAACAAAGTATATTATATCAATAATTTCAGTATGTTTTAGTTAGTAATTAGTGGAGAAAAACTTTAACTTTCACTGGAAGCACATTGTGCGTTTAGAAAACAGTTTTTGTTTCTTTTAATAATTTTTTTTCTCACTTTCGGTTTTTCTTGTTTTGTCAGTATTAGTTGACTATAATAACCTTGGTGTGGACGGAAACGGGGTTGTGCATTGAAGGGAAACGCGTGGAAGATGGCGAACAGTGGGAGGAGAAGATGGACAAGATGGCCACGTTATTGCACACAGAGGGATACAATGTTCATAGGAAGCAGGGGTTTGTTGACACATCCAGGAGATGTGAATAGGTTTCCCATTCTTATTCACACCAAGTGCAGTGATACACACATGGCCTCGCCTGCGCAGGGGTTGAGAGATGACCTTTGAAAGTGTGAAGTCAGAACGGATTAAGGGGAGACATTCCCACTACGAGAGGCCAAAAAGGAAACCAATACATTGCATTTTAAACGTGCACAGGGTGTAAATCTATGCTTAAGCTCGTATGTGTGCGTGTTTCCTGTTTTGTTCAGCGAACAGATTCCAGTGGAACTATACCTTCAACCTGTACGGCGTATTTGAGGTATGGATTTGATGTTTGTTTATTGTTACAAGCTATTTAAATTGGTAAAAATGATTTGAGTTGCGATAAATACACTTGATGTCAAATTTCTACGGAAAGCTGGCGTATCCAGTTTGATATCTATAACTTCCCCTGAAGGGTTTGTTTGGCCACACATGGATCTCTGCAAATCAAATAAGATTTTCAAAGTTTTTGCATCCAATCAGTTGGTGGCCAGTTTTTCAGTTTGCGGTCATTGTTGCTAAGAACTTTGCCAGGAGCGTGCTGGAACGTGCTGTGAAATCAAACAGTTGCAGCGCAATAATTCAGGCAAGCATTTCACATATTAAGAGATATTAAGATAGAACAATGATGTTTTAATAGGAATATTCAAGGTTTCCCCCAGAAAACTTGCTAAGCCCGGTGGTTGGGTGCTAGGGCAGTCATTCATCCAGCGTTTTCGAGTTAAAATTTGACTTCTTCGTTCTTGAACAGATGTTTGATTACCTTCGTCGTAGACGCTTTATCCTCCTTGTCATTGCATTAGAACAACCCACTTCACTGGCAGTCTGTGAAAAATCGGCATGCCTACAGGACATATGGTGTGAGCCGAATCAATCTATGTATCAATTATATATGTATATATTAAACTCTGAAAACAGCTTGCAACTCAAGATTTTCTACAGTGTGACAAAAATTCAGTTGGCTGTTGTGTGAAACAAAGTAAATCTGTCAAGAAGGAATTAGATGATTGCATTGTAAACTAAAGGAATCGAGTAAAGGAGCCGAAAAATGTTCTGAAAGTTTTTATTTTTTTCTAATGTATACCATTCACTATGTTTGCAACTAATGATTAATTTAGTAATTGATCACTCTGTTGATCATTCTGATAATTCATAAAATAATTCTGATGATGTTTTGAGCCTTAGCATTAGAAATTCATAAATAGATGCAAATAAACATTCGTTTTTAAATAATAAACCTTTTGTTGTCTAAAAGGCAAAACCATAGCATTTTTTTATTGTGTGCTTGATCGTTTGTAGTATCTACAGCTACTTCTGACATCAACATGTGAAAAGCTCAGCCGTTTCAGCTTGACTTAACATCAACACAGTGTAGAGCTGATTTGTTTCTTATTTTTTGGATTGATTAACAGTTCGAAAAGGTACAACGATTAGGAGCTAATAGATTTTTAGTTTTTTACAGAATTTGAACCAGGGGAAAAAAACTAAAACTATGCCACTAGAGGAGTACTTGGTATAATATATTTAAATTTTAAATTTAAAAGTACTGTGTATATATTTCTGTAAAGTTTTGGTTGTTCTTTTATCAAATGCCTTTTGTTTTGAGTCTGTAGATTCCTGTTAGTTATTTAATTGATTACTAAATAAGGTGACAATAATTTCACCGTAAAAAATACCTGTTCCTTTTCATGTAGGATGCCACTTTTTATTGTTTTTTTTTTGTGTCTCTGAGGTCAATCTCCAAGTTGTCAAACGTGAAGCTTGAGGCTGTCAGCAGACAGTTCATGTCTTCATGCCAGCCTACCCGTCTACTGTCCTGTCTGAGAGAATACAGATCCTCAAATGTGTCAAGTTTCGGATTTGCAGAGGAGCTGGAGGGATGAAAATGTCTGTGGGATTAATGTAAATGAGCGGAGGGAGTTCCTGTTGGGCGGGCTGGGAGCTGTGTCTGGTCGGATTCAGTCCATCTCTCCTCTGTGGAGCTGATTTCTCCCCTCCCAGTAACTCAGTTATCCCCTGCTCCTCCTTTTGTTTTATCTCTGTCTCTATGCCGCAGTCAGACCGCTCTACACTTAGATGCTCTTATCTTTGGATTTTCATCAGGTTTCCGCTTCATGAATTATTTGCCTTATTTTCATATAGAGAAAAGTCAAAAGTTGGCATGTATGCGACTAAAAGTTCGCACAAAAAGTTTCATATCCACTTTTATAAATTAATTTATTTTGAAAAATCGAAGAAAAAGTTGGACATTTACAGTTCTTTTGTTGTTTGCACAATATACCTAATCAGGGTTTGTGTTAAATGTAATAAATGGTGGCGCGCTGCCACACCTTCAGAATTAAGTTTTTTTTATATTTATATATATATACAAGTTAAAAGATATATATATATATATATATATATATATATGTTTTAACAATGTAAAGCATATGAGATTAGGCCTGTCAGGATAACAAATTTTCCTGGAAGAGAGAGAAAAGAGAAAAACGAGAAATCATGCAAATGGAAATTATTGAACTTGTTTTAATTTCTCATGCAATTAATTTATTGTGACAGGCCTCCTATATTTGTGCACTTATACTAGTTTGAAATGAATTTAAATATCATGAAACGTTAAAATTAAATTTATTTTTTAAAAACCAACACCTCTGACTCCTGTCTGTGTGGCAGCGAAGCTGGCTACTGTGCGCTGCTCTCAGGCATGAAGTAAAACAGGAGACGACAGGGCAAGATGGAGGGAGAGAAAAGGCTAAATAAAGGTATAAATGTATTCAATTTAACCTTCCTTAGGTACTTTTATTTCAGCTTTTCTCTCCCTCCACCTTGCCCTGTCGTCTCCTGTTTTACTTCATGCCTGAGAGCAGCGCACAGTAGCCAGCTTATGAAAGCCACCCTAATGTTAATATTTGTTACATTTGAACAATAAAGTAACATAGTTAATTGATATAGTTTGGCCATCATGCATAATGTTTCAGTTACGTTTGAAGGCTCTCTGTTTATGAGGACAGCCCACAGCCAGGGTTTATAAAGCAAATCTTACAGGAAACGAATGCCGTTCATTTGCCTGACTTAAATTCTTATTTCCTAAAACAACAGCTGGTCAAGTTTATTTTATTGTTCCTGCTGCGTCAACACACTCTGACTTTACAGGGATGAACATTTAAACCATTAGCAGAAATATTTTTTCACTTGTAGGGCTTCTTTAATTACTAATGTTAATCAAAGGGTTCAAATGAGAGTTTTGTGGGTTGTGAGAGCTCCTGTGCCCGGGGGGTGGCAGAGGCCAGAGCCCCTCCCTCCTGTTTTCACACAACCTCCTCCAGTTCAAACTACCTCCAAATTGAAATTAAACTAAATTAACATTATTTAATTGAGTTCGCACAAGGCTGGGATATTTCTTAATTAGCTTTTACTAAGGTTCGCAGCAGGAGAGGATCATATACATACTGTGAGGTGTTTCTGAGGTTACCGTGACGACTGAGGGATGAAGACGGAAGGAAGCTCGAGAGACGAGGACAGTCATTTCTTGCCGTCTGATCTGTGCCTGGTTGCTCCCTTCGTTATCATTTTGTACAATCCAAAGTTATTTCATCTTGAGATAACTTTGACGAACCTTTCAAGAAAGGTTTGACGAACCTTTCTTGAAAGGTTCGTCAAAGTTTAACAACTTAACAACATTTAACAACTTAATGAAAGTGGGTCACCTTGACCTGAAATATGTCATATCGCTTCTTAAGGCTGGTTTATAGTTGCTTAAAGATGTTTCTGTTCTGCTTTGAAAGGTTACATATTTGCAAATTCTGGTGTTTTAATTTGCTTGCATTATATAGAAAGAGGAGACACAGATTTATTATAGCAGAAATGGCCTGATTTTTTTTTTTTTTTTTTTTGTAGTACCAATGTTTAAAGCGATATGCCACCAGTATTCCCAGTGCTTAGGAACCACAACTGCCTGCGAATAAAATCTCTCTTAAAACAATTGTAACTGCCTATTTTAATTGTTCAAACCCTTCATATAATTTAATATGTTTAAGTAGCTGGACAGGAAAAAGGGCCGAGAATTTAATCCGAGACAATTGCATTGATCACTGTACCCATTGAATACAGTGCACCTGCTTGACTTCCCTGACTAACATGCATTTTAATACACACAGTGGAAGCCATCTTGAGTCGCAGAAGCTAGCATCTTATGGGGTTGCACTAATTGGTGACCAGGACAATAAAATGCCAGTCAATAGCATGTCAAGTAGCATTGCGCTCAGGTATTTCAGCTTCCAAGTGGTATCTTATTTTTTCTATTTACAATATGCTCTACAGAGAAATTTACGAATTGGCAAAATTTCTGCTGAACCACGAATAGCCAAGAACCTGTTGTAGTTTGAAACCACTAAAATGTGAAATTATATCTTTCCCAATGTTTACTTTTAACAAGATGCTAGAGAAGGAGGCAATTTGTCTCCAGCTGGATAAAGGTGTCCGATGCTAATCCTCCCTCAACTGTTACTGCACACTGCTTACCAGTTGGCTGAAATAATTTTAGCATTTTAGCAAATTTAGCAGCATAATTTTAACAGCCAACAATTTTGGATGTTAGGAAATATATATTTTTTAATACAATGATATTGTGAAAATATTGGACGGCCAGCTCATGCCTGGTCAGAAATATGGCTTGTTTAGAATGTAAAGCTCTTAGAATAGAGTTGTTTCTTACTTTGAAAGCCAGACGAAGTAAAATGGGCAAAGTAGTCCATTTCTCAGACCGAAGCAATGAGGCCTCTGTGGCCACGTTAGACTTTCCATAAGCCCTGTAATATTAGGAGAATAATCCTCGAGAGGAGTAAGGCTAAATCATTACCTCTCAATGTCTGCTTTTTGCCAGTGTGGACCCCTCCCCAGACCTTATTTGCTGTGTGAGTGGTCTGTCATTGGATCTTGTGGGAGAACAGAGACATAGTTTCCTCTACCGATGCTGTTTAGGCCCAATCATGGGGGCTTCCTGTGTTTCAGGCTGAGTGGCATCTCTGTCAACAGGTTAAGAGAACAGCACAAGGTATCACTGCCATTCCCTCTTCGCCCCCGCCCCCCGCAAAATATTTGAAAGAAACATTTGTGTACTTTCTTATAAGTTTCAGTTGACATTTAGCTGTGCGTATATATTTAGATCAGAGCTGATCTTATTTGAGAGCCACCGATATTTGTTTGAAAACATAAAAAAAAAAAATTTCATTTGAATTGTATTCTCCGTTGTTTGGAATGGACATGCCGCTGTGCATCGCATGCACTTACACGTGTTGCGAGGTGCTACACTTTGATCTCGCAACCGTAATGCGGCTATCATTTCCGCACCCTTTTTTCCTTCTGTCGGGCGCATGTCAAGTTCACAAGTTCCTCCACAAATCCGCGGACGGCTCGCTCTCCTCGGCGCCCGCTGCCGACTGGTGTAAAAAGGGCCTTCCGCAAAGCGCCGCTTGTAATCTGCCTTCAGTAAGTCCTCCTTAGTTTTATCTGCCAAGGATTACCTCGCAAGCTGCGAGAGGGGAGAGAACGAGCAGGACGCGGCGCACGAGACGAAGAAACGAAAGCGAGCCGGGACAGAAAAACGATGAAGATGGAAGAAAATGAAAACAAATCACTGTGTAATCTCTGAAAGAATAGAGACCTGGCTTGGAGTTAAAGGGAAGTTTCCCTCGCCGCTCATTTAGAGAGGGAATTGACTAATCCCTCCATGATTGATGTCGGCTATGAGAGGCTCTGTGGCAGACTAATAGGGCTTATGAGGATGACCAGAAAGTCCTCTGTGTGTGTATATGAATAAACCAGACCTTTTTGTCTTGTGGGTCCCTCCACCCAGTGACCACAGAAGCCACGGGTTTGAATGACATAGCAGGCCAAGAAGGGGTAACTTTATCTTAATCTGGGTTTAATCTGCCCCAGTCCTCCAGGTGTGTGTGGGCTTAAACCACCAAAGATCGAGAGGTTTGGGGGTGAAGTTTAAGAGGGCTTCAGGTGAAGAGAGAACCCCGTGCACTTGAAAAGCCCTTGGACCTCCAGTCGGACTAAGACCCCCCACACATTCAAAAAACCCAGCACTCATTTAGCTATGCCAATCCTTCCAGCCATCTACGAGTGCCCCTCAGTTCATTTTTAATTGGATTAACCCAATCATACTGCACCGGTTAGAAAGACCTGCAAATTGTTTGATGAATAAGCCTTTTGATATGCATTTTCAAATGCATGTAAGTGTTTAGGAGTATGAGTGGCCACACATAAATTCTCTAGTATGTGATGGAGGAAATGAGAATGAGTTTTAAATGACAAGAACAATTTTTTTTAAGCACCCAAATATTCTGCCTGTGTTAGATAACCACATGGTAGAGAAATTGGAAAAGCAACATTTTTATAAGGGTGTATTGATGTATCAGCTGGCCGTTATTGAACCAGGTAGGTTTTAGTGACTCGGGCGAGTCCCAAGGATGACGTTTTAAATTTGGGCTACCAGCAACCTAAAAACATTTTAAACTTTTTCCTCTCCAGAATCAAACATCACAGCTATTTTACAACCATCAAAGAACTTTAAGGTGACTCATTAACTGAATGTCCACAACATCTTTTAGATTTTCTTTATGCTAAATATTTTATTAATAAGGCAGTTTTGCAAGGGTCAGTACAGCTTAATTCAGTAGCAGAAATAATCAAATAAGTAAAATCAATCATCTAGTCTATCTTTCCCTACTGCTGATACTGAGAACTAAAAAAGGGAACCTTTGAGAGAGACGGACGGAGTTTGACGTTTCGAACCCCAGACCTGGCCTGATGATGAAGAAGGTGTTGCAGCAGGAGGAAGATGTTGATCGGCGAAGGCAGGAATCTCTGTAGGTCTGATGAGCTTCTTCTCCGCATGGATGGTGAGGTCACACAGGACTTGGTGCTGGCAGGAAAAAAGGCACCAGTTCTTCTTCTTTGTCTTTGTCTTCATCTTTGTCTTTGGGGTCTGAACCCAGCTGATGAGAGAAGTGCGATGTGAAGCCACAGGTTGTGGGCCTGACCGGTTGGTCTCCATGAGCAGGACAGTCTTCAGCTCCGTGGCCCCGGCTCTTCCTCAGCTGCAGAGTTCTTTGTCCATCTCTTGGCTCGAAGCTGCCCGGAGGATCCAACAAAAGGTTCCTCTTTTGCACCCACCTTTTATAGGGTTTCTGACTGCTCAGACAGATGATCTCATATCCATCACTGTCTTACAGACATTATGTCCTAATGTCTGTGCTAATGTCTCAGGGTTGCTCAACCTCCTGTGTCCATTGCCTGCACAACCTTTCACCTACTCTTTACCTCCAACATATCAGTGATCTTTAATTGCAGTTACACCTTTTTTATACCATTTCAAGTTTAATATCAAAATCACATTTATATCACATTTATTTTCTTTAGCTTCTCTGATTTAGCATTCATTTATAATTTTATAACCATAACTTATTAATTATACTTATTATAATCTTAATGTGAGTTATTACAGATGTTTTTCTGAAAAGAAACCAAGAATAATTCATGATTCTAATTATTTGATACCAAAGTTACAGTTACTTGTTTTTCTTGTAAGTGTTCTCACAAATGTACGTGTAAATATTATTACAAGTAAACCAATATTAATATAAGTATTTTACTTTGAATCTTATCCAATTACTAATAATGTTTAGATTTCATTCTTTAAAACTTTCATGCTTTGAAATAAGGTGTAGTCTCAGCTATTTTTATAAATCTGCAGGCTGGAAACTTACTTCCTCTTTTTCCAGGAAACCTGCTTTTCCTGTTTAATGACTCTCTGACTGACTATGATTTCTTATGATTAGATAGAAAAAAGTAGAATTAAAGCAAAGTTTGCTTTAGACAAAAACAACACACACAACCAGATTTATTTTATTGACACCTAAGTATACTGAAATCAACCCCGATTTCCCTAGTTTTGGGAGATGCTATTTTTGCTTGACTGTATTATTTTTTTGTTATATTTTTATATTTATATTTCTAGTTTAGCTTGTATACTGTTTATTCTACGCTGTGCTCTTTCTTTTCTTCTGTTTTTGATTTCTGTTACTCTAATTTTATGTCCAATTTCTCCCTTGACAGCTTATATTTCCCACTTGTGGGACTAATAAAGAATGACCTTATCTTAATTTTCAAGTTGGAAAAAATGAATAAAAATCCATGCAAGTGGGAATACCTAGTGGGAAAGTAAGGTTTCTCACAAGTTCTGACCACACAATCCAGTATGGCTGCATAGTAGTTTATTTGTCCATTTAACAATTTGTATCAAAAATAAATCTTTCACATCCCTTCGATGAGAACATTTCTGAAAGCACTAAACATTGCAAATCCTATTAGCCTGTATGGAAAATGTCCAGTTGCAAAGACCTCTCACTCAAACAATTTCCACCGTGAGGGGGCGCTATTGAGAAACGGCTAGCGATGGATATGTAGAGTTTTAGATGATTACTAAGATAAATTATTCATTATTGTTATTAGGGCCAAACACACAGGCATTAACAATATATGCTCTTTGTTGATTCCTGTTTCTCTTTCTGTATTCTACCTGCCATACCGCCTAAGTTTTCTCTGCTTATGTGTGTATATGTGTGGGGGGTGTTGATGCATGTGTATTCTGATCAGGAGTCAAAGGGGTGACTTTGTAATTATGTTCATTTTAATTGGCTGTGCTATCATCGCTCTCATCACTTCGGCGCCCACGCTGTACTGGACAATGGCCGTATGTGGTGTGGGGGGTTTAGTCGCTGCTATGTTAAACCCGCTCCCCTCCACACGCATTCATCTCCTTTACCTGCAGAATATAATTCCTGAAGTGGCCTCTCTAATGAGTTTTCCCTGCCCGGGCTTAGATTAATTGATCAATGGTGTCGCTATCGCCGCATCTGATCTCTGAATCCATTGCACTGCTAATTTGTTTGTTTTAAGATGGCAGTTAAAGGAGATTAATGCGATATAAATTTATAACAGAACAACGTCCCTCCCCCAACCCTCGACGTTCTTGTTTTTTGAAGTGTCATTCAAGTTTTTTTAAAAGCTGATTGAGATTAAATCTAGAAGGTATGCAACAGAAGGCTGAAGAGATTGGCCCAAAATGTCATCTTGTGGCTACAAGGAAGCATATGAAAAAGAAGAATTGGAAATTTTAGCCATCATTCATGTTGCTCCCATCTGCCCTGCTTAATGACAAACACATTCATGTTCTCTTTTTTTCTCCAGCTGTAAAAAGTAATTTACAGAAGCATGAGTTTGGTTAATGTGGCTGCTTTTGTTTCCATCATAAGCTAAAGTCAACATTTATAACTCCTGTTTCCCCTATATTACATTTTAGCTGATCAAGCTAACATGCCAATAGTCGCCTTTCTTTGGCTCCAGTGTACCCCGAACTAGGAATGCACATTCTGAAAATTTCTTCTGATATTCATAGCAGATATTTATATTGCTGTTATGGACGAAAACTGATATTTGCCGATATATACAGTACAGACCAAAAGTTTGGACACAACTGTGTGTCCAAACTTTTGGTCTGTACTCAATACAGACCAAAAGTTTGGACACACCTTCTCATTGAATTCAATGAGAAAGTGTGAAAGTGTGTGTCCAAAAGTTTGGACACACAGTTGTGTCCAAACTTTTGGTCTGTACTGTATATTTCCTACGTTTTTGCTTCTGTGCTTCAGTTAAACACCTTCAAATCCTGTGCCAAAGCAAAAACCACTGGCCCAGTTTCCTCCTCCCCCCTCCCGAAACACAATACACAAAGAGCAATAAGAGGGAAATAAACATTAGTTATTAATCTCAGCACATTCTTACTTATTGGACCGATATGTTTAAAAGTTACAAACATCGGTCAACATCAATGTGGGTGCCAATATATTGTCTTGTTTCAGTTCTAATAATCAAGTTTAGTCTGACTTTTCAAAACATGAACTGTATGCTCGAGTTTGAATTTATTGTGAATTTTTTCTCCAAGCAAATTCAAAATTATACACAAAGGCTCAAATATACATAACCAGTCATATTTATTTAGATGTCTCTTACTGATTATGTCCTGCCATGGAAATTTTTGGGAATTATCTGTAAAGTTACAGTAGAGTTGATGCAGACAGCAGTTTGATGTAATTAGACTGTTGGGAGAGCTAACTGGGTCTAAATTGTTTCCATCCAGGTGTTTAGGAACTAGTGGTTACTCGTCCTTCTTTGTTATTAAGTCCTGCTTTTTGCAGTCAACCAGCAACGAATAAATAAATTAATTTACTTAAAGTGGGACAATGTAAACATAAATTAACCACTGAAAGAGAGATTAACTATACAAGGTTATAGTTGCAAATGTTTATTTCTAACTGTAGTCTCCAGAACATGCAATGATATCAAAACTAAACTTTTAGCTATTCAAAACATGAAGACAAATATAAATAATCACACTATGCAAACTATCATAAGAACCATTGGCAGTAAAACAGGCCGTAAGCTTGATGGTACCACCACCATGCTTTACTGTTGGCTGAACATTTTCTGGTGTTCAAGCTTCACCTTAACCTTGACTACATGATTACTTCAAACACACTTCTTTTCTCCATGTTAATGCATATTATTTTTTAAAGATTATAGCCTTATGGCTCAATCTGTCTCTCTGACCTTTAACCTTTTCTCCAGAAGGCACTTGGCATTCATGCTTCACCTGTTGAAGTTGCATGTTTTGTTATGTCCACCTGATTGATTCATAGATGTCACTAAATGCCCAAATTCAATATACTAAATATAAAGTTCAGACCAGTTGTGAAGGCAACCACTTTACAAGCCGACCGGTTAAAATATTTATCATTTCTAAAAGCATCCAGCTTGACTTTACTCAACATCTGCATGTACAGTCACATTAATGCACACTCACTTTCTCTTCCCACCGACTCTGGAAGGGAAGCGCCCTCCACCCCCAACACCTCCTCTGTGTGATTACGACCGTAAAGCGTTATTTCTTTTGTATGTTAATGTGTATTATTTTTCACGCTACATTCCCTCCTCTCTCCGGTACCACCCTCCCCCCTTCCTCATTTCCTTATTGTTCCATCCACTCCACATCTCCATTTACATAATTGAACTTTTGATTAGACTTCGTTCCGTCCCCTCTGCCTCTCGTCGAGGCAACGTATGAAATCGGGCACACAATTTCATGGGTAAGATGACATGAAGCGATCATTCCGGTTTCCACTCAGTTTTTTCCCCCTAATGCGAGGACGTCGGACGTATAAAGCTCAGATTAAACAAAGTGCTTGTTTTGACTGAAGGTGCAATTAAATAAATACTTGGGTAGGTAGGAGCCAGCCAATCAGAAGTGCATTTCAACAGCAGGAGAGATGATAATGAATTCCTTGAAGTGTTTGTGTTTATATCTGAAATACAATACGGTAATTCATTAGGCGATTGTCTCAATGTCTCCTTTTGTACAGTTCCTGTCTATACATGTGAACATACTTAAACCTATTGCTATTTAAAGTAAGTCTGTGTGTTTATATACACTTTGCAGTACATCCCTTCTTTGTAGATGGGCTTTTTTTTTTTTTTTTTTGCTCTAGGCTCCCTTGAGCGGATTACAAGTTTTAAAGAGTATGAGATTCAACACCTCCTCAAATCTGACACTCTGACACTGCTTTGAAGGCTCGAAAGTGAGATTGGAAAGACACGGAAGCTCTTGTCTCTGCACGGAGTCGTGGGTTTATGTCATTGGTTTGAGGCCAGTTAAGTTTCCATTGAAGCGTCATGCCCCAGAGGGAGAGACAAAGCTGCCACTTAAAGCGTTTGACTTGTATCTTTTTTATGTCTCCGAAAGGCCGGTTTCAGTCGCTCCAATGCTTTAAACTCCTTTAGTGTTTCTGCTAAACTTTGTTTGTCCGCCTTAGTTTCGGCATATAGGATATAGCCAGGTGTAGCTTTTTACCTTTAACTGTCTTCAACTATTACTTTGTTACTGATGTAATAGTTTAAATATTTATCATTCCACCTCTTAGCAGGTGAAATGATGGTGACGGGTGAAATGGTAAAGATCTTAATGTGTAAGACTTCCACTGAACTATGGAAGTATGACTATAAAACATGGTTCTGGTTAGTTAACTAATATAGATTAAATATGGACAAAACATAGCTCTGACTATATCTTCTTTATGGTACTTGTTACTGGGTGGGCAGTAATGGAACATTGTCAAAGTTGTTGCATTAGAAGCAAAAACCTGGGAAATGTAAGATGTAACTATGACTAGAAGACTGGGTCAAAGGATCTCTAAAACAACGGTTTTTACATTTTGTTGCCTGTCTGCAGTGGTCAGCATCTATGAAAATCCTAAGAAGAAACGGGACCTGTCCAATTGTCCAGAGAATTTTGGGCGAACATTTAAACTGGGCGTGTTTCAGTCGGATGTTGACATTGCGTATAGCTGTAATAAACAAGGTGACAAACTACCATGGACACCACAGAAGAAAAAGGTTCTCCCCAGAAATATGCATCATAGAAAATGTTGCAAGAACTGGCTACAAAAGCAGAAAGCAGGCTATAGCACATGGCCTTCTGGGTTAATACAACCAAAACAAATGTGTGTGTGTGTGTGGGTGTGTGTGTGGGTGTGGGTGTGTGTGTGTGTGTAGCGCTAGCGGGAAAAATGGCTTGTCATGTTTTACCAGAGAAATCCTACAATTGTGAAAATCTGAGACAACTCAATTTTGTTTGCATTTCATGAAGAAAGTTGTGCCTTTTGTCTACTTCAGAGGTTTTCATGTCGTTTTCTTCAGTGATTCTTGGTGCAGCGCCACCACAGGCTTTTCAGGACACAGGTTTTTCAAAGGGTTTGGATCGTTTGACACAGTTCAATGTGAAAGCGAACAGCACCAGCTGAAAATGGAACAAATGTTGCAATTTTCGTCACCCAATCGAACCAAGTTTACTGGACTATCAGGTGGGAAAACACCCTCAGTTTAAAAAATCTGAACTTCCTCTTTATAGTTTGCTAATTTGCTAGGGTAATGCTAAGCCTGACTCGCTAAGTGTCAAAAGCATGTTACATGTTAAAAACAATCACCTTTTTCCACACTGGAGAAATCCTCCTAATACCAGGATCAACAGGAAGTCCAACACTTTCATCATCGGCTTCTCTCCTATCTACTTATTCCGACTGTATGAGCTTAACCCTCCTCTCCCACACCCACCTCTTTCTCTCTCCAACCTCCCTTTTTTCCCCTCCTTCAATTTTTTTTTCCCTCCCTTTCTTTGCCCCCTTAGATGTATGTTGTTGACACTGAGGCATCAGGAATAATGGAATCTCTTGTCAGTGGCTTGTATTTTCTGCCCAGACTGTTAGGGCTGTGTATAATAGTAGCAGCCAAGGCGGAAGAGGGGAGGTTATGTGCCACTGATAGTAATGAAGGTTGCCTTTTCATTTTTTAATATGGGACGTTTGTGGGCCGAGGCAATGCTCTCCGCTAATCCTACCCTCGAGCCGAGCTAGCTACATGGACGCATTGGTGTTACACACACACACACATGCACCCCCACCCCCAATGACATTCACACAGGCCGATAAAGCACAAACACACACCCGCGTACAATGCATGCACCTTCCTTTAGGCGAGACAGCGAACTGTTTGATAAGTGCATTTCTGCTCCTCATGAAATTTTCACCCTGCCCGTGTTTGTGTCTTAAGGAAATGCAGTCTGTTCCTGTTACAGATGATATGGTATTTGTTTAATATTTGATGCGTCTGAAAGCCTCACTGACTGGCTCCTGCCTTTTGTAAACCTTTATCAGAAAACCATGTAATGGAACAGAGTCTGCAATGTAGATTGAGAAAATTACACCAGTTACAGGGGCCAGGGTGAACAGCTAGTCACGCAGCTGTCACAGGTTAGATATCGTGTCGCTTTTTTATGTCATAGAAGAAGTAGTTATGCTTATTCAGACAAAACGGGAGCAACAAGAGCAAACATAGATGTGCTTGGCTTTGAAGTAGTGGTGCACAGATAAATCGACCCAGAGTTTCTTAATTTTGGGTGATTGATCCATACCGATCTGATCTTCCCCCAGAACAGTCGACAGCTCACTATTTCCAACTAAGCAACTTTGTCGCTAGTGTCCTCTTTATTTCTATTTTTTATTTCCTCCGTTTATTCCCGTGGTGTTGGAGTTGTTTTTCAGTCTCTTGGTACTCGCTTATTGCTTTTCAATTAAAGCAGAGAGTGCTGTTCTGCAGTGAGACGTGGATCAGAGTGAGCCTTCATAGCTGCTACTAAGGTTGTTTGTTTACTGACAAAATCGATATTGGTCAAAATCAGAATCGGCTGGTCAGGCTTTGGCGAGCGGTCAGGAAATGGCGCACCGCCACTTTGTCATTTTGTGATATAATTTTCAGATAGAGGTGCACAAATAGCTCAGATTGAGGCCAAAATTGAACCTGGTGGCCAAAATGCAAAAACACCATGTGTGTGAAAACCAACTTTGCATTTCACCCTGAAAACACCGTCACCTTGATAACAACTTTATGCTTTTCCTTCAGCAAAGACAAAGAAGCCTGTAACAGTTGATAGAAAGGTGACAATCTGTTAGAAGCAGAAAGCGATTTTGCAAAGAATAGGTAAACTGTTCAATCTGCAGATGTGTGAATTGTGTACAGGAACATCCAAAATAGAACTACTTCAAAACATGATCCTTTAAAGCATTGACCGCAACTGTGCTGTATTTCATTGATCTTTCACACAAAGTTCCTCCAAAAATACTAAAGTTTGTGGTTGAAAAAGTTCAACTGGTGTAAAAACGTAGACCTGTCAGAATAACAAATCTTTCTGGTCGATAAATTGTCCCCGAAGTTATTGCGAAAAATGATTATATTATTGTTTCGAGACTTATTTTCAAGTAATATGACGATAATGGCATGGTTATGCAAGAACACATTCTTAAGGATCAATAAACTTTTAAATTCTATTGAACATTTAACACTGGAACTAGAAGACATTTTAAATATCCAACATGCATAGACAAAGCAACAGAAACAACCGCATTATTAAGCCTCTGTAAACAGAATTGTCTTTTAAATAAGGGTTAGTTGCAAAAGACTGAAGACTTTTTTCATGTAGTGTTTGTAGAAAAAGAGAAAATGGAAAAATGATACATCATGCAAATGGAAATGATTGAGTTTGTTTTAATGTATCAATGCTATTGATTTATTTATTGATTGTTGCAATGGGGCTATAAGCACATACATTTTTCTGATTTTCTTTGAAGGCCATGTGTTTATTTTCTATTTATTCTGACTTTGTACCTCTTCTGTGAGAAAGTGTTTCTCTTTTTTTTGTTGTTGTTGTTTTTTTTCCTACTGGCAGCGTTGTCGTGGTGTATTTGGAAGCGTGTCTGTGTTTCCTGCCGGCTAGGGCGCAGGGTCTGCAGCATTGGAGTGTGCTGTGTGTCTAATTGCTTTAATAGCACCTGGTCTCTAATCCCAGGTAATTAGAGCGCTCAAATTAGACAGCTACTTTCAAACCGTCACTTGAAAAAGCAGAAGGAGTAGGAGAAGGCCTGGAGGAAGACCGCATCACACTGAGACTCTGGTTTTACTAAGGCGCAGAGGCGAGCGCAACACTGCGAACGGATAAGGAAACAGATTTTATGTAGAGCCCGAGTTTCCGTCATGTGCTCACTTGTACAGAGGTTCTTGAAATCCTTGAAAATGCGAGAACTTCAAATTGGTGTTGTCAAGGTTTGGAAACTGCTCGATTTCTGTATAAAGTGCTTGATATTCACACTGCACAGTTTTGTAATAACGTAATAAATCTAAAAGCTTCAATATGGAAAACGTTATTTAGAGTTTAAACCCGATATTTTCATTCACCTAATAAAAACACACAGATGCATTTTTTTTCTCAGCGTCTGAAGTTAAATCTGACTAACCTTTTCTTGTTTTAGGTCAATTAGGATTGCCAAAATTATTTCTATTTGCTAAATTCCATAAAGCTTGGTGAAAACCCTGTTTGGAGATTTTCTTTGACTTTTTTTGCAAATTGTGTTTAACCATTTAATTTGAGCAGGAAGGTCATTTACCTGACCACGATGTGTTTGGACTGCTTCAACGTAATCAATAATTATTACTCGTAATGGCTCAACGACTTATTGTTGATCCTATACTTTATACGTTAAACAACATTATTGGAATTGGGGGATTGTGGGACTTTTTTTGTTTCGTTCTCAGACCAGTCAGGTGTGTAAGGCATGTGTGAAAGAGGCATGAAATTTAGTTATATTTTACGTGACCTTGTCTCTGCTGTGGGATGCGGAATATTACCACAAAAAATAATAACAGTAATAAATTATATAATATAATGGTGATTTATAACAGCCTTCTTTCGTGCATTTGTATTGTTTTCATCTCCAAAGTGTGACCATGTCAAAGTTTGGAAACTTACCTTGAAGATTTTTGAAAAGTGCTTGAGTTTTAAAGTGGGAAAAGTGTACTAGCCCTGTTTATATATTTAAGATTAGGATTAATGCATCAATTAGATTTGAGTTTTCAACATTATATACAGTTCAGTTTCACCAAAACAACCGAGTCACATCAGCTTCTCTCCTCCTCCACACACGGTGATGTTGCCCTTGTTCTAATCGTTATCGACTTTCTCACTTTTTTTTTTTTTGTTTCGTTCTGTTTTGGTTGTGCGGCACGGCTATATTGTCGGAGCCTCCTAAAACGTGTTTGAAGAAGCTGTGGGGAAAGGTTAAGGCCCTCTTTTAAAGATGAGCCGGAAATGTCAAGTGTCTGCCCCTCAGGCTCCCGCTACCGTCTCCCTGTACTAAGACTACCACAGGGATCTGCATCACTAAGAGACACACACCCACACCCACACACACACACTGATATGAAGGTTAGGAATTGCTGTTAGAGATGTCCTCTAGTCTCTTTCATTTGTTTTGACTCTCATGGCGTCTCAGCTGGCTTCAGGCTCCTGGTCAAAGGTTAAATTGGAACAATGGAGGAGAAACTCAGGAACTTGTAGAGTTCAGCTAGCTGGCTGCTGTTCATGTACCACTCAATTAATTCTTTCCAAATGAGTAATGCTTTATAAGCTTAAAATCAGAATTAGTCTCCTTTCTGACTATTCAAATCATGCAGATTCTCCTGTGAAGGCTGATTATAAAATCAAAGTCTGATTTTCCTTCCTACTGCCTATCCAAACAATAAAACAGTCTGCATACCTTCAGGCCGATGCTCTTTCTCTCAAATATAAAACGACAGTTTCAGATTAAATCTTACTTCCCTTAAAAGTTACATTTTTTTGGGTCATGTAGTAGCGAAAACACGCCAACAGAGGGGGTTAGTCAGCCACATCAACCTTAGTTAGGAAGCACAGACCCAAACTGGTGATCATCAGGCCTCAACTTGTTGGGCTTTAAACTCGGTTATGTTTTGTCATATATTTTTTTTAGAGCTCAATATATTGTGATTTATTTACCCACATCAGTTAAAGTTCATTCTTAGGAAGTTTACCACTTCAGACTTCATTTTGTGCAGAAAAAACATAGTAGAGAGGAGGAAACTTCCAGGAGTACTAGTGAATTTAAATAGGTTAAAATAAATCTTCTAATTAAGTTTTGTAGTTTTGATTAAAAACAACCAAACATATCTCCCCACTCAGTTGTTTTATTAAATATCATCTTGGCCTATTTGCAGACATAATTTAAAGTTTCTGATCACTCACTAATTGTTTTTAAAGTAAGCCCTCCATTCCCTCTGTACTTTTTCCTCCATTGCCATCAGAGAGTGTCCACACATCAGTCCCTCCGTAACCAGATTAGCAAATATCTGCCTGAATCAACATCTACTGTCAAAACAAGACCGTTGTCTCCGCAAGACCAAGGATTTGTGGGAATTGGAGTCCAGGAGAGGAAAAGGCTTCTTACGCTGAATGCGTTTAGCCCAGATAAGGCTTCAAAGGCGAAGCTAATTAATAAGATGTTTACATTATTCACGGTCGTACGCCGCTTTCTGAATGACCCTCCAGAATGGGTGTGTGTCTGCACACACACGTGTGAAAGCTCATTATATACCAGTACGGCATGTTAATTGATTGACTTGTGACGGCGAAGTAAAACATTTTACTGGAAAATAAGTAATAAAGGGAGTGGAGGAAGTCGGTATTCAAAGGGAATCTGAATACTGAAATAAAGACAAGAAAATGACATGTAATCTTATTTGATCTGTTTGTATAAAAAAATACATTGTTTTTATGAATGTTTCTTTCTATCCATTTCCAATACTCCTCCACATTCTCTCCACCTGCAGCCTAGCCCCGCCTCCAGTCCAGTTCTTGGAGGGAAACCCAATGCCAGCCAGTCCCTGCTGGCCTGGTGTCGCGAGGTCACCAAGAACTACCGCGGGGTGAAGATCACCAATTTCACCACGTCCTGGAGGAACGGCCTGGCCTTCTGTGCCATTCTACACCATTTCAGACCTGACGTAATGTACGACACACACACACACACAAACTGAATGCTATTTTCTCCACAAGATCCTTTACCTGAAAGCAAAAACCAGCTGGTTTTCCACTTATTCCAACCCATATTTAAATACAAACAGGGATCCTACAATCTTGAAAAGTGTGACATTTTCTTTTTTCCATTTTCCAGACTTTAGTAAGTATGGGGGGAATCTAATAATGGTTGATATATGGAGTAGTTTTTCCTGGCATGACTTGTGTTTAAATTATGTTTACTACGTCACACTTTCATATCATGTAACCTGTCTGCATTGTTTTTTAGATACTTGTTGTTCATCATTTTTGGAACATGCAGTTCATAGAAACTTTACCATTTAAAAAGTTAAAGATTTATTATTTTGTTCTAAAATGTTAACAATGTTGGAAGAAAAAATTTAGAAATCTGATTGTGGAAAAGTATCAAAATTAGAAAATTGTTGGAACCCTGCATGATTTAGCAACATCTGGATCAAAACTGACTGCTCCATCTGACTGGTTAATGGTCGAAAGACACACGAAGGTTTTAGAGAGTAAGAACAATTCTATGTTCTTTCTCATAAGAAAGTCCTTCTTATGAGATGCCAGAAAAAGTGCTGGAGCAGCGGTGCACCGATTACAGTTTTCTGGCCAATCACCTGACCCGCTGGTTCCGATTTTGGCCGATACTTACTTTTTTTTTCATTTGAAAAATTGCTAAATATAGAGGCTAAGTTTCCCAAAATTAAAGAAATCTGAGCTGACTTATCAGTGCATCCCTGTGCTGTAGTCACTATTTTCTTAACTTCCAAAATTATAAATTCTCAATGCTGTCCCTTCCCCACCTGGTGCTGCACACTGCTGGTCAGCTGACCGATAGAAAACTCCTTCACTTTTCCTCTCGCTTAAAAAATGTATCACCTTAGAAACATTTCTGGTCACAAAAACTGTGGAACTGTCATGATGTGAAATAGCTGTGGAGGATATGAACTTAAAGTTAAAAGTTGGACAACATATTGGTGACAATTTAAAAGGGACACATTACAATTTTTGGCTTTTAAATCTGCCACTGCAAACACAGTCGAATAACAAATCCTTCTTAACAAAAATACAACTGAACTACGAACAATAACTTTACTTAAAATAATTGTATTATAATTCTAATTATATTATAGTGATAATTCTATGGTTCCAACAGTGGGCCATTTTCTTTTTATCAAGATAATTGTTTTTTAATATAACAATAGACAATATTTTAAACTATTTTTAGTATGGAAGCTAAAATTGTGACACCCATCAGTTTTTTTTTTAAAGAACCCCGGTTTAAAATAGAAAATGTAAAGAATCTCTAAAATGTCTATTTTTTTTTTTTTTATTTGCATGTAAATCTGTTATTTTTCCTCAAACTTTCGGCCCACGCCTGGAGCACACATGGAGATAGTTTATTAAAACTCGGCTCTGTGTACATACATGTGCATGTGTTTATGCTCTCCAGCGAGTTACTTCCACACATTTTCCACTCCATTAGTTCTGTTGATTGCTCTGCTCTGAAATTGCACGTTACAGTTCTAATACCATTACATGCAACGCATATTTAAACTCATCTGTTCCTCCACTGAGCCGCTCTGTTTACCACTCTCTCTCCCCCCCCAACACCCTCGTCTCTCCCCGCTGTACTTTCAGAGACTACAAGGCTCTCAATCCTCAGGATATTAAAGAAAACAACAAAAAGGTAAGAGGCAGCCCACCGCTGGGAACCTTCTCACCGCACACCTCCCTCCCATCCTCATCTCCGTTTGGCCTTATTTAGAGACCTGCCATTAATCCCACAATGAGGTGTGTTTGTGTCTTTACACAGTTTGAACGGTGGGTGGGTGGGGGAGGATGGTGGCAATGCAACAAGATGACAAGAAAATGTGTACAATCATACAGATACTCTTTGGTGCCAGGATGTGAAAATGACAGATTAAAAAAAAAAAAAAAAGACGTTTACCCCTGCTGTGTGCCTGAGTCCAAAGCAGGACTTAGACACCTGGTGGAAGTGGGCGAGAATGCAGCAAGTGTTCTTGCTTCAGGTGTGTTGGAAGAGAAATCATTGTTTTGTGACGATCAGAAAGGAAACGACCGGATGCATTTATGATGTTTGCGAACTAATTTAGTATTCTATCCAGTTGCATTAATATATATATATATATATTTTTTTACATATATTTTGAAAGTATGTTGTGTCAGCATGGTATGAGACAAATAACCTGTGAAAAAATGGTGCACCTCTGACTTCTCCCAGTGCTAACTAGAAACAACCAATCAGAGCCCGGAGGCGGGTCTTAGTGCTGTTCATCCACCTTCTTCCCTTCTTCGTCCCTCTCTTTCTCTCTGCTACGCTGCAGCTAGCATAGCTTGTTGTGAAACCTCAGGCTAGTTAGCATAACCACCAATGATGGCGGATAAACGGTTTTCCTGTAACAGTAAGTTGTTTTTCCACCACTAGCACCGCATATATGAGGGTGATTGACAGCGCTACGACTCTCCTCCTGGTTCTGAGTGGTTGTTTTTGGTTGGGAGCGATGCATTTCTTCCTGAGCAATAATAGCTCTGGCAGGAACTGGAAGAGAACAGTCTTTTCACAGATTATCTGTCTCATAACATATTGTCATGACATGGAGACAGTTTTAAAAAATATTTTAAAAAAACACTTTTTTACACTGCACCTTTAATCAATCAATCAATCAAATTTTATTTGTATAGCACATTTCAGCAGCAAGGCATTTTAAAGTGCTTTACATCATATCAAACACAGAAACACAACGCAACATAGAATCAACAATCAAAACTCGGCATCAAGTCAGGTTCCATCAATAAATTTGTAATTGATTACGTTTCAAATACAATCCTAAACAGGTGGGTTTTTAGTCGAGTTTGCATCCATAGAAGGTTTACCTGTTACACTCCTACTGTGTTATATGGAACAAAATACCTATTGCTATTTTTATTCCCACTCACGCTCACAATCACACAGTTTAAAACAATGTAAACAGCATTTTAATGGGCTTCTGGCACAAGGCTCCTTACGCCTCTTTCACGGAATTTCGAGCAGGGACTCCGCCGTCCCTCAAGGATTTTTGTGCGATTCTATGGTACCTGTTAGTGTCTAGAATTTACAGGGACCCTCAGTCACTCGCCGTTTTTCTTCCTGCACGGAGCTCCCTACACCTCTTCCACGGAATTTCTGTTATGCTTGATGTCTGTTTTGTCAGGTTATATGTACTTTTGTAGTAGGGTAATTAACCCCTCCTTTCAAGATATGTATTATTAGCGTAGAACTTTCCCTCTGACAAAAAAAGAAATGAACAGACAGTAACACAAATTTGCAGCCCTCCTTAAAAAGCTGCTAGTCTGTTGAGGAGTGATCATCAGTCAAATGTCAGAACTTCAATCTACCTGGTTGTATGTTTGTTACTGTGAGGATATTTCACAATAACGTCATTTCTTTCTGCCGCACCCCTTTAAATCTGTCTGGCCGAATGAATAGAAAGAAAGTCAGGTAGAGAGACGTTGTCGTCTGGGATTTTATCACTGAGATGGATGGAAGAGCATCCGGTGCAGGACCACCAGGTTCCGAAACAGCTTTTTCCCACTTGCCATCAGACTGCTGAACTCTTAACTGGACTGCACTTAAAATCTGGTCTCCACTTTATACCTTGCACATGTACAGAGCTAAATAACTTATATTTTACTGTCATTACTGCACTTTATATTCTATATTTATATTTATATTCATATTTTATACTGTATCTTATTTTATTCTGGAGTAACCTCACAACATTGAAAGCTCAAAACATTGTCCTGAGCCGTATGCAACGAAATTTCGTTCTGTATTCACCCTGTGCATGCAAAATGACAATAAAGTCAGTCTAAGTCTAAGTCTAAGTCTAAGAGATGCAAATATCTTACTACACTTGAAATACGACAAAACTAACTTACAACAGACTTTTTAGCAAGATATAGAAACTTGTTTTAAGTCAATTATTTCACTTACAACAAGATTTCTCTCCCAGTCATACAATCTGCCAGCTTTTCAGATGCTTGTCAGCTGCTTCCGGATGCAAAAATACATTGTTGCCATGGTTATGCTAGGTAACAAATGTAAAAAAAAAAAAAAAAGAGTAAGAGCTATTCAGGTGCAGCTGCGTCATCACATCTGCACATTAACTCTGGAGCATATTCGGACAGCTCACCGTTTTCTCCCTTAACTCTGTGTTTGCACATTTTATTCCTTACTGGACGGTTTTGGAACGCACAGATGCACACTCCAGTTTCGTCCCCCTCGCTGCATGCCTGTATAGGTGCAGTGCACAAACGTTCCCTCTTCAGCCCCTGAGGGCTACACAGAACGATATGCGTGGGGCTCCTGCAGCTTGATTTCCTCTTCTCATACACTCTCTGGCTAAGCGATAACCTCTGGTGGCCCTGTTAGGCATGAATGCTACCCTGTTGACAATAACCACAGTGTAGGAAGAAGCAGAGAGCCGGTCCCATATCTGCTGACTGTCCTCACCTCCCTCCAGGTGCTCGAGTAGCCCTGAAGAAATTGGTTATATAGAAGTAATATGGGGGAATATGGCGTACAAGGTGATAGCCTGAGAATGGCTGCTGTACTGCAGTCGGCCTCTCTTTAAGCTCTACATCACATCAACACACAACCTCCTGTGGGAGCTATTGTTATTCATATCTATATATGGGCTACAACTAATGATTATTTTAGTAATTGATTATTCTGTTGATTCTATTCTGACTATTAATCAATTAATCAGGAAAAACCAAATCTGCTCATTTTTCATTTAAATGTTTAAGCTTATTTTTTATACATTAAAGAATAATCAATTCCTTTTTCTAAATAAGAAATTCGTTTGTTGTCAATTATTCTACAACATAGCATCCCCTTAGGATTTGCTTCATGACAAGAAAAGGATGCATCTGCAACTAAACAAATACTAAATAAATGCTACAATAAAACCTTTCTGCTTCACTTGACATCAGTACAGTGTAGGTGATCTGGTCATTATGTTTATATTAGCCTATTAATAATTGGATTGCAAAAGATGCAGATTTCAAGCCACGTGAAATCTTAAGGTGTTTTGATTTTTTTAAAAGTTTTTTTCTAGTTTTTCTTTTTATCTTAAATGCAAAATGTATATATTGTTTGCACAGTTTTGGCTCAGTTGCTGCTCTGAGAGTGATAATTTGCATAAAATAGTCTTTGTTGATTCTCTAAGCTCCAGGTAACAGTTAATCGATTGCTGAATTAGTTGACAATTACTTTAGTAGTCGATTAATTCAATTAATCTGATTAATCGTTTTAATCTGTATACATACAGATTAAAAGCTCCTTTTTACAAAAAGGAGCTTGGACTTATTGGATGTGATCCTACATCTCGCTGGTATTTGACAGAAGACTGTGTGCTGTTTACCTTCTGTAGAGTAATAAAGATGTTCAGCTATTTAATGTAAAAAATGAAATTAACGAAATTAGGGGACAATAAGATCAAATGAGCAAAAAATATTCAAGAGAAATCAAAATGTGTGAACAGTTGAAACATGGATGAAGATGGAGTCTTTTCTAATATAAATGTTACAACATATTTGTTAATGTATAGAATTTACTAGACAGGGAGCAAGAATGGAAATGTATAGATAAAGCCACTATCTCTGCTTTTTATAGCTCTTGTTAGAACTGCCCCTCCTCCTCTCTGTCTGTCTGTGAAGAAAGATTGCAGTCAGCTCAGTCTGTGCTGAATTATGACAGATAAGGACAATCAATATTTAGGGTGATTAGAAAAAAAAAGTAAAAGCGGATATTACATCATATAGAGCCTTTAAAACTACCCATGATGCAAAGGTTCACATGCAAATATAATTCTAATCCCCAGGTGATTACATATATTGATAGATGTTGGGTTTTTTGGAAGCTCTGATCAGTTTGAACTACTGTCTGTCTCTCGTGTGTGTGGGGGGGTGCGCGCGCGTGTGTGTGTGCGTGTATAATGAGGCCAAGGAGAAGTAATTTGTCATGCCATCTGATAGTGTTGCACCAAGCACCAGGCTGAATTGCCCTGAGCACAACCACGAGGGGTTGGGCTGAAGGGAGGAGGCGCTGGTGATTGACAACGATAGATAGCTGTCAGTCACTGAGAGCGAGTGGAGGGGGAGCGCGGAGCGTCGGCCCGGGGCCTGAGCCGTCAACGTTGAGTCCAGACCCGAGGCTTCATCAGGCAGATAGGAAGGGAGAACAGTAGATAATTCCCAAAACACCAGCTGAAAGTGTTTCTTCTTGATTGTAATACTAAAGATCAAACCGTTTGCTTCCTGTCTTGCTAGTGGTTTTTATAGCCTGTGATTTGTTGGTCAGAAATGACTTATGAGATTCTCAAGATATGATGACCTTGAGTAAGATGAAGCTGAGGAAGCGAATGATTGATACAATATGTAAAGTCTGAATTCAGTTCAAAAATACTTTACCACAAGGGAAAAATTAAATGTTGCTGTTACTCGTATCATCCAGAGTCATGGTGGATGCTGATGCTCTGGGTAGGAAGGCTGTCCAGTTGCAGGCAGTGTTGCAACAAATCCGTAGAGCCCTCTGACTGAAGACTGTTGCTGTATAATAGTCTTGTGACTTGTATGACTTCTAACAGCTCAATATCCAGGCAGCAGCGAGGAAATTTCACAGTAACATGTCTTGGATGACATAGTTGCTGGCAAGTACTGCTAATCCGCCTCATTTGCTTTTGCTTCTTCTCTATACATTTTCATTGGAGGTCGGGGATAAGATCCTTGCAAATCAGAATTACTGTAAGACAGCTACTCCAACAAGCTGCCACCATGAGCGTTGCTATTGTAGCGAAATATTTTTAGGATGACTTAAGTTGAACTTGTGTGCTCAGTTTGTGCAAAATTGAATCAGACTTATTCTTAGGAATTACAGCTTGAGTTTAACTGATTAGAGCAAACACTCAGTGAAATATGAGACATTGCTCGATACCCAGGGTCTCTGACATTCAATTCAATTTAAAAAAAACTTCAGTTGAGGAAAAAAATTAGGAAAAAAATGATTGCAATACTGGGGTTTATGCTATATGTTTGATTAGGTCAGTGAGTAAAAACTAAACATGGGTGTCGTAACACTCTAAGTGCAGTAATCAACGTATTATTTTCAGTGCAATTGTTATGATTTCAGGAAAAATGACTTTTACAATGCGATGCATTAAATATTGTGAAATTGTGGTAAGGTTACCATATGTGAGAATCTCATACTCTCCTATCTATGTTTAACGTGAACAGCTAAGTGAATAAGCAGGCCAAGAACTCATTATTTCCTGAACCAAACTCCATTTCAAGCATGTTCCTATAAAAGCTCTCACTTTGCAAACACTTTTCTATATTCTTTCCATCTGTCTCTTTTTAAGCTTCGGTTGTTGCTCTCTTTCACAGGCTACCTTTACCATTATGCGAACAAAGAAAGCACACTTTGCTTGCCTGAATAAGTTCAAGAAACCTAATCGGCCCAGTTATTCCTTGTACTCTTTCACACACTGTTACTGGCGAAGAGAAAGGACTTTAAGATTGCTAGGTGTAAACATAGAGATGTGTGATTTGAGGTGTGTGTTTGGCTCTTTCCCCCCCCCATCAGTTTGTTACTCTCACCAAACTCATTTGTTCAGGAAAGTGTAGATGTTCCACAGCGGTGAATTTTCCCCTACAAATTGAAAAAAATATTAAAAATGAGGAAGAATGCAATTAAATACAATACATATTAAGAATTTGTTTTTAGTGGAATATTAAATTTTTCTTTCTGCCTTTTTGCCCCCAGTTTCTTTGATATAGAAAATCTGCATCCTATGTAAGTACAGAGTAGGGTTAGGTATTCTGAATACAACTTGTTTTCACGCACATCATAACTAAAGTGTAGGTTCCCAGAGTACTCTGTCTCATAAGTCCAGTGGTGGAAACTGCTAACAAAAAAGTTATAAGCGCTAACCCTAAAGCAATAATCCTAAGTAATAGTTCCTGTAATGCTAAAGCACTACACCAACCTCATATGTAGTAGAAGCTAATGCTAAAGCACTAATTACAATTCAAATTGTATCTGCCCTTACGACTACAACATTCTAGCAGCAATGGCAGTATAATATACATGTTCTGTAATGTCATTAGATATCGTATTCATGTTTACAGTATATCTTGATTTCTTGTCCATATATTTTGTTCCTGTAAGTTTCTTGCTTGAATTAGTTATTTGGGGAAAAAAAGAGAGAGAACGTGAGAATAGAAACCAGAACTGCTGTGTAAACACTTTTCACCCACTTCAAAATAAGAGCACGAAGATAAACTTGAAAATTCTGAACTGTCGACAATCAAAACTTCAACACAAATGTCAAATTTTATTCAGCCAAGTAACTTAGAGCCTTAGGAATGTAACCAGGAAAAATTAATTTAGATAAAGCTAAGTGTGCTAAGCATTTTCTAAGTTAGCAAAAGCGCTAAATGGAAGAAATTAGTAGAAGTGTGCCCATCACTGATTTTTACTTTGAAATTCATAGACTGGTGAAGGTTAAACTGGATCATTTTAGATGGAACAAAGCATTTTTGGCTTTTGTGCATCAGCATTTGTCTCTAAATTGTGTTTTACTTTCTTAGACAACCTGCAGGTATAAGTAATGAATGCAAAGCAAAGGCTTAATAAAATGTCATACATGCTTAATAATGCCCTCCTCTGGATTAAGAAAGGTACAAAAAAACAATGTGTTTGCGGGAAAGAGGAGAATTTAAATCAGAACAGGGCTGAGAAAGGTTAAGGAGGCTCCTCTAGATGCATCTCAGGAGGTCAAAAGAAGAGGAGTCTCCAGAGTGGGAGAGTCTGGGAGAAACGGAGCAATTGATGGAGTAGGGAGGTCTACAGAGGCAGTAAAACAAACGTGCCTCGCAACAGGTTGGAATTAGATCAACACTATCAAGCAGACCAGATACAAGCTGTGATACCTGGGAGAGATGGATGGGGAGGCCGTGTGTGCGTGCAGGAACTGGGGGTGGCATGTGTGCGTGCTGCTGTTAATCTATTTATTTACCTGTCATTGGCAGCGATAATGGTTTTCATCCCCTCTCTCTGTGTCTCAGTCTATCTTGTGATGGGGGATTGGTTTTCGTCTGTCGCTTGATAATCACACCTGTATTTTCTCATCAGCGTCTAATCAGACCAATTACACGCGTGACGGAGAGTGCGGGCACGTTGATGTAGGCGAGCGATAAAGACGCACTTCGGCACGCGCGCGCGTGTGTGTACACACAAACACACACTTTAGGATTAGGCGCTCTGTCTTGGGATATCTGCGTCTCTTATCGGGGACAGCCAACCCTGACATGACCTGTCAGGACTCATGGCAGCGGTGTCTCTCACTCCCAAACACACATGAACATATAGAGTACACACTTACATTCTGTGTACCAAGTATACGAAAAAAGAAACCAGACTCCATCATAGTCCTTTCTTTGTCGCTTAATTGTTGCTATGGAGAATAAATTGTTCTTTTTAATGCTTGTTTTCTCGTTTTTTTATTGTAGGCATATGATGGCTTTGCGAGTCTGGGGATTTCTCGTCTCCTGGAACCATCCGACATGGTGCTCCTTGCTATTCCCGACAAGCTCACGGTGATGACCTACCTGTACCAGATAAGGGCCCATTTTTCTGGCGAGGAGCTCAACGTGGTGCAGATAGAGGCCAACAGCAGCCGCAGCACCTACAAAGTGGGCGACTTCGAGACGGACACCAACGCCTCTATAGACCAGGACAAGTTCTACGCTGAACTGAACGACGTGCAACATCGGCAGGTCAACGTCGAGCCCCTTTCATCTACGGCCGGCGTTCCCGCTGAATCCAACGGTGCCGAGGCCGGCAAAGGGGAGACAATGGAGCAACAAGTTGGAGTAGACTCAACCAGCTCCCCAGCAGCAGGGTCCTTACAGTCGTCACCGCCGGTCCCGTTGCCGCGTACGGCGTTGGCTGCAACAGCTACAAACTCTGCCCGCGTGCCCCTGCAAGTGTCCGAGGATAGAGGTGGTCTGCTCAAAGCCAACACTTTAGATCTTTGCGAGTTACCGCAAAGAGCGGAGAGAGAGCTGGAGATGGAAACACTATGCAATGAGGAGGTGCTAGAGGATAGAGGAGAGAGAAGTAGCGAACCATCGTCCCCTACAAGGAGAGGAAACTCTTTATCACACTTCTCCTATAACAGGGATGCTGACCTCATTAAAAAGAAAAGGGCTAGTCTGCGTCACTCAGATTCAGAGCCAGCTTCAAACACCAAATCCTCCCCAACCAACCACACAGATATCCCCATCAAACAGGTAAAGCCACCTAGTCACAATATTTGACTTGGTGTTTTGCACTCTTGCATTGCAATGCTGCTTTCCACATGCCTTAAACTTGTTTCACCACAATTTGCCACACTGCAGCTGCAAACTGCAATATACTTTATTGGTTTTTTGTTTGATGGGGCGGCACAGAGTGGTACAAAATTGTATTGTATAAAGAAAATGAATGAAGAGTCGAGAGGTCTATGGTAACTCTAGAAGCTGCAGAGACCAGCACTGCAAAAACACAAAATCTTACCAAGTATTTTTGGTCTGGTTTCTAGTTCAAATGTCCCTGTACACTTGAAATACGACAAAACTGACTTAAAAGTAACCTTTCAACAAGATATAGGTACAGCTTGTTTTAAGTCTGTAATTTCTTAACATTGAGGAAAAAGTACTGGATCCAGTGGAAGATCTTTTTCGCTTGTAACAAGACTTATTTCAAATATACAAAGGAATTTGCACAAGTAGCTAGACCAAAAATACTTGGCAATATTTTGTGTTTTTGCAGTGAACTGCTCAGGTAACTATTATCTGGACAGCCATTACTCATGCACACCTCTAATCTGGCCTTAACGTTAAGAAGGAAGCTGTTGTTGGCCATAAGAAGTCCTCCGGCAGGAGAACAAACTTAAACATACAGCCAGAGCTACAGTAGTACGGGTTCAATGAAAACCTACTTCTGCTGGGATGGTTTCAACTTAAACCTCCACTAAGAATGGGTAAAAGTGTTTCTTGTTGGAGACTTACCCCCCAAAGACTGGGTGGTGTAAATGCAGTAAAAGGTTGCTCTTCAAGATTGATGCAGTGGGATTAAATACAAATAAATACCAAAACACTAGATGTTTGAATTTTTCTCTCACTGCACAGTCTTGCACTACTTTGTATTGATCTATCACATAGAGTCCCAATGATTTCTCATATGATTTGCAGTTGTAGCTTTGAGGTATCTGATTCAGTAAACCTCAAAACGAATACATAAATTCTGTACCTTAACCTCAGGAGCAGTCTGTGTTTCATAAACTCATTCTCGCTACTTAAGTCAGGTATTAAGATTCCAACAGCGTTTACCTGCAGGTACCTGTCTGGGCCCTAAATGGATTGCTCATGTTTTTATCCTTGCACCCAGGCTTTGATTGAAACTTTCTCGGCGCCGTCAGTCATAAGACAGAGGATTCGTACAACATTCATTTCCTCCTGGCGCTCGCTAAGCTTCAAATCCGTCCAACATTGTTGATACAAATGCAGAGATGACCGTGCTGAAAAATTCTCTTCCATTCTCCATTAGATGTTGTTGTCACTTGTCTTGCTGCCAAGAACCAGACGCATCGGGACCCTTAACATGTGGCGACTACCGAACGCGCCCAACAGAACCCCGCTCCCCCTCTTTTGCTTTGACATTTCATTATATTTTTCATTATATTTCCCATCCCTGCAGTTGATGACAGTTTGTGCCGTGACCGCTCAGGCGTGGCGATGCTTTGCACGGAGCAGACATCATCTCGTCTTACACTCTGACACACACCTGTACGCATGTGTGCACCCGCTCGCACAAACCAAACGCACTCGGTGCAGGGCTGCATTGGTTAACCTCAGATTACTGCTGATTGTTTACAACCTAAAAGGTCACGGGGCAGGAAGAGGGGGCTGTGGGGAGAGATTTTTATTTATCCATTTATTTATTTTGATGTGCTGTTATCAACTTCATGAGATGCCTCATCACCTTTCTCCAAGTTTAATTGAAATTCTTAAAAAAGATTACCACATTGCAGTGAAAAAAAACCCTGCTTGATGGGGTTAAAACCCTTTAAGATAATTTTTAGCATTTTTTTTTATCTTTTAAAACTTATTTCATATAGGTTTGCACCAATAAATCAGCACCAGCCTCTTTCATTCAGCCTCGAGCCGGTCAATAAATCAATAATATATATTACAATCGACACGTGATCAATATCAATAGGTAAAATGTCTGATAAAATAAACAATATATAGAACTGATCCAAAACTGTACAGGATTCTGGGGGATGTAGGCAGAGAAAGGCTTTAGCCACTCCGCCTCTCGCAGCCAGCTGAACAAGGTTGGTGGCATCTACTAACTTACTCACTCTTTGGTTGCCTAGCAACAACTTGTTGAATAACTTACAGTTACTATTAAGTAACTTTCACATCAGGAGTGTCAGGTTTATCCCCTGTGCCTCATAACTGCTTAAAAAAATCTTTCATTTGAAGTGAAAATTGTGAATAAAACAGGAAAGGTCGCACCACCAGTTTGGAAAATATTTCAGATATTTCAAACAAAAAACCAATTAATGATTATCAGTATCGACTGACTTGAAGCGCTTATATTGTGTTATGTTTTTCGGCTACATCGTCCAGCTCTATATGGGCCGATAATTACCCACCGACCTTATCTACCAGCCAAGGTCCCTATATTTAACTAGCTTTCAGACCAAAACTTTGTATTGGCCAAAATCTGAATCAGCAGGTTAGAGTTTTTAAAGATCGGCGATTGGCCAAAAAATTGCAATAGGTGTACCCCTATTTATTTCCACATAGTTTCACGCCTCATAAAGTCTATATGAGGTGTGGAATGTCTTGACAAAAAAGCCACAGTGGTTTATTCCAGCAGGGAGACTCACAGAAAACTTGAGCATCGACTCTAAAAATTGAAAACGCAGGATATTTTTTATACTTATGGTTATTAAAACATCAAGTGTTGTTTCTTAAAGAAAATAAATCTTAAAACTCCAGGTGTACCAATAAATCTGTTGCCGAATTAGCAACTTCACCTATGTATTTAACAACTTTAAAACATATATATATATATCAGTATCAGTCGGCTGATTGGGTTTTTTTACTTTCTGCTGTAGGCAAATGGCAGATAAGACTTTGACTGTGCTGTTGGTTTGAAATAAGCAAGCATAAATCTTAAAAGCAGAATTTTATAGGCTCTTGCATTTATGTTGCATTTTTCTTTTTCAAAGGAGCCATCACCTGCATCTGTATCAAGTCCTCCAGCTGAGAAGGTGGGTCAAATTGTTTTGATCCGACTGCAAAACTAAATACTATATGCTCGTTTAAAATGTTTGGAACAAAGCAAAACACGACTAATTTAAACATTTGAATTAGTTACTCATGTTTTGTATTTGCTTGTAGAAAGTACTTTCTCGTCAAGAGGAGTTGAAAGAGAGAGCCAGGCTCCTGTTGGAGCAGGCCCGCAGAGACGCCGCCATGAAGGCTGGGAATAAGAACGTCCCCAACTCGGCTGTCGCAGCACCAAACAGGACTTCAGGCATCTCTGATGTAAGTTATCGCCGCAATAAAGCAACGGTTCTCATGTTTACTATAAGCCAGACAAATTTTTCTTTGTACTTCAACAACATTCCTCAAGTTAAAACAACTGGTGGACTGAAAGTTACATGTGATAACAGAGGTTTTTGGTTTTTGAGCAGTATTTGTGTTTGTGAGACTCTGACTGTATCACCAGAAACATTTGATAAATGTTTAAATACTTTTTATCTTAAAGTTTATTGTAACACCAATAACTTTATCATACATGTTGGGTGCATTTGATTTTGTTTTTCTAAAAACTAGAAGTCAGTATCCAAGTGTAGAAGCCCATTCGATCCTGCATTTCAAGCGATGCTTAAATACTTTCATATTTGCTTTTGTTAAAGTTTATGTTAACACGCCTGGAAACAAGTGAGTGAACCTGTGCAAAAGGGCTTGTTTTGACCATGTTATTTCATTTAGTCAATTGTTTGATGGGGGTTTTGTTCTAAACTTTTATATTTATATTTTCACTGGGATGTTTAATCCGATTCATCCATTATTTTTGGAAATAAGCAAATAAGTTTATAAGGACACTTTTTTTTTAATTTGTGACACTCAACTCTAGTTTTGTTGAGAGCAAAGGTTATTTTCAAAAGAAAAATACCTTTGCTTTATTTTCTTTTGACTTTTTTATACGTCAGTGTTCAGGACAAGCAAAGTGTACATCCACCAGTCTCTTGAGCTCCACTATTCTCTTTTTGCTGCTCGCTACGCATCCAATATGACGGAAAATCCAGTATAAACTGTCTCATCCTCTGGCAGACCACTTTCTGAACAAGCTTTTAGAAAGAGAGACGACTTCTCCCTCATTACCTTCAGCTGTGGTTTTCTCATGGGCGGCTGAGCGGCGCAACCTGAACGCGTCAGCAAGGAAGAAACTCAAATGTGGATGGACTTCTTCGTTGTCTCCTCTCTCTCTCTCTTGCTCTCTCTCGAAACACAACTCTGTCTACAGAGTCTGTCTTTGGTCATTTTTGACAATTTATATGACTAACTAAATTTTCTGCCCGGCTTCACTTTTTCCTTAGTGCGCCGAGCAAATGCAGTCCACAGACAGCTGTCAGCAGAAGTACATTCACGGTTAAGAAAAGGGGGTGCTGGGAGGGGTGAAGAATCGCTGTACTGAAGCTAACTAGACTAGAAACGCAGCGATTGAAATTGCCGGCTCTGAACTGAGCACGCTTCACTGAACATAATATACTGAGAGGAAGGGGCATGCTGATGAACCAGGAGTTACCCTGGGAAAGCACCGTGGTCCAATCTTCTGTCACGTTTCCAAATATTTCAGCAAAAAAAAAAAAAACCAAATGCAAAGAAGTTTTAAAAAAAATAAAGTGACAAGGGATTTGAGGGTAAAATGAAATAAATACCTTTTGGTAATGAAATATCTAAAAGGCAACAGCCGCTTGGCCTCCGCATTTGCCGCTGGAATCCTTAAAGAGAAATATGCCCTTGAATTAGATGTTTTTCAGAAGTGCGCATGTAGGCGTGTGTATGCTCATAGGCGTGTGTGTGTGTGTGTGTGTATTTGTGTGCTGGTGTTTGCTTGCCGGCCACAGGAATAACCATTCCGGAATAATCTGAGAGGAAATAAGTGAGGACCTTCTTAGGACTGGTGCTGGTTGAAAGTCTTCGGAGGAAAAAGAGCAAATTAAAAGACGTCTTCAAAGCTTCTGTGGCACCAGTGTATTTCCTCAGTGACAAAAAGAAAGAAAAGGTCCTCTTCGGTCCCTTGTTGTGCGGCAAGATATCTGACTTTAGTGAGATTAGCTCCTTAAAGTGGCCGGGTTGATTTCCTGACTCATTTCCAAGGACAATTGGCTAATATCCCCTCACTATGCATAAGGGAAGGAATCAAAAGAGGAGGGGGGAGGGCGATATTGAATTGTTTACACTTTTTTTAATAGAAAACATTGATCAAAGGAATACGCCTGGCCTCGGGGCCAATGTGCTGATAATTGTTAGTGATTCAGATTAGATTACTTGATGTCTTGTTTTGATTAGCATGACTGTGTGTGTGCGTGTGTGTGTGGGCTTGTGTGTTGGTAGGGGTGTGCATGTGTGTGTCGTCGTTATCAGCTGGAGAGGCAAAAGCCTTTCCCATTTACCTCTCCATCTGGCTAAGTAGGTGCTTTGTGGTTTAGCATGCATAAGGTATAATTTAATTCAATTAAAGCAGGACTCCTTCTTTGAGGGAAGTGACTAATGTGGGATAAAGCAAGGTCCTTGTGTTAGCTGTTTTAGAGGTGCTGCTTTCAAAGTAAAATTTAGAAATTAGTCTGATTGCACGTTTATTAATCTATTAGCAATCTTCATATCTTACTCAGAGCCTCACTGTTCAGGGTTTTTAAGGTTTTGCTGAAAAAAGAAATCCATTATGAATGCTTCCTCTGTCCTTATGATTGCATTACATAAACCCACAGAGACAGGCCTCACTTAATTGATCTGATCTCAAAGCTTCTTAACGTTTTAGAAAAGCCTTTTACGGCACTCATCAAACAGGTAAATAAGGGACTAAAGTCTCAGATCTGTGACAACCTCCAGTACAACAACCACAACCTTCGAGGTATTTTATTAAACGTAAAGCAACGTGTAATTACAACCAAAGAACACAGGAAGCAAGTCAGGAACGGAGACCTGGAGAATTTTAAAGCGGGATTATTTTTTTAAAATTATGTACCAAGCAGAATGCATCTTACAGAGCCCTGTCCAACTGTGAAGAAGCAACGACAATAGTTTGTGGACTATTTTTAACAAAGAAAAATCAACAGAAAAAGGCATCTGCGACATCCACTGGACTCTCTGGTTCGCCATTTCGGTTGTTTTGTTTTACACATCACATTCAACAGGCTGCGTTCTCGATTTTCCCCTAAGAGCAGCAGACATTACGATATCAGGCAAAGACGATCAAACATGTTGATTTTATATCAGAGCGACCCCAGCGTCCTTCCAAGCGGACCGGATCACTGTTAACACACCACACACAGCAGAAATATCTCTTGAGATTGTTTTAATGAGCCATCCCGCTAATTGGGGCGCCTGTAAGATTATCAGAAGGAAAAAAATCGGGACAAATATAAGCATAAAAATTTTGCCATGTGAACTATCCTTTACTGAATAGTAAGGAAGAGAGAGAAAGACATTAAAAGTAGGGGGTGCACTGATAAATCGTCTCCGATTCCCTTAATTTTTTTTACAATTGGCTGATTCCCTTATATAAAACAGTCTTGTCCACAGACCTTATCTTCCTCCACAAATGCCTGATAATCCGCCACTGTCCCTTTTGTTCTGCCGTGAGAGAAATTTGATTGGCCAGAAAACTGTAATCGGTGCAGGCGACTTCAGCCTGGACTTGAAGGTTCACCTACACCTTAAGCATACAACCAGAGCTACATTTGAATGGTTTAGATTAAAGCATATTCATCTGTTAGAAAGTCCAGACCTAAACCCAACTGAGAATTTTTACTAAGACTCAAATATACAGTACAGACCAAAAGTTTGGACACACTTTCTCATTGAATTCAATGAGAAGGTGTGTCCAAACTTTTGGTCTGTACTGTACATATAGACAGATTGTCTCCATCTAAGTTGATGATTAGACGATTGAGGAGAAAGGTCTGCCCAGTGTCAAGTCTGTAGATGTACAACACTATTAGAGGAATACCATAAAGTACTACACATGGAATTGGGGTGAAAGATATTGATCTACTTTCTCCCCACAAATATGTAGATCTTTTTGTTAATCTGTTGCATACAACCCCAATAAATACATTTGGTTGTACTGCTTCACAATGTGAATACGTTTACGAGACCCCCTGTTAAATCAAATTCATGTTTTTTTTTTCTATCAATGCTGTGTATCCACACATCCACGGCCATTGTGACGGGATGTTTCATGCTTTTGCAGTTGTGTGAGTCTGTGTAGTTCTCCTGACCTATGTTCTCCCTCCTGCCATCCTTAATTGTAGCCCACAGTGACTGCTTCTTTCATCTAAGGTCACAGGTTTGGGTTCCTCTCTCTCTCTCTGCCTGTCTGCTCGGTTACTCTTCTCTCATTCTCTCCCTCTTTCATGTCTGTTTTTGATTTTTCATCCAGTGTCTTTTTGTTCTAATCGCTTAAATTGTTCTCAATGGGTTTTTGGTTTTTTTCCCCCAAATTGGCCCTTTTCTGTTAGTTGCTTTTTGCTTTTTGCTCCTTCGCCTCGTTGGCCTTTTAAGGGCATGCACCTTCCATCTAACTTTGATTCAATAAGTGGCTTTTACAACACATCACTAGTGAATGGTATGGATGTCTTAAAGATTGTGATCGGAGATGTACCGATCCAATATTAATATCTGTATCAATCCCAATATTTAAAAAAAAGTCTTGATCAGGTATCTATGGCAATGTGCCATATATACCATAAGGGCAGATCTATTCAGTCAGTACTATGCTTTGTGCGTTGAGCGATATCATGCTTTATTTATTTTACATTATATTTAGAATTTCTAATTGCACTTTTTAAACCATTTGAAAGAAAGCTTGTCACAGTTTATCTTTACATGCTTGATCAACATAGTTGGTCTCAGTTTCCGTTTCTTTATTATTTGTTTTACATTGGCTGTTGTACTACTAATTGCACTTGACTGAACAACATTAAGTTGTGTTGTTTTTATATGTTGTATTGTCAAGCTATTTAAATGTATTTAAGTGTGCTGTACTGGTGCCGAGTTATGGATAAATTTGTGATTCAACATATTTATGTCTGCGTTTAAAAAAACGAAACTTTCTAAGTCAATTCAGCTGTTTTTCTGTGTCGGACCAGCGTCGTCCGATACTAACCCTTAAATATTGGTATTGGAAGTGAAAACAGTGGATCGGTGCATCTCTTAGTCTAGTGCCATGAATTTATTCTTGTCTTATTCTAAATACAATTTTTTTGTGTTGCTCTTTAGTCTTCCCCACTGTTCTAATTTTAATAGAGAAGTTGGTGTGTGTCTGCGTCTATTCGCTCCAGGTCTTCTCATCCATTAGCAGATGAGAACAGTAATTTCACAGCGGCCTGGCCAGGCTAATTATCAGGATCCACACTACGTTTGGGATGAACGTGTGCCCGTGAACTGCACTGTGTGTAATTCTTTGCAAAAAAAAAAAAAAACCCAAATTGTAAAGCGATGAGGTGTGTGTTTTGTGCAAATATCTAGCACCTGTGGCCTTTTTAAAAAGTGTGTGCGCTTGCTTAAGGAGTGCACACACATGCCTTGGTGTTTTCCAGGTAAGAGAGTTCCCCTGCTCACTGACTCGTTGTGATTCCTATAATTGGGTCCCGTTTGATTTTTGCCGACCAGCGCCCCAGCCGCCTCCCCGTCCTCATCAGTGGAGCGGGCTCCTGGGTCTCTGCTGTTTCGACCTGTAGGTGTTGTCATCTGCTGTCTGCACTTTAGTTTCTCTTTCTTTTCATTTTAATTATTAGATTTATACGAGATATATTCTGTTTCAGTGCAAAATATGTTTTCTTCTCATTTTCTTGTCAGAGACCGTTCAGATTGCTTGTTTTCTGGTTGTTTGCACTTTAGGTGGAGAAACTGCATTCAGCTTCTGTGCACCACAAATCTGGAACAAACGTCCAGAAAACTGCTAAACATCCCGAAACACTGTTTTCTTTAATTAAAGGCCCAAAAGACACCTGTTTAGAGTTGCTTTCGACTCACAATCACTTGAACATTGACCAACATATTTGATGTGTATGGATATTTTGGAATATGGCACTCGACAAAATGTAATGTTTGGTAGTGGTTTCAGGATTGGTAACTTTATGATGTTTTCATGACATTTTTTCTGTTTTTATGATGTAAAGCTCTTTAAACTGCCTTGTTGCTGAAATGCGCTATACAAATAAACTTGATTTATTGACAGAGTGTAAAACAACTTAAAGCTTTCACTAATTGGCAGCTATGCAATCATATTAAAGAGTGTGATATACTCTTTACAAGTCTCAACAACAATAAAACAATTTACAACAGTTCCTTTTGCCCTTTCTGCTCGTCAGTCATTCCATTAAAAGGCGAGAAGTAAGGTGCTGTCTGTACACGACATGCAGAACAAGATGGTGCTGCTTTTTAAAATTCTGACATGGCTTTGTGGACTCTGCTCCTTCATCCACACTTTGTTCTTTTTTCCTCCTCTTGTCCTTTGCCTTTTTTAACTTTCTTCCTGCAGTAATAGTTTTCCTCCAGGCCTTGTTTGAATGTGTCTGCCACTCCTTTATTCTCTCTGTTCGTTTTTTTTCCCCCTTTTCTTCCTTCTCTCGCTCCTCTTTTCTCCTCCTTTCCCTTTTTTTCTTTTTTCCAAAAATGTGCCCCGAATGAAACTAAATAGTGTGGTGGGGAGTTTCTTTGCGCGCGTGTCTTGGAGTGAGAGGGTATGTGTCATGACTGAATAGACTGGAGCAGAGATCAAAGGCAGAGCCTAAATTGAGTGTGTGTGTGAGCGTGTGTGTGTTAACGGGCAGGAGAAAGACAGCTCTCTAAATTGCAGGACAAGAGCTGATCAAGCCATCAGAGAAGAAAGCTGTAATTCACCTACAGTCGCAAACCTCTTCAGGGCCCACATACCTCTTCATCTTTCTTTTCTCGTTATTTTGTTCATGTGTGACCAACTGCGAGTGTCGGCAACGGCACAATCCATCCTGTTTTGTTTTCAGGCTACTGATGTTTGGTTTTTTGTATTTCCTTTTTTTAAATAAAATCGTTGAACACGTCATCCTTCTCCATGAAAACCACAAATTGCGGATAGGCCGTGAACAATTCGCAGACATTTTTTCAATGACATCGTTACTGATTTCCGCAAGGTGTTCTTTTGAGCACTTTGATCAAACTCAAATGAGACATAAGCAAATTTCTTAATATCTGAATATTTTCATACGTTTTCTTCTGTTTCTGATCTTATCCAACATTTCATAATTCCTAATGCGCATTAGGGAGTGATTGTCATAGTAGAAAATGTTTTGTATTTTGCAGAAAATCTATTTTTTTTATTTAATTTTCATTCCAACAAGTCATTGTAGCAATACTTAATAGAAAAATACACATCGCCTTAAACCACTTTTATTAGCAGATTACAGTTCAAACTGTAGGAAGTTACTATAGAGCTTTACTCGGAACAGATCCTGAAATCAGAAGTACAATATCCCTCACAGAGACACATAGCCACTAACATTAAACCCTTATACAAATAGCACATATACACTGACACACCACTTCTGGACCTTCACGGTAGTTTCTAAACATTTATCCTCTGACATGTAGGTATATGGCCTTCACCTCCATTTCGCAGATTCATATTTCTGTATTCATAGCGTTCATATATTCGCACACCCAGACCCCTATCATGGGCGCTCACCTGTCAAATCATAATTAGGGTGTGTCCCTGTTCTTTGATAGCTATGTACAGTGGTTCTACTTTAATTCTTTATCAAATGCATTGATCGCTGTGGGCCTCGCATGCCCATTGATCCGCGCAGTCCGTCTGGAGGCAGCCGATAAGCTCCACACTCGTCTCCATCTGCCTCCCTGCTTCCTCCTCTGTCACTCCCCTTTTTGCTGTCTTGCCTTGTTAACCTAATTTTGACCAGAAAAAATGTAGCACATTTCTTAATTTGCTCCGTTTCACCTACTTGAATATACTTTGTCTGCTTGGAGATGATTGGTCCAGTTTGAAGTCTTGTTCTTGAAAGTGGGAAACCTAATTTCCCATAAGTCTCTTTGGATTGTGCATCTTTTTTTATAATTAGAAACACATTGTATTTTAAATCAATTATAATTTTCAATATATTTTTACAAACATCCTTCTGTGCTTACAAACCCATTGGATTCTGGCAATAGACTGCTAGTCTTGTTAAATGTCAGAATGTATACACCATACATTTGTAACAGAAGATGCCTTAAAACTTGTACAAGGAGAATGTAAAGTTTTATCACCTCAGAGGCATTTTTCTTATCAAATTTTGAATTCAACACAAATATGTTCAATTGTTGTGTAGTCCTAAGTTGTATCCGTATCCTGCCTGAACCTTCGATTTAAGCTGTGTTGAGCAATGCGACTTCTTTAGTGTGTGTGTTCAGCAGTGCTTTTTGCATGTGTGTGCTGGACAAGATAGAGACCTAAAGGACCTCTTGACTGTGAATTAGCCTGTCATGACAAATGTCTGGAACTGCATGACTGGCTGCCAGACTGGCTGGCTATCTGGGAGGTTGGCAACCTCTTTTTAGATAGCGATTGTGTGTGTGTAGCATCACTCTGTGCCCACGCCAGGTCTCTGTACATGACCGGCGGTGCGTGCCCTCCCACCCTTTTTTCTCCCCCCACTCGCCCAAAAAAGAGCAACCAGGGCGACAACCTGCTCAGAAAGAGCCTCCAAAGCAGAGAGGGGTCCTCACGCGACGCCAGCCCCACAGAGGGAGCCTCTGTCTCAGCCTTCCAGTCATCCGTTGAGCCTCCTTTTCCCCTCGGAGGTTCCCACCCGTCAACAGAAGACACAGTACACGATTGTTCTTGTTGTCACCATTCAAAAAAAGCAAAGTCTCGTCTCCTCCTGAGCCTCCATTCTTAAAGCTGGGTTACCCACTGACCACCAGCTGTCACGCTTTCTCTCCACCTTTTTCTCTGCTTGTGTTTTTCCATCCTGACTTTGATCGTGTAATGATGCAGCTGGTTGGGTTTGTACTCTCTGTGTTTTTACTTGGGTTATGTCCCCGTGGCTTTTGGACGTGACGTTGGGCTGTTGGCACATTAAGGCAAGAGTTTGTTTCCATCTATTGTCACTTTCCAATTTGCAAACTGCGAGTGCGAGTACCCCCTTTTGTCCTGTTTCTATGTCCGCTAGGTGGCATTTAATCTCCACCTGGTCAACCAATTTGCTCTTCAAAAAAAAAACTTCTGGCATATCGTTTTGCCACAGAACACTGGGTTTTAATTGGACTGACAGAGTTGGTAGCGCTTGATTGACGGGCACCAGCCTCAGTAGGTCTGGCAATGAGCTGAAGTTTTGGAATGCACTAAATTACAAGGAGAGATAATGTCCTCTTATCCATATTTGCAATAGTTTAGAGCTCAAAAATGCATAAACAACACTTTATGCTGCAGAGTAGATAGATGTTGGGACTGGAAATCTGCTTTTCTCTTTTACCGCTTTTGTAAATAGGAAATCTCTCAACAAGTGTGATTGACATTTTGCAAAATTGGTAATATCACTCAAACGTTTTCACATTTTGTCACATTGCAAAGACAAATTCAATGTATTATAAATAGTTTTTACAAAAATTGTTGCTGTCTTAATGTGATTATTTTTATTTTGAAGGACCTAATTAATGGAGGTTAAATACAAACTGTCAGATAAAATCCCAATAAAATGCATTGAGCTTTGTGGCTGGAATTGATTACTTTGAGTACTGTGAACTTCATGTTTTGTCACGTGACAATCACCACCTTCAATATAAAATTGCAATTTAATGCGTTAAGCACACAGTCTATTCCATGTTCATAATAGTTCTGTTTGTTCACAAATGTTCTCTTAACATTGAACTTCATAAAACAGCTGGATTTATACAGAGGTCAGATTAAAGATGGTGTTTACTGGGGATCAGATCTTTGGACCCACCCTTTTCTCAGGGTCAGAGATGGTTTTTATACATAACGAGTGTTTGCAAGATAGCCCAACAGAGACCATAACTTCCTGTATCAATTCTACAAGTGCAACCTTCCACAGGAGGTGCTGGTCATCTTTTACACGGCCAATATTTAGTCAGACCTGTGCTAATCCATTATTGCGATTTTGTTCACTCACAAAAGAGGACAAGTCCATACTGCAGCAATCAGATCTACTGAGAGTATCATCGATGCTAACCTTCCCTCCATCCATGACTTGTTCAGTTCTAGTCAGGAAAAAGGGAGCTAACATTTCTACTGACCCCACACATTCTGGGCACAAACTGTTTTGAGAGGTTTACCTTTAGATTGGTGCTACAGAATGCTATTTGTAACAACCAGAAACTGTCACGGGAACAGTTTCTTGCTCTAGGCTTTCTCTGATGGATACCTGAGAGTACCAATATTGAAACCATGCATATTTGCATTAATTCAACCTCGCCTTTCTCTTTTGTAATATTACTTGATGGATCCATATTATAAGATAGAAAAAAACCCTTTGGCCTTGTTTTGTGCATCTGTTTATATTTTTAATTATACAGAACAAATCAGAGCAAAAATCATGTGTATGTGCACAGACTTGGCGAATGAAGATGGTTAATTATTTACTGATAAGGATGTCCTGATGCAACTTTTTGACTTCCGATACAGTACAGATATTGCAGCTTTGAGTATCGGCCGACACCAGTGTTTACCCAATACGATATCAGCATGAATCATACATACTTTCATTACTTACTTTGTAGCATGTGAATGTTAGAAAAGGCTGATGTTGACTATTGTTCTGACTAATATCAAGTATGAGAACAACTGTATTGTTATTCTCCTGACCTGACCTACTGTATGTATTGTTAACTAATAGGTCTGTGTGCGGGATACAAATCCTGTTGGATACAAATGCTGGGCTGGCCTCAATACTGGAGTGGAGCAACTCCGCTAAATTCTATAACTTATGGCCCCCTTTCATGATATTCTTTCACTCTCTTCAGTCTCTTCTCCCGGATTGAGTGATGCACCCCACTCCACACCTATCCTTATTTTTATTTAGTTACGGTAGTTATTTATTTGTATTTATTTATTTATTTATTTAATGTAATTTTTTTTATTTATATTTTTTATTTTCCTTCTTCCCTCCTTTTTTATTTATTTTTTCATTACGTGCGTCCATATTGTGTCCTGTTCAGTTATGTAAGAAAAAGAAAATTACCCACAGGAGGTGAATTGTATGCCTTTTTCCATCCATATAATTTTTACCTTTCCTGTTCTTGTGTTTTGTTCTTTTCTATCGATGTCATGGAGAAGTTGCGTACTATATGGCATACTATGTCATTAATAGTTAAAATTTTGCCTGCAATGTCTCCTTCCCTCCTAATAAAAATATTTTTAAAATAATAATAATAAAAGAATAGTGGAGTGGAGTGCTTCTCTCTTAGATTGTACATGCAGGCTGATATAATTCAAAAACATTTACCGATTTCCAATATCGGATCGGGACACCCCTATTTACTAATTTGATGACTTGCAAAATTAAGGCAAACTAAAAACCATGTATCATTCTCCTGCCACTCCAAGGACTTTGTTGGTCTGTTCCATCAAAAATCACAATAAAATATGTTGAGGTTTGTGGTTGTGACCTGACAAAATAGGAAAAAGTTCAAGGGGAATATTTTTACTACTCACTCTACATAGTCCTATTTTAAAACGCAACCTGCACATGCATGTAAAATTAGACAAAAAATGGCTACATCTTTCCCTCTCCTTCCACCAAAATGCCTTCTTTCTGTTACTGCCGCAGCCAGGCGGTATTCCGCTTCCATAGTGTTAATCCTTGCCCCTGGACAGACAAACTCAATTTCCCGTTTTTCTGTCCCCAAAATTGGCCAACACCAATAATATAGAGGGATGTTTTGGATTGTGTTGGTTCCAGAGCTTATGTATATGTATACAGATAGAGCGACATCAGAGTGGTAGTTGTATCTGTAAAGGCCAGATTTGATATCTGAACCAGACGATAGCCAGAAGGCCATAACATTGTAACATTACCGTTGTCATATTACATTATGGAAACATTCATATTCCTGCTTCCACAACATGCAGATGAAAAAGATGGAGGTAAGAAAGAAACAAAGAACTGCTAGAACAAAACCAAGCTGACATAAAGAAATTATTGAACCCATTTGTAGGTTTCCATTCCAAGATTGCAAACTGCAAAAACTTTTAGCAGTTTGATGCAAAGCAGCTTTTAAACTATATTCTAAAAAGAACAAACCAAATCAATGTTAACTTTTGTGTGGAGTTATAAATAAGCTTTCTGTTTGTCAAAAACCTAAGTTGACCCCTTAAATCTACTTTTCTATAGAACAGTAACAGCCATTTCTCCTGTCTTCACTCTTTATCTCCCTTTCTGTCTCACCCTCCTCCCCAACTGTCTTTCTTTTTATCAGTCTCTCTCAAAGGTGCGTTCCCCTCTCCCTATGGCCATCCCCCTAGGCGCTCTCTTTCTCAGCACACACACTTGCAGAGTGCATTAGGGTTGCTGTCATTTACAATACAGCCCCATTGTCCCAGCCGAACAATGGCTACAAACAAACAATTGACATGGAAATGGAGAGATGTAGCTCATTAGCGGGCGCTGCTTGTTTTGTTAATGGATAAATGGGTGGCTTCAATAGGCCTGCCCTAAAACCCTGCCTCAATATGGAGAAGCCTGATTAACAGGAAACCACAGGGAGGAAAGTGGCGATGGGGAAACGCAGCTTCGCTGTCCCCTGGGTCATATGCGGTGAGCTCTGTTCGAGGGATGAGGCATCGGTTCAGAGTCTGTTCACACGTACAAGTGGAATATCGAGTCTGTCTGTTACAGTGACAAAAGTTAGACAAGCGACTTCCAGCTTTCTGTTTTCCAACATCCTTTTAACTCATAATGAATCTTTCTGCCCAAGATTCACTCATAACATTTCCCAGCAGTACACTGATTTGAATGGGAATGCTCTCTCATAACACACTCTCGTGTGTTTGAATTAACTAACTTGTCAAAAGTCTTGCCAAAACTCGGGGTGCATTCACACCAAGTATGCTTTAATCAAACTCCGGTCTGTTTACCAAGAAAGCCTGGTTCATTTGGGGAGGTGTGAACATGTAATTGAACTCTGGTCTACCTCAAGGAACTCTGGTGAGGTTCAAATATAAATGTTAATAATAAGTGGGCCAGAGAAAAGTCCAAAAGCAGGTGTGGACTACAGCGTAGGGCTTTCTGGGTAAATACAAGCAAACAAACGTGAGAGTCCAGCGCTAGCGAGAGAAATGGCTTGTGTTTTTTTTTTTACAAAAGGTAAATCCAACAATTGCTAAAATCTCACTCCATTTCAATTTTGTTTGCATTTTGTGAAGAAGGAAGTTGTTCTCAAATCTTCTTCAGAGGTATTCATGTCGTTGCCTTCAGTGGTTCTTAGTGCAGCGGCCTCATCGGTGAGATGGGGAACAGCTTTCTAAAAGTTTGGCTCGTTCGACAGTGCAATGTGGAGTGAACTGCACCAGCCGAAATTTTAGTAAATGTTGCAATTTTGGTCCCCAATTGAACAGAGTCTACTGGACTATCAGGAGTGAGAACACCCTTGGTTTCAGATTACCGGTCCTGGATATTTGTTTGTGTCACTGCCTACTGTAGCTAAAAGACTGTGCAGTGAGTGTGTGCTGGTTGAGCCATCAGCAGGCAAGTGCTTGTCTTAACTGATGGTGGTTGCTATTTGTGTGTGTGTGTGTTTGTATGTGTGTGTCTGTAGTGGCCACCACTATCAGTTAGATCATATTGAAACCACCTGAAAATGGCATTTCTGCCATTACTCTGATGGTGACCGCTCAATACTGTATCTGTCTGCTGCCAAGATGAGAAGTCCGTGCCTGTGTGCTCTAACCTGCATAATGTGTTGAGATGTGTACATGTATTTTGATAACAAAACTTTTTAGAGACAGGTATATCCTCTATATAAAAATGAATAGAACTGAAACACAAACTTATGTGAGGTGACCCTGTATAGATATAAATTGGGCCTGGAACTTTTATTTTGATTAATTGATTACATCGATTTTAACACATTAGAAATTCTAATGCAATTTTTTTCACCTTTTTTTAACATACAAAAGTACAGAGGGCATGGCGACCTGTCTAGGATGTACCCGGCCTGTCGCCCGTTCACCACTGGAGATAGGCACCAGCATCCCTGGCGACCTCACTAAGGATAAGCGTGTATAATGATGGATGGATGGATGGGTGGATGGAAGGAAGTGCAGAACTTTAACATTTGTAGTTGTGTTTTTCTCATAATTTATTTCTTAAAATATCAGAGACACAGGGCTGGTATAATACTTTTCCTTTAAATTTTCCGTTTGGAGCACTTTGTGCATTTTCAAACAGAGTTCCTACACATTCTGGAAATGGATCCTATCTTTCCATTTGTCCTTCCTTCTTTCGAGGTTCAATATCTAAACCGTGACAACCATCAAGATATTTACCGTAGATTCATTCTGGAGCTTTGGATTTCAGTTTGTTAACTGACGAAAAGAAATTTGGAAACCTGAGCTCGGAAATGTATTGAATTTTGGCATGAACATGTGTAGAAACTTTGTTTAATGAGTCACTACTGAAATGCCACTGCTAATTGAAATAAGATCACCACTAGTAATTTAAAACATAAATATTCTGGCAGTATTGCAGTAGATGACAGTTCTTAACTACAATCAATGGGACCTGACCAGAAACAGTTCTCTGATCTGGTATGGTATTCCTCAGCTCTCCCTTTTCTTTAACCCACAGTGTCACCCAAACATTGCTAGATTACTCACATGTCCATAAACCCTAAGAAGTCACTTAACTAATGCTACAAATTTGGTTGATGAGAGAAGGTAACACACTGAAATGAAATCAGACACCATCTGGTGTCGAACGCTCTTATGTTCATTTGGCCCAGGCACTGAAAAATGGGAGTTTGTGCTTCAGCTCATTATTGTTGTTAAAAGATTGTTATTGTTACGGTTGATTTATATAATATCTGGATCTGTGAGGAGTCGTTTTGTACCAACAGCATGCACATAAACTGTAAAACCTCGCAAAACAACACATTTTCTGACTTGACACACTTCTATGTGTCTGACAACAACGTTGTCTTAGTGGTTTAGCCTCTGACTCACACAGAGCTATGTTTTCATTCCTGTGGGATAAGATGTGTTGTCCTTGGTGTTTTTCCTTCCTGTAAAGCAAATATTTGTATAAGACTTGTTTTGTAATCCTGTGGTGAAAAGTTTTACAAACTTAGAAACGAGTTTTGTGGCAAGAGCAGAAATTCATCATCTTCCAGGCCTCACTTTTCCAAATTTTACCTTTTGTGCACCTGGATCTTTGAGGAGTCGTCACTCCTGGCTTCCCCGTGTTGCAATGCAGTAATGGGCTATGAGTCCATTAGGCATATTCCCATCATGGAATATGATGGGAATATATTCCCATTTGATTACTGAACGCAATCTGATTACTGTTTACATCAATGGTCATGCTCTGCTGTTCCATACCATGGAAGTTTTCTGATGGCCTGCATCCAAAGGCTCCTAGTGTGTCTGAAAACAGCGTTTAAAATTAGCTGCCTTCTTTGAAAAACAGTGGAAAATCCCATTATGATGTATTTATGCTAGTGCTATCAAGGATTGTTGGTGTTCTCACATCAAAATACAATGAAATATGCCTTTGAAAGCCATTTATTTCCAGAGACTTTTGGAAAATGTGTGGGAGTTGTTTGTGATTGCTGTTCAAGCAAACAGTTTGAGTAAACAATGTAGTCTCTAAAAATGTTATGTCAGTTTCGTGTTTGCATTTATGTAGTCCTGCATAATTCTTGCCAATCAAAAATCTAGCATGACAGGCCTTTTTGTGGTCTTAAAACTCCAATACTTTTTGCCGTTAAACTAGAGGGAAAGAGTGTGGCATTGAGATAAAAAAAGAGATAACGTTGTCCTGAAGCAATTCAGAATGGTATGAACATATGGTCCTTATGTTGCTTTCATTATATGTTTATAGCAGATCTATAAAAGAAGTTCTCTTATGACATTTGCCCTCTAAAGAGCCATTTTCTCTGGTTGTGTGCAGGAGCGCGATGCAGAGCGTCGGAGACAACTAAGAGAAAGAGCCCGGCAGCTTATAGCCGAGGCCCGATCCGGAGTCAAGATATCCGACATGAGCTTGCTGGATCCAGCTAACATGGAGAGAAGCAAAGGCACCAAGGCAGCAGGAGGTCAGGACACACCTGAAGGCCCTCACACATGAAAATAAGCATAAACATGAGCAACAATCTTTCTGAAGGGGATTTATGTTTATTTACTGACATTCATAGTAAAAACATGAAATATTCATTGCAAGTAATTCATAAACTAACAATCACTAATACTTATTTGCTATAATTCAAACGTCACAGTTGTATGGTTTTGACTTCAACTTTCTACATTCACTCACACATTTCCATTATGCTCTCTAAAGGGGTTCTGCCTAATCCTCAGTGAAAACAAAAATGTCATTTTACAACAGCCGCGGGTCTAAAAATCACCACCCCCTCTATTATGTCTTCACTCTCGTCCGCCGTCTCTTTAGGCCAGTAATTATTAATCAGCACTGCATATTGTGCGTCCAAATTATGTTCAAAACACCGTACACTTCTAATAATATCTTGTAGCAGTAGCAAACGCTGCCTATGCACATTTCCCACTGCTTTCCATTTCCCTGAAATTGAGGTTATTATCACAATGACCATTATTAGGCCGCGCAAGTCATTTGTTTCAGATGTCTTTGTGTTATACACCCTGCTTTTAGTTGCTTTGTTTTAGAAGATCAAGTGCCCTGCATGTAAATGACAGAGTGAATGCAGGTTCCAAAGGAGTACCTGATTTTGAGAAATAAATAAAGTGAATTCAACTTAATGTCAGAATTGTGAAAAGAAAAGGAACATGAGATTATAGATGCACGGTGACTAGATCACTTCTTTTTCATTTTTACCGAGTGTTGCTTAGCACAACACTTTGGTAGTGACGTTTTTGCTATGAGATGAAGACTCAGTTGTACATTTTCACAATCAGAGAAGTTGTCAGAGGAAGCACAAAAACGGTAAAAAGCTATTTAAAAGGAACCGTATTCTCCGTAGAGTCTCTGCTGTCCCTTCAGATTCATACAACAGACAGGTAAACTCTTGGAGGTGCTGGCCATATCACTCCTTCATCATGGCATCATTTTGCATCTTTTTTGGCTGTGAAACTCAGTTCTTTGCCACAGGACAGCAGTTAGAGCATGAATTGCTGTCCAGTTTTACATGAAATTGGTGAAGGAGCAGATAGACCCAGAGTTGACGTCAGTAGATACAGGCTAGATTAGGAAATGTTGAGACTCAAATGGGATGTTCATTTTGGTGGAGACCCTTCAAGGTCCACAAGACACACCAAGTCAAGCTCTTGTGAATCGCCTCCCGTTCCAGTGTAGGTCATGATGTTTTGTCACAAAAGTGGCTTACAACAGTACAGTAAACACAACAATCATGGCAGAGAGGTGAAGGACTATTATGAGTTCACAAGTTCTGAGGATAGCAAAATGATGATTGACGAGCTCCAACATCTCCATGAAAATAACATAAGGCATCGGATCAGAACTGAGCAGGAGGAGTTCAGTGTTTTAGTCCAACACTACATACTTCCTCACAGCCTTGGACAATCACTACTTCAATCTATCCATCATGGATAGTTTCAGGACCTCAACGCAGCAGTCACATGTTCGAGTCCTGACTCGTTGACTATTTCCGTATGTCTTCTCCCTCGCTCTCACAACCCACTTTCCTGTCGTTTCGCTATCAACTAAAAGGCTACCAGAGTTGAAAACAATCCTTAAAAAATTCAGGCTATCCATCCTGCTCGGTTACTGAAAAACTGGCTTCTGGAAGGTGAGTAGCACTGTTTCTCGCCTGAGCAAACACCCACAAAATTCTGACCAACCACACAGAAGTTTTGCATACAGGGTGGGGCAAAAAAATTAAAAAAATAGCATAATTTTCGATATGCAACTGCGACCATGAGAACCCATTTCAGCAGTTTGGTTCAACCATGAAGAGCCCTTAAGCATGCTCCAGGGAATCCACTCTGAGACACAGTTAGTAATGCACTCGGCTTCTTCAGACTAGACAGCAAAAATTAGCAAACACCTGGAGGAAGTGCACATCTGGTGAGCTCATTATACAAGCTACTTCTCAGTGCTGTGCTGCTAAAAATGTTTTTAAAGTGTTAGTAGTGATGTTGTGATGACTTCATGAAGATGGAGTTTCAGGAAGAGCAGGAGTTTCTAAAGAGGCCCAATTTCAAGGCATCAATTACAAAGTAAAATTTCTCTTCGGTCATATTTGATATACACAGCATTTTTTTCATAACTGGAGTTTTCATAATTATTTGAATGTGCTAGAAAATGGCACAAAGCCTCTAAAACACATAATGCTGCCTCTTTAAATAGTCTAGAGTTAGTTATTGAGACATATGTACAGTCAAAAAAAACAACTCTGAAAGCAATAATAAATGAAGTTAAAGCACCAAAATCAATGCTAATAAACTCTTATCAAGAGGGGGGGGGGGGGCAAAAACAGCAGAGGACAAAAACTGTGAGACAAACTGAAGAGAACACTTGATTTATTTGCTCCCTCAGCATTTCTGTATTGGACTAATTGTTGATCTCATTAAAAATGGAGTCAGAGGAAAGAACAGAACCGTAGAGGAGGAAGAAAGAGAAACGCTGTGGGCTGTGATACACAAGGCCTGCCGAGCAGAACGGCTAATCCTAGCCCCCACTCTCTCCGTCTCTCTGCCGCTCTCCCCTCATCACCATTCACAGTCCTTTAAATGCACCTCGGCCTGCCCCCTCCAACAGTCTGCCCGCAAAGAAACTTTCCAAACTCCATCACCATGGCCCCCCCCTATTAATTAGGCTTCAGCCAGCCACGCAGGGATGGCGCTTGCTAGCACGCTTCGCATCGCAGCTAGCAAATTAGAAAAGAAAAATCAGGAAATACTGTTATTTTGACTCCCTCTCCTTCCCTCTTTGTTCTTGCTGTTTCTCTCCTCCAAGTAATAAATAGCAGAGGAGGGAGCTTGCAACGTCTGACACTGTTTACTGATTGTTTTGTTTTTAATCCATGGTGGGTTATCCATGCAGCTAGCGCCGCACAGGTCTCCATTTGACTTTCTCCTAACATGCTTTTTGTTTTGTTCCTAATGTGGAGACACCATTGTTTCCAACGAACCCCTCAGGAGACTTAATGGAATATGTGCTTTCATGTTTTTGAGGTTTTTTGTTTGCCTCACCTCTTTTATCTGGAACAAGAAAGGCAAGCAACAGATCTTTGAATAAGGGAGAAATTATACAGAGTTCTCATTTTCACATTGTGTGCCAGAGTTTTTTCTTTTTTTTTTCTTCTGCCCCAACACACAAACCCACTCAGACATGAGGTACAAACTTGACTCTCTGCTAGGCTTTACTCATTTAGTTTGAGTGTTATACTTGAGATTTCGTTGTTTGTTCGGGTGCTGGAAATTCTCGTAAATGTTTGAAATTTACTTTGAAGTTTTCAAGGTTTGAATTTTGGATAAAGAGCCCCTGGAGGCATGGGTCCTTATTTGCTTTCGAACAAATTGGTGTTTATTTTATTATTTTTTTTCCAAAATATTTTTATTAGAATTTTCTGCTATATAAGAAAAGAACATGAAAAAAGAGAAAAAGAAAGAAAAAAATAAAAATAAAAAATTAACACAATGCCGTCCCTCCCCCCACCCCAAAAATAAATTGGTGTTTATTAAATGGTTTGCTCTTTTAGATTAAAAATACATTAAACTCTTAATGCAATAAAGACTCCTCTGGCACACAGTACGTTGTATTAATTCCGGGCATTTATTGATAGAGTTGAGCTTTTCTTTTACCAGAGTGGAACAAAAATACAGTAAACTTTGTTATACTACCATATAATCCTGAAAAAATGAAGTGTAAAAGGAGCCCAAAATCAATATGCGTTTCATGCCCGGGATGAGCGTGCTTGAACTTTTGACGTGGCCATATATTTGTATATGTTAATGGGGAGTATAAGACTGAATTTCCCTTCAGTTAGGATCAGTAGAATGCCTTCTTATTTTTAATTCTTCTGTACATAACATCATAATACATAAGTACATACACTATGGGTGTTCAGATATGATATAGATATTGGCTATCAGTCCGATATCAGCCAAAATCATGGGTATCAATTACGTTGCCGTGCACCTAAAGTCTCAGACATAAGCTTGCCAGTAGAAGAACTCCACTCTAGCATTTGGTCCGCCCCAGGATTTCTGTCCAGCAGTACTTGTATCCCAAATGCAGACCGATTAGTTAATGATAAATGGGTCGGTTGATTTTGTAAAAATTGTTTACTACTGATCTCTGTTTGAATAATATCACTCGATTCCACACTACAAATAAGTAATAAAACTTTTTAGAATTAGTGCTGATATTGTGTCGTCAAGTCAATGTCAATATCGGCCGATACTTTGAGCTGCATTATCGGTATATCAAACTGAACGTTGTATCGGGACACCCCAGACATACACAGTAAAATTTAAATTCTTTAAGGCAACTTCACATCGTGTTTCATGTGGGGGAAAAAATTTCTAAGCACAAAATAAGTTTACCTTGGAGGAGATTAAAGAACTGTACAAATAGGACTGGGCAATATGGGTGAGAAACGTATCACAATATAAGCATTTCATATCAGTCGTTCGATAATTATTGATTTTTGTTTTTGTTTTAAATCTCTGAAATACTGCTGCAGTTTTCACTCCATGTCACTGTGTTTTAATTTCACACAGCTTTGCACAGCGGTGCAAAATTAAATTGCTGCTTTGCAAGTTACTGAACTGGTTGTTGCTAGGTAACCAAAGAGTGATAAGTTAGTTGATGCCACCCATATTGCTTAGACAGGTTGTGACAGGTTGAGCAGCTAAAGCTTTTCATCTGCCTACATCTCCCAGAATACTTTGTGATTCTGGATTGGAATTAAGCGAAATGATTGAATATTCTGTCAGACATGTCATCTATTGATATTGATGACTTGTTTATTACGATACATATCAGTATTGATTTACTGTCAAGCCCTACATGAAATAACACCACATGCAAAGCAGGTAGCTTCTCACAGTGGTCATGAATGTACTACATGTAACTATATGTGCTGAATAGCTGAGTTTTTGGATCAATAACTCAGGTAGTAGTATAACAGGCTGATGCTAATGCAACCTAATCAAATACTGTCTTTCTCTTCTCTTCCCTTTCATTCTCCTTAACCACCACCCTCCTCATTGCCATGACTACACTTAACCCTGCATCCTCTCCTCTTTTTTTCCTCTTCATTTGCTTCTGCCCATTTGTTTTCTCCAACTTTGCATCCACAGATGTTTTGGGCAGGTTGAGAAGCCTTGAGGAAGATGATGTGGACGGTGAAAAGAGTGAGGATGAGGAGCAGTGTAGGGCAGAGGAAGAGCAGTTCCACTTTGGTGATGGTGATTCTGTTGATGCTGCCTTGGCTACTACTAACCAGCTACCACAGGAGGCCCTTCCGAGCACATCCACCCCGCAGGGGTGCCTGGAGCTTACTAGCCCTGCCTCTGAGCTAACCTCTCTGGGTAAAACTAACGGCTGATGATTCATTCATTTTTCTAACTTATTCATTTCCCAGGTCAAACTTCACCTCTAACTTGAATTCATACTAATCATTTAGAGCCGCTATGTTTTGTTCTTCTAAATTATGCAAGGACAAACCTTTTCTGATGATAAAATACACTAACTCAGAAAGAAAATACGTCTTTCTCTTCTCTTAACGCTGAGACTTGAACAAACATTCAAGTTTGTTGTTTGTTTCATCATAAACTTCCCAAACTTTTGATCATTACACTGAAAAGTTAGTCCAAAATAAAATATATCTCCAGGAAAACATTTGGCCAAATCTTCAGAGGTAAACTAATTGCTTTATTTTATTTTTTTTGTAATTAATTCGTTCTGTTTACCGCTTTCGTTTTCCTGTCGATGTGCGATAGGTTAGAGTACCGGGAGGGACACGACAAAACAGACATGAAAACAAACAAATGCTTTCTCTACCTTTTGAAGTGCATTATCTTTTGCTTTTCTTCATTATTGTTGTCTTTGTTGGTAATGTTTTTAAAGGAAAATCTGTGGTTGCGAACGTAGCTTTAAAGCGTCTGATGCTGCCCTTTAATCAGTCTATATTAACTCCCTAAATGCAGTGGAGATTATTTTAATTTTGCACGTGTTTTAGCTGTGTTTTGTGGTTTGTGTGATATGACAAAGTTCAAGAGTGTGTGTCTATATTTGGTATCTTTATACATGCATGTTGGCGTGTGTGTGGGTGTGTTTGATGGCTACACACAGGGAGATGACACATGAAACGGTTGCCCTCCTGTTCTTTCATCTTCTTCAATGCTGTGGTCTGGCCTAACAGGGGAGCTGTGGTTACCAGTCCCTGGAAAAAAGAGCTGTATGCAGCCGCTGGCAGACACACACGCACGCACACACACCGAGACAGAGAGAAAAAACCTCACAAGACAGAATAAAGCAAAAATAAATATTGATAGGTGGATTTAAAAAGAGAAGACGTGGAATAAAGGATCTTCATAATCTATTTTATTTATGGTTTTAGTTGTGTGTGTCTTTGATTTCCGTTTTATTTATTGTTTTTGGTTGTTGAGTTTTATTTTGGATATTTTAAATGTTAGTTCCAGAGTTACGTGCTTACAAAGTTAAAGTTGATGGAGCTTCCAGAGGGCAAACTTAGCGTACAAACTTATGCCATTTTCAACAAATGACTTGAAAATGCTTGTAAAAAATTATCATTTATCGCAATAACTACATGGACAATTTATTTCACAGCAAAATTTGCTTTGTCACAGACCTAAAGCTTGGAAATCAGATTTTCCAATCAGTTTCCATGGCTACAGTAGGGCTGAAAAAATTGATTGTGATTAATTGATTATTAAAATTATCGTCAAGTAATTTAAGAATCGATTAATCATTAACTGGAGTATACAGACTAAAAAATGCCATTTTCTGAAAGAACAACACAGGCAGAGCAGTAATTAAGCCAAGACTGTGACAAAAAAAATCAACATTCACATTTAAGAAAAATGTGAAATTGTTTGTTTGCATTTAAAAAAAACATTTTTTCTAACATTTACATGAAATAGGGTTAAGTGGTTAAATGAAAACTCTGCAGAATGTAACAAATCTTTTAATCCGATTAATTGACAGTTGCAGCTCTTGGTGTATAAAACCCAACACCCATCCATACCAGAATGGGTCACTCTGAGGAGCTCAGTGAACTCCAGCATCGATAGATTGACTCTCTCCAGAATAGCTCAAGAACAGAGCGTAAAGAGTTTTGTGAATTGGGTTTTAATGACCCAGCAGCTGCATCCAAGCCTTCCATCACCAAATGTGCTGCACAATGTTGGGTGCAGTGGTGTAGAGCACTGGACTCTAGAGTGGTGGAGACTTGTTCTTTGGAGTGATGAGTCTTGCTTGCCTTCCTGGGTTTGATGGTTGCCAGGACAACCATGCTTTCCTGACAGAGTTGTCAAGTGTAAAGTTTGGTGCTGAAGGGATTATAATGTGGGGATGGGTGAGTTTAAATTACCCCCCAATAGTTCCAGCAAAGGGAACGCTTAACTCTTCAGCATACAAATATATTTTTGGGCAATTTTATGCTCCCAATTTTGTGGAACCACCTTTGGAATGACATCTTCCCCTTCCTACGCAGCCGTGCACAGCACACAAACAAAGTGGTTTTGATAATCGAGTTTTGTGTGGAAAAGCTTCCACACAACAAATCAAGAAAACCAAACATCTTTGTTCTGAATTAGAGAGCAGGTTGTCTCTTCCAACATCAGTGTTTGACCTCACAAATGCACTTTTGGAAGAAAGTAAGGACAGTCTTCCCTGGAGAGTTAAAGGTTTCTATTCTTGTTTATTCCACAGTATACCCAAGCTAGTGTCATTAAAATAAAGACAAGTGACCTGATACTTGACTGATATTTGTAGCTGCATTTCTATTCAGAGGAGACAAAGATGGCATTTAGCCATAGTACCACATATTTTTGGAGACGAGACTTTAGAATGCTGTTTCAACAGTTAAGTATGCTATTAGCATCATGCTGTATTTCGGTTTTGCTTCCTTTAGTACTGGTTCATTTGACAAAGTTGATGAAAAATTTAAGCAGTGCTTTTTAACTTTAACCTTAAATTAGCTTCTATAATGGTTACAATACAAATACCTGTATAAACAGATTAACAGTAGGCATCTGGAATAGCTCAGACCTCAACACTGTAAAAATGTATTGACCATTATGAAAAGATGGGTTCATGCCAGGAAGTGAAGAAATTTAAATTAGGTGTGCACCGATTGCAGTCCCCTGCCCAAACCCACTTTAAAAAGCCCGACATGCCGATTTGGGTGATACCAATATTTTTAATTTTCTGGGAAGTTGCAAAATATTTGGCGAAGTCACTAAGTTTTCTACAGTGGGGCGACTATTATGTCCTGTCAGTCCTTTTTCACGACGGAGTAAAAGGGGACCGTGACTGATTTTCAGACCATTACGAATCAGTTTTACATGTAAGTATCAACCAATTTTATAAAATTAAGGAAACATGGGCCAGTTTGTCAGTGCACCCCTAATTCAAATGAGCTTTGCCAGACATATGGTGAAATATTGAACCAGAATTATGCCAGGACCTTTTTCATGGCTATGAAATCAGTGTACGAGCTGCAATTATCTAATGGATGTTTATGAAGATATTAGTGGTAATGTTTGTATATATTTCAGCCTTTTTGCACATTTTTTACCGGCTAACAACTAAAGAAAGCTTTGTTTCTCAGAATTATTGAAGTTGTTTGTCTGAATTCATCCTGGAGAAACAACCAATGAAAGAAGTCATAAAAGCACCCAATTAATTTTACATTAATGTTAAGTGAAGGTAAGTTCATCAGAAGTGTATGGAATGCTCGGTTGTAAGCAGTTTTGGCGTGTCCTGGTCAGTTATGGTTCTTCCATGTTCTTATGCTCTTTCTTCTCTCTCAGGCACAAACAGCAAGCATGTGGATCTCAAGCTGAAGAAGCTGACAGAGACCAGTGCAAGAGGAGTCACTTGCCCTTCATCTCCTTCCTCCACGTCGTCCTCATCCTCCCCAACCACCTCCTCATCCTCACCGCTCAGCCCTGCAGGATTGGAGGTACCGACACACACTGAGAGTGCCTTTTTCTTCCCCCAAACTCTCTCTCTGTTTTGTCTGTTTTTGTTTTTTTCCTCCTACTCTAGGCACCATCAAAGGTTCAGTCCAATCAATTAGACCAGATTGACCCCGTTTGTCAGCCTGCTGACCCTTTGTACTCGTCTGTCAGTTGAACCTTCACGGAGGACCATAGTTTATCCCTCTCATGTCTGTTTAAAGCCATGACAAACATACACGTGGCATCTGAGTGCTCAATATTTATATGTTGCCGTCCCTTCTATTGACTGCGACCTTTCCAGACTGTTAGGTGTGTGTGAGGGGACAGGTGTGGAGGAGAGTTACGTCTATAGCTTCTGATGAGAATATTGAGTCGACGTGGCAGCCGGGCAGTCTGAACATCTGTTTAATTGATTTTGAATGTCAAGTAGAATAAAGCGAATGCGTGCATCGCTGTCAGAACAAGTTAAACTCTCAGAGTGTACGGCAGTGTGGGATGTCTTTGATCAGCTATTCACATAAACACCCTCTTGTGTTCAAAGCCTAAAAGGCTTAGTGCTTTGTGGTTGGAAGAGTGCGTATGTGTGCATGTAATCATTTGACCCTCACAGAAGTAGAATCAGCCAAAGATTTGTCCTGGGCTAAAGCATGCGACCTAAAAATGCCAAATGTTGGACCTCTAGTCGCCAGTAGTGGGTTTGGGAGCTCCATCACTAGGTACACCTTTTTCTCCTGTCTTTACCTCAAAGATGGCTTCATTGGTGCTGACGTGACGACATTTTAAAAAAAATCTGTCAATCCCACTTGTCTTAGTTATTAAATTTCACTAAATCACAACTGTGATGAAACAAAGCAGCTGGAACATCATTTTTCTATACCGTGTTCCAAATTATTATGCAAGTGATATTTTCTTAAATGGTCAATGCAAATGATGGTCAGTATAATTTTCAAGTCATGAACTATTACAGTATAAATCAAATTTTACTGAACAAAGCTCCCCGTGAGAACAAGATTTCTTTCAAAAATAAAAAACTCAAAATGCACTGTTCCAAATGATTATGCACAGCAGATTTTCTAAACATTGTATGGATTATAAAGAACTGCAAACAGTCATTCTTTGAATGTGCAGCATTAAGTGGTCACATGTACTAAAATCAAAAGCTATTTCAATCAAAAAACATCTTAACAGACCGAGTTACAGTACGTGTTAACATAAATCCCTTCTTTGATATCACAGCACAATTCCTGCATCCATTGAACTTGTGAGTTTTTGGAAAGTTTCTGCTTGAATTTCTTTGCAGGATGTCAGAATATCTTCCCAGAGCTGCTAGTTTGGATATGAACTGCATTTCCACCCTCAGATCTTCTGCTTGAGGAAACTCCAAAGGTTCTCAGTAGTGTTGAGGTCAGAGGAGGATGGTGACCACACCATGAGTTTCTCCCCTCTTATGCCCATTGCAGCCAATGACACAGTGGTATTCCTTGCAGCATGAGATGGTGCAGAATTGAGTAAAATATTCAAAACAAATCAAACAATAAAAGATGGATTTTGTTGTGCAATCTGGTATAAACGTATCACAGTCAGTGATGATTACTGGTGCTACTAATACCAACGCCGACGAAGAAATACTTGATTGCTTAAGTAGCTATGGCAAACTTAATCGCACTTTGTATGTAATTGATTCCTCAAGCACTTTTTTTGAAAACCTGATCGTTGAGTTTGCGGATCTAACTGCTTTTTCCGCGTTACAACCGCTTCTACCTTATACTTACGCCTCTAAAACGAATACTGATCTTGTGTTCCGTGTCACTGCTTTGGTGCTCGAGTACGCAGCCACAGTGGACAGCAGCAGCAGCAATCAGCCCAACTACATCGCTGAACTTAAGAAAATCGCTGATCAAAGCGGCCATCGTTTTGAAGATGTCCTGAAGACAGTAATGAGCCAGATTGGCCAACATTTGCATGCAGCAGGAGCAGATGGAGGTGATAATGACGATGATGATGATGATGATGAAGATGACTATGACGATGACATTGATGAGAAGGATAGAGAAGGATAGAGTAAAGGTAAAAGGTAAAATGACGTTGGGAAAAAAAGGAAAAAAAAACAATTGTTTATTGAAACGATATGGAAGTCAATTAAGTTTAATTGACTGCGTCAATTAAACTTAGATACAACCCCTGGCAAAAAGTATGGACTCACCAGTCTTGGATGAGCACTCATTCAGACATTTCATGCTGTAAAACAAACTCAGATCAAAAACATGATACAATATTAAGGTCGTTCCAAAGTGCAACTTGTTGGCCGTCAGGAACACTCAAAGAAATGAAGAGAAAACATTGTGGAAGTCAGTGAATGATACTTTAATTGACCAAACACAGGGAAATAAATATGGAATCACTCAATTCTGAGGAAAAAAGTATGGAATCATGAAAAACGCATAAACAAAAGACCATTCAAAATACATCACTAGTATTTAGTTGCACCACCTTTGGCTTTTATAACAGCTTTCAGTCTGTGAGGCATGGACTTGATGAGTGACAAACAGTATTCTGCATCAATTTGGTGCCAACTCTCTTTGATAGCAGTTGCCAGATCAGCTTTGCTGGTTGGACCCTTCTTGTGGACCATTTTTTTCAATCTCCACCACAGGTTTTCAATTGGGTTGAGATCTGGACTATTTGCAGGCCATGACATCGACTGAATGTGTCTTTCTTCAAGGAATGCCTTCACTGTTTTTGCCCGATGGCACGATGCATTGTCATCTTGGAAAATTATGTCATCATCACCAAACATCTGTTCAATTGAAGGGATGAGAACACTGTCCAAAATGTCAATGTAAACTTGTGCATTGATAGAAGAATTAACCACAGTCATCTCCCCAGTGCCTTTGCCTGACATGCAGCCCCATATCATCAAGGACTGTGGAAATTTGGTTGTTTTCTTCAGGCAGGCCTCTTCATAAATCTCACTGGAACGGCACCAAACAAAAGTTCCAGCATCATCACCTTGTCCAATGCAGATTCTTGACTCATCACTGAAGACAACTTTCATCCAGTCATCCACAGTCCATGATTGCCTCTCCTTAGCCCATTGGAGTCTCGTTCTTTTATGTTTAGGTGTCAATGCTGGTTTTCGTTTAGCTTTCCTGTATTGAAATCCCATCTCCTTTAGGCGATTTCTTACGGTTCGGTCACATACATTGACTCCAACTTCCTCCCATTTATGCTTCATCTGTTTAGTTGTACTTTTTCGGTTTTCAAGACAAATGGCCTTAAGTTGTTTGTCTTGACGCTTTGATGTCTTTCTTGGTCTACCAGTACGCTTGGCTTTAACAACCATTCCATGCTGTTTGTATTTGGTCCATATCTTGGATACAGCTGACTGTGAACAGCCCACATCTTTAGCAACCATGCGTGAAGGGTTACCTTCCTCAAGAAGTTTCACAATCCTCTCTTTTGTTTCAAGGGACATTTCTCTTGTTGGAGCCATGGTTCTCACCACTCCACTTCGTCCAGCAGCCCTCCAAGGTGTCATGACTGCAGGTGTTTTGAACTGCACACTAACGGGCACATCTAATCTGGGGCAGGTGTCCATTTAGGGAAAGGAAATAGACTGGGTGTGTCCTTTTTTTCTACCTCCAATTTGAGTGATTCCACACTTTTTTCCTCAGAATTGAGTGATTCCATATTTATTTCCCTGTGTTTGGTCAATTAAAGTATCATTCACTGACTTCCACAATGTTTTCTCTTCATTTCTTTGAGTGTTCCTGAAGGCCAACAAGTTGCACTTTGGAACGACCTTAATATTGTATCATGTTTTTGATCTGAGTTTGTTTTACAGCATGAAATGTCTGAATGAGTGCTCATCCAAGACTGGTGAGTCCATACTTTTTGCCAGGGGTTGTATAATGTGAAAGTGCACTTTAATTTGATCTGTACCGGTAACTTTAATTTGATTTGTACCTTTTACCGGTAACTTTAATAAGGTCTATACCCTTGATTTGAATCTGAATGTAACTTTGAATTTGATCGCGATCTTTAATTGGAAATTCATTTGAAAAAAATCATGAGAAAACACTTTATGGAATATAGTTATTTGTTTATTTTTTGTAATTGTTGAATGTTTCTTTATTTTGGATAACAGTTTAACAATGTTTAAACATGACAGCTAATTCGTTTTATTTTTATTCATGACCTTGTTTAGGTCAGGTTTTTTCCCACCCCCTGTGTCACGTCAGGATGGCGAGCTACCGGATCACCGCAGCTTCGCGGTAGGATTTAAGTGAACCAAGCTATCTTTTCATTCTGGACCTATTTGCTCTGGATCTTGGGAAAAAAAGAAAACAATCAGATATTGATTGATGGACTATTGATCACCTTGGATTCATGAATGGACCAAAATAGAAACTCTTGGGTGACTCATGTTTTGTCTGAGTCATGAAGAAACCTCTAAAATGAAGAAAACAAGTGAACAACTTTTCTATGTAATCACACCACGGCTCATAGCCATAAGCGCCATAAAATCTTAAGTAGCGTTATTGTCATGCATGAAGAAACCTAAAATAAACAAGAAAACTCAAATCCTCACAGAAATAAAATAAAATTACAAAAGAAAATAGCAACGCACAGTAACTCAAAGTGATTTCGATAAGTAACTGTAGTCTGACTACTGGAATTGAAATAGCAACGCGTTAGATTACTCGTTACTGAAAAAAGTGGTCCAACGTCAGTAGCGCGTTACTGACATCACTGCAATTTAATGGGTTGATTTATCAAAATGTGCAACGTTTCATTTGCTCATTTTAATGTGGAGTCTTTTCAGCAAAAAATTTAGACAAATCTTCATTGCACCTCGTTTAGGATGTGCAATATTTGCTCTGCGTAGAATTATAGATGAATCGGAAAGGTGGAGGAACACTGAACTGACCAATTTTGTCACATTTGATTGTGAAGGTGAAAAAAGTGATAGGAACTGAACTATGGAGAAAAAAAGCCTCATTTCCTACATCTGTCTACATTTTCTTCAGTTGTCTTAAGATATCCCTCTGAAAGTAGCTGCGAGTTTGCATTATGTTTGTGATTTTAAAATGAGGAGGCTTGGGGGCTCCACAGAGTCCTCCAGGCCAGCGTAACGCCCTGCAAGAACATCACCCACCAGCACACACCGTCCCTCTCATTACCGATTGTGTGTATTCGCAGCCTCGGCAGCACACGATAAGGGCATGCGACGCTCAGCAGACTGCAACATTAGTCACGCAGCCCCCTGCATGCACATTTACAGACTCACATGCACTAAAAGCCCTGAATCACCACTGCTGCAGCTTACCACAGTGATAGCAGCAGCGATAAGAGATGGAGGGCGAATGAAAGAGCAAGAAGGGGCAAACACCCCAATATCTGCTCGTGCCAGAGTGTGAAAAGGAAACAGAGGGGTAGCCAAGTGGGCAGGTGTTCGGTATGCTTGTGAGATTTAGTGATTGAGATGGTTTCGCCTTTGGTTGAAATGTGGCGGCAGATAAACAACCAAACGACAAGTCACAGCTTTGCAACAGTTAAGTGATACATCTGCTAATAGTAAGGAAGGCTCTGGGCTGTAATCAGTTCCCTCAGGATTCTTACATTTTTGCTAAATGCACTATTCTCTGCAAACGGTGCACGGACTTGCAGTTTTATGTTAGCATAGCACAAACGTGTTTTTTTTTTGTAAATCTTCATAAAAAAAATGACAAGGACACATCCAGTTAAGCATTTATTCATACAAGCTTATGAATTATTTATTGTGAATCTTTGATTGTGGATCTTTGTGTTGCCTTCTTCTTTTCTTCTGAAATTTTAGATGTCATAATGTGATAAAAGTTTCAAGATCAGCTCAAGAAAAAGAACAGTTGAAACCGTGCAGGAGTCAGTTCACACTGGGAGTAAAACACAAACTCTATCATGATTTTATGCAGTTTGATTCTAAACAAGATTGAGATCTGAAGTGCTGAACGTTGTTTTTTTTTTATCTGGTAAAAGATGGTTTAAAAATGTTCATAATGGAGAGAGAAAGAATGGGTATGAGATTCTTACTGTATGACAATCTTGAGTAAAAATACCACAGTTTTACAGTGTCACAGTATTAAATATTTATAGCAAAACTGACATGGAGTAATTAATAGAATATTTTTTTATTTTTATACACTGACTAATAACAATAGGGGATTAACAGTTAAGTAAACATGACAATTGACGAGAATATCACTTTTGCCATTTTGCTGTTTTTAGAGCAGTATAATTAGCAGGCCTATTGATTCAGGCTAACTACTTAGTTAGCAAAAACTGCTTTTAAGCTCATAGCATCCCCTAAGTGAACTTTCTTGGATAAGTTATTAAAAATTTACTGTTTTATCAATTTTCAGTTGAAAAAGTTCAACATCTGCGTTGAAGTTTCACTTATCGAGTGTTAAGAATTCAGATAGACGTTTATATTCGTGCTCTCATTTTAAAGTGGGTGAAGACTATTTATGCAGCAGTTCTGTTTCCTCTCCTCACATTTGCTCTGCCTCTTCCTCTTCCCCCCCCATAACTTTATTTCAAATAAATATACAGGAACGTAATAAAACATGGACAGTAGAGAATAAGATGAAAGTAAACATCGGTAGGCACTATTAAATATGTAAAATATGTTGTCAGAGCTAAATTAGTGCTAGTCGTTCAAGGGCAGATGGAATTTGAAATTAAATTAGCGCTTTAGTTTTAGCTTCGTCTACACATTGTGTTGGTGTAGAGCTTTCGCGTTTACGGAGCTAAAGTTTTAGCTAACCATGCCCACCACTGGTAAAAACAAAACAAAAAACTTTGAATGGTTCTGACACCAGATCCTTTTAAAGTGTGTGCCCATGCTCCCTGAAAGCTACAAACACAAAGTATTCCAACATTCTGTTACTCAGTTAGGAGACATCATCATCTGAGAACCTTCAGCTTTGAGATCCTCTTGCTCTTTACTTTTTATGCCCTTCAGTAAATGTAAATATACTCACCAGCTCTGCGAGCATGAGTGCACGTGCATCCAAAACACTCACACATGCACACACAATAGCACACTCAAGGACATCAGTGCTTCCACATATCCCAGCTCTTGTCCTGTTTTAAAATATTTAATTGGCCTTTTTGTATAAAAGCCCAAAGCACTTCATAAATAAATTTTCCTCAATTTGACACAAGGTTTTAAGAGGCTAGCGGAAGCTGACAGACTAATAAACAAAACAAAGTGCAAACAGGCTAATTGCTGACTTTGTTTTTGAGAGTCAATAATGTGAAGACGTTCTAACAACTCCTCGTCTACGCCCCGTTTCCCCATTCTCCCGTTCCGCCTCTATCAGCCGTCCCCGGCTCCGCACACCCTGCTTCACTATCTCCCTCCGTCTCAAGCGGTGGAACGTGTTTGCCCTAATTGTCGACTTTATTACACGTTTCGCCGTCTTATTAACGTTGCCGCGACGTCAATCTCAACCCGAAGTCGGTTTTCTTTTTCCACTCGGCTTGGCATACTCGGGAGTGTCGGTAATAAAGCGTTTCTGCGTACCAGTCCTGATAGAGGGAGCGTGTAGCTTTTTAACATGTGCTCACTTTGAAAACAATAGCAGTTTTTTTTTTTTTTTTTTTTTGGGCATTTTGCATAATCTGAATATATTTTCTGGCTTGAGGTTTTGTTGAAAGTCAAGTTAATTGCCTCCTTTTTGTCTTGCTCATGAGTGAGACAGAGAATGAATGCGCTTGTTTGTGTGTGTGGGGTTTTTTTTAGAGCGGCACATACTAACAAATTATAATGAAGCTTCTATACCAGGGTGTCAAACTCATTTTTGTTTTGGGCCATATCAAAAATCTGAATGTTCTTAAAGGGCTGATTGTGTCAGAATCTACTGATAAATCGCCTAAACTGTTTTTGGCCAATTTTGATTAAAAAAACTGCAGTAAAATCTGAAAAAAATTAGATTTTTGTGTGAATTTTGCAGATTTGCAAAAACGTGGAGGCACTTATTGATGTAATTTGGAGTCTAGGGGGCCACATATAAAGCTACAGCGGGCCAGATTTGGCCCCCGGGCCTTGAGTTTGACACATCTTCTATACCAACTTGTACCAGTTTTATCCGCTGCTCTGGTTGTAGCTGTGTAAATGGTTGATATGAGCAACTTTGGACCAGTATTTGATAAAATGTCTGAAGCAGACATTTTCTTCACTCTTTCATGTTTTGTTCTCATGCAGGTGTTGTATCGTGAAGAAGGATCATTGTTCTTGAGTAGGTTGTGTATTTCTGTCTGTCTCAGAACAACGCTGAAGAGCTGAGGGCCGAGCGCCTGCGCAGGGCCACGGAGAGGCTGCGGAGTCCCGTCGTCTTCAACAAGGACTCCGCTGTGAGGAAGACCCAGTTGAAGTCCTTCAGTCAGTATGTGGAGAACAGACCGGGTGAGGACAATGTAACTCAGACACGCACCTCTGTAGTTAGCAAGGGAGGCCAGTTCACATCCAGTTTAGTCTTGAAAGCAAATTTTCCCATTAATAGGTTGGTAATTTGGCACCATTCTGCAATTATCTTGTTTAATGTTGTCTATTACTTGACAAAGTCATTCATGACCACTGAATCAGTCAAAGGTTAATTGTACTCAGTTCTATTAAGAGAACAAGAATGAATGTTTTTCCAGGATTAGACTAGACCAACTCTGCTCCCTCCTCTTGGAACTTGTTACAAGAAACTTTTAGGTTGACTAAATTCATCTCGTTTAGTTATTTAAATCTAAACTAAAAATGCCCGAGGCTGATTCAATGACATGTAGCCGGTTTTTTTTAATAACTTGACATTTTCTTTTAACTGTGTATTTTTTGTATCATATTTGTTGCTGCCTCGTGGCCAGGACTCCCTTGAAAAAGAGGTTTTAATTCTGGTAAAATGAAGGTTAAATTAAAGAACGTCCTATTTGCAGTTCTAGGGACACACAATATATCGGCACCAATGTTGCTACCGTCCAATATTTGTCTTTTTTAAACACATCGGAATCGGTCCGATAAATAAAACTGGCCAATATCAAAAGACGATATTTATTTCCATTTTCTTGTCTTTATGTTTCTGGAGGAGGAGGTTGGTTATTAGTATTTGCTTGGTCATGTGACAGTGATAGTCACTGCGCTGTTTTCTGCTTTGTAACTGTTAATACCACGTTTGTGAAAAACAAACCAATGAAACCATTGTAATTTTACTCTGGATTATGAAACCACACCACACCTCCAAGAAAATTCTTGGAAATTCATGAAAATGTTACCTTTCATGAAGGACAGGACTCTGGATAACCAATACAAGTATTCCTGTCAAATATCAATGTAGATTTATTTATGTTAATATCAATGGGGAGTTTTTTTTTGTCTCTTTGCTTTCAGAAGTGAAGCGACAGAAATCCGTTCCTGAAGATTTAAAGAAGGCCGGCGAGGACGGAGATTCACCAACAGAATTTGACCTTCACAGACCTTTTGAAGAAGAGGTTTGTTTATTTAAAATCACTTCAAAAGCAAAAAATTAAGGATATTTGGTTCAAAATAAGTCACAAATCAGAAAATCTGTGAGGACTGTTTTTTTTTTTTTTAGTAAACTCTGGATTCTGTCACCAGTTCTTTTTAGATTTTCATGCAGGACACAGAACAATTTGGAGAACATCAGGGTGTCTAAATACTCGAGATCATTTCAGCTACTTGACTTGTTTTATTTTCTCATCATCAACTGTGTGTCTTATGTGTCTGCAACTAACGATTATTTTAATATTTGATTACTCTGACGATTGATCGGATAAAAATTGACACATTCTGTAGATTTGTCATTTAACCATTTAAGCCTTTTTTACACAATATTAGAAATAATCAAAAGATGCAAATATAATTTAACTCCATTTTGTAAATAAGAAAATAAAAATGTACATAGCTTTCTTTTAGTGTACATTTGGTCATATGTAGCAAAGGATGGATCTCCAGCTTTAAAAAACCCTCTCTAGTAATATGTTGACTATTTTTTGATTAATAAATAGGTGCAAAAGGTGTTTAGTAAGAATTTTCGAGAATTTTTACCAGGTGAAGCTAAAAGTGAAACTTCAGGAGTTGCGGGTAGAACATACTTAAAAACAAAGAAGGTTTTTCGTCTTAAATACAAAATGTATATATTCCTTAATTACTTCACTGGATATGTTCTTTTAGCAAATTGGCTTTTTTAGAGACTATATCCTCCAGTTGACAATTATTTCAGTACTCACTATTAATTCTATTAATCATTTCAGTCCTAGTGTCTAATCTCGACACATTTCCTCCCTCTCTGTTCCTGCCACACTTACATTTCCCACCTTGTCTTCAACTTCGCCACCTGAGTCTCTCACTTTTACCTCAGCTGTCCCCTCGTTACCACGGGGACATCTAAGTATTGATCTAACACACCGCCACCTTAATTATAACAGCGGTAGATATCGGCCGTTGTGTGGAGGGGTGTGTGTGTGTGTGTGGGTGTGTTCACGTCCTTTAAGAATACACACGTCTCACATTGTCTTCTCAAAGAGAGTGTTTATAAGAACACTATTATTTCAGTGGCTGAGTGTTTGAGCATGTGGGCCACTAGAGACCACGAGGTGAATCCGTCTTCCCAAGCAGTCCTCTCCTGCCCTCGACCCTCCACCTATGCCTCATCCAACCACCCACACACACACACACACAGCCCTCCTCCCGGTGCCCGGGCCCCAGGGTTAATGGGTGTTCAACCTTTCCATTATCCCGATCAGCCAAGAATTACCTGCTGAATGATGTTTGCATTAATATAATATATATGGTAATTTCCCTCCTCTTAATTACGGCTGGGCCGAGCGCAGCAAGGGGAGTGGGCTGATCATGTGTAAAATTGATTTGCCAAGGAAAAATATGGTGATAGAGCGAGAGCGCGCAGAAGGGGAGGCTGCAGGGAATCTTTAGCGCACGCACACACACACACACTTGTACAAATGAGACGTGCACAGAGCTACATGAATGCACTCTCTCGTATGCTGGAAAGAGTACAGGAAAAAGTGCTGGCCTGGGTGGAATGAAGGGGAGGGGGAAAAAAAAACTTTTTCTCCTGCTCACTAGTTCTCCTTCCCATTAAGAAAAACGAAGTGCATCAGCAATAAAAATGGAGATATTTTTCGGATGCATCCTCAGTGGTTAAATTTGAATAAACATTTTCCTCACTCAGAGGGAGTCTCTCTGAAGAATAGCAAACAGCCAGGAGACAGAGGTGAAGAGGGGTCACAAATGGGGAGTCTATTAAGCGCCTATGCTTATAGAATGATGGGGTTGTGTATTTGTGTGTGTGTGTGTCTCAGTGTTGAGCGGAGTTGGTGTCGGGATATTTGAGAAATTGGAAAGACTTTGCTGAAGTGGAAGAGCGTGTTTGAGGGTTTAAGCAGAACTGAATCAAAGGTTTAATTTAATAAACTTGGAGGAGAAGTGAGCCGCAGGTGGATTGAGTCTGAACTGCAAAACATAAACAAGTCTGTTCACTAATATACTATAATAAACGTATCCTTTATTGTCCCATGGTGGGGAAATTTAGGTGTAACAGCAGCATGTAGGTTCAAAGAAAAATAAAATATTAAAAATATCTAAAAACATATAAATTAATAACAACACACTGTATATTAAGGACAAGATTACAACAGTCTCTTCGGGATGTTGCTATGTTTTTTTGTGGCCTAAAATTTCTGATTTTGCGTCTCCTTTTTCCAAAAAGCTGTAAAAAGCTTTCAAGCTTTATTTTTGCCATAACACAGTCTTATACAAAAGTTGAAATTACTGCACATCCCCTTCTCAAAAGAAATGGATTGTAGCATATTATATTAAAATTTCTAGTGTATGTAGGTGCAAATAACATGTTCAAGTTATTATTAGCTACCTTTAATATAAGTAAAATCATGTCCTCAGGATTTGTCAAAGAGCAAAAGAAGAATTCCATATTGGTCATTCAAGTTAACATGAAATGCATACAAATGAACATCTGCAGAAATAAAAGCAAATGTTATTGTTTATCGTCACATGCATTTATCTTTCAAGTTCGGCTTTCAAGAGATGCAGTGAAACAGGAAGTTAAATTAGAAGGGGTCTAAAGGGATTCGTCAGAATTACGCTGAGTTGAATTGGTCAGAAAAGACGGAAATACAGAAAACGTTGAGGTGATTGGTCAGATTTTTAGAAAAGTTATGATAACTAGTGAAAGCTGCAAGTTCGTGAAAATTTGCAAGTGACACGTTAATTAGCAGTTAATAATTGTAATTACAACTTCCTGGAGGAAATGATTATAACTCAAACACATTGTGCCAATAATCTAAAAAACAAAAAAAAGCTATGGTTATAGAGTCTAACAGCTGCTGGGAGGAAGGATCTGTGTTGATGCTACTTTCTGCATCAAGGATGCGGCAGTCTGTCACTGAATGAGATCTGCAGTCCAGCAACAGCTTTCTGCTTAGGATGGGGGACATTCCCAAACAGTGATGTAATTTTAGTCCTTCCGTCTCCCACCACCTGAACTGGGCCTAACTTGATGTATATTTTTAGTTATTTTTAGTACTTTGCTAATGCTCAAAGGTCAGTGTAATAGATGTCAACATCACAATATTCAGCATTAGTATCTTGACTATTTTTCTATCGTGCAGCCATAAAAATCCATAAATTAAACCACAGAACTTAAGTTTTGGATATAAAGTAAGTAAAGGTGTTAAACTCCCTGTAAGTTTCAATAATTCTGTGTACAGTCGTTGCTTCTGAAGTGATTATTGCTTTACTTAGGTCTTTGTTGTGTTTCTCATTGAAGTTCAATAGTCAAGACAATTAAACACACTGGGTATTCTTGAAGCGCTCTGACTGACTCAAACCTCATATTTTCTGTGTATTTTTCCTATTTGTCACACAGTCAACAATTTTTAAAATCATTTTTGCTGCTTCACTTTCCAAATGAATAAACTGTCAGCTTTAAATTGCATTTTTGGCTAAGTATGTATTCATTTTTCTTATACACTATTTGTTGGCCCGAATGATCAGCTAGTTCTGATGAGTTTCTCAAAAGCACGCCTTTATACTTAAGGAAAAAACAATCTGGTTTGAAAGTTTGATGGGAACAAAAACTTGGTGTAATATTGATATAAAAGAAATCTGCAGATTGTCTTTAGATCATCATTAGTGTTCAGGGGTCCTTTATGTCAAATACTGAAAACTCTGTTTTTTTTACTATAGATGCATCAAAATTGCACAAGACTGACATAACAGATGTTATAGAAACGAAGGAGTCTTCATGAATGTTTATAACTGTTAACATTGACACTTTACATTAAAGTGTAATTTTGAGACTTCATAAGGATAATATCATTCTTATGCGCACACCTTCAAATAAAGTGTTATCAGTAAAACAAAAAGATGCATGTTAAGGACATACATAGAAATAATCTTTTTATTGGATTTGAAACTATACTACCTCCATCAAAAGAACTTTTTGCACATTTTTTCTGTTTATTTGTTTCGTTTGCGTCAAAGTCCTTGAAAATCAGTGAAACTTTGAATAGACCTCAAAAGAAAACCACATTTGTGCATCAGCTGGAAAAAAGTCTAACATAGATGAATAATAAAGTTGACCACTGGGATAGGAAACGTTGAGAAATTAATAAAGAACGCAGCTGTTTTTTGTGTGTGAAGTTTTCTTGGTGAAATATGTTTTTCAAAGTAATTTTACCCTCTCCTCTCTCTGCCTTTATTTTCCTCCAACTCTTCCTTCATCCTCATCACTTCCATTATTCTCTCTGTTTCTCTCCTCGGCCTCGATCTGCTTTTATCCCCTCTCTCTCTCTCTTTTTTTCTCTCCTCCTCCTCCCCTCTGTCTAATGCCAACTCTCACTACTCCTCCTTCTCTCTCTCATAACTATTCTTTCGCGCTCTGTCTCTCTCTCTCGCTCTCTCCCGGTCGACAGAAGGCGTTCAAAGACACCAGTCAGTATGTGGTTGGGGAGCTGTCTGCGCTGGAGAGCGAGCAGAGGCACATAGACGCCCGAGCAGCTCGCGTGGAGAAGAGGCTGCGCTATCTCATGGACACAGGTACCCCAAGCCCAATTACACTGGAAAAACTGTTTTGGCAAATTGAGCGTACACACAGGCGCATACACACACACGCACACATTTATGTACACTCGGAGAGTTTGTGTGTTTGTGACGGAGGGAATCTTTGAAGCCCCCCACACCCCTGCCCCAATCCCCTGAATTCCCTCCCCCCGCCCTCTTGGATGAATGTTGTGCGACGTAGCGCTGGGTGGATATGAAAGGAGGGGTGAGGGAGGAGACGGGAGGGTTGGGGGAGGGAACGAGGGGAGTGTGTCTCGGGGATGGGAGAAGAAGGGAGACCTCTCTGGGCCGGGGTGATAAGGGAGCCCTTCATGGGGGAAACGATAACTGGGTGCGATAGCCGAAGTCTGCGCTGCCGCCGTTTGCCAGCCGCGGCCCCAGCCAGCCTCCCCAACTATTGAACAGTTGCGCTCAGCCATGCACAGCTACACACACACGCGCGCACACACACCCCCCAGTACATATCTGGCCTTCATTGATATGCTGTGTAAGGAAAGACGGGGGTGAGTTAAAGGGAGAGGCAAAGAAATGGCAAAGAGAGAGAACAACACGAGCCACCGACACAGTTCACAAACCCACGACACAAAACGCTTGCGCGCCCCGTAAACGTGGTGTGGCGTACAGAGCCAGATTTGGAAGTTTTTTTTTTGTTGTTTTTTTTTGTTTTGTTTAAGGTTCGGGCCCCCCCGAGTAAAGCCTTGTTAAGACATGAGACACTACACAGAGCCAAATAATAAAAAAAAAAAGACAGAAGGGCCTCGGCTGTGTCAAGTCCCCGACTGAAATTGGAGAATCGCTCCCTGCCATTGGTAACGATAATCATCCCGTTTCTCACCCAGGAATGCTCCAGGGCCGGGGGAGAACATGAAATTCTTTTTGATATTTGCAAATGTTTTGAAAGTGTAGTGATTTAACAGTAACTCTTGTGCTTTTCTTGAGACGTTGGTGGCGGATTTAACCCCGAAAATCCTGGAGAAAGAAAAAGCAACAGGGCCAGAGCAGAAGAAAGAGCTTTTAGAAATGGAAACCGGGTTGCTGAGATTTGTGCTCACTTTCTCCATCCCATTTGGGTGCTGATATTGAGGCTATCTCATTGCTGTTTGTTGTGTTTGCTTTCCTCCTTTTTCGCTGCCCTCCCCTTCCTCTGTGCCCTCTCTCCCTGTCGGAGCGCACGCCATTGTGTCAATCTGAAGGGCTGTTTTCCTTCTTCTTCTTCCCCAACTGTTAAAGCAGCCACTGGCCAGCGAGAAGCCAGGTTATTTACTTTCAAGCTTAGAGATACACACCTATAGTCCCCTCCTGAAAATGTGATTTACTAGAAAAAGATGAGTCGAATACAGAAAGGTGAGGAGAATTTACGTGGTCGGTAGGGATGCACCGATCAATTGGTGCATATTTCCCTAATTTACTGGAAGAGGCGATTGGCCAAAACCAAGTATTTCTATCTCCGCATAGGTTCAGCCACTGTACGCCCACCAGGTCACATCCGCATGTGTATGGTTTGCAATAATCACTCCACTATTGACAGTTTAGTAACTTTGTCGCTATATTTAACGACTCTTAACACAAAAATATCTGGCAGATCAGGCTTTTTAAAGATTGTCGACCAGCCAGAAAACTGCAATCGGTACACTCCTGGTGAAAGAACAATGGCAATTTTAAAATGCTGCTTCATTTTCCTGTTTGCAATCAACCAGAAAGCTGAAATCAGTGTAACCGTAGTGATAAAACAACAAGAAGTCTAAAATGCTACATCATTTTCCAATTTGTTTATTCTTTTTTTTTTTACAAATATACATCTGTAAAAAAGAAATACAAGCCTAAACGTTTTAGGCTTGCATTTAATTTCCTTTAATCCCCAGCGCAGGTGGTAGAATCTGTTTACTGGACGGTTGCCTCCACAAATCTGCCGTTTATGGAAGAGTTGCAGGAATAATAATAATTACCTTTGTTTAACCATTTTTTTTTCCCTGTCGAGATCAAAAGATCTGTTTTCCAACAGAGAGACCTGGCCAAGAATGGCAGCATACATAAGAAAAGAAACGATACTCAGTCACAACACAACATAACACAACACAATGAAACTTAAACAAATGACTCAAGTAAGACCACTTGAATGTAATGGTCGTAAATACATTCAGAGATTCTAGTGTTCTAGTTTGAAAGCAGATAAGAAGCCCTACAGCAAACGTTTGCCTTGTGCCGTTTCCACAAGGCAAACGGTGAGTAGATTAGTCTCAATCTACTCAGATTGACTCCAGAGCTGAACTTCTAGTCTATATCCACAGTTTGTTGCTGACAACTAACTCTCCACACCCTGCTGTCCCATCCCTGTGTGAAACATAGTGGCAGCAGTATCATGCTGAGGGAGTGCTTTGTTTTTCCACTGGAAAGATGAATGGATGAACATTTTAGTCAGTAGCTGGTTAAAGGTGGTGGAGAGCTACCCCTAAAAGACATGCTGAATAAAACGCACCGCAGTTTTTTAGGTTTTCATTTGTTAAAAGTTGGTCAGTCATGTATCTTTTTGCTTTGAGTTCACAATTTCACCCTAATATATGTTATGTGTCCTGTAAAATCCTAATCAGATACACTGAACTTTTTGCAGTTTTAGCAAGAATACTTTTTCATGGCGCTGTTCATAATTATGTTTGATTGTAGGTGAGAAATCATAGGCTATAACACTACCTGACTGTAGTTCAGCATTTCTTTAAATCAACCTTTACTTACGTTTGTGTTCTTAAGTTTTTCAAGAAAAAATGAGTACATTTAATGTTATTATTTTGATATTTACATAAATAGAAACAAAGTTATTTTATTTCTGTTTGGTTTTTGGGAGGGAAACTGGTTTAGAGAACCAGTTATTGGTGTTTCTGTTTCTACTTGTAGGTACTTGACAGCACAGAACACCAGCTTTATTCTGCTTGTAAATTTGAAACATTTTGTCTCCTACTAGTCCTTATTTATTCACTTGTGTGACCCAACACTCAGATGTGAAATCGGCTTCTTTGTGCCATCAGCTGCCAACGCCGATCATGTGTCTCTGACCACAGTAACCCAACACTAAATTACGCATATCCTCTTCTGTACTCTGAATAATACAATTCCCAACCGCTTGAAGACAAAGTACTTCTTGACACTGCTCTCTGGAACCCTGTGAAATAAAAAAAAGAGGCATCTTTTCGTTCTTTGTTTTTTTTTTTTAACACTAATGTAACTTTATTTATCTATTTTATCCCCAAGTAATTGACTGGGCATGGACACTTCCTCTTACCCAACTCTGTTTTACTCAGGATCCCCAGTAATATATTTAAAACCTTCTTCAAAAAAACCTTGTAGGCTTATATTGAGTTAATAATAAAAATATTTTCCCTAACTAATGAAGTTTAAAAAAAGAAAAGAAAAACTTAGTAAGAGAAATACAATTTCTCACAACACTGTTGAGTAAAAATGGAGTTTAAATATGAACAAATAATGAACAACTCAACTAAAAGTACACTGTGGGGGTTACCAACCTAAGACTTAATGAGTCTCAGCTCCTGATCGTTTACATAAAGATGTAATGACTACTAAATAAGCTGTTAGAGATGTAATTCTAATAAACTGTATAAAAATTGTGTGCGATCGATCAATATTGTTTAAATTCATGATTATCCATCTTGTTACAGTTTATTTAAAAATGTAATTCCAAAATCTGCATAAAAAAGTATCAAAAGCAGAAGTGACATTATTATTATTATAATTGTTAATACTGTTATTCACTCGTGTCACACTTCTTTCCAACACAGTGAATGTTTTCTGTAAACCGTACACATGCGGATGTGTGAATGCCAAACATAGCGAAGAGTGCTCCAAAAGGGCATTCTGGGTAAATGCAACCAAAACAAACCCCAGTCAAACTGAGACTACCGGTGTTATGTCAGATCAGCATATGCTGTCAGAATAGCATATATGCAGTGAGTATGCATGCGTCCCCGTTAAGAGATCCGCAACATTTAGAGGAGCTGTCAGGTCAGCATACGTGACAAGATATGACAAAATTGAGTGAATAAATTGTTTTTAATGATAGTTAGATGGCTAAACATGCATTGTTGTTTGAAAGTGTATTTAAAGCACGGTCTAATTGCAGCTGCAGTCAGATATATAAAATATGCCTCCCTGTTGGTTGATGTTGGTGTGACTGGTTAACTGCTAAGACAGGATGTCATACAATTGTTGATAACAAGTGTATGACGATCTAACTTCTACGTTATGGTGTCACGTTGCTGATTAAATAAAAGCATATGGTGATCACAGCGCATTGTCTGACAGATGCAGCCGTCAGTTTGTGCTACGCGTTCAGCGATTTAGCAACGTATACAGATCTGGCAGAACACCAGATTGTCATGTGTGTAAACACCATAAAGCGCTTAGAGTGGTCAGTATGACTGAAGAAACACTACATAAGTTAAGTCCATTTACTATTTAAATTTTGCTGTTGGTTAACCTAATTTAATTTAATGTAAAATGGTAATACCACCACTCTCGGGGTAAACATTAAGGCCTGGAAGAGTTTCATCCCTGTTCTTAGCTAGAGGTTAGCCTAGCTGGGTTTAGATCTGGAGGTGTTGGATGGTATGAGAGCTGTCCTACCAGCTCAGATGTGCAAAGTAATTCGCTGCAGTGCACGCGATCACATGATTCAGCCCTCTCAAAGCGAGTTTGTGTGACCTCGGTGTGCAGCGTTGCCGTGGCGGCGCACCGCACTCCAGGACCGGTGACCAGATGTGAACGGACAAGACGGGCTGACCCGTGAACAATTTGCTCATCTCTCCGCTCCAGCAGTGGGGGAAAACTTGAAGGGGGGGGGAGATCCGTGGCGAAAGGCGCTCCACTGCCTCACATTCCGCCTCTCTTTGATATCACATGTCTTTGCTTTGTCATTCACTCCATTTTTTTTCTCTAATCAAAGACTTGCCTCTTCTTTGTTGCGTTTTTTGTTTCTTTTCATCCTTGTGAAATCTCAGTTTTCTCCCACCCTTCCTTCCTCCCCCCTCTCCTCCTCTCCCTCGGTTCGGGCACGGCGCAGCTTTCCGCAGCATTTTCTATTACGCGGCGGCCCTCCCCAGATGAGTCCAAAGTAATTGGGGTGGTTAATTTATTTACTCAGAGGCAGTTCGCAGCACATTAAATAATAGAGATAATTGAACAAGAATTGTCAAGTGTCTTCTGATATCAGACACATTACAGGAGGGAGTGTGCATAAAACTCCATTTCTATGCCCCCATTGTTTATGGTAATTAAGTACACAGATTTATTCCTTGGTCGCCTTCCAAGCTTATGGCAAGCGGCATTGTTGTCTTCTATTAATATGTAATCAGTAAATAGTTTAATTTTCTAATCTGCGGTTGGAGAATTCACTTTCTAACAACTCTTAATTACTGCTGGGCTCTAATGAGTCTCGCCGTGCCGCTGCAGCCAGCCAATCAGGAAGCCCGGCTCTGGGTCGGGGGGGAATTTGAATTGCTGCAACCCTTCCTCAGCCTCCACCTCCACCCCCTCGACTAATGAACTTGTTATTCTTACACCTCTGGGAGCGCTGTCCTTCACACATCCAACACTAGGAGAACGTTTCACCTCCTGCAACAAACCAGATATTAACAGTAGAAGAAAGCTGAGCAGAATACTTATAAATATTTACTGTTACATTCCTATAAAGCTAGCTTTATTTTAAGGATGTGGCTAACACAGGCTAACATGGTAGGACTAATATGCTATAGTGGTATTTTAACTAATATTATCATCTTTTATTTTTAAGTTGTTGAATTGGAATACAGATGAGCTATTAGTATGAAGAACCTCTTAAAGCACCATTGCAGAAATCCCCTGACCCCTGTTGAATATATCTAACAACCCCCCCTGCCTAGCCCCCACACTATTTACACAGGCCTCCTGTTTCAAATAGCTATATAAACAGCAACAATGGACGCAATTATCCAAATAATGCCACTTAGCTGCAGCGCAAAAGCTGCCCCTTACCTACTGTGCATTTGATAAGAGATAAACAAGCAGAGAGAGGGGAGAGAATGACTTTTACCTCTGCCAGATTAACATACGTTTAAAAAAAAAAAATCGCACTCGAAGCCGATAAGATTGACGCGGGGGTTTTTGTGGCATGCGCTCTCTTTAATCTGCCTTTGTGTCTGCAAGTCGGCGAGAGGAAAATGGCACAAGGAGGAATCCAGCAAGAGCTTAATGCACCCTTTTTTAGATGTTAGGCATATCGCGCTCTGAATCACAGGGAAGGATGGAGCGGACCGTTGACGGCTTCACAGCCGAGAGGAACCGGTTTTATTTAAATGGGAGGTGTGGGTTCAGTGACGTGAGAATCCTAAGGATCAGCCAGCGACTCTAAATCTCACTTATCCAAAACACCCAGGGCTGGCCCAAAGGCACAGGAGGCCCCAGGTTGAGTTTCACATGGGCACCCAGCTCTGCTTTTCTCCACCAGCTGAAACTGTGGTAGTTGGAACAGCAGCTGACTGCATTAAAACCTGAATTACATTGATTACAGATTACAGATTCTTGACAAATATAGCAATTATTTTTGCATTATTTATTGAATTAATTTTACACTAATTTGTTTATATCTCTAATCTTTTTCAAAGTTTAATTTCCATTGTACTTATTTAAGAAACAATTTATAATTAAAATTCTTGATTTTTAAAATTATTATTTTATTGTTTTTTGGGTACAAGTACATTTCTAAAACATTCCTGTAGGAATTTATTCTTCTTTTATGCCCCCAGAACAGCAGAGATACAACAAGCCAACCACAAGAATTACTTATACCTTGATCATCCGACCCTACAAACACTTGATACACTGAATAAAAACACAGTTCTCACAAAGTTTCAAGTGAAAAATCTTAGTAGACTTAAAATAAGGCAAAACATTTCAGCAAGATAAGGAAGCTCTATTTAAATCAATAATTCTTTAATAAGCTAAAGAAGCTATAGTTCCACTGGCAGAACCAGCCAATGGAACTATAGCTTCTTTATCTTGGTGAAAGTTACCTGTAAGTTAGTTTTGTCTTATTTTATGTCTACTGAGATATTTGCACTAGAAACTAGAGCCAAACTACTACTTGGTAATATTTTGTGTTTTTCCAGTGTAGAAAACCATCATTTACTTGGATTTCTTATAATGTTTCTTAATCAGGATTTGTATTCCACAGTCGGTCACACGAGCCTATCCTCGCGTTTATCTTATGTTTGCTACACAAACAGCCCACACAGCTTGGACTGTATTATCAGCAGCAGTTCCTTCACAAACGTAATGCTGAAGAAGAAGAAGCTTAACATTAATTATTGCAACTGTGGGCAGATTACATCCGCGGCCGCCTTGTAAGCACCGGCGGACTCGTCTTGACCTCCTATATGAGAGCTTAAAGACACAAGAATGGCATTTTACCAACTTTAATGGGATAACCAGTCTAATCTCTCAGCTTTGAGAGTAGTAGTGGTGTTTGGGCTATAATACCCTTTGCAGTTCATAGAGCGAAAGATGCAGGGAAGCGAGGTTGTTGCTGTCTGCGCTATTCAGCATTTGCTTCCTTTCTCAGTCATGTTTTTCACGTACTTACACTAAAAATCAGAACCCTTCAGTTCAAAAAACAAGATGAATATCATTAACTTCTTTACAAAAAACATGGGCTTCGCTGAGGGCTTCTTTTTTTGTCTGCTGCGTGAATTTTGATTGCTGAGCAGTGAGATTGAGACTGTTGTTTATCGATAATCATGAAGCCAATTTGTAAGCTAAGCCTATGGCAACTGAGATAGGCGCAGCTAGGAGAAAACGTGCTCCCTCGGCCATTTTCTCATCATCGTTGGGGTTACAGAAAAGAGCACTTGCTTTCCGTCCAGAGAGAGTTTTGAATGTGTTTAGGATCATCCTGGATTCCCTTCAGGACCAAACTCACCGTTCTTTCTCGATGGGGACGAAAGGAAATCTAAGGATCACTCCTTTAAAACCTATTGCATTTTTTCTTGCCTTTGAGGTGACAAAACAAAGGATTTGAGCTTTTTTGTTTTGTTTTGTGTGTGCATGCACAACTTCAAGGGTTCAGCTGGGTCAGAACACAGATTAACACCCTCTCCCCTTGCACTCTCATATACACTCTCATTCCCTGCTCCCGCCCTTAATCTCCTCGGCCATTTGAATGTTTGAGCAGCAAAACAATTTAATTAGTCAACTTGTACAGAGGCAAGCCGTGTGGAGCCCTCCTAACACCCTCTAGCCCCTTCAGCCCAGCGACGCGACCCTTGCTCCCAGATGTGCGCAGCTTCTTTTTTCCCCCCTCTTCCGTCTTTTCTCCTGCCCGGTGTCAGCCTTTCATACATTCTTTAACAGTGGGGATGAAAGGGGGATTTTTAGGAAGATTAGGGAATGGGATCTTCTAGGCATTGTCTGAGAATCTTCAGATAAAACGAGTGGGGTGGATGGAGACAACGGGAGGCAGGCAAGAGAGTTTGTTAGGATGAAGGGACCTGCAGCAGCCAACCTAACGCTCACTAAAGTAGGATATATCTTGTTTTTCCTGTTATACTGTCTTCATTTTCCGTGTTATGGTTGTCTTTTTCTCTTTAACTCAGACTACTTTTTTCTGTTTTGCTGTTCTTTTATCATTTTTAAGCCTACTAAAGCCCATTCAAAGTTGCACTCACAGGGCCAGGCTCCCCGTCCTTCCTCAGGCAGCCGGCGATGGTGCCGATTAACATTTTGAGCCGAGGAGTGAGTAAATGGGGATGGAGGAGGTGGGGAGGGTTGCTGGAAACAAGTGGGAGATGGACAATGGCCGCTTATGATAATCTGTTCTTTATTGGAGCATCCCGCCAATGCTTTCATCAGCCGCCCCTCTGCTCGAGACCCCGTGCAGCAGCCGGGCCAAACAGTGCCGCGAGCTGCCAAACACGTCGTCACCGAGATGCAGCTGCTGAAACGCACACGTCCATGGAGCCGTTGAGCTGCACACAATTTATATCCAGGCAAAGCTAAATCACAAGCTGCGTTTCCAGTACAAATGTGCACAAAGTCGAAAAAACTAAATTTGAATGAAATAAAAAATGAAATTAAAATCACCTGAATGCGTTTGTTCACGCGATAGCATTTTTTTTTTTAAAAACATGCTGTGACATCATCCTCCTACCATTTCCTGCCGTCTTCTTCGTCTCTTCCCCCTGTGGCAACGTCTGGTTGTTGATCATGTGACTTGTGATGCAAACAACTGTTTCCATTGCAGTTTTGCAAAATACACCAATTTCAATGCAGCCGAAAAACCACCTCATCCTAGTGCAAGAACTTTTTATCGAAAAATGTTTGTTTTTTGAAATTGGCATTTGAATTAAGCAAATTTATTTTTGTAATTTCAAGTTATGGAATTATATAATATGACAACAGCTATGTCATTTTGTATGTGTAACATGGCACACATGCAGTATTACACACATGCAACACGGCTATAGTTGCATATTCATGTGGTTTTCCCGAGGTTTAACAGATTTTCTGCATTTGCTACTCAACTTATTTTTGTTGTGTGCTAACAGCTAAACATTATCTGTACTCCACCTTGTTGTACATTAATATCAACAAAATGACAAAAAAATATATTTGGGGTGCATCAACTGCAATCTTCTCTTCCGATCACAAACTTCAAAAAGCCTGGCCAATCAATTAAGATTTTGGCTCATGCCAATTTTTTTGGGTATGAGCACGGCATGTTTAACGACTTACCACGTGAACAAACCTATTCACGCGACTTCAGTTGCAATTCTTATTTAATGGAAACCCCGCAATTTGAAATGGTGGTTTTTTCCAACATTAGCAGACGGTAGACGACGTTTTGTGAATATTTTTAATAGAAATGCCTCTTCTGTTTTCTTATAATAGTACTAAATGAAGAGTTAATAATCAAACACATTACATCAAAATTCGTTATTTATTTTGAAATTGTCTGTGATATAAAAAAAAATTCTATTGCGATATGGTGCACTGCAATATAAGAAAAGAAAGTGCAATGTAGTCTGTCCTTGTAAAATTAATAAATGTAATTCTTTATATTTGTGCTTTCTTTATAGATAGCTTAGTCTCTCAGTTTGCTGGATATTACTGACTTGTCATGATCCAGCTCGCCAACTTTGAACTGTTTCTTTTTTTAATTATTTTATTTCTTTTTTTTTTCAAAATTTGTTCATCAGAAATCGGACACAAACTGTCTTACAGAGTCATCCATAATTTTTGGTTAATTGTGTGTTTTCTATCCACCTACTTAATTAACAAACTGTAGTCTGAGTACATAATTGAATTTGAACCTTGCAGTCAATTAATCAAGGCTTTCTCATGGTAACAGATGTGGTGGCACTCAACAATACAGGTTAATGACAGAGGTTTGGCCAGTAATTACACCATTCACGTGCTAACACAGCTGCTCGCCTTGCTCCCGTTGTCATCACCCCCCACACACACACACACCCATACACATTCTGTCCCATTTCCCATTGTAATGAGCACTCGGGGCTACAAATACCAACAGCTGTCCTTCCCATTGCATTTCCATTTAAATGTCTATTTAAACAGAGCAATTTTGCATCTGTGTATTGAATCAAAGCTCAAGCCGAGGCCCAGAGGCTTTAACCGCCTGGTGTTGGTGTCGGTTGTAATGTAATGCCTTTTTCCACACTGAAAGGGGATTTATGCGTCACATTTACAAACACACTGGGGACAATGGGGCAAAAGCAGGAACACAAACGGATAGAAAAATGTTTAAAACTTTGCAGTTAACCATTTTTAAACAGGCCAGTGCGTTTTAGCCTAAATTATGTAATCGTTTGAAAGGAACCTAAACTAATTTATGAGAGTATGAAGAGCAAGAGAGAGAGGCAGGATTTAGATAGAAGTGGTGGAGACGAGGGAGGGGATGCCGCTGAATCTCAGCTCAGAGATGAGAGGAGGATGACTAATGTTGTTAGCGGAGCCATTACTGGTCTGCAGATTAATTCATTAAGTAAATTTATCGTTTCACCTCCCCTCGGCCTCTTGTCACAAGGCGTGTAATATGACACCTCTCAAATTTGTTCTAACATCTACCCCAGGGGTGGGCATTGAGTACTCCCCCTCTACACTCCTCCCCCCCCCACACACACCCTCCTCCCTCTCTTTGCTAATAACGTGGGAGGAGCAATTCAAGCTAAAATGACTGGATCTGTCTGTCAGTAGGCTGAGGAAGAGGGAGTCCTCCAGCTCACCAAGTTTTTCATTCAGAAATTTCTCTTTAATCATAAAACATAAGTAGACTACTGCACTTACTGTCTCAATATGACATGTGCAAAAAGTACAAATATTACCAGGTAATTATGGTCCATTTTCTAGAGCAAATGTCTTACTACACTTGAAATAAGACAAAACAGACTTACAGGTAACTTTAAAGCAAGATATAGGAGCTTGTTTTAAGCCAATAATTCCTTAATCCCGATGAAAAGTACTAGACATTTTCCCTGTGTTATAAGTGAAACAACCTACCAGTAAGACTAGTACGTTTTCATCAGTATTTAGGAATTATTGACTTACAACAAACTGCTGTATCTTCATGGAAAAAAAATGTCTGAGGAAAGCTCTGTTAGTATCTGATCTTAGCTGTAATGTGGGCTAGGTGTGTATTCTGTAGGAGGTGATGCTTTGGCTCAGATCAGAATCCCCCACAGATTTCTACTTGTTGTGTTTGTCAAGCTGTCCCAATTAACACTGTCAACAGGTACCAAGATTTACACTAGCACTAAATCATCTCATGTTTCTCCTCCCCTCTAAGCTCCCCAAATAGTTCACACCTCGGCCTCTCAGAGAGCTAAACCCGCCTGGCTTAACCCACAGGCCTCGGCTTATTCCATCTGGCGGTTTCAGCTGCGAGCGCTCTGTTTTTACTTCTGTGGACTGATGTGGCTGAGGATGAAAACCAAAGAGCCTGAAGGTGGCACTGCAGAAAGGCATGCTTGCTAAATAAGTAATAGGCAATTTTAAGATAAAACCTTGTTGTTTTTTATGGCGTTCTCTGTCAGGAAACTTCGATCAAAAGAACAGCTGAGTATATTCTGGAGATGTTTTGTCTGAGCTTCTGTTTTTTAACATTTGAATTTCATTCATTTACAGATCTGAGCATTTTGTTCGCAAGACAATGTAGTTGATTGAGATTATTTCTAAACTTTTTAGAAACGTGCTTCTTGATTCATTATAAGAAGTAGATCTGCACAGTCGTTTCTTTCTCTAGAAATGAGACTAGAGAGACAAACATTTCTCAACAGAGAAGGGAACAAAAATATTTGTTTTCCTAACTCCGTTGTTTAAAATACCATCCATTTCTCCAGTCACATCCATCCATCCATCTTCATCCATCTATACATCTACTCATCCATCTATTCATCCATCCTTCCTTCATTCAATTAATCCATCTATTCATTCATCCATCCATCTATTTATCTATCCTTCTTTCCATCCAGCCATCCATCTTCATCCATCTGTTTATCCATCCATCCACTTTTAACCGTCCATTCATCCATCCATCCACTCATTCACCTATTCATCCATCTATCCAGCCAACTACCATCCATTTATCCAATATCCATGTTTGATATGTAAGGAAATTGGAGTCTCATGAAACATCAAATTTTCTCATAAAAATTGTACAAAAAAAATTGTCCTGTAACTACATGACTATGTGAACCCCTCACACGTCTTTTTCCAAGTAGTCAGTTGTGGTGACTCACCCCCTGCTCCGCATCACCATCCACGTTCTGCTCTTAGCTCCACCACTTTCAAGCAAAGCAGTCAGGAGAGAAAACAAACCCAGTGCCTAACAAATACATGAAGCATTTCTTTAACTAAATCCCACAGATAATGGCTTCTGTGTCAGAGACTAAAGATAGCGGGAGGGGTGACGAATGGCAGGGGGGGGAGGGATTACTCTCGCATTTTGCATCAGTTGCTTTCTGCTGGGTGGCCCCACTTGTCAAAAAAAAGGAGGGAGAAGAAACGGATGAAAAAAGAGGAGAGAAAAGCATTTAATGTGGCACATTGAGAAGAGGAGGGCTCTTAATGCCATCAAAGCAAGGGGGGGAAATCAGCCATTAATTTATTCTGGCCCTCACGCACATGAAGACCGCCAGGCAAACACATACACCATATACACACTGTTTGCTACAGCTGTTGATCAGTTCAGTAACATCTGGGGCTGGGACAAAATGTTTGAGACCCTCTTTTTGTTTCTGTGTGTGGGTGTGTGTGTGGGTGCGGGTGTACGTTAGGGTTTGTGTGTGGAGCGAATTATAGTCGTGACAAGCAGAGAAATTTTCCCTCTAAGATACAGGAGGAGGAGCAGATGACTACGCTATTCACTGGCTGATAAGAACTGATGGAGAGGTTAATAAGCTACACGCCCAGGTCATCACAGGCTTTTTACCAGGGCTACAGAGAAAAGACGACGACGATGAGGAGAATCGGGAATTTGTTGGGGGCTGACGGGGTGGCCAGGTGGTACAGTCGGGGGGGGAGTTCACCTCTCCAATTTTTTTTCTTTTTTCCCAGACTTTCAAAAGTCTGGAAAAGTTCTTTCAGCCAAACTCAATTACTATTTATTTGCATCCTCTCATCAGGCAGCAGATACAAAGAGTCAGTTTGTTTTACATGGATGCAAATACCCCAGCTGGACTTTAATGCTACCTTTGTGAATGAGAGCAAAAATTGTTTTTAACTACCTTCCTAGGTAGGACAATAGATCTAGTGCAGGATGATTTATCAATTTTATCGATTTATCATAGTTTTGCTTTTTGAAGGTTTAATTTTTTGAAAATCTAGATTTGATTTTCTTTTACCAATCCACTCTTTGAGTCTCCATAGTTAAGAGTGATGTCAGCACGCCATTTTGTTTGACAAGTGTGATTTATAGCTTCTATTTAATTGGACTTCGAATTCAGGTCAACTCTATGATGGAATATTACTAACCAAAACATTTTTAATTCTTCAATTTCAAGAATAAAGTCATAGTATTACAAGAATACAGATGTGTGACAAAGTGAAAACAATGTGAGAATAAAGTGTTAATATTACTAGAATAAAGTCATCAATTTATGAGAACTCCTGCATAAAAAATAACTAACATGAGGAATGTTGAACATTTTGTGTATCAGCATTTTGTGAACCAATACCGAAATCTTTACAACCGATTTCGGTATCGGTTGTATAGATAGAGTAATACATTTGAAGCATTGCTTTCACATCATTATCAAATAATTATCGGCTGCAGAATTTTGAAGCGACTGAACAAACGACTGAGTCTGTTTTGAAGAAAGAACTGCACGAACTAAGCCGGCCATGTTGGATCTGCATAACTCTACAAGCTTTTTTCATTTAAGCAACTTTTCTCGTAATTTCAAGACGTTCTTCTTGTAAAATTGCGTCTTTATTCTGCTAATATTGCGACTATACTCTCGTAATTAAGCAACATTCCTCTTAGCCTGGCTCTAGTACTCCGTTGTACAACTTGCAGAAGGGAAATAACAGCCACTTTTGGAAAATACTTTGTCATTTGTGATTTCTTTTTTGGAAAATTAAAACGAGAAACAAATCTATTAAAATCTCGTATGAAAAAATCCTAATACATACTGTCAAAACGAACAGTATGGGTTAGTTTTAACCCATGTTGCTCGGCCATAAGTCGAACCATGTGTCTGTTTACAGCGTCAACATCTGAGCTTTGAAGTCTCTTACTTTAAGGCTCATCCTGATCATTTGTGGTGGCTTCATACTTCCGGTACAGGAAAGAATAGTAAAATTTTTATCCGTCGTTTGCATAGCATGTCTGAGTCTACACAAACATGCATGAAGTTGCTCACATTGTGACGTTTGTACATTTAAAACTATCACATCGTAGAGAATCCCATTTCACAGGTAGAACCTGTTAATCCAACTTGTGCTGCTGTTCTGCTAAGTAAACCTGTTTCAGATCACCTGAGGGGTTTAGATGGTTTCAGCATTCAGGTAAATCACAGCATTTGGTCATTTCTTGTACGACTCATTAGTGATTACAAGTTTTAATAAAGAATTAAGGCTTGAGTGTCTCTGTTTGCGGCATGATATTTAATTGGTCCCGGATTTATACGTTACCTTATCTAATGAAAGCAAGACTTCTCTTTGGCAGCAGCTCATTTTGAGTAGCATGCCTGAATTGGCAGTTCTTGAAAAGTGCTCCCTTGACTGCTTTTATTTCCCACAATCCTCCTGTGTAACCTCAGGCAATGGGAAAGCACCCCCGCTGAGCGGAAGACAGAATCCTTTAGCAAAAAAAAGAAAAACAGGAGTAAATCCTGATTCCTTCATTCAGTGTCTCTCCTCTCACTATGTTAGTGAATACTCTAGTGGATCTGCATGGCTACTATAAAAATGTAATCAGTTATGAATAGGATTGGTTTTAGAGAACTGGGTATTTTTTGCATTGTTTGAATCTAAAAACATTTAGACCCATTTCCTGTTTTTCTGTAAATTCTAGTTATTAGCATATGCACTCATAAGAATCTTAAAGGGATCTTTGTGTTTTGAAGATATAGTTTAAATTGCTCTTTGTGATATGATGCTGAATGTGAACTTTTTCAACACCCTGGGACTTCATAGACAAACTCTGAAATCATACAAGTCATTGGACTTTAGTTATTTTACCTTGTGGTAGAACAAAAATACTTTTAAACAAAAGATCTGTCATGAAATGAGTCTCCACAAAAAATCCACAGATTTTATGTGATCGTGTTGGTTATGACCCAACAGGGACAGTAACACTCCTGCTCTGAGGGTGACGTCCAACACACAGGAGACGAAAAATAGCCAGATTACGAGCAAAAGAATAAGAACACTTTGAAATGCAGGGAGGAGAGTTCTCCTGTCTCACTTTATTCTTTTTCCATCTGCTTGTTGTCTCGAGGCAGTTGGGGATACTGCTAACTACCTGCTAATAAGCCCTTGCTAGCTAGCTAGCTTTTTTGCGTCTGTCATGGATAAGTGTAAATTACTCGCCAGTTGGCTGCACTACGTTTGTCTTTGCCTTGGATGATGTTCTGTTGCCACATATGGTAGCATTCTGTGCTAAAAAGCTTTAGCACTACTCTTGAAATATGCACTTTACTTTTGAGCATTTCTCCTGTGTTTGGTGAGATCTTCAGAAACCCTGTGTCATATTTTGATTGTGGTTCTGATTTTCCAGGACGGTAGAAACCAAGAGCAGAACCAGAACTTGTGATTGAAAGTCACAACCTCAATCTCATTTTTTCCCAATGACTGAAGTACATTGTCATTCAGGACCGATCCCAAACATGTCTGCTGTTAAGAAGCTACATGTGAATAAATCATAAAACGCTTCCAAATGGATGTTAAGCTGTGGTCTAACCAAAGTATCTTGATTCTGAAAAATGACAAGAGAGACTCCAAACAGGATAGCAGCATGGGTCCTCCTCTCTTGCCACCTCTCATACCCGCTCTCGTCCCAGAGCTAATAGAAAGGCGCCGGCTCCCTATCACCCACTCGCCTTTAATAATAAAGAGAGCCCCCGTGGAAAGGAGCTAGTGCTAGCTGCTGAAGATCACGCTGGTAATAGGATGATGCCTTTTTGCCTTTTGTCATCAGATTATGAACGGGGATAGCCTCTCCTCTCGGCTCCTCCACTCTTCTTAGCTCTTCCCACACACGGCTCCAGACGTCCTGGAGTGCCCTGTCGAGTTAAAGTGGAGACAGGCGTAGCCAGGGCTTTGTTGCTCTGCTTGTATGGTAAAAGCCTCGCTAATGAAATACCTTTTAGGGGGTATCGGCAGGTGAGCTCCCAAATCAGGCGTTTCAGCTAAAAAAATAAATAAATACACACACACACAGCCAAGCCGATGCTTACATCCTCTCCGTCTCCTCATCTGCCCCCTCTTGCTATATTAATTACCTGAAGTGCCCCGGCCTTGCAAAAAAAAGCTCTCGATTATGCCGCTTTCCTGCCTCTCTCCATCCAACCTGACAGCTATGGCTGCAGCCAACCTAAAGTGGGGGGTGCAGGCAGAAAGACAGATAATAGTAGTAATGAACACGGGTGACAATAATGAGGAAGGTAATTGAGAAATGGCGTATTACAAGCCTCTTGATTTTCCTTTTTCAGCCTCAAGCTAAGTGGGGACAGGTTGTAAATCATCTTATTTAGAGCTCCGTTAAATGGTTTGTGTTGAGCGTTGGAGAGAGCGGGGCTTTCTGGTGTTCAAGCTGAGGCGAACTGACAGGCATAGAGTGATGATACCTAATGTGGGAGGAAAGGTTTAAAGTCGCTGTCGACTTTAGACTCATTTATTTTACTTTTAGTGTCTAATTGACGTTGAGTGGCAACAGTGCGGTCCGTTGAACTCCTCACCTGCTTCTTCTCCGCCATACTTTGTTTTCTGCTCTGTTTCTGTTTGCAGAGGTGTGAAAAATCTCACACCAACCACCAAATGTGTCTCCCTGTTAGCATGTCTCTCTGTTTCTGTATTCTGCTCCTGGGAAGATGCTTGGAGTTTTCCTCAGAGATACCCCAACCAGGATTTCAAGTCCGATTTCAAAACATTGGCTTTCATAAAGTTTTGCGGATTCCATCTTAAGCAAATTCTTTGGAGACTAATAGAAGAAGAAAAAGAACAGCTTTCAAAATAAGTTTTCAGACTAAATCAGAGAAAACTTCTCCTGTTTTAGGCCCATTAGAATAATCAGAACAAGAGAGATACAGATTTTTATTACTTTAATTGAAGAAGTTGACATACACTAACATTTATATTCCTTAAAGCAATTTGCCAAAGCTAGGACAGTAATGCTATTGCTTTGTCAGATTCTGATTACAGCTAATTGATATGTTGGATCACCTATGGACGCTTTTTATGGCAACACCTCTAACTCACATCTTTCTTGGGTGGCATGGAAAAAAAATCAATAAATATCAGACAAGATGACAGGAAGAGAAATAACTGATTCTTCCTCAGGTACAGTTTCCAGATATCTGAAGGTATCATATTCGTTAATTAAATGCAAGTAGAAACCTGTCCACTCATGATATTGTCAAGGAAGTTCTGTGACCCAGAAATGTATGTATTTTGGTGCAAAATATATGTATCACCCGCTCACTTCTGTTACTAAACCATGCGGGGTTAGGCACATTCTGTGCTAAATAAACTTTAAATCTTACCAAGGCCTCAGAGAGCCATATTCAATATCCCTATTTTTAGCTTTTACTGCTCTTAAATTTCACTGGAGGTAGCATTAAAAGGACTTGTTTCTGTAAAGACATTCTATAGAATGTAAATCCTTACCTTAACTCCTTAATTTCCAAATGCTTGCCAACATTTCCTTGTCCAGGTTGGTCCACACACAACAAACAGGCAAAGAGCTCAAATGGATAAAAGTCTTGCGCTCTCCCAGTGAGAATGAACGGTAGACATGTCTCAACAAGTCTACAAAATACAGCTTCTTTTTAAATAACTTTGTCTGCTGACCCTGAGAATATGTTAAAATGCAGACTTCTATAGAGTGTGTCCACTGATTGCATTTCTAGTTTTGTCCTGTTTGGGTGGGTTTGCAGACCTTTCTCACTTGTGTGTGTGTGTTTGTGTTGATTTTCTGGCCCTCTCTCGCACTCAGCCTGTGATAGAGACAGGGCGGTCTCGGCTTTAACAGGCAAAGGCTGCCTCCACTAGCCCATAGTCTGCCACTCTGTGATAATGTTTATTGATTTGTGGCAAAAACACAATTTGATGGACTGGGGGAAGGTGGGGTGGAGAGACTGGTGGACTGAGGCAAGCAGAGGTCTGTGTTTGATTGTCACAACTTGGCTGGCTGAGAGACAAATATAGAAATATTTTAGGATTGCTTGTGTGTTTTTTTTATTTGTTCTTCCAATCTGCACACAGTTATATAACATTTAAAAATGTAATGGTAAAGAGTTGTAAATGCAGATTTAATTGAGAAAATGTACAAGAGTGTGAAACGGAAAAAAGAAAACAAGCACACCTTTTCTCTCTGTTTCTGGAGCAGGAGGAAATGTTTACCTCAGTTTGAGTGTGAACTCGGTTCATCTCCGGAGTTGAACTGTTTGCTTGAGCCCCGCCTAGATGTCAGAGGTGGAGGAATGAGAGGTGTCTGGAGGCTGATCTACTGTTAGCTTTCTGGTCAAATGTGTTTGCTCCGGTTCATGGGTGTTTGCTTCTGATCTCTATTAGTTGGACAGTCCACACATGAGAGCAAAGAGGTGTGACACTGCAGGAAAGAAAGATGGAAGCATTAGGAATGTTAAATCCATCTCACGTTTCCAAAGAGGGACATAAAGAAGCAAATTTACCCTGTCGTGCTCATAGATTATTTTCTAACATCCTCTGGAATCAAAGGTAATGTACACAATGAAAACTTTATTTGGGTCTAAAAATATATTATAACTGAGAGAACGTTTACATTTGAGACTTGACCTTTCACTTCCATGAAATTCTTGAATCTAATCTGAGGAGTAGAGTAGTTGTCTTGCAATCAGAAGGTTGCAGGTTAGATTTCTCCTATCACATCTAGATAGGAGAAATCAACATGTGATAGGAGAAGGCTCTTTAATCCTAAGTTTGGGTTTATAAACTTGCATACGGGTTTATAAATGCACATTTGTCAGTGTGAATGGGTGAATGTGGCTCTAGTGTAAAACTGTCTGTATGCCTGGAAAAGCACAATGCAAGTTCAGTCTATTTACCATTTAGCCATATGGGTGCATAAGCACCTACACTCACAAAACACTGACCTTTTTACACAAAGCTCCGCCTTAGAGCTTCAGTGTCCGTGTCATATAACCACACTCAGCTCCTCCAGACTAGCGGCAGCAGCAATTAGCAAACACCTGGTGGAGCTGCACATCTGCCCATCATAGGAACTACTTCTCAGTCCAATGGTCCTAAGAACGTTCGTAAACGGCATCAAGGAGAAGCCTTGTTGTGATGACTTCCTGAATGCAGAGGAAAGAGTAGAATGTTCTTAAAGAGACAGAGGCCCAATTTCAAGGCGTCATACGGCTATGGTGGGAAATTGCGCTACTTTTAAGTTATTTTTGATATACACAGCATTTTTATAACAACTAAAGATAACGTAGCTATGATATTGTGGTATAAAATGGCACTCTGTGCCTGGAAAATACGTTTTAATCAAGGAAGGTTTTTGTCTATTAACCGATTCACATCACTTACACTTATCGCAAAATCCTAATCTGACTTTTTTTCATAACAGTGTCAAACACCTTTGCACTTGTATACCTTTAACTGAGCTACATCTTATATGTTTCATTGAAAACAAATATCTGTAAAACCACAGCTTAAAACAAAATCTATATTTCTCGAACCACTTACTTGTCTTGTTCTCTCATATCTCCCCCTCTTTTGTGAGTTATAAAGCAAGCAGTGGTTGACAAATGTCACCAGTGGAAAAGGCACTCATTGTCCCACAGTGTGAGAGGAGCCTTTTTTCTCCTCTTAGTTTTACTTTTCTCTTCTTTCTGTGTGTGGGGAGGAAGGGGGGAAGAGGTGCGAGCATGAATCGGTTAATGTGTTCCATTCAGCAGACATTATACACAGGTTCAATAAAGCAGGAATCTGCTCTATGCTCCGGGACTATTGTCCCATTCAGGACGGATAAAAAAGGCCTCGTCCAAGACTCCCCTGGAAAATAGAAAGGAAAAAAAAAGCTCTCAGCAGCACTTGAGTGGAGAGTGGTGGAGAAAGCTGAGGAAATCACATGTGCCATGTAGATGAGAATGAGCGGCTTGATTCTTCCACACAACTCGGGTTTAATGTTGCAGAAGTTGTACCTGCTGTTGGACTTTGGCTGTGTTGCTTTGAATCGAAGATTCAAATGTGATTTGGCATTTTAAACCTGACGGTAAGACAGATTAAATCGAACTGATGTGAAACTCTAAAGCTGAATCATGGAGCTCCCTAACCTCTTCTGCTCTCTGTTAGCAAGACGCTGCTCTCCTCTCATTAATTAAATCAAGTCTACGCCAGGCTCCTTAAACATGACCCCCCTCTTGGTGCCTCCTCTGATTAGGCCGGCCCATCATGCATATTCACGTCGGCGCAGTGACAGCCTTTTAACGAGCTCTTACCTAATCACAGGAAACAATGTTCATCCTGTTCTTTTTATTCCTCCTTTTTCTCATTTTCCCTTTATATGTGTTTGGCTTTCATCTTCGCCGATCCCCCGCTGATATCAGCCGGGGCCCGACGCACTGATGGGAGAGAACGGTGGGAGAGGCAGAAGTGCAGCTCGGGCCCTTAAATAAGCTACAACTGGGAAGGGTGGCTTGAACACACAAGACAAGTTCGGCTTTATCTCCTCCCTCTCCCTGCCTTTATAAATGTCTGATAGACAAATTGGATTAGCAGCCATTGGATTAAATAACAAAATGGTGGGATAAGGAATGAGATAAATGTGCTGTGATCACAGCTTTTAATGTGTTTCTCTTTCTGTTCCACTCATTTTTCTGTTCTCCAAAAGACCTTTGAGGTATAGATACAAGATTCATCAAGTTACTGTAGTTCATATTTGATCAGTTAATGTGGGTCCTAAGACGATTTAATGTTTAACAAGCTGCACAACAGCTAAATGATCAAAGTGTTGATCTCTGAAACGTTGTGCTTTTTTGGAAGTTGTAGATTTAGTTAATTTAATATTTTTTAGGCAAGTAGATAGACAAATAATACCAACTTTTTGAGTATCACATCTAATGGAAAAAAAATGCCACAATTTTTGGTTCCCCTAGTAATCCCTTTAAATAACCATATCTGAAGTATTTTAGAATTTGTTCTTTGTTTAAACTTATCACAGTTTCTAGGAGCATAGGAAGTAAGCCGTCACTTCCTGTTTTCCAAGGATGTAAATATGACATGACACACAAGTCCATTTATTTTAGCTGCCATGCTGAGCAAGGACCTGTCTTTATCTTGTCACCAGGCCCAATGAGCAGCGTGATGAGGGAAGTTAAATCTCAGAAGCCCACTGTTGGATGATTTCAACAAAGTGGCATCTTGGGATTACAATAATTTGACACCGTATTCCCTGGAAAATGTCTTTTCTGGCCTAACAAGCATAAGCTTGTGGTGTTTGCGCAACTCTGCTGCCACTTGAAACTGGAGCTGTGTGCTTTGGTCAGATGAGACCAAGTTTAGCTTTACAGCAACTAACATTCTTGGTGCATTTGGTATGAAGCAAGAGAAGAAAACATGGAAAAGCATCTCATTCTCACTGTGGATGTAGAGGGTGCTGTGGACCTGTTTCTCTACCAAACCTAGAAACCGCATTGGAATTTGTGCCATCAAGATCTCTAGGGAATATCAGGGAATTTTAAACCCACTGTGAACTCAATCAATAATGTAAAATTGGGTCATTATTGAGTTTTTCAGCCAGAGTTAGTTTGGGGCAAAGACCAAATTAAGACGAGAACATTTTCAAGACCATCTCTGTAATCCATTAAAAACAATCTTCGGCAGCTCTTTGGTAAGCTAACCTATAACAGGACTCCAGCCTAACTGGTTGCACTGGTATGCCAAACTTTTCTATTTCGGTGCGTTGCCACGTACCACTTATGGATTGAATTACCCTTTTCTCTCAAAGCAATATATTCAAAATAACTAATCACATCCACCGGTGTTCACAGCCTTTGTCATGAAGCTCAAAATTGAACTCATGTGGATCTTGTTTCCACTGATCCTACTTGAGATGTTTCTACAGCTCAGTTGGAGTCCACCTACTTTAAGTCCGGTTGATTTGTAAAAGCACACCTGTCTGTAAAAAGTGCCACAGTCAAAGGAATTGTCTGTTGTCCTCAAAGGAGAGGATTTTCTCAAGGCATAAACTTGTGGAACGGTACAGAAAGTCTTCTGCTGCTTTGAAGATCCCAATGAGCTGATTGGGATTATCAGTCTTGATAATCTGTAGACTGAAATGTTTAAAACCCCCAAAACTCTTCCTAGAGTTGAATAGCTATCTAAACTGAGCGATCGGGTGAGAAGGGCCTTTCTCAAGAAGGTGAATAAGCAGCATTGTTTGAAAGAGATCCTTCTAGAAATACAGCCATCTCAGCAGAAATGTTTGGTAGAGCTGCCAGAGAAAACCCATGTCTTAGTAAAAAGCAGCCTGGCCCAACTTTGCCAAAAGTCACCTGAAGAACTCTAAAACTTTGAAAAATAAAGTTCTCTGGTCTGATGAGACCAGACTGAACTATGTGGAATGAATACCAGGCATCCTGTTTGCAGGAAACCATGCAACATTCCTCAATTAGGCCAAACATTTATGGTGGGGGCAGCATCATGTTGTGGGAAAGTCTCCATCAACAGTAACTGTGAGTACAGTGAGCAAAGAAGTAAAGATGAATTTAGTAATGGACATTCTGGAGCAGTTTTAAACTCAGACTGGGGCAACGGTCTGTCTTCCAACAAGATGAAGACACCCAGTAAACATCCAAGACATCTAAGGAAGGACATATGGACGACTCTGTGATATGGACGACTCTGTGAATGACCTTGTGTGAACGAGCCAGATCCTAGACTTGAATCCCATTGATCATCTCTAGACGGAACAGGAAGTCGCTTTGGACCCACCCAACCTGATGGAACTTTAGAGGCTCCCCAAAGAGAAATGAGCAAGAATTTGTTACATTCAGGAAGATGTCAATCTGTATTTATTGTCAAATGTGCATCGCCAACACTTTTGAGCAAATGCTGTGGTATTGCTAATAGTTTGTTCTGTACAATTAGAGCTAACGATAATATTTTGATGGATTCAATGGACCCTGCTATTGAAGCCGAGCAGCAGCCCCGGTTGAATGCCATTGTAGCTGAGATGGCTCTCAATATCTAGAGGTTCACTGTTTTTTACCTTTTATTTTTTCCTTCATTCCTCTTTTACCATGTCTCATATTGTTCAATCTCACAGAGATGTGTAAACCAGCCTTTTCTTGATGCAAGAGGATCTCTATCCACACATCTTAGTTTGTTTGATTGTATTCCAGATGTGATTGTGTGAGTGAGTGAAACAAGAGAAGAGGGAGGCAGGCGATCAGATAGGAGTTGTTGGAATATGTGTATCAGTTGTATCTCAGCTGCGTGTGTGTGGGTGTGTGTGTGTGTGTGTGTGTGTGTGTGTGTGTGTTGATTGTATCTTCACCACATTGATAGCCGAGCTAACTCTGAACACGATATAAAACACAATACATTTTCCTGTAGGTGAGGAAACCCTGTGTATCTCCATCAGGCATATTTCACCCAGCCTTTGATGTTCTGATCAAACATTGTATCTGTGCCAGTTTTAATACTTCGGCCTCAGCAGAGTTTGGCCTGTTCCCGCTCCATGTTGAGCGCTGAGATGTGGCGTATAAGGCGAGCAGCGAGATCCAGACTGCAACCTGCCAAAGTGGCAGATGCTTTGATCCAAGATGGCCCCCTGAGAGCCAGCATGGATCCACAGTGTCTCAGGGCCAAGGCTGGATTCACAGACACAGTGTCAGCACTGGCTGCCAGGGAAATTTACACCATTTGTCTCCATACAAAACAACATTCAGCAGTTTTTTCTTCTCTGAATATACAGAAAAGCCCATTTTGGTTTCAGCTTGTTGATGCATATTTATGTTGGAGTCTGACTGCCGGTCATTATTGGAGCGTTGATCATTCCGGACGTTTCCCATAAAACATGGTATGGTTTCAATATTTTGTGATTCTAAACAGTTGGATGTATTTTTTTTCTTTTCTGAATTTATGATTTTACAGTTGGTAAATAAAACTATTTAAAATATACTGAATCATAGTGTTTTTAAAGTTTCTGGAAAAAAATATTTCTATTGAAAAAGAGCTAATAAAACTGTTTAGTTCAGAGTGCAGAATAAGTTTTACATATTCTGTGCAGAATATGTGCCATATACTGGAATAAAGATATACTTAGGTCTTAGGGCTCCTTTATAAACACTTTAGTTCTTTTCAGAGATTATCAGGTGGATCAATGGATCCACCTGTCAGTCACCAGTCAGTCACCTGGCCCGTGACTGACTGGGCCATTCTGGTCTTTTCACTTTCTTTATCTGAAACTAAAGTTTCCTTGACTGTGTATAGGAGACTATAGTCTTGCTTGGAAACCTAGATTTGTTTCATCCTCAGAAAGCTCCAGTACATTTCTCCCTTCATCTTTCTTCCAGTTATGTAAAATCTGCAAGCCCCAAAACACCATGTCATCACTTCTGACATGGTGTTTTGGGGATGAGGTGCAGAATCACTCTTCCTCCAAATCCAAAAAAGAATTTTTTGGCATCATCAGATCCAGACTATATTCTCCCTGCACTTCACTGGCTTGCCCAATTCTCCTGCAACAAACTTTAAGCAAGCTTCAACATGCTGATTCTTAGCAGTGGAGTCTAATGCATTGAGTCAGAACAGAAACTGCTGCTGTTGAGGGAATTATTTATTGTTTTCTTGGGACAAACTTTCTGTTGACTATTTCCAGGTGTTTCTGTAGCTCTCTTTAGATAATTTGTTTTATTTTTCTGTCAAAATCTTGTGAGGGGATCTGATTTGGTTATGGTGAAATGATGGCTCTGCACTTATAGATTATGACTCCAATGTCACTCACTGGACCATTCAGAAGATGAGAAATGCAGCTGTAACCATTTTTCATCATTAAGTTTACTCCTGTTTACTAAGGAGGACTCTTCGATTTGACCAATTTTACCACTTCTTGGGAAACCTTTGTTAAGCCTCTTGGTCAATATTACACCAGCTAATAGCTCATAGCAACAGGAATGATTTCTAAATAATGACAAACTTGAGCTGCTTTCTTGTCTTTTTATATTGTTTGCACATCCTTACCATCACATCATTCCAATTTTTTTACTCATGACTTTATTTGCGGAGTAATTTGATTTTATTTACATGCGTAAAATAAATATTTCAACTAAGAAGTATTGAACACTTCAGTAATTTTATTTCCCCACCTGGAACAATCATGTATTTCAGCAGGAATCATCGTTACATTGTTCATGCTCTGTCACTCAGTGAAACCACAGTGTTTGTCATCTAGGTTGGCATACTGAGGCGACCTCTCCACCAGCTGGCGCCTGAACACATCATGTCTTTGAACCGCAGCTTTAGGTTCTCACATGTTGTGACAGAATGAAAAGTTAAGGTGTGACCATCTTTGTCCAATGAAACTCTGTCTCTTTAAGAGTCAGGTGCCCTCTGGAGTTCAGAGGTCAACCCTGGAGAGGAGGATGCTGTGCAGCTCACCCCTCCATCTCTCTCCTCCTTCTATCCCGCTCTCTTTCTCCTTCTTCTTAACCTTTCTTGTCCTCCTCCTCCCCTTTATCCCACGTTTCCTCTGACCTCCCTCGCTCTCTCTCCCCTCCCCGTCTTCATGAAATGCGCCGGGTGTTTGGCTGGTAGCTGCTGGCTGGCTAGCGGTGGGGGATATAGCTTTATAATCCCCCCTCGTCTTCCAACCCGCCTCGCCACAATGTCACAGGAGCTTAATATTTGCCATTATTATTTGCTTGTTTTATTTGACTTCGAGGCAGCACAATGACCTGTCAGCACAGGCTTTATCCCCCCTCCGAGTGTCGTCCATTTCAAAGTTGACTACAGTAATCCACGAGCCCCCGATTCCGCTTAAATCCTGAAGCTTCCTTTTCATTCTCTTTTTTTTTTTCTTTCCTCTCACTCCTCCGCTCCCTTTTCCTCCTAAATGAAATTACATACGTCTGCTGGCTCAGTGTATCACAAATGTCCACACACTCACCGGTGTCCGCACACAAACCCACACGTCCTCCTTTTGTCATCAGTAAAGCTGTGGCCCAATACTCGCTGTGCCTAGTGATGAACAGTGGTGTGCATAGAGGGACTGGGGGTCTGACCAAAAATAACTCTGGTATCTTATTTAGAGTGTTGTTTTTTTTCAGCCATCAAATTTTATTTTGTAACAAGTTCAACTCAGATATTAACTTTATTTTGTTCGGAACGTTTTACAAGTTTTACAATTCCAGTGGGATGAGTGGGAGATTCTTTTATTGTGCATGACCAGAAATATTTCCAAGCGTTCACATTTGTCGTTTTTGTCAGTGAAAGGTGTTAGGAGCCTTCTTTCAGCCAGCTGACTGGCAGTGTGCAGGAACAGATCCATAAAGTATACTCCAGCCACCCTGACGTCTCATTAAAAAGATCTTAAATACTGCAACAGAGACAGTATAGTATGAAATTGTAGCATTTTTGAAAATTTCAAATGTTTTTATACCTTGACATCAGCAGTCAATGCTGAGTCACGTTACATTCAGAATTAGTTTGAACCAGAGATGCACCAATAATTTGCCAAATACAGTAAAATCAGTTGCAAAACAAAGAGTTCCTACTTTAAAAAAAAAATTCTACATCAGTGTCAATGAAAATCATCAACTTTTGTTATTTTGACAAACAACCTGCAGCTCCTTTTACAGAATATAGTCAGAACAATTTGGAATCACTTGTCCAAGCCTGAAAGAAAAATACAAAATAATGAAATCATATTCTCTGATAGAAGAGGTTTATATGTTTCATGTCAATTTCTGCTAATCCTGTTACATCCTTTATATGTTTTTCAAAAGCTGTTGCGGGACACGATTGAAAACGTCTCAGGGTCTCCATTCAGCGTGCTTTGTCTGTATCAGCTGTTTGCGACCCATTGCATCTTGTAAGAAAGTTATCGTGTGGCGCTTTAGCCCCAGGCATGGGTGTAGCTTACAGTAGCCATGCAGCTAAACTATGCTAGCTCTATGTGAGCTGAGAAGGCGTCCCACCGAATGCCAGAGAGTCCCAGAGCCATGTTTTTGTTTGTTTTTTATTTTTAATGCCCGCTGAGTGATTGGTGGGATATGTATTGCTCTACAGTGAGAGGCTTTGCTCTTTAAAGGCGCTAAATCGGGGAGTTAATCCCACCCCGACTGAAGCCGTCGACACGGTGGGAACGTAGACGTGAGGTATGCTCAGATGCAGAAAGAGATCCAACACGTCAAGTCTGTTGTAGGTTTATCCGGCGCATGGGGATCACACCCATGCTGGAAGAGGGTGTTTTATCACCCACACCTTTTCAAGTGAGATAGTTAAACTCCTTCACTTTTTCCTCCAGTTTTGCTCAAAGACTGAATCTGAGAGTGCAGTGAGACTGGTTTTGGTGCATATGTCTATGTACGCAAACATTTTGTACCGTGTTTCTTAAAATCTCATGAGTGTTCGCTCAGGATATTCAGCTCTGATGAACTCTTGCTCCACTTGCTGTGTGCATGCCTCAACTGTGACTCCTGCTCCTTATGTATGAAAGTCAGAAGGTCCAAAAAAACCAATATTTGATGTCTTTCACTCGCAAAGTACATTTTTAATAGGGATGCACCAATAAATTGGCCCCAATTTCCTTAATTTTGGGAGATCGGTGATCAGCTGGTACTTATATGTGAAACCGATCTTAACTACCTCAGCAAAGGTCTAAAAATCAACCTCTGTCCTCTTTTGCTTTGCAATGAGAGAGGTTTGTCTGACAGATCGGCCCACCAGGTCATGTCTGCACATTCGCAGTTAACAATAGTCATCCCACTGTTACCAACTCAGTGACTTTCTTGCTATATTTAGCAACATTTCAGACAAAAAAAAACCTGTATCCACCTAAAACATAATGTCAGGCTTCTTAAAGATTGATGATCAGCCAGAAAACTACAATCAGTGCACCCTGTTTTTTTTTAACATTCAAACACCTGTGTTCAAAACTCGAAGCCACTCACAGACGGTTGGTTTCATCTGATCAATGTAGTCATTGGGTCAAAAAGCAATCGCAAAAAAGCACTGCCCCAAGTGGCAGGAAATAAGCAATAAGAGTCAATTATCAAGTACCACGTACATTAAATTTAATACACTTGATTTGTTTAGCCTAAGAATATATAGGTGACCATAAAAATATGTTTACTTTTTACATTTCAGGTAATATTTCAAAACTTCTTGAGCTTCTATGTAAAATATTTCCGTTTTAAATTTTTAGTGATAGACCCAGTCAAAAGTTGTTCAAACCCTGGACTTCTGAAAAGATTGCTATGTCACTGCTGGGTCTGTTTTACAAAGATTTTGCACGTTGTGATGCTTCCAAATGATTGATTGATTAAGTTTTTGTTTTTTGTTGGGTTTTTTTGCTTTTCAGGAAACAACAAGGAGGAGGAAGAGGCCATGATGCAGGAGTGGTTCATGCTGGTCAACAAGAAGAACGCCCTGATTAGGAGACAGAACCAGCTCTCTCTGCTGTACATACTCATTCCCTCCTGCACATTTATGTGTTTCACACAGTAGAAACCTGGAAGCATTTCCCCCCGGTATCAAACCCACCGGATGAAACCCGTTTAAGCCACAGGAGGCCGGCGTGTTCTCGCGACTCCATTCAGCCGCTCTGTCTATCCGCTCATTGATTTACATGTGGAAAGGATATGAAATCAATAGAAATGTGGCAATCACCACTCTATCTCTAGTCTCTTTGTATGTGGTCAGCTGCGACAGGTGGAGACGCGCGCACGCACACACATTTACGCAGCCACACACACACTGGCTTTTTCTCCATATGCAGGATTTCAAAGAGAGTGAGTGGCTGGGAGATTGAAGTATTCATAATCACATTATATCGTGGGAAAGGGGAGGCTTTTAAAGTGGCCAATTGACAGAAGGGCTGATTATTAGCCCTTTCTGTTCTCTCTTTATGGGGCCAAGGAGAAAAGGCGGCTGTGAAGGACAAATTCTATTAGGGGCTGAATTAGCTCATTTTTTAATATGGCTGAAAGAGGGAAGAATTCAATTTGAGACACACACACACACGAACCCCACGCTAAAACACGTACCTGTCGCCACGCTTCCCTTTAACTCCTCGTTTCTTCTTCGCAAACACTTTGACCCAGGGCTGTGTGAGAGCGCCACCAGTATCAGTTATGTGCAGTAGATTATTGCGAGGCAGGAGAAGGTTCGGGCGAGTGGCCGAATCGATGTTTATTGCAGGTTTCTTTAAGTACTTAATGATTTAGTCATTAACATATTGATGAACTATGTGTGTGTGTGTGTGTTTTTGCTCTAACTTGCCGCAGGGAGAAAGAGCACGATCTGGAGAGACGGTTCGAGCTGCTCAACAGGGAGCTGAGAGCCATGCTGGCCATCGAGGGTAAGACTCACTTCAGCTGGATTTTATCTCCCAGTTTAACGTTAAGGTTTTATTTTGCCGCTTTTATACGGGAAACAATGAAGTTAACCAAATTAGCCCTTATTATTATGCTAAAATGCCACAGTTTTAATACTATAATGAAAACATTATCTAAACTGCTTTTGTTTAAAACAAAAAGAGGAATGATTACTCCTACCACTGCCTAAATAATATAGATTCCTACTGTTTTAATAATGATGCATTAACATTTGATATTTAGATTTTATTACAAAGACAGATATGGAATAAATGCCAGAGCTAAATGTAGTTTTTTTTCCAGTGCTTATTGCTCTGAACATTATAGCTTTTTGAACTTGCTAATTTTAACAAGCTTTTAACAAGCTGGGTACTTAATCAGACCCTTTGCTAAGGCACAGCTGCTTAGCAAAGATCCTACTTTCTTTTAGCCTCCTGACCAAAAGGTCTCAGCAACAGGTGGGGAGGGGTGCTGCTGTGTTGAGACCAGTACAGAACGCACAAGAACTGAGAAATGTTAGAAAACCAAACGAAATTCTTCTGATTTTATTTTCCAGCAGGACTTGGTACTGGTCCACACTTCAAATTGTACCAAGAGATGATTTAATAACCATCGTGGTACTGTGCTTGATTGGCCAGAAAACTCCTATGACCTTTAACCCCATAGAGGTTACTAAAAAAAATAAAGATGGGAGACACCAGACCTGAAGGCAGCTATGAAAGCAATCTGGACTTCTTTTTCAGGAGCCTGACATCTCCATTTTGAAATACAGTTTTTAAAAATTGATTTTATGTAATATTTCAGTTTTCTGAGACACTCAATTTTGGGTTTTCACTTTCTGTAAGCCAACAAAATTACCAGGAATAAAGGCTTGAATTGTTGCTCTCTATGGTTAATGAATCTATATTGTAGATGAGTTTCACTTTCTGGAATAAGTGACAACAAATTTTTGAATTTCTTTTGCAGTATTTTTGTTTGTTGTTTGTTTCCGGCATTAAAGCAACGTTAAGCTGATTGAAAACTTGTGTATACCTTAGTACTGCTAACCAGCCCATGTCTTGCATGGTCGCCCAGTCATTGTTGGTCTCTTGTGTTTTTTCGAGTCGTGCTCAGCCTTCCTTCCTTCATTCGTTTTGGGCCTGAAGCAGAACTATTTAAATTCTGCATCTGTTTCTTGATGAGGATTAAGATGTGAGGGATTTCACTCTGTGATACTTGATCAATGCTATCTGTTTCCTAGCCAGACCTGACTAGCTGAGGCCTGATTTGAAATCTGGCCACAGCTGCATCGAGAGAAGGGTGTGTGCAGCGCGAAACAGCAGTTTTAATACCAAAAGGCTGTTTAAATGCACCGCTAACGGAGAGAAAGCAGCCATTGTGTCGCATCAAAGTTGTCGCAGGGCCAGGGAAGTTTAATCCCCTTCGACTGCATCCTATGTGGGGAAAATGAACCTTTTGCCAATCAATGCTAATTGATTTTACTTTTCGACATTGACCACCACCACCACCACCCTCTTTCCACAAACCCTCCCGGCCTTTGGACAGCCATTGTAATTTCAGCGGGCACCTGATAAGCTACCTGCTCCATAATAAATCAATTGTAATTAGCAAGAAAGGCGGTCCAAGCTGTTTTGGGGGGGTTGGGGGTGATGAAAGGGAGGAGAAGGAAGGAGGAAGAGGGGCGCGCATGCGTATCCAAACTGCACCCCTTTACATCCATGTCCGCTGCATCTTTTTTCTGCTTCTTCTTGGTGTGAACGCTGGAAAAGATTCACCCACCTCTTTGGTCCAAACTCTGTTTATTTTGTTCTCTTTCAACCATTCGGTCTTTACAACTTTCAGCTCATATCGATAATTTTCTACTCGACTAGAAACATGCAACGTTTACTAAAAACGTATTTTCTCTTAAGATTCCACATTTTTCTCAGTAAACTTTCTCCTTCAACAGACTTTTCTGAACAATCATACTCTATTTATTGTTCTATTACCGCTAAAAAACAAATCACGATTGCAGACTGCGATGCGTTGTATAAGTTTTTCATATCAGTCGCAAACGATAATTGATTCTTTTTGTTTTAAATATCTTAAATACTTCTAAACTGGTGACATGACCTTTCCTGTTTTATCCAGTCTTCTCCTCTCCACGCCGTTACTTTTATTTTTACGCAGTTATGAGGCAAGGCGGCCAAACCTGAAACTGCTGCTGTGCCAGTTACTCGGCAGGTCGTTGCTAGGTAACCAAAGCGTGAGTGAGTTAGTTGATGTTGCTTATCTGGTTGTGAGAAGTTGAGCAGCTAAAATCTGTCCTTTGCCTACATCCCCCAGAATGCTGTGCGGTTCTGGTTCGGAGTTTAATGAATTATCAAATATTATTTCAGATGTGTCTATCGCAATATACTGTATGTTATTGATTAATTGTCCAGCCCTATGTTCACTCTTCTAATTTTTTTCTGGTCTTCTCTGTGCCCCCTTTAATCAATCCATCAATCAATCAATGAAGTTTATTTGTGCAGCACATTTCAGCACCAAGGCAGTTCAAAGTGCTTTACGTCATGAAAACGTAAAAACATCAAACACGTCATACAGTGCAAACCAGCTACAGATGTTACATTTTGTCAAGTGCCATCGTTAAAATCAATACAAATTAAATATGTTGGTCGATGTTCCAGTTATTATGTTGAGTGTTTTACGCCTGCACTCAGTTTCCAGGTGTTTTGTCTCGTTAAACGAGCGCGGCCCTGAGTGGACGACTCTTTATATATCAGGTTTGTCTGACGTGCCCACATTTGTATGTGTGTGTAGTGTGGGAGCAGAGATGGTGTGTCGGTGTGTGTGTGTGAAGAGGTGCTGTGTGTCGTGTCACTGCCATCCTCACCGCCTTCATGTGGACATGTTGGATTTGCAGCCGACTAACTTATCAGCCGGCCTTATTTTCCTCCCTAAGGGAAGCACTTAACATTCAGCGGCTCTTCCTTTTCTGCAGCAGACACAGATAGTCCTGAGCTGCTGGCAGGAAGGCTGCCGACGATCTGTCAGCGTCCGTGTGTTTGTGTCCACCTCTGAGTGTGTGTGTATGGGAGCACAGAGGTGTGTAGTTTTTATTTGGTGCTCGGGCGGGTCTATTGAGCAATGGTCGGGAGTGCGAGTAATTGCTGATTTGGTTGGCCAGTCAATGACACAGACAGACAGAGATGAGAGAAGGTGAGAGAAAAACACATCTGTGATCCACCTGCCCTGACACTCACACACCCTGCTGGGAAAAATATATGCCTGCAGTCAGTCAAACACTCCTCCATCTGTCACACCGGATGCTGCGACTGCACGCGCAAACTGCAGAAGAGCTCAAAGAGTGGGGAAAATATGCAAACAAGGAGTAAAATCTCTGAAAAGATAAACATTCGAGTTTGAGATCAGGGTTTTTTCTCTACCACTTGATTTAGCAGAAGTAAATTTGATTCTGTTTTAACTACCAGTGATACAAAACTGTCTTGCTGTCAGAGCAGAGAGGTGAGGACAGGGGAGTCTAAGCGTTTTGTCCTGTGGGGCAAAATTGTCAAGCCAAAAGTTCTCACGATCCAAAAAAACAACAAAAATGATCCAATTTATATATATATATATTTTTTTTTGTAATAGATGTTATTTATCCTAGATCCAAAACTTAACATTAATTTTACACATGTGCGGTACTAGCAGAAAAGCATCTAGTTTTCTGTTTCTTTTAGGCCCAATTTACCACATTTATGTTCCGTAACAAGAACAGGATTTCAGTTGCTTTTTTTCGATGCTAAGGCTAGCTAGCACACTAGAAAGGCGGTTCGCCCAGGGCGCCAAACAGACTGGGACCGCAGCCGAGTGTGAAAGAAACTAAGGTGCAGTTTGATGCAGATCAGGTGTGAAACTCTTTGACATTCAGAGAGAAACTGCTGCGTAGTGAGCATAGTTACTTTAACAAAGTAACTTTAATCAGATTACTGATTACTCCTTGAAAAAGTAACTCAGTTAGATTACTGACTACTTGATTTGGAAAGTAACTAAGTTACATTAAAAGTAACTTTTTTAGTTACTTTCAGCAGCTGCTAACAACAACAATGTGAAAATTACATTGATCTTTGCCAATACTTAATTGCAAGTTATTTTATAATGGTAACATCAACAATGTGTCTCCACTTATAAGGTTGAACTGAAGAGAAGATTTTTTAATGGTTACAACAGTACAAAGAACCTGTTAGTAATGTGTGTGTTTTTGTGTGGTCCACTATTGTCTGGAAAACTCTAAGAAGGATTTTAAAGCCCCCATCCTCCCCCCAGCCTCCACCCTGTCTGTTACGGCCCTGCGTTTGGTGTCAGAGCTCAGAACTCCTCCTGCGGCTCCACAATTCAGATGGCTGCACAGATTTGTGACACTTATCTTAATATTAATAATTATAATGGCGTTTAGTTGCACAACTTTAGGGACTCGTTCATTGGTGGCTGTTTTCACTTTTATTGCTCTGTTCATATTAGTCTCGATGTTTGCAATTTTCTGGGTAGCTCAACGTCATTCACAGGTAATTTATTAACTTGACATTAACAAAGACACAGCGGGACGGATCATCCGGGAAATGATGGACAGGGAGAGCCTGAGTAAAACTACCTTAATGACGGACAAATTCTGGGATTTCTTATGAGTCTCTGCTTATTTCCAAGCCCAAATGAGCAACTTCACGTTCAAAAACGAGCCCAAAAAGGCGCAACCCGCGACTCATTACATTTGCAAGCGACTTTAAAAATTTTTTTTTAAAAGCCCATAGCCGCTTATGATAATCGGACTTGGCGACAGAAACTCAAAATAGTTCCTGTTTTTCTACCAACAAATGCGCATCTCCCTCCTCCCTCCATTGTTCACGTTTCTGTCGCTGCAGATACTGTCGCATAGAGACGTCGGTCACTCGACAAGATTCGTAGAGGAAATATACAGTATATATACAATTAAATTCCAAAAAAAGACAGTAACGCACAGTGATTTCTATAAGTAACTGTAGTCTGACTGCTGGATTTGAAATAGCAACGCGTTAGATTACTCGTTACTGAAAAACGTTTTCTGACGTCAGTAACGTGTTACTGACATCACTGGTAGTGAGACATCGGGGCAAGCGAAGATCTCCAGCCTTCTGCTGATGTCATTCTGAGCATGCTCAGTGATAACCACCTCTTTGCACCATGTTGAGGTGATGCCAGGCGGGGAAACGCCATCTGTATGCCACACTCTCATCTCCCTGCCGCAAAATTGATCCACCATGCCCTCTTTATCTGCTTACCGACTCACACCTATGTTTGGATACACACACACACACACACAAAGCGGTGTCTTGGCTCGCTGTAAAGAACTGTGTGTGTGTTTTAAAGTGGACACCCTCTTGCTGTATAAAAGGGATTTATGCATAGCTGGGTCCCTGAGTTTTTCCTGTTACGGTTTGATATGATAAGCCTTTTTTTATACGTTTAAAATCAATATGTAATCCTATGCAAGAGCTTATCCCTCTCCACACACACACGCCCCACATCATTTGTAAATCTATTTGGGCTTTGTAACACATCGGGGCGGTGTGCTTCAGACCCTGATTGATTAGGTGCACTATGCAATCCGATCACATGGGCGACTTTTGATGATGTTACCGACTCTTTCAGCGCCGAGTCGACTGAAACCGATGACAACAAACGTCTTCATGGGGAATCACAGACGGCCTGTTATTAGTTACAATTAGATATGATTGAAATCATTTACATGTTGGATCTTCCAGCAGTGAATGTTCTGAACAGGAGTTAAAATCCTGCAGGTCGTCCAGCTTCACGCCTGTTTTCAAATGTTTTCTAGATATACAAATCAGATTCTTTCTTTACAAACTGTAGCCGGTGTCAAGGTTTTCAAAGCACGTTCCTTCACATTGTTCCTACAGCCCAGTTTTTTTAAAGTATAGAGATTCCTCAAATCAGTGAAAACTCTGTTAGTATAGCGCAGCATTGCACCTTCCCCACCTGTTGCTGTGGACTACACATTAATAAGAAGGGTGCTTGTTATTGTGTAGAAAATTGCTTCTTTTCAGTTTTGAGCAAGATAAATTACTGCTGAGCAGTTTTGTAAATTTATTTTGTAAATACCGTAACACTGTGGTATTTTCTAATCTCACACCAGCCCAGGTTTAATCTGATCTCACATCTGGATGACAATGTTCTCTGGATTTGTCCTGGATAATACAAAATATTCCAGATCGTAAACCTAATCAGATTCACATCTATAAGTTGGAAAATCTTTCTATTCATGATTCTTATTGATGCTTCCTTTTGTTTCCTAATAAGTTTTCTGCAGCTAGCTGCAACGTTGGTGGAAAACTTTATTTTCTCAAACACTCGTTTATGCCTGCATCAGTAAAGTTTACTTTAAAAATACTAAAAAAAAAAGAAAAATTCTGTCAAAGATTGTTTGTGTATATATATATATATATATATATATATATATATATATATATATATATATGAAATTGTGTAAGTTACACCTTTGCTGTATGAAGACAAAAATGTTTTTCCCAGCTGTTTTCTATTGATTTTAATGGATTTATGATGTGTAAAAATGTATTTAAAATATATATAAAAATATATAAAATATATATAAAATGGAAGTTGTCTGTAAAGTATAATGTGTAAAGGCTCAACAAAAAGCACATTTTACATATTTAATTCTATTTTCTGTATCATTGATGTGGAATTATGGATCAAAGCAGTTTGTATTGTTTAGAATAACTTAGTAAAAAGTATCGTCTTTCTAATGGCATCGGTTGGAGTGATGATGTTGACACTTTGTTTTCAACACTATTTTAAATGTTACAAATCTTGTTGCGTTTTCCAAACTGAATCGGTCGTGGAAAGAAGTCGTGGTTTGGTGTGAAACTGCAGAACCTAGCTTGATTTTTCTAAACTTGAACTCCTGAAGAGATTCTATCAACAAACGTTAGTTTTTCTCTCCGTTACATTTTGCATGTGATGCAGCGGAAGCATCTGTTTTGATCTACCAGACGTTTTCCTTTGCCTGCCGTCTTTCTTTAACTTCACTGACACTTTTTGTCTCCTGACTCCCGCTCGGCCTTCTCCCAGCCCCAGCCTTGCGGGGCCTTTTTTTTTTTTTTTTCCCCGCAGAAGTGGGATGAGGGACGACGGGGAATCCGTTGATATTTCAGCGCTTGTGGCTTGTAAAAAATTCTCAGGAGATCTCGGCTCCCGCTGCTTTGACGTTTTGTCGTCGCGTTTGGTTTGTGCCGGAGAGCGAGGCAGGCGGCTGCATGCCGGACAGTCTCGCCGGGCTTCGGACCAGTTTGCGCTCTTGAATAAATTTAGCGGCGGTGAGAGCCGTGGTGGTGGGTGTGGAGGGGGCGCGAGGGTTTTGTACGGATTTGAACCGGCGCATTCTTGTGTGTAATGCTGAGGCTCACATGGTAACCGCTGGCGCGCTCAGTGAGGTTCATCTGAACACCTCCTGAGTCCTGAACCTCCCTCTACCTCCAACTCTCTCTCCCTCTCGCTCTGATGGAGGGGGCGGGGCGTATCGGGGGGCTGCAGGGTGTTTTGTTTGTTCCTCTGTCTCTGGTTACCCAGCCTGCCCCGCTCTGGTGTTGCCTGGTCACGTCTCTCATCGGCTCTTTTTATTGTTTACCTTCCTAATGAGGGGGGCGGGGCTCTGCTGGACGTGATTGACAACCCCCCCAAACTCCCTCAGCCCTCTTTAGCTCTTCCCCTTCAAGAATCAACCAGGGTTTGGCTTTTTGGCTCACCACTGCTTTGAAGGAGGAGGACATTTTTAAACCTTTGCGGTTTGGCAGGAAGTTTTCAGATGAATTTCTTTCCTTCCCTTTCTGTGGGCCGGCACATCGGGGGGGGGAAACGCCGTGGGAAAGGTGTGACGACTTCCTGTCGCACAATTATCTAAACCCGATGACTCATCGGATTCGCTGTGTCCCAGTTCAGCCCACATTCTCTCCGTCCTAAATTACCACTGGAGTCAACAGCAACAACAGAAGAAGACGAGACACTATCAGCGCTCAGAAGCAAGTTTAGACACATTTCTGAGGAGTTTGACGACGACAGTGTAAATTTAATAAAGGCTTTTGCTCTACTTTCTACTCCAAATGTTTTAGCACACTTTAAATAAGACAAAACTAACTCATAAGTAACTTTTCAGCAAAAAGCAGGAGCTTGGGTTAATTCCCTAATATTGATGAAAAAGTATCAGTTCCACTGGCAGATTATTTCACTTATCATAAGACATTTTCCCGTGTTAAAAACAAAATAATCTGTCAATGGAACTAGAACATTTTCATCAATATTGAGGGAGTATTGACTAAAAACAAGCTTCTGTATCTTGCTAAAAAAGTTATTTATGACTTAGTTTTGTCTTGTACAAAGACATTTGACGTGGAAACGAGACCAAAAACACTTTGTGAGATTTTGTAATTTTGCCGGAAGACGCTGAGAGCCAAATATTGGGAGTGTGTTTGTTTCGCTCTATAGCTGACTTCAAAGGCACGAGCAGGGCCAATCAGGAGAGAGCAAACCTTTCAGGACCAACACACTGGGCCCAGCAGGACTCACACACACAGACACACACGCAGTCTAACTGCTGCAATTTGACTCAACAAAGGGGGAGGCGGGGGGTGGATATTTATTTTTAATAAAGCTCACGTATTTTAGGACTGACAATTCACAACATTCCTATTCCTCTGGGATCAATATTGATAGAGAGAAGTTAGCCTACAGAAGCAGTGCGGTGCTGTGTTTGGATTCTCTCTGGGATATGTGTGTGTGGGTGTGTGTGTGTGTGTGTAGGGCTGCAGAGAAGCTGAAGATATCCTGCTCTCCTTAAGCTGCAAAGCAGCCAAATAAATCTGCACACTCTGACGTTGGCGCTCTTCAGCCGAGGCGACTTCGGATCAGGGTGTGTTGGAGAAACGTGCGGAGGATTTGTTAAAATCGCACAGAAACCTTGTGGTGATGTTCCTGTTTTTTTGGGGGGGGGCGGAGGGAGGGCGTAGCGCTGCCCCCGGTGGCGGCTGAACATAGAGCCGAGGCGGATATTTGAGCCCCAGGGGGAAGTGGGTGCTCCCCTGTAGGCAGCCCCCCCTCCTGCGGGAGGCTGAGGGGATTTGGATCAGGGTCCCACCTGGGCCCCGTGGGGCCCCTTCCTGGAAAGTCCCTAGAGAACTGAGGCTAGAGTCAGGGGGTTGTGAGGGGGGGAGGGGCTCACCTGCTTGTTTATTTAAAGGAACTGATCAGGAAATTAATTCTTTTCAATTTTCACCCAAATCATCACTACATGACTTGATAATGTCTTCATTCAGGCTGAAACACGAGGATTTCCTTCTGATCAAACATTTTCAGTTCTCTGATCAATACCTGGGCCTTCACGGTGGCAGCATGGTCCTGTGGGAGCGTGAGTCCTTGTATCTCCATGCGCGTCAAAGCTGCACATCGCTGTGACAATACGCCTCAAGGACGTTTGCTCAGAACGGAGTGTGTCTCGACTGATCCTCAGCTCGGTCCAACAGGACGACCTTTGACCCGCGGGTTCACCGTTCAAACTCCTGAAGTTGGGAATCTCTCTTTAAAGACGTCGGTTTTGTAGAGATGACGTTTTTTTCCACTCAGTGTGACGTAACGTTTTCTTCCTTCAGGTGTCAAAAGTCTGAAGCTTCCTCTGATTTTTGCAGACTGGCAGAAAACCGAAGCCCAGAAGAGACGAGAGCAGCTGCTGCTGGACGAACTGGTCATACTGGTCAACAAACGGGACGCGCTGGTCCGGGACCTGGACGCCCAGGAGAAAGAGTGAGTTACTTACAGAGCAGTCAAAAAACGTTGTATGAAAACGGTTTAAAGCTATGAGGGGTTTTCAAAGCCTCCGGTGCCGGTTTTTCTTTTTTGTTTTTTTTATCCCCCCACTGGTACTCCGGTTGGTCCGACCCCACCTTTGGGGGTGGGATCTCTTCCAGATCCGTGGTGCCAGGAAGGGTGAAAGGTCAGAGTGTGGCCCCTGGCACGAATCCACCATGGCACCACTTCATCCCCCCACCACACACACACACACACACGCCCGCACACCCCCACACACACAGCTCCTTCGGGACTCGTGACGTTTTGATGTTTGTGGTCCACAGGGCCGAGGCGGAGGACGAGCACCTGGAGAGGACGCTGGAGCAGAACAAAGGCAAGATGGCCAAGAAAGAGGAGAAGTGTGTCCTTCAGTGATCAAACCAACAAAATGTAGCCGATTAAAGAAATGTAACATCATGAACATCCTCACTTTTCCTATTGTTTCATAGCAGCTCGTAGAATCCTGACGAGGTTTTTAAGTCCACTTTGACAAGCAGAGACTCAAACTTTGCACCAACTTTCTACCGAATCGCAGTTTCCACTTCTTTTCTTTTTTCTTCTCCATTTTAACTCCCCGTTCTTGGAAAAAAAATACAACAAAAAAAAACACGGTACCGTTATGTAATATAAATATGTTTTCAAGATGGAGAGCGCAGAGCAGAATGAGGACACCAGAGGTACAGCACAGCTGGGTTTGATGAGGGGGATATTTCCCATCATCATCATCATCATCATCATCATCTTCAGATATTAAGTGTTTTTTAAAGAAGAAAAGAAACAAGACGTGATTTTTTGAGCTTACTTGACATTTAGTTGCTTCACTTTATACTTGTAAAATATCTTAACTGCATTACTGTTTATAAATCTTGCATAAATCTTTCCTGTTGTTTTATTATTATTATTATTATTATTATTATTATTATTATTATTATTATTGTCTTGGCTTCAAACCAAAAGAAATAGTTTAGAAAAAAGTTATTGTATATTTCCTTCATTTTTCTGCTTTCTGGCTCCTCATTTGAATCCCCTACAGTCTGAAACAGCAGATATGTTTATTATTTATTGTTTGTCCCACAAGCTGCTTGTGGGTGATACTCTGTCATGTTTCATGTTTTTGTTTTTGTGTGTGTGTGTTTGTTTCTTTGCTCAGCTAATTTTGGTTCCTATTTATTGTTTTTGGAAGAGAGAGAAAAAGATGTTGCTTCCATTTGTATCTCTTAGAGCTCCACACGTCCTTTACCTGTGAACATTTATCTGATTATTTATTCCAGTCATAACCCAAGTCTCCAGTAATAAAGTCCTTATGATTTCATACTCCACAGCAGCGTGTCTGGCGTGTTTTGTGTCACTCTAAAGCAGATTTAGGTTTTTTTAAGGTGAGCATTATAGATGTTTTATTGTTCGCTATGATCTCTACTATTCGTCTATTTTGGATACTTAATAAATGCACAATTTATCACCTGATGAACTAGCCTTCATCAACTTCCTTTCTTCAAATCTCCTGCTGTTTTCCTATAAATTTGCGTTTAGGATTTCACTCTGAACACTTTCCACTGAAGGATATTTTTTAAAACGAGTCTATTTTTTTTTTTTTGGTTTTGTTTTCTGTCCGGTTTGCTGCTGAACGCGTCTGAGACATTTGAGCCAACCTGGAGAGAACCGAGAAAACTTTACATCGTTTTATATTTACCTTTTTAAGATGACATTGTTTTTTTGTTGTTTTTTTTAAGCTGCATTATTCCCTGATGTCAAACCGAGATGACCTGTGAAACGTGTCTCTGGGAAACGGGGCCGCGGCTGCAGGATGAGCGCGGGTTAACCCTCCGCTCCGTCCCCGCAGGCAGAACCTCCCATCCGCGATTAAAGCGGTGAAATCGGTTGTGACAGCAGACGTCCTCCTCGACTTCTCTGATACTTTCAGATTAATTTGCTGATCTGTTTCTTCTCTGCTTGGGACCGACTCTTTTTTTTTTTTTTGCGCGCACATTACGCACGGCGCGTCCCCCGAGGCGCTTTGTTTTACACTCCGGCTGTGAGGGCGTTAAAATAATACTCCACATTTAAAGTACATTTATTCTGTTCTAACTTGTTTCGGTTTTCAAACACTTTTTCAAAAAGAAATATACATAATTATAGAGGCGGCAAACTGAACTTTTTGTCGAAGTTTTGAGCTCGTTTTGGTTCATTTAGGAAATTCGCCTCATTAAAGCTGCGCTCAAATCGCACAATCTGAAAAGAAATGAACGCCTGAAATGATTCTGACTTACCTCTGCGGCTCCACTCACTGGTTATGGACAATTTATTAATGCTCCAGGTGCAGGGGAAAAAAAAAATAATAATAAACGGGTGGGAAAAACATCTGGATCCAGTCTCCTTTCGGCGGGACCTTCGCTGCGTTTCCCCCCGACAGGTGCTGCGCGCCGGTCGGCCTCCGCAGCTCGCCGGGAGCCGGGAGCTCCGGAGCTCTCCGTGCGACGGGAACCCGAAGCTTCCCGCAACAAGCCACTCTGAGGTTTATGCATCATCGTTTTAATAAGCACCGACAACATCCCCGCAGATCCGAGCTTCTTCCAATCCTCCCGGCTGAAGGGACAAAACTTTTCAACCCCCCCACCCCCTCCTCCTCTCCTCTCCTCTCCTCCGCTCTAATCCCAGGCTTTACCAGCTCAGCATTAAGAAAATTCAACTGCAATTTGGGATTAGACAAAATGCTCTTATTACAAAAAGCTTGGTGCAACTTGATAACTTGATACTTGTTCAGGGGGGTTTATCTGGAGGTCTCACATCGAGAAAAGGAAGAGGGGGGGGGGGGAAAACAAGAAATGTGAGGGGAAATGTCAGAATAAGCCGTCTCTTTTGTGTTGGGAAGGCCATATTTGTTGAATGGCCTTTTTGCATAATTTAACGGAGCCTCTGTGTGGGTGTGTGTGTGTGTGTGTGTGCTGGTGTGAACAGGAGGGGTGCTGGTATTTGGATCTTTGGCGGGCCTCTGACTGCTTGGACTTCAGAAATAAAATGCAGAAAAGGTTCGGGGAAGGGTTTGACCTCTTTCAAATCACCTTTCATTTCTCCCCTGCTTCTTTCATGTCTGATTTTGATCTGATTTGATCCTGCGCGGCTGCGTTTAAAAAAAAAAAAAAAAAAAAAAAGCCGCCTTTTAAGCATCACCACTGCGGGCCTCGACACACAACCTGCAGCATTTATCTGTCTAGTCAAAGTCCTCGTGCGTGCTCTGCTTTAACGCGTAAAGATGTAATTTCCACCCTTTCACTTGACTCCATTTTGTTTATTCTGCATTTAAGAGATCCGCGGTTTTTTTTTTTCTTCTTCCTGTTTTGACCTTCAACAACAAATGGACGGAAATTTCAAACGTATTCATCTTAAAAGGTTTTGCTTTTTTAAAACATCAACGTGCTCGAGCGGCTCCAGCTTCTGCTTCTTCTTTTTTTTTTTAACCCGCTTTCCTCCGCAGTGAGTTGGAGGTCTTTCCCTATTAAACTTTACGTCAAACATCCTCAAATGTAATTCTAAATGGGGATTAAACCTCATTAATATTCATGAGATTTGTCTCTGTGTGTGAGTGTGTAGAGGAGGGAGAAAAAGAGGGAAAAAGAGGGAGGGGGGGTATCAATAAAAATCAAAATGGATAAATTTAACTTCTCTCCGCCTGGTTTCATCGCTCCACTTTTTCTTTTCTTTTTCTTTTTTTAAAGATGGGAAACAGTTTTGAAAAGGAGATTAAAAAAAAATAAAAACAGAACCGAATTTGAGCCTCAAAATGGCAAAATTTCCCCCCGTTATTTCTAGACGTTTGGTATAAAAACCCCAGATTTGCAGATGATGTGACGCTTTAAAAAAAAAACACAACAACAATGGCATTTTCTGTCAATAAAATAAAATCCCACATGTTTAGTTTTATTTCAAGTGCTCTGTCACCTCCTTGCCTGCGTCTTCCTCTAGATTCAGTTGGTTCCAGTTTGCGCACTCACTCTGGCGCACAGCGGAGCGGCAGGCCCGCTGCTGCTGCGGGCCTCTGAATCGTTTCCATCTTCCATAAAAAGCCTCCGAGCTGCTTCCCCCTGCTCTCCGGGATCGGTCGGTGGAGGAGGTGCAGCGGGAGGTGGAGGGGTGCGTGGTGGGAGAAAAGGAGGCGGTGTCCTCCCCTCGCCGCCCCACTTCTCCCCAATGTCTGCCTCCGCGCGCTCATTGGCGGCCCGCGCCGTCCGTCACGGCCGCAGCCGCTCTGTGATTGGCTGCGGGAGGCGGATCCCGCAGGTGATCCTCCGCTCATAGAGGCGCGGGGCGGAGAGAAGGTGATCAATCTCCATCCGTCTCCATTAGAAATCACCTTTAACAGCCTGACAGACGACGACGAGCCCCCCTGAAAAAAGCAAATGAGTTTGATTTGTGCGGCCGTAAAAACGCCCGGAACCGCGGCGAGGACGCGCTGAGCCCGTCTGCGCCTCCTTAAAAAAAAAAAAAAAAAATATATATATATATATATATATATATATATATATACATATATCCCGTGATGCCGCTGGCTTTGCGCACTGTTTGGTTTTGAGCAAGTCTTCGGCAGGTTTCCTCCTACTGGATAATTTTACTCGCCTCTTGCGGTCCGAGGGCTCGGGAGGAAAGAAGGAAGGAAGGAAGGAGTAAAACAAGGTAAAGTTTGTTTTTTTATTTCTCCCTCACTTTTAATACTTCAACTTTCTTTTTTTTTTTTTTCTTTTTAGTTTTGGTGACAGAACCTAATTCAATTTGCGTAAGAATTTTCCGCAGACATATCAATTAATGCCGCAAAGTGAAGAACTTTCAGCTGCAGCCGAATCAACTTTCCTCCAGGAGCGAAGATAATTTTCACATTTCAATTCCAATTCTTCCCTTTGAGTTTTTTTTTTTTTTTTTTTTTGCCTTTCTGAGCGCAATTGGCCATTAAAGCGTGTGAAGCACTCTGTAGATAATTGGGAGAGGCGTGTTTTGGTTTTTGTTAATTTATTTCGCTGATAAGAGCCCTTGTGAAGCTCGTTCTCTCTCCCCGGAGGTCTAATCTAAATTCTAATGGAGTTCATTTGCACCGAGATGTCGTCCCCTCTTCTCTTCTCCTCTCCTCCTCGGCCCGCCACGACTGCAATACACGTCGGTCTTGGCTGGGCTTCGGTTCGGTTCGGTTCGGTTCGGCCAGTCAGGCCCCTGATTGTTAGAAATAATTTAATCCACGCGTCACCCCGCAGCGCTGCGTTTGGGTTGAGATTTTGCGGGGAATTCTGGATTGTGCGAGTCCAGACGAGTTGCTTAAAATCTTTATTCTCTCTGGAACTGATTCAGAGTGGAGTGAATTTAAACACCTTCGGGTTAAGCACGTCTACAAAATTACAAATTTCTATGGAGTAAATGTGTCTTCATTTTTTTTTTTTTTTTTTTAAATCTGGTTTGCATTAATTTATTCTATTTATTTACTGCACGTTTTAGACGGAGTGCCTCCCTGTGTGTGTTTTAATGCAAATGGCTGCAGGGGATCCTGCTTGTGGTTTAAAAAAAAAAAAAAAGAAAAATAACAAAATAAAAAAAAAATTCAAAATAAGGACCAATTTCCAGAAAGGCTCCTGATTGCATCATTAATATAATATCAAACTCATCCGTGACCTACTTATATTTTATATTACGTGCAAAGTGTTTTGTCAGAGCAGAGCTACTCAACACACACCATGACACACACACGCACACACACACACTGGAGTTTGACTCGGCTGAGCTGCAGGTTTTTTTTTGTTTTGTTTTGTGTGTGAAAGTTTGTTTTATAGAGCATTTCACGCATTTTTAAAGAGTATTTTTTTTTAAGTTGTAAATTATATCATTTGAAATAGTTGCTGGGAAAATGCTGTGGATAATTACAGTCATATAAATGGAGATAAATGCTGCTGTAATCTAACCAAATTAACACGGAAATCACCTGCAGGGATCCTCCAGCTCCTCTCATCCTCTTTCACTATTTAAAACAGGGATATTATTATAAATCCTGTTTTTTTTAAAATTGTTTTTAAGAAGTGAGTTGTGGAGGCTGTCAAACACACGTCAACTTTTTTTGTTGTTTATTATTTTCTTCATGAAAGACCTGATAAACGACTAATACTTGTGTTTGTAGAGCGTGATGATTAAACAGTGCAATGTATCCTGTGTTTATTATCCTACTGCTATGGAGACATAAAACTATTTATTTTGATGTTTGTATTTAATTGTCTTTCAGCTTAAGTTGCCCAAAAAAAAAAAAAAAAAAAAGGCCAATATAAAAATGTAATTTTTTGTAAGACCAATTAACGCCATAATATTTATGCTTGAATGTCAGGCAAATTTCAGACAAAAAGGCCTCGCTTAAACTTATTATTATTATTATTATTATTATTATTATTATTATTATTATTATTATCATTATTCTCTGTGCAGTAACTTGAATCGGTCCCCTGCTCCGTCAAGCTGCAGCATCGGGGGAAGCTGAACCACTGGCCTGAGCTGGGTGGAGCAGTGACCGCCTGTAGCATGATGTCCTACCTCAAACAGCCCCCCTATGGGGTCAACGGCCTGGGGCTGAGCGGCGCTGCCATGGACCTGCTGCACCCCTCGGTGGGGTACCCAGGTAGGAGCCCCGGCACTTTGGTTAACGCCGTTAAAGCTGCTCGAGAACCGGAGAAACTAATTAAGCTAGCTGCTTAGTTTAGCTGCTGTAATTGCTCGCGCTTTTTTTTTTTTTTTTACCAGTGGACTATTTATTTGGGAAAATGTAGGTAATGTGTGAAAAAATACACTCTAAATTTGTTTTAAGGTCTTCAGACAGTGAGTTCAAATGAAACTGTTTGGCTGCAGTTTAACCAGCTCGGCTTTTATTTTAACTTCACAACACGTCTGTGACTGAGTGTCCAGCGTTTGGTTCACCGCGTTTCGTCCTCCTGCGCCTGTTTCTCCCCCCCCGCAGCGACTCCCAGGAAGCAGCGGAGGGAGCGGACCACCTTCACCCGCTCGCAGCTGGACGTCCTGGAGGCTCTGTTCGCCAAAACCCGGTACCCGGACATCTTCATGCGGGAGGAGGTGGCGCTGAAGATCAACCTGCCGGAGTCCCGAGTTCAGGTGAATTAAAATAAGACATCCCGAATTCAGGAGGGGAGGGGGGGGGGGGATGAATAATTAAAAAAATATGAAGCAAGTTGTAATTTTAGGCTATATTCACTTTATAACAAACATATTTTATTATTGCACCCAGAAAAATTCACCGTTTTAATATTATTAATAAATTGTAAAGAGCATGAATGAGATTATTTTTTACTGTTAGTGACGTCATTTAATCCAGAACATTCATCGGGTAATCGTTACCGTTGGCCAGCCAGCTAGTTTATATCCCAGATTATCTTTAATACTTTCCTCATTTTCACGCACAAAAATATCACAGAATCCCTTCTCTATACATTCTTAAGATAATTAATAATTAATTACTAAAATCCGAGAAACCTGAATGAGGAAACTCTTTTCTTTTTTTTTTTTTTCCTTTTTCTTTTTTCCCCAGTATTTTAGATTAATTTTGTGATTGGACAGTTTCTGAGTCAAGTAATGAGCCAGTAAAGCAATAAGAGCTTAACTTATGACTAAATTAATTAATGGTAGTAAAAGATTGGCTCATTAGTCAATGGGAACGTTACTGTAACCACTTTACATTAGAGGCTATAGAACTGGATTATTATGCTGGGGGTTTGGTCTGCCTGATTTACCTGCACTGCTTTAGTTTAGCCAACAGAAAAACTTCATAATATTCTGCATATTTGCTCATGAATGCTCATACTTTAACAGTGTATTTTGTGTGTGTGTCTATATATATATATATATATATATATATATATATATATATATATATATATATATATATATATACATATATATTAAGCAGGTTGATGTTTGCTGTAATTTGATCTGAAATGCAGGAAGAACAAGACCGTTCCCTGGAAATACTGCACACACATTTAACCGCTGCAGCACAATGCCAGACAAATACTACTCTTAAAAGACATAATGGGGGGAGCCGAGGCCGCCGTCTCACAGTTTGAGTTATTTTCAGAATGTGTGTGTGAAACAAAATGCTCGACAAGATCCTACCCTCTCAGTGCTCTAGAGTTACCCCACTGTGTGGTGAAACTCAATAGCCTGTTATCTTAGAGCCGTCTACAAGGTATGAAATTAGACCCCTGGCTGATCCAAGCCAAGGGGCCGAGGTGGAAATGAACCTTGATGGATAATAACCCTCAATTTTCCTCCATAATGTACTCCCAGCATGGCCTAGGAGTTTTTCCCTTTATTTGTTTCATGGTGGTTGGTAACTCCTGCTTGGTGTGTGTGTGTGTGTGTGTGTGTTTTTGTGTGTGTGTGTTGTTTTGCGTACAGGTGTGGTTCAAGAACAGGAGGGCCAAGTGTCGCCAGCAGCAGCAGAGCGGCAGCAGCGCCAAAGCCAGGCCGCCCAAGAAGAAGTCCTCTCCGGCCCGGGAGAGCACCGGCTCGGAGAGCAGCGGTCAGTTCACTCCTCCCGCCGTGTCCAGCGCCGGCTCTTCCTCCTCCTCCACCTCGTCCACCAACCACACGGGGCCCGCCGCGCTCAGCAGCACCTCTACCTCCATCAGCACCGTCTCCTCCATCTGGAGCCCCGCCATCTCTCCGGGAAACGCCCCCGCGCCTGCCGTCGCCCCGCTTCCCGAGCCGGGACCCCCGTCCAACGCCTCCTGCATGCAGCGGTCCGTGTCGGGCTCGGCCGCCGCCGCCACCTCCTACCCCATGTCCTACAACCAGACGCCGGGCTACGGCCAGGGCTACCCGGGCCCCTCCAGCTCCTACTTCAGCAGCGTAGACTGTGGCTCCTACCTGGCGCCCATGCACTCCCACCACCACCCCCACCAGCTGAGCCCCATGACGGCCTCCTCCATGTCCGGCCACCCGCACCACCACATCAGCCAGTCATCGGGGCACCACCACCACCACCACCAGGCCTACGGCGGCTCCGGCCTGGCCTTCAACTCCTCCGACTGCCTGGATTACAAAGAGCAGACGGCGGCCTCGTCGTGGAAACTCAACTTTAATGCCACGGACTGCTTGGACTACAAAGACCAGGCCTCCTGGAGGTTCCAGGTCTTGTGATTCAGCTTTTTAACTTTTTTTTTTTTTTTTTTGTTGTTGTTTTTCTTCTTGGCTTCTTTTCCTGCTGCCCCCTCTTCTATTAGTTTGTTGCTTGTTATTAAAAACAAAGAGTTTATGAACCATAACGACATGCTCAGCAGTCGAACTGCTCTTCTCCCCACTTGTCCTCCGTATTATAGAGAAAAAAAAGAAGAAAAAAATTACAAAAAAAAAAAAATCCTGTTGAGCATCAGGAGCAGCTTTGAGGCGATTTCTAAAAATGTGGAGGAGCTTAAATTGTTCTACAAAACACGACTCGGACAAACTCCTTCGACCACCAGCCCTCTGGACGGGAGGAATATTTTCCCCTCCGTTGCACTGACGGGGAAACAAACTGCCCTCCTGCCCCTTTCACCTCCAACCCCTATCAGATTCTGTACAGTTTTTATTTCTCAAAATTTGTTATTTTAGGACAACAGAGATTTTTAGTCAGCTGCATCACGGAGCTGAAATATGTAAATACTATTTGGGTCAGTTACAGTGACCATGTTTAGTTTTTTTTTTTGTTTGTTTTTCTTTCTTTCTTTTTCTTTTTCTGAATTTAAAATTGTTTATAACAACTTTGGGAGGAAAAAAAAAAAAAAAAAACCCACGCTATGTAAATCTTTCTAAATATTCCAAAGATGACAAATTGGCCATGAAGTTGCGTTTTTTCACATGGGGGTTTTATTCAGAAAAAAAAAAACTTAAAACTTTTGGATGTCTTGGATTTAACAAAAAGGCGTCAGACCAAACGTTATTCCAGCCTCTCCATCTTCCAACCAGATCTCCTCTCTTGAGCATTGTGGTGACAGTGGACATGTTTGAACCGCAGCACTTGGCTTAATTGTGGGGTCAAAGTATTTTTTTTTTTTTTTTGTGTTTTATTTTATTATTATTATTATTATTATTGGAGGGGGGAAATGTGGATTTAATGCTCCAATAAGAGAGTGAGATGTTGAATGTATCTCAAAGGCAACCACACTTGCATACATGTTCATCCAATAAAGATCCCTTAAGTCCAAATTAATTTTCCATAAGTGGATTCTGTCTCAGTTTGACTCCCGGCGGGGAGCTTTTTTTTTTTATAATTTATTTATTTATTTTTAGATGCTTGTACATCCGAAAATTACAAAAATCCACACTGCTGTTTTCTCTCATTTGAACTAGTCACACTTTTATTTAAAGGCCTGTTTATTTTGTTTCTCTCTAATTACAGCGGGGTAAATGCAAATTAGTGCGTAATTAAAACAAGCCTTGAACGCATGTAGGGCCCCGCATTTCCATTTTAGAGAGCGGATGTTTAATCCTCTCTGCCCGCCTTAAATTGAAACACCAACGTCTCTCCTTGCTTTGGGGAGGCTAAGGGTATTTATTTATTTTTATTTTGACTCTGCCGTTTAAAAGAAGAAGAAGAAAAAAGGAGGAAGCCGGAAGACATTTGATCGAGGCGTAATTGAATGCAGCGCAGTAATTGCGTGATAATTACTCCTGGTTTCTCCAAAATAACCCGCAGGAATCTCGGGGCCTCTGATGCGGTAATTGCGGAGGTGGGGCCAGGTTAAGGGGGGGTCGCATGTAAGAAGTGTGTTTGATGCGTTTATTCTCACAGGCAACAGAAAGACGGCGAGCGGTAACCAAAATAATAATAATAATAATAATAATGATGAGGATGATGATGATAATGGCGGCAGGAGGCCGCAGACAGCGGAAGAACCTGTTAACTCATGGGCGTATTAACAAAACAACTTTTTTTTCTCTCCTCAAACTTCTTCTCTTGCTTTTTTTTTTTTTATTTATTTTTTGTCAAATATGTTTATAAAGCATATTTGACTAAATATGCTTTATAAAGTTCAAATTAACTGAAGATCCATCCATCCATCCATCCATCCATTTGCTTCCGCTTATCCGGGCTCGGGTCGCGGGGGTAGCAGCTTCAGAAGGTGAAGATATTAATTTTTAAGGTTATGTTTTTGTAACGATTATAACACACACACAAAAAATGGTGAAATGATCTTAACTTCTAGCTAAATGACGCCTTTTCAAAACGCTTCAAACTAAACTGAAAGGTGACGAGGAAGAGTTTGCGTCATTTTTAAAGGCCAAGGAGCTGAAAAAGAAGGAACGAGAAAAAAAAAAACCCCAAAACCTTTAAATCTGATCAGATCAGCGGCCGGATCGATCCGGGCCTCTCCGCCTGCAGGGAGCGCGTCCAGCTGCTGCTCTCGCCTCTGTTTATGTAGATCAGATTCGCGGCAGCTGAATCAATATCGGCCGAACGGGGAACATCAAAAACGTGTTTGCGTCAAGACGCGCAAACAAGCGCCGCGCAATGTCCACCAACAGCGGCGGATTTGTTCGGATTTGCATCAAACAAACATTTGCGGATCAATCTTGCGCGACTCGTTTGAGGAGCTGCGAGGAGCCACAGGTTTTTCATGAGGCAGCTGCGACCAAAAAAACCCCCCAAAACAAAACATTTGTCTGCATGTGCAAGAAAAAGAAAAAAGGGGATCAGGGTCAGAAAGAGAAAAAGACGGATTAACAGCTCGGTTGAGAGAAAAAATAACCACTACGAGTGAAATATTTGAGAGAATTATTCTACAGAGTAAAGTAAAAAAAAAACAAAAACTTTTTTTTTCTATTATTTTGGGTGTTTTACGCGCAGGATCCTTCCTTACATCCGCACATTTAAACCTGGTGCAGCAACTTTGGGGTTAAAGAAAAGACAATTATGGAGATCTGTAATAATTACAAATAAACTCCTGAGCAACTTTCCGTTTAATAAAATAGCATCAAAAGTTAGGATTTAGTCAAAAACTAACACTGACATAAACAGAAATGACAGATTTGTTTTTAAAACAGCTTTAGTTTCATAATTTTGATAATTTTGCTTTGCAACTGTTAGAGGCAGAAAGTCATCCTAAACTCTTAATCAAAATTTTAAAAGTTACTTTTTATGTGTTGCTTTTTGGGAAAGTTGTGAAAAAATGTTAGTGATTAAAACAAAACAAAACAAGGGGGGGAGGAGAGTGCAAATGTTTTCTTTTGTTGTTGTTGCCATCAGATATTTTCCTTTCACTGCCTGATTCATCAGGTTTCACCACAAGATGCTGAAAGCAGAAGTGGAAACGTCAGCCCCTCGTCTGAACTCTAAAACGCAAGAAGAGTGAGAACAAAAACCGTCTTTACAAAAGCCGCTCGGCTGACGCCGCCGTCCGCTCACAGCGTTTCTCACTTGGCTGCGGCTCTGCTCCTGGCAGCAGCATCCATGTTGTTTTAGGGCTTTGAGAGGGTTTAAGGTGAGGCTGCGTTGTCAACTCAGCGCGGCTCACGACCAGAGCTTTTGCCAGACTTACGTTAATACAGATTCTTCTTGCAGAGAGCTGGAACGTTAGCTGGTCCTGCTGTATGTGAATAGGAGGTTTAAACCGCAGCCGACTTCAAACTCCGTTCAGTGACCTCATCGATTGCTGCTGGCCTGTTGTTAACCATTTAACCCTTTGGCCTCTCCTCCTCTGGAGAAGTTGTGGGCTGGAACCTGCTGACATTTTGTTCACACTTTGACCAAAACATGAACTGGAACCAGGCTGCGCTATATATTTGCATCAGTGCTTATATTTCTACAGAGAGGGAGAGAACGAAGACAAAGCCAAATCAATCCATCGGTATTTTGAGTTTTGCGAGATCTCGAAGGTCTTGATAGTGGTGGGTGTGCTGGGACCGTTTCCTTCCATTTCCACGCTCATCTTTCATTGACTACAGCAGTGAGAAGCAATGCAGAGGATTATATTTACCTGAGAGGTTAATCTGGGGTCAACTGTACAGCGACATGGGTGTAGACCGGGCTGCCGTCTCTGGTTTCTCTGCTTGGTCCGACAAGGTTACCTACCTCTTTCCTCGATGGAAGCACGTTTCTTTGGTTCTCTTTTGTGGTTTCTTTGCTGTACGTTTCAGAAATCACAAGACCTCTGGAATCCAAACTAAACCAAGATGAGAAAAAAACAAAGCAAAGTCTAACAGCTGAAGTTTCCAAAAACCTCCAGGAGCATTCATAAAGTTCCTGGTGGGGTTGGTGCTCGCTACATATGACTGAGAAGATGAAGAGTTGGAGTGTTTTTGTCAGTAGGGAGGACTTAAAGGACTCTGGTTACCTGATCCTTAAGTGTGCTGGGAGATCTGGTCCACTTGCACCAGATAGACCGGTTGGACAAAACTGTACCTGATAAATGGTTTCCAAATGGTGTGACAACTTCTGCAGCTTGATTACCATCGGGAATTCTTCACCGTCGAATTGTTGCAGGGATTTGACAAGAAGTCTGATTAAAAACATTGTGGCCTAAAAGCTTTTGATTGACGATGGTGACCAAAATAAAACATGTTAACATGGGCATTTGAACACAAACTACAAAAGCAAAAAGCCAATCATGTTGTCTTGGTCAATGTCACAAGTGTGGAAAGAAAAACAGCATAGCTCTAGCAATTTGTTGAGACATACTTTATCTGCCCTATAACTTGATGTTGAGCAATTCCAACAGCTTTAGAGCAAAAATGCATCGGTTCTGAAGTTGGTAGTCACGGACAAAGTGCTCTGCATATTACAGAGGCTACTGTCCTTGCTATGCTGCTTTGGGTGAACAAGAATGAACTTCAAATTGTCACAGATTAGCCTGGTTTGAACTAGCCCGGTAAAAACTAGCCCCTTGTTTGACGTTTTGATTCCTACAGAGGGTCTGGATCCTCGGCTATTGAGAAACAATTGCTTCCTGGAGGCGTGGACTCTACTGAAGTTAAAAATTTTATCTAATTGTTAATGTTTACCCGCGATTTACATAATGCGCCAGTTCGACGTTCGGAAATTGCCTGTGCTGTAATCAACCATCATCCAATGTGAAAAGAGATGTACAGAGCAAAACAAAATGGCTGTTAATTAAATATTCACATCTTCTCCTTCTGTTCACTGACTGACCCGGAGAAAATTCTACCAGAGCAATCCAGCTCAATGGGAGAAAGCTGACGGGAGATGAGAAACAAACAAGATAGGAAAGGCAACAATCAGGCCAGATTTGAACCATAAACTAACTTTACGAAAAGACGCAACATATTTTCCTGCAGTTGCAGAGTAGCAGTGAAGCTAGCTATTTCTCCCCAGTGCATATTTTGTAAGACAAAAAGCAAAGATTGAGCTCTTTAGCATTTTCAGTCATTGTATGCTAATGTTTTAGCCACCTGTGAATAAGAGGACACCAGTATAGTCTTTAAAAATGTAATTAAAACGGTGATAAACACATTATTGTTGATGTTCCTTGTTCAAAGCATTTACACTCACGCCAAACTGTTAGCATGCTAACCACAGATGGAACCAGGTGATGAAAACGTCCCAGAAGTTCAAACTCGGGGCAGTAAAACAGAAGTAAACAGCTGTTCTAAGGTCAACGGAGCAATCAAACCATTTCCTTCCTGCTTTGCTTCACCTGATGGGAAAATCAGACTAAACTGGTCTGGTAGCAGCGCAGCAGCTCTCTGCGGTTTCTAAACAGACCACTCCCTTCAGATGAAACCTCAGATGACGGCTGCTTGTCCCGACGACTTCCTCGCTTCCCAGTCTCCTTCCTTGTAAAATCAGTCGCATCTTGGAGAGCAGGGATGGATTAGGAAGGTATTTGAGGGGAATTATCTCATCTGAAAGGGATGCGGCAGACCCTCGTCCCAACTTGTCTTCGCCCTCTTCCAGATCTGGGAGAGCTTAATGGGGGCTTGTTGGCCCGCGGGCCTCGACGTTTCACACAGAGCCTGTGTGAAAACCGATTGCCACTTTTCCTCTTCCAGCTCTTTTTCTCTTCAGTGTCAAAGACATGTTTACAAAGGAAGACATCTAAAATCATCCAGCTTCATTCATGACCGGATCCTCAGAAATTATACGAATCTAAAGTTATCCAACAATAACTCTAGATAAATAAGGGAGTAAATTATTAGCTATAAATGAAGAAGAAATCTGATTTTATTAGCTATAAAATGATTTGGAGGAATAAATATTCAATACGTCCAATTATTTGTGTACTTTCAGATTGACAAGGAGACATTTATTTCAATTTAAGCGATTTAATTGCTACTAATGGCAAAATAAATCCAACTTATTTGAACTCAAATTCAATAATCTGTCTATTTGACGTCTAGAATGGCCCTGACACGCGTTCCTATGATATTTCGGTAAATTTGAGTCGTGCCCATCAGAAATAAACCCATAAGTGGAGCCCTGTCCGCCCTCAGGGGGAGAGAGGGTTGGTCCAATCAGGAGGGGCATCATTAGATGCTAAGGCTTCTGCAGAAACTCTGCACAGCTGTTGCACTGAGGAGGCAAAAAAAAAAGGGAAAAAAAAAAAGGCAGATAACCTGAGTGCTGGAGGCTTGATTCGTTTCCAAAATGTTAACAAGGCCGTTTCGCAGCTCCAGCCCCCCGCGCAGTATGTTAATACCACTAATAAGCCTATCTCTGCAAGTCATCACGGATGGCAAAGATCTGAGGCAATAAAGCTGCTGGCCGCGTTTTAAATGAAGCATTTGTGATTTCACAAAGCCGACATAATTGCTCAAAGGGGTGACTGAGGAGACCGCGTGGTACCCTTACATTGTTTTTTTTATTATTACTATTATTCGTCTGCGTTACATTATTTAATTTGTGTGATGAGATTTCACCGTTTGTGCGTCAAAACATGTGACGGCGCGGGGCATTCAGCGGGGTGGGGGGGGGGGAGCGGCTCGCCTTTTTAAAGGCAATTTTGCAGCTTTTCTCGAAGCCGTCACGTCGAACAATCAGCGGATGACGCAGTTTTGGTTTGTAAATTATGAACGCGTCAAGAGACGCCGCGCGCGCGCTGACAGATGCCACTTATCGGCAGCTGCCTCTGCAGTGCGACTGTATCATCAGAGGGCAAACATAACAACACCCTGATGTTTACCTAAGAGAAGTATTAGTATCAGTCACAAATGTAATTCCTTTCAGCTTGTTGGATTGACTACCCGCAAAACAGACAATGATTTTTTTTTTTTTTTTTTTTAAAAAGCCAACAAAACAAGAAAAAGAAGAAAAAAGAAGCAGAAAAGCATCCTCGTTGATCTTCTGTCCATTTCCAGCATCACTTCTTGTATGTTTTTTTTTTTTTTGTGGAAATCCTCTTAGAATGCAAAGTAAATAGATTACGATACAGTGAGGGATTAGAGCTCGCGCGGCGCTGTCAGATTAGTCGGCGAGAGCAGCGCGTCGACAGCTCTGACACGGCTGTGGCTGCTGTTCAGGAAAGGGGCTCCGGCTCCGCAAGACGGATGCTTTAAAGGCGCTGCCTGGCTCCCGTTCATGAATAAAACTGCGGCCCGTAATCTCGGCCAAAACACACACACACACACACCAATCCCCACCCCACACACACACACATTTACAGAGTACACTCACAGACACACATGCAAGAGGATGCTTGCAACATAAACTACCAACACAAAACGTCTTTATTTTATTCAGGTTGCTGAGTGGCAGGTTTTGATGTACTTGTAACAGAAAAGCTGTCCATGTTTTGTTAGACGCTCTACAAAAATGTATTTGATCAACTGAATATGTTTTAATTGCGCACATTCCGTTTTGCATAAATAACATTTCAGATAAGCATCCTTCTCTGCAAATAAAAACATGCATCTATTGGGATACATAAGGAGAATATAATAGTATATTGTCGCCTTTTGGGAATAAAATCTTTTTTTTTTTTCAAACCATTCCTAAATGAACTACATGGAGCATCCCGGGGTCTTCGTCATCCTGGAAGAAAAAGAACAGAAACACCATTTATTGTCATGGATCAGTTTACTTTCATAAGCTCTTATAAGTGCAGCATGAACATGCAAATCTAGTAATTTATTTTGTTAGGCTAATAAATTAAGTGCATATAGTCTAAAATAATCTCAACTGTGGTTTTTTGTTCTTAGAAAATGAATAAATGATTCAAAGTTGGACACTAAACCTGAAATGCTGGCTGCATACAATGAATGGCATCATGAAGTGGCTAATATGAGGAAACAATGCAGAAAGATGCCTTAGATAAAAATGAAATGGAAAAAGATCATGCTTTTCATTAAGAAGTACAGAACACTAGAGGTTTAATACAGAAATGCCTCATCATTGTCTGTAGAAACATACATCCTGTGGATCCTGTGTAAAGGATCCTGTATACCTGGAAAAAGCATTAACATGCTTTCATTTCTTCATATTTTGTGACATGGAAGGGAAAAGACAGTGTAAAAAAATGTTGCAAATAAAAATCTGGAAGGGTGGCTGCATTTCTGGTCGGCCCACTTGAGCCAATCATCTCCTGGTCTAATGGTCTATCGGTGCCTCTACCATCTTTTCTAGAGACTAAATTCAGAGGACCACCAGTCTGACCACAGATTCTTGATCTGGTGTGGATGGTGTGTTCAGGGTGATGTGCAGCGTCAGTTTTCTGCCACATGTAGTATTTAGCATTAGAAAGTTTGAGTTCTGCTTCGTCTGAGCGGTGCATGATGACATGTGATTCATGTCCCACTTGAGGCTTGTTGCAAACTTTTAAAAAAATGCTTCTTACGTATTTTCTTCAACACGCCATTTTTCTGCAAAGGCCAGATTTGTGAAGAGCACGGCTATTAATCACCATGTCAACAACAGATTCTTCCGCCTGAGCTGTGGATCTCCTCCAGAGTTGCCACAGGCTGCTTTTCTAAATAATGCTCTCCTTAGCTGAGCAGTAAGTTTAGGTGGAGGGAGACGTATTGGTAAGTTTGTGCCATACTTTCGCTTCTCTACAATTTTCTCCCAAAGTTTTCCACTTTGTTCTTTGGTGTATGATATAAAGTCTCCATAAATAAACTCATGTTATGTGACTAAATATAAGGGTTACGACAGCGATGGCGACTAAAGTTTGGGACTCATACTCAAGTCACACTTAAGTTGCATAAGCTTAAGTGTATGCAACTTCAGTGACTTCAGTCTTGACCTGGACTTGCGACTTAAAGGGGCAGTACTGATTAAAACTGACTTGTTTGAGCTTTACATCATGCTATGTTATGCCCTCATCAAAAACACACTGGAGTGCTGCTTTGATTCTTTCATGCATGTCTGAGAAATCCATTAAATCTCCCATAGAAACCATTCAGCTCTGCAAAATGCCTCAGTGCACCCAGCACCACCCCGAGACTCCTCCACTCAGCTCCTTCAGACTAGCCAGAAGCAATTAGTCTGAAGAAGCAAACCCCTGATGGAACTGCACATCTGCTGAGCTCATTAAATGAACTACTTCTCAGTGAAACGCTGGTAAAAATGTTGTTAAAAAATAGAGACGCATTGTTGTCATATTTGATACTGTATATATTGCATTTTGTAACAACTGAAGTGAACATAGTTACTTGATTGAGTTATAAAATTACAGTGTGTGCCTGGAAAAACATAATTTTTCCCCTTTAAAAATTGTGAACAATCTTGTTTTTGTGTGTTTTGCTTGCTATCTCTTCTCTGTCTCAGACATAAACGCGTGAGCATGTGGCGTGTAAACCATCACAATAACGGCAGCGCTGTTTGCGTCCCGTCCATTAAAAGACTAAAAGTTGTTACTGTCAGGGCTTTTATGTCAGGATCATTTTTGTTAAATTTAAATTCTGTTTTTAAAGACAGAGTTTTGATTTTTAGTTCACAGTCCTCATTTTTCTTTTAGAGTAAAAGACAGAAGACGATAGTGAATGTTGAATCAACTATGTCCGTTTTGGTAAAAAAAAAAAAAAAACTTGTTTGGAGAAAAACCCAGATACAAGAAAACATTTGTGTGTGATTTACTTTAACTGTATTTGTTATTTAGCAGCTAACGCTAATGATCATTCCTTATATAGCACAATGTAGCGTTTTATGCAAACCATACAGCAGAAGTGTCATGACAGATAAAATGATTTGAATTTTGACTGCGTGTTACTCAAATACAGATGACTTGAGACTTGACTTGAACTCGCAAACAACGACATGTGAACATCTCTGGCTTATGACACTTCTGTCAGTCTACTTACGTTCCCTCCTTCTCTGTTGCTGCCACTGCTTCCTGCATAAACAGAAGCAAAAACAACAGAATATGGCTGCTGTAGTAACAGTGACACTTCAACAGTAAACAGTTCACACGATTGCTCAGAGTCCAACATGTCGTCTTTCTGGCTTTTAACGAATGTGAATAAAAAAAACCACGTTGTCACTTATGGTGATCTCCCTCTCTTTGAGCTCAGCGCTAATCAGGTTGTGATTGACATTAAAACCCCAGCATGCCTTAAACAGAAGACGTTGATGCTAATGTTTCCTTTCAATAGCCTACAGTCCGGATTATGGAGCGACAGAGCGATTCGGTGCTGAGACAATTGCAAATGAAATGGAATTATTAAAATGTAAAGAGCAGTGAGAAGAGGACGAGAAGTGATGTTTTTTTAATGGACGTTTTCTAAGAAACCGGTTAGTGAGCTCAGATGTTTGAAAGCACTGAGAGCAGTACAAGCAGGAATGTCGCTTGAGAAGTGTTGGTGTGTGAGCACTGAGAGCTCTTAAAGTCCTCAACAAGCATCCGCATTTCTCTGTAGATCACAGCCAGCGGTCATAATTAAACATCGCTTAGGTTGAGAGAAAAATATTTGCCACCTTTCAGACTTTCTTGCACTTGCATGTTTCCGATCATCAAACAGATTGAAAATATAATACGATGACAGCCAGAGGAAATGTAGGGAGCAGCTTTTAAGTTTCAAAGCATCATCTGGAGCACCGATGGCCTGATTTTCCCACAGTTCATCATTCAACAATAAGAAAAAAAAAAAAAAGGCATCTGGTGGAGAAACTGAGGGCAAAATTCACAGCTGACCAAAAAGATCCAAAAGACTGTATCACATTTACCAAAAAACAACATTTTAATGACTTGCTGCACTTTGGGGAAAATATTCTGTAGACTGACAAGATGAAATTGGGACTTTTTGAAAACAAAATGAAGGATTTGGACTGTCCTAGTCAAAATCTAGACTTTAATCTGATTGAGATGGTCTGGCACACCTTAAAGCAGGCCCAAGGAATGGAAAAACATCACTACTAGTTTTCACAGACAGCGTTTGAGGCTTATCTTTGTTTGACATAAGCATTTGTTTGATGATCTGAAACAATTATGTGTGGCAAAAAAGATTAAACTGAAGAAATATGCAAGTCGGGGAATACCTTTTCAAAGCATTGCATGCTGCTGTGTTTGTTTGAGCTACAGTTTTGTTATGTTCTGATTACGACCCGCAGAAGACCCACCTGTCTGTCTCAGCGTTCTGAGCAGATCTGGACTGACCGCCACATGGACGGACTCTGGTCTCCTTAGTCTGGTCCGTTCATCGGCTCTAAAGAACAACAACAGAGCACGATTAGTTGTGTACACGTCTGTTAAACACAGAACAATTTACTAATTCAGTACCTCGACCAAGCCAAGGAAAGTGCTGGTTAAACCATCTAAAATGTCACAGAGGTCAGGAAAAGAACATCCATCTCAAGAGGAATGTGTTTCAGACCGTTATGTCACTTTACTAAGCTTTTTGGTTATATCTATTCTGCGTACATTGCTAGAGGAAGGTTTGGTGGATGGAGCCAGAAGTACAGCGCCCAGGACGAGGTGTGACAGTGAAGCCTTTAAACTGGTCAACAGTCCAAGCATTTAGAAAGAAAATTGATATTTCACTGATAATGTTCTGATAAAAGACACAGTTTGGGTGTAAATCAATAAAAAATGTCATAAAGACACAAAAGAACCAGCAACAACAAAGACAAAAACTGTTGGAAGACAGAGATACAAATGGACAGCTGTTGACTGATTTGTGTTTGAGAGAGTTTATGAGAACTCTTCACATGATGTGTTTCCAATACAAATCAGTGGAGGAATCTATAGAGAAAGAAATAAGACAGAAAGAAAGAAAGAAGGAAAGAAAGAAAGCCAGACAGAGAGACGGACTTTAATCCTGGTTGATCAGTTGCTTTGTCGGTTGGCCGGTTGGTTGGTTGGATGGTTGGTTGGTTGGTTGGTTGGTTGGTTGGCCGGTTGGTTGGTTGGTTGGATGGTTGGTTGGTTGGTTGGTTGGTTGGTTGGTCGGTCGGTTGGCGGGTTGGATGGTTGGTTGGATGGATGTGGTTCCACTCTGTAGTCACTCAGACTGTGATCTGTAGTTCTGATCGACTGCTTGCTCTTCTGTGTTTCCAGTTACAGACCCCGGGACCAGTTCAGCCTCAGTACCTGAACTGGTCCTGAACATCTTTACCTAGTTTACTCTGCCAGCCTCCTCATCTTTATTACTCTGAAACAGTCATTGCCTTTACCATCAGCTCAGACTTCCTGATGTTAATTTCAGGAGCCGGAAGTTGTATATCAAACTTCACATCTTTGTGCCCACAGCAACCCCCTCTGTGACGATAGATTTTCACTCTCCGGATTGATCAGAGAGTGAAACCGTGTCATAGCTCCTTGTTGGTTCTGAGCCTCACAATAAGTTTGGCCTTCACTGAGAGAAACTGCCAAGCGCTCACAGTCTCTGCACTCCTCTGTCAGAGGAGTGTGTGGTGAACAACAGAGGCCAGCAGCCATCAAAGGAACATTGGGAAGCTTCCCAGACTTCCGTCTCGTTGTCTCTCGCTACCGTGAGCGTGGAGTCAGATTTGGAAAATGCGGGAATCTGCGAGGAGCCCCCGAACCGCCATTATGCTCACCTCCCCTCTCCTCCGCTGCTCTTTTCTGGCCGAGACAAACGAGAGAAAGCGCCGGCGTTATAATGCCTCCCCTACTCCATCTCGGATAAGCTGCCACTGGCTTCACATGAGAAACAATGAAACTTCATTGGAGACCAGATTACCGAAGGGGAGGTGGGGGGGCTTCTGAGTAATTTTTCCTCTAAAGGAGGAGGGGGTGATTGAAATAAAAAAAAGCAGGAGCTTTGTTTGCTCCTCTCTCAGGCTATTGTCTTTTGGGAGGTTTTGGGAATCTGGTTCCTTAGCCTAACGGCAGAGTAGAGGAAGATGGGGTACGATGGAGATTCTGGCACCAAGTCACCTTCTTTTCCACATGTTTTATCCTCCTCTTGTTTCTTTTAGTGTTTAAAAAAAGAGCTTAGGCCGCAGCATCTCTCTTTACCTCTCTCTGGACCCAGATTGCTTAAATTGGAGGGGATTTGGGATGGATGGAGGAGGCTTAGTGGTAGGTGGGGGTTCAGAGAGTCATCACTGTTACAGTCAAACAGCCATGAAAGCCTGTGAGGATGAAGAGCGCCTTTTTATCTAAAACACCCAAATCCCATATAAATACTCTGATATGCTAGATGCAGTATCCATCACTTCCCTCCCCCACCGTCCCATAATAATGGAGTCATGGACGCTTCTATCAGTGTCTCTACTTTTTCAACAAGTCGTTCTTTTTTCCATTTGTTTTAAACTCAGAGACGGAGAGTTTGGGTAGGAACTCTGGATGCTGAACTGGACCAGTGGCTTTTAAAATCTCGGATCACTGGAAGCATTAAGAAGTGGAAGCAATGTGGCTTTGACATTTTGAAGTTTCACAGGGGAGAAGAAGCCAATCCTCGGCCAAAGGGCCGCTGGTGCTCTCTCAAAGAGGAGACATAAATTAACAAAAAGAGCAAATGTGTCTGGAGACTTTATTTGTAAAGAGCAGAGCTAAATGCTTAAAGATTTGTAGTTTTTTTTAATGAAATGACACACTTCTATTCTGCTAAACAGCCTTAGAGTGCATTCACAGCAGCCCTGAAAGCTTTAATCAAACTGCAGTTCATTTGTCTAGGAAGTCTGGTTCGTTTGGGGAAGTGTGAATGTATAATTGAACTCTGATGGTGACCAAAAAAGTGAACTCTGGTCCGCCTATCAATATGGGTCTTGGTTCAGTTGAAGTGAACTCTGGAGCAGTCCAAATGCATATATGAACGTCAAGTGGACCTGCTTCCAAAAGCAGGAAGCAAAATGTAGTGCAGGGCATTCTGGGTAAATACAACCAAAACAAGCACAAGACTCTAGTGTTAGTAAGAGAAATGTCTCATGGTCTATTGCCAAAGACAAAAGAGAAAAACTACAATACGCTAAAATCCAACGTCACTCCGTTTTCATTTACATTTCATGAATAAGGAAGTTGCGCTCTGTGTCTTCTTCAGAGGTTTTCATGTTATTTCCTTCAGTGGTTCTTGGTGCAGCGCCCCCACAGGCTAGTGTGGGGAAAGCATTTTCAAAGGATTTTGATCTATTTTCATACGACTGAAACACCACCTCATCCTACCGCAAAACTTTTTAAAATAAAAAAACATGAGTTTTTTTTCAAAATTAGAGTGTTTCCATTAAGCAGATTTATTTTTGTAATTTCAATTTGCACAGTTCTATGGTTAATGGAAAGACAGCTTGTGTTTCCCTAACGACCTGTCCACGGTGTACCCCATCTGTCACCCAATGACCGACGGGAGAGGCACCAGCACCACCAATCCCACATCCCTTCCAGGATTAGATGATGATTGGATGTCTCGCACGCAGTCCTTTTCTGACATCTATCAACAAGTCCTCCACTATAGGGGAATATAGTCAGGTTTGCACTTCATTCTTCTTGTTTCTAACTAAATATTTCCAGTGTGTCAAGTGGTAGTAAGTGGAGTTGCCACTGCAATCCCGAACTGAAGAGAATAGATGTGTGATTTCCGCACAGGACACATTTAGACAATAAAACTCAGATGTTCATACTCACTTTGTTGGAGGGTTGTCTGAGGAGAAGGGACCTGTCCCCTTCGGGTCCCCATCTGGTTCTCTGTGGCTCAAGCTGGAACCACAAGCAGCACTGGTGCCTCTCTGAAGAACACCTGACAATGAACATGAAATCAGAGAACAGCTTAACCCATTAACTGTCACTCTCTAAATGCTTACTGTGAGTCAGTGAGGACACTGGTGTCATCATGGAACTGAACCTTGTCCCGTCTTGTCACGTTACAACCACAAACTTCAATGTGGAAGACATTGAAGACAACTGTTAGTTTTGCACCTCAGAAATTTGGTCTTTACATTGAGTGGAAAGAGGAAACGAGTTGGTGGAAGGAACTTAGAAGATGTCTTGTTTGTAGTTTGCTGCAAACAATGTAGGGAACACAGCAAGGATGTGGAAGAAATATTTAAAGCCCTCACTTCAATCCCACTTCCCAATCACGCATTGCCTTACTTTAGGCTTTCACATAAAATCCCATGTGACATATTGTGGTTGTAACATGTGAACAAGTTCAAGAGCTACGAACGCTTTACTGAGGCATGGTACGCGACAGTGAGCTGCCACTTGGGAAAATTTCTGAATTGAGACAAGAAGTCAAATAGTCATGGAGGATGTGCAAACAAAGCAGCTGGGAAAGGGAGCAGAAACAACCACGTCTTTCCCTCAACGCGCAGCGGAGCTAACAGGCTTTCACTGCAACAACAAAGAGCAGATAGAAAGGCAGAGAGGAGGTGGAGAAGTGGATCTCCAGATAAAGCTCTCGTCTCTGCCCGCTGAAAAGGCCCTGCAGTCACATCAGCCTTTGTGAGGGGGAGACACAACCGTTGCAAAACCAAGTTGGCTTTTTCTCTTGGCACTCGAAAGGAATAATAATAAAAAAGAGAGAGAGAGATGGAGGAGAAGAGAAAAAGGCCTTCTGCCTCTCACAGCGCCGTATCAATCCAGATCAGCACACATATCAGCCAGACAGCTATAAGCGATTTCCAATGCCCGTATGAAAAGGAGCATTTCTAAGCTGCAATCCGTGTTCTCTATTGTGCGCTTGTGTGCGTACAAGCGGCGGCGGGAATCTCAGAGGATCGAGATTCACAATGAGCGCGCATGAATGCGAGAAGAGACGCACAGAAGATGTGGCGTCTATCGCTGGCATCCACTTTAAAACAACCGCTCAATTTGGTACCGAGTCAATTTTTTAAAAAATTATCCAAACAAGAAGCATGTTTTTTTTCTTTCTTTATCTGGTGTTTTTCAATGCAAATCATCTCAATTGCGTTTTTTTTTTTTTTAAACTTCAGTGAGACGTGATGAGCAGTTTGTATTGTTGCTCTTCGAGGTAAGTGCTCCCAACTACACTAGCAGCTACACCTGACACCTGGAGGAAAATTGCCTCTGGCTCCAACTAACATGCAAACTATCCCCATTTGTTCGTCTGTTTCGGCCCATCAACCAACTTCTACATGCTTTAAAAAAACCACATTGATCAGAGCTCAAGTGCCCCCCCCCCTTCTGCTTTTTTTGAAGGTTTCGTCTGATTTAAGCCGCAGCCATGCTTTTTATGAAGACATATGTAAGTAGGAAGCATCTTATGAAGAATTAAAACTGGAGCCAATGTGCACACCTCCAAACTGCATTGTGAAGACATCGTTTGTAGGCGGCTTGAAGCACACGAGAAAGGACGAAATATGCATAAAATTTAAAAGTCAAAGTGTGGCTCGCTGCAGCTACATGCTTATGGAGATCACACTTTGAAAACAAGTTAAGATGTTTAAGTGAAAAAAAAACCCCGGCACAAAGTCTGACAAATTAAGCTAGGAAACTAAACGTGAATGTTCTTGTTTTGCTTGAAGAAAACTTTGTTCATCATCGTGTTCCTCAATTACTGTCTACATTCCAGTATACGACTCGTTTAATAAAGCTATGTCAAAACATCCTCATATATATTTTAGTCAACATATATGGTTTCCAGACAAAGTATTGACATTTTTTGCCTTAAAAAACCTCAAACTTTTCACATTTCTTCCTGTACCTGCTGAAGTAAACCCTCCCACAGCATAAAGGTGCCACCTCCGTGTTTCACCCCAGGGCATGTTGTGATAATTTCAACAGACTCTACAGTTGAAATTAGGTCAGAAAAATTAATCCAGAATCATTATTACGGTATTGATTAACTCACACTTCTCTGTTGTCATCAGGCCTTTTCACTGACGATTCTAACTACGGAAGTGCAAAAGCAACATTGATGAATGTAGATTAAATGTTAGACTATTGTGTCCATAACTACGAGAATTCTGTATATCTGTCCTCATCTCAGGAGATAAACTAATACACATCACTTTAATGTTAGGTGGAAATACAAATGTGAGAGTTAAATGTTTAGCATGAGTCAAGGTTTTGGATAGTAGCTATTAAGGAATTACTTTGTTGGAGTTAAAATCCTTTTTTCTACCTATAAAACTCGGTTACCTTTGATAATTGTCATCAATGCAGCATGCGATGCACATAGTATCTTGGTGACAGGCTAGTTTAACAAACTCCTAGTCTGGGCATTTCCGTTTGACTCTCATTTCCCTTCACTGCTCAGCCCGAGCTTTCTCCCATTCACTTGGATTCCTTTGATAGAATTTCAGCCGGGCCAATCAGTGAACAGAGGAAGTTGGGAACAATGAGATTGTTTTTGAATTACATTTCCCCCTGTAGTTTTAACAATGACAACCAACCGACTGACCAATGAAGTTGCCATCTTGTTCGGATATAGCACCTCTCACTTCGCAGCGAAGGACAGTTGTTTGCAGCGTAGGCAATTTCCGAAAAGCTTCATAGCGATCGTTTCTCAAAAGCTGAGAACCTAAACCCTGTGTACAAAGTGAAGCTGGTAAATACCAGCCCCTTGTTCTGTGTTACCAATTTCTAACTACTAATTCAGTTTCAAACTTGGTCAGAGTTTTCTATGGGGTGAAAACTAGTGAAGAAGTATGTTAGAATGACTCATAAGAGAGATTTAGCAGAAAACAAAACCTGTAAAATCAGAATTGTTTTCCTTTAGAGACCCTGAAGACACACAGATTGAGATTTGCTTATTTTTATCGATTTAAAAAGCTAATTCTGCTTTTGGCCTGCCCTCCAGCCGTCCACAGATTATGCTACAAATGCTAAATGTGTGTGCATGTACGAGTGTGTAAAGTGAGACACCGGTTCACTGGAGCCCTCTGCTTGAAGCATCACACTTATTATTGATGGTCGGCCTTTTAAGCACCGTTAATATGCACGCTAACACACACGTAGAAGCACTACGCACACTGCTGAGGTGTGTGTAGGTTGAGTGCTGTTTGGTGCAGATTGAAAGGCTCGACATCCTCCTCGTGATGTAGCACTCTGATGTTATTTCTTCGTGTTGTGTAGAAATATCTACATCAAATCAAATGGTTTCTGACAAATCTGGTTGTGTATAATAGTACGTGTAATAGCTGCCATCAATAAAAGTAGGTTTTTTCTTGCTCTTTTGTCAAACTGCTTCATCACAATTTGTAGTTTAACAAGGTTTTACTTTGCCTACATTCAGGAATCCATATGACTTTTATCATCTATTTATGTTATATCTTTAACATAAATAGACGTGTTGTGTCATGTTAGATTTGTATTTTGAATGGGGTTGCCATGTAACTGTTGTATACATACCTACTATAGATAGTGTAATCACTAAAATTAGTTGATTTTCCCTTCAGCAGTTCTGATCGGTAATCAGAAAGTGAAATTCTAAAAAAGGTCAGATTTAATAAATGCATCAAAACTAGGAACTCCTAATAGACAGCTGAGTCCTAAAAGAGAAATGGAGATCTAGTTACATCTCACACACCAGAGCAAATAAAACAGTACAGTATCATTTTTTAGCAATAAAACACGACACTCTAGAAATCTGGCTGCAGCGAACAAAACGAGAAAAAGATAAACTTTTCAATAACAATTTTTTATATCATTTACATTAAAATTATCATCATTTGTTCAATAAAATCCCCAGAAGTGATGTTTGTTTCCAACAATATGCGCCATATAACTTGTAGGTTCGTACAGTTTGTGTATAAAAATGCATCCCAAGTTTGAAGCAAATTGAAAATTGCTTCATTTTTTAAGAAAGACAAAAAACACAGGCGTATATAACTTGCAAATATTAAAGTGGGGAAAGTGAATAGGCAAATCACTTTAATAGCTACTTCTGAAAAAGCTTAGTTTATCATTCCATAAGGAGTAAAATTATGTTTTTTAAAAAATTTAACAAATGATTATTTCCAAGATTGACCATGAATTCAAGAATCATTTAAGACCTAAAAACCTTTGTTATATTTAAACATTTACATTATATATATATATATGTATATATATATATAATGTAACTGGTGCCGTGTCTGATGTCGAACTTCAAACGGCTCCTTATATATACAGTATATATGGACACATCAGATCTTTCTTTTCCTAGCCTCTCACCTGTGTCCCTTCCTCACTTCTACACAGTGCTGCTGTCCAAGGATAGGACACGCTGCAGGTGATTGAGGTAAATCATCGAGGACATAATTAAGGGAGCTTACGAAGGAGGGGGGGGGGGCGTGCGCGTGTTAAGCATCACATTAGGAATAAAAAAGAAAAAGGGAAAATAGATGCAAACAGGCCTCAGAGTTACACAAATGCTCATTTTCATTCCCAGCCACGCAGACGAGACGGTCAGCCTCGGGGGTTTGACCTTATACAGTGGAGTTAAATACCTCATCAGTGAACACACAAACATGCCCGCGCAGCCTTACTGCTGCGCTTTTAAGCATCAATGAAGGACTCATCCGACATGTTCATCTAGTTCCCCTCACAAATGTGAATGTTTTTCTGCCTAGCCGTCGGCCCTTGTAGCCTCTGTGTGGACCGAGCGTGTGCGTGCTTGCATGTGGGCGTGCGTGTGCACGTGCGTGTGTGTGTGGGGGTGTGTGGTGTGCGTGTGTGTGGTTGTGGTTGTGAGAATGGGTTTGTAATCAGGAACTCTGCTTGATCCCCTCTGGAATGTGCTTTTGGGAATGTTTGTTAAAGGCCAGCAGCATAGACTGGAAAAAAAAGGAAACCTGGGCATTGGTCGAGTTTTTCTACCATGCTGGGCTACCCAGAAAACCTTTCATTTTACGTCTGAACGTAGAGTCTTTATCTAGATTTTAAACTATGATAGTTTTTACTAAAAGTTAGCTTGACCTACGCAGTTCTGCTCAGTTATAATCTCCCTTCAGCTCCTCTTTTGGGCTTTCTCTCATTGAAGTGGATTTCTCCGGTATATTTTCAACCGATCCAATCAGCGAACAGATGGAGAAGTCGTGAACATGACTAATTGTAGACTGGCTGTAGATCTAGAAAAGGCAGCAGAGGAAGTGAACGAAGCCGTTCAGATCTTGTTGGAAATGCTTCCAAATATTGAATTAACACTAATAGCCATCTTGTTTGGATATTGCACTTTTCTCTTTGCAGTGGGGGATTGTTGTTTAAGCTTCATAGCATCAAACTGCCACATTACATAAGTTACGGCTAAACATTAGCAATTGGGTAGAATTTAAAACTTCAACAGAGTCTAGGAAGCGATCATTTCTCGATAGCCAAGAGGCCAGAGCCTCTGTACGAAGCAAAGCATAAGGGGGCTGGATTTTATCAGGCTAGCTAAAGGTGTGAGAAAACGAAAAGGGAAGGCAAGTCAACCTGTTGTCCGTGTTTCGTTCCACATCTCTCAGTCAAACTTGATCTGATTTGATTCTTTTCTATGTTTTTAAAGGAAGGTTTGAGCCTGAGAAAATATCTCAGGTGCGTCACTGGAGCTGAGCCGCCGAGGTTATCGACATGTAAGGAGGAATAATGGGCTGCATTTTCTTTATTTGGGCTTGGACAAGTGATTATTTTTCTTACCGTCGCCTGCGATGGCCCGGGCTTCGATTTCATTAGCTTTCCTCTTGGCCACGTCCGCGAGCACCACCTCGCCCTTATCACCGGCGACATAATGGAGGTCCTTTGAAGGTAATGCGGGAAAGAAAGAAACGTGAACGTTAATCTAAAATGAATCTGGGCTCAGATGACAATAGTTTTTTTTTAATAGAGGGGTGGTCGCGGTATTTTGGCAGGAGGAGGAAGAAACAGATGAAATGAGAAGCAGAAAAAAAAGGAGCCGTTTGAAGTCCGACATCAGAAACGGCACCAGTTCGAATGAAATGCCGCTTCCTCCAAAAAAAAGAAAGAAAAAAAAACTTTGAAATCAGCCTTCTTGCTGCCTGCGCCCCAAACTGCACACACACATACACACACACACACTTGTCTCTGGTTTTTAAACAGGACTGGATGTTATCTGGCACATTTCAAAAGTGGGAGAGGGACTGTTCACCTTCTCATATTCTCCTTTTACACGGAAACACATCCAGCCGAGCATATTATTATATCAGCCAGTCACAATATTGGAAACAGCATGTATCCTCTGTATCTCTGCTTGAGCCTCAAATGCTCATAAAAAGAGATAATATGGCAATACATTCATTATTAACCCCTGAGCATCTGACTTCTGCTGCTCGGTTAAGACGTAAACCATCTTCTGCCCAAATATGTCCTAAATGATAATAATAATACAAGATAATGATCATTGATATATTGCTGAGAGACATTATTTTTGCTATAAAAATTGTTGATATGCTCTGAATATTGTGGCTCTGAGCTTCAACTTGCAGGTTTAAGTAATACAATAATCAGTTTTGGGCACATTTCTGCATTAATTATCTGGTCTTACAAGGTAAATAGGAAGACATTTTGAATCTTTAAAACAGCCGTCACTAGAGAATATACAGAGTAATGCTTTGCCATTCAATTTAATTCAATTTTAATTATTCATCACACCAACTCCAACAAATTTACACCAGATTCTCAAGACAAACATGTCCAGTACGTATTGAACATTTTTTATATGAAATCTGTCCACTTAATATCAACACAGTCAAACATTCAGATTTAGATCCAGTTCAATCGTAAACATGATGATTGTCGAATTCGGTTGATCGTTTTGTGATAAAGCTTATTCTCATTGCCTTACGTCTGATTTTGCAGCGACACATCCTCCTGAGCAACAGCGACAGTGGAGAGAAAAAACTCCCTTTTAACAGGAACTATCCCGAAACAAGACCAGGTTTAGACTTAACGTCCATCTGCCACGACCCGCTTTCCAGATACGGTATTTATTGCATATCTATTTATTTATTGTAAAGTGTTTGCTTAAAAAAAAACAAGGAAAGAGTTCAAAAGGAAAAAGTAATAAATGTTGGACCAAAGAAAAACTATCTGCAGCAGGTGAACAGGATATGAAAGTCGGGTCATTACAAGGAAAAAAAAATAAGAAAACACCCAAAACTTAATCATCAAGTTTTAAAAAAACCTTTAAGGTGGAATTTTTTCTTTTGTCAAACTGTGCTGTCTTTTGTGTTTTTCAAAGTATTTGCAGTATTTTGAGTAAATACTTAGACTGTTGGAGGCTGCTAGTAAAAAGTCCTTCAGGATTGCATGTGCAGATAAAATATTGGTTACATCTGTTCGGTTTAGGAGCCTTTTTTATGTCTTAATGACTCATAGGTAAGAGCTACATGAATACAAAAGTGAGTGAAACGGAAGCCGAATAGTAAAAAAAGAAAACATGAAAGGATTGAATGATAATCAGAAAGCTTGAAGAAATATTAATTAACACCATATGAAACGATTACAGGAACGTTTACAGGGAAACTGTAAAAGGTCAACAGGTTATCAATGCTATCAACTGTTGATAGCATCAATGGCATATCAACAGTTGAATATGTTAATCTTGTATTTCTAGCATTTTCTCTCTTGAGCCATAAGAGCAAAATGAGGCAACAATTATATTTGATGTCACTTACATTTAGTACTACTCAATGGAGGCTAAAAGCCATGAATACAGTAAACAGTATCACAGAACCTCCACCATATGTTAACACTGGACATGAGGTTCTGTTTCAAAATTATTTCTGAAAAGTTTGGTCATTTGGACCGATGCAAGAAGCTCCAGTTAAAGCTGCAGTAGCATAGAAAAGCTGTTTTTCAAGCAAATCTGGCTTATAGATACTGTCAACAAGCCGAGTTCACATAGCAGCCGTATACGACCCACATCCGATTTTTTTGCCCATATGTGATCCATGAGTTTTTCATGACAGTCTGAACAGTCCTACTCCAATCTTTTAACCCCTCTTTCCCTCACAAAATCAGATTTGAACCACCTCCATATGTGGTACTAATTTGGATAAGTACCAGATAGTTTTAAAAATACGGCTGCACAGTGGCGCAGTTGGTAGCACTGTTGCCTTGCAGCAAGAAGGTCCTGGGTTCGATTCCCGGCCGGGGTCTTTCTGCATGGAGTTTGCATGTTCTCCCTGTGCATGCGTGGGTTCTCTCCGGGTACTCCGGCTTCCTCCCACAGTCCAAAAACATGACTGTTAGGTTAATTGGTCTATCTAAATTCTCCCTAGGGGTGTGTGTGTGTGTGAATGGTTGTTTGTCCTGTATGTCTTTGTGTTGCCCTGCGACAGACTGGCGACCTGTCCAGGGTGAACCCCGCCTCCCGCCTGGAACGTAGCTGGAGATAGGCACCAGCAACCCTCCCGACCCCATTAGGGACAAGGGTGAACAGAAAATGGATGGATGGATGGATGGATGGATAGTTTTAAAAATATCAGCAGACTGAAAGGTCATGCCACATTTCATCCAACTTTTACAATTCGATCAATAATTGGTTAGCAAAAAGTTGTTTAATAGGAGATTTTTTGTTTCTCACAGAACTTGAAGCAGGTAGAGGTGAAACTATATGAAACTTTAGGAGTTTTGAGTTGAAGATATTTACATTTTTTAAAAGATCTTAAATTTAAAGTAGTACAGTAAACAATTAATCGATTAATAAATGAGTTCTTTCATTACATAATTTGTCAATAATCGATTCATCCCGATTAATCAAATTACTTGTTTCAGCCCCAGTTAAAATCCCTTATATTATTGATAAAAAACCAAACAAACGTATTTTATCAGTAACTGAATATACGCACCGCAAGAATGTTATTAAGTCTGGATCTATAGTGTAGAAAATGCTCATCCGGAAACCCAACAAGTGGCTCCTGAGGCCCGCAGGGTTTCCCCAGGCAGAATGCAGGGACTGAGGGCCCATCAAAGTGTACAGCACGTTAAGCAAAGTCTTCCGCTTCAGCAACATCACAGGACATCAGCACTGTGACTCAGGGCTCGTCATGGATAACCCTCAGCTGGCTAAAGCCAGCCCCCAGCTGAGCCAGCACCCAGACTTAATACCCTCATATTGTAACCCGGCTTTTGTAGCCCACCCCCTCACCCACACCATTTCCAATGAGAAAAAAAAAGACGAGGGGGGGTGCCGGTTCCCAAAAGAGAGTGGGAGAGCAAAGGAGAATGAGAGAGGGTGAGGTGCTGAAATTGAGGAGTGTGAATAGGAACAGATTGGGTAATTATAGTGTGGTGCCTGCCCTCTGTGGAGGAGAGTTAGTTGGAAATGTGAAAATGGACGACAACAAAATGGCCTCAAAGGGGCCTAAATCGGCTCCCAGGACTGAGGTGACAGATTCGGCCCTTACAAATGAGGACACGGCCCCACAATTAGATATGACCGAGGTGCTTAATTGATAACAAACAGAGCAGCGGATGACAGAACCAAGAAGGCGGAACGTGGAAGAAGAGAGAGGAAGGCAGGAAAAATAAAAGATAAATAGTAAAAAATACGAGAGGATGAGGCGGTGTGACAGACAGATCAGAACAATATGAACATTTGATGCTGAGGCGCTTTATTCCAGCTTAGCCCCTCATAATACTGTCTGAATGTGTAGAAAGAGACCCAGAGAAGGAATCAGTGAGTGAACAAACGCAAAATGAGAAAGAGAGAGAGTAGTATCAGCCAGACTAAGAGGGGATAACAATAATACTGCATATAAAACCATCAGATATTACACCTCTTATTCCCCGACGCTCAAACGCAACACTAATCTTATTTATATAAGAGCTTTAGGGGTTGCGGCGAGCCAGCTAACTGCGCTGATAAAGAGGGGCGTTTTACTGGGCTGTTTTTTTTTTTAAAGGGAGCACAGGGGAGGGGAGAGCAGTGGCGGACGCTAAGAACCCGATACTGACTGATATTTGGGTTTCCTGCAAATAAATCAGGGATTAGGTTAACTGGCACAGAGCAACATTTTTTTTTTCAGCACATTAAGAGACCGACTCATGTTTGTATGGAGTCTGACCTGACCGGGGCGGGTTCCTGTCGCACTACATAAACGGGGAAGGACGGGAACATGCGTCTGTTGTGGGGGAAATAAATGCAGTGAATGAAGTGCGAGGTAATGCCAATCTAACAAACGAAGGTAGTTTTAATAAAGCCATTAAATCTAAAGATCTATAGCTTTATTGCCTAGTCTTAATATTTCTGGCTTGCAGTCTTAAAATATTTACGATTCTACATAGACCCAGAAACATCCAGTTGTATTGAATAGAATTATGATTAAAAGTATCAAAAATATTTCTGTTAATAATTTTCTACTGAAAAACATACTTATGTTAATTAATGGTCTTACAATACCTTCTGAAAATATCCATTCCCTTTAGAGCACTGTAAGATAACAGTTGTTTGCCTAGCTATTAAATTACCACTCAAATCAGATCAGTTTAAAACAGTGTAAAATTACATCAAAAATAAAAATGTGTATCTTTAACATTGATAATGAATACATCTTGTTGTAAAGCTCAACAAGTTATCATTTGTCCTTAACTTCTCTAGACAGATTTTATTTCACAGAAACAATGTCAAAAATGCCTCACTAAGACATGATGGTGGCAGTATGATGCTGTGGGGATTCTTTCTTTTGCTCAGTTGACTGGAAGATGGACGAGGCTAAATGCACGACAAGCACGAATGAGAAAGTGTTAGGTGCTGAAAAAGACGCTTGAGACGGGCAGAGTTTTACCTTCCACCAGGACAACAACCCAACACATAAGGCCGTAGCTGAGAAAAATTATTTAAACCAGAACGCATTCATTTGTTACAGTGGACTAGTCAAAGTCCAGTCCTAAATTCAATAAGAATTTGCAATAAGATTTGAAAATCGACGTTCACGTCCGATCTGACTGAGCTTGAGCCGTTTTGCAGCTGTATTCTAACGTCAGTGTCAACGAAAGGTCGATCAACAAAGTATTCACAGTGGAGGGTTGAAAACAAATCAAAGTTTCCCTTTTACAGACATAAAATTCCTAAATACTGTGGTTTGCAGTCGTGAAGTGAAAAAAAAAGAGGAAATGTAAATAAAAAAGTAGACAGAAATTTGCGGGGCACTGAAAGCTGGACACTGAATATAAAATTTCTTCCAACCACCACATGAATTATGATCCGTCTTAAGTCAAATCAGCATGTTTTGTTTCAAATTTAACATATTGATTACCTGTATTTGTTTAAATTATAATTGTTAAATATGTTTTCTGATACTATATTTTGTATTTTCCAAGTAAAGAAGAAATTCTCAGGAAGGCTCCAGGAAATATCAGTCATTTGAAAAGTTTACTCCTTTGATAAGTTTGTAAAACTGTCATACATCTGTGAGCAACAGATCATTTATAAAAGTGTGAAATTTGAAAATTTCAGGGATTAGTAAATGAGTAGTCTGGGCAAAGCCTTCTGAGGACCTGGCAGCCGATCCTGTTGATTTACTTCAGAGGTACACTCATTGCATGAACCAAAACAATATATATATATTTTATATATATTTATCTGGGTGCTTTCAAATTATCTGTCCTTCTTTATCTTTGGCAACACCAAAAATACTTTATTAACAATCAGTCTCACAGACTCAAATTAAAGCAGTTAGCATTTTTATTTTAGGTTTTGTTAAAGCGTCAGCATTTGCCAACAATACTGACAGCCACACGCAGGCGGAAATATGCTAACATCTCGAGAAATCAACATAATTAGTTTCACACTTGCCTCACGACACAAATAACACCCCAAAGTCTTGTGTTAGAGAGGGGTCGAGAGTTTTAAAAGGGCTAATTAATCACGTGAGAGACAACTGTGAGTTTATTGCCAAAGACGCCGAAGCGACATCTCCGCCCCTTCGTCTTCCCTCTGTGTTGCCAGCGACGATAGATAGGAGGACACTCAGCGATACTGTACGAGGCCTCCTTCGGAAACAGACGAGCTGGCGTTCAATTCAGCTATCACAAAAAAATTTGATTTAATTAGCAAGCTCCACCAAGTCCTATTTAGGAGGCGCAGAAAAAAAAAAAAAGGGAGGGAGGTGTCGTGGGCTCGATTTGGCTGACGAATGACCTAATTGGTTACATTATCAACTCATTATCAAAGGCTAATTAGGGAGTTACAGAAGAGCACCAAAAAAAAACGAGCCAACCAATCAGTAACCTCCCCACCAATTCTTCCTCCCCCTCAATTTAACCCAGCAGTAAGTGTTTCATTTTAACAAAAGCTTTCTATTTTTCTTTTTGCGGAGGGGTAGGGGGCTGTGAAGGACCTCTATTGTTAGCTGGGAAACAATGGAGGGTCGTGTCATGGTGGGGAGGAGGGGGTCATGCTGAGCATTTCTGGAGGAGGTGATGGCTTCCATGTTATCTGCGAGTCCATTCTATCAAGTCGGCGGCGCGTTATTGAGTTCTGCGGGCAAGTTAGTAAGTTACAAAGAGTTCAGTGAGTGCGGGGGGGGGTTGCCCTCATTAACCCCCTCCGCCTCGGCCCAATCAGCCAAGCAGCAGGTTAAAGCAACAACACAACCTAATTAGACCGAAGGACAGGGCGAGGGGTGAAATGTCAATGTGGCCCCTTGTCCTTTTTCCTTTCTCGATTCTTTTTCACTCTTTGCAGACAATGAGCTGCTGCTCTCTTGGTCGCTGAGGCTAAAAAAAAGAGGTGCTTGAAACAGTTTGCTGTGAATGAGCATTAGCTTTGTTACAGATCTGGGATGACGATCATCGGCCGGTATCTGTTGAAATCAGTGAACCAGATATGAGCAGATTCCCATTGTGGCCATTCACAAAGGGGTTCACGCAGGCTTCCTAAATCTGCTCAAGACGTTTAAAAAGAAGGTGAAAGAGTCAAAAACAGAAGGTATATATTACTTTTACTCAATTTCTGAAATGTATAAATTGTGTGCAGGATGAGGACTTCTCAAAAGCACTCAGAAGTTCATGGTTTGACACAAAACAAGCATTGCTCTGTTGACTGTTAGTATGGGGAAGGAAAGATTTTGCTTTATCAAACAAATTTTTCTGGCTAGCCTAAAGTGTAAGAAGTGCTAACTTCCTACTTTTAGCATAGAATTTTATCTGTGAGGTAAATTTAAGATCTAATTATGACTCCACATATGAAGTTTAGAACCGTATGCTTAACACAGTGGGTTGTATGAACGTATGAAAGAAGGTAGTTCCTGAGTTGGCATGTTACACTGACTACGTAACATGGCTAACATGACTATGCTATATTGGGGTTGCCGCTAAAACACGGTCACAGAAACATTGGAGAAGCTCCCACTACTTTTGAAAGGACATTGTCAGTTAGAGGCCATAGGCATGAAGAAGGAAATTTGGTCATTTTTAATTTTATCTCAAGAGTTTATCACCAGATTTCCACTTTGTTAGCTACGTATCCCTCTGCTGCTTCAATGTGATGGTGAGGAAAAGAGTTTTCTACAAAATTGTTACTGCTTGTTGTGCTTTGGACAACCTATGTCCTAGAGGTATTACAACACTCCATTAAATATCATTGTACATACTTATTTTTACATATTCTTTTCAAGTTCTCACACACAAACAAACAGAGCTGTTCAACCAGGAACAAATAAGGTAAATTTTGTAAATTCTTACTAAAGTAGCTGTATTTGAATTCTTAAGATTAAATCTGATACACACTGTATTCATCTAAAAAAAAACAACCATTTCTTTATTATTATTATTATTATTATTATTGTAAATGTGGGACCAAACAGGGAAGCAGAACTGTCCAACATGACTGCTTGAAACCTCCACATTGAAGAAAAACTCAGCTTTTGTCAAACGTCGTGGTGGGATGTTTCTATGTTTATGTCTGATCTTTGGGGATTAGTTGGCAGGAATTCATTAGGTCCTACAAACCCACATTTTATTTGTCTGTTCAATTTAGAATTGAAATCCCCATTTTCTGGTCAAGAACCTGAAAGAATTTGTATTAGAAGCATAAAGATTTGTTTACAATTTATTCTTTTAAATAATAGGTTTTGTTAAAAAAGTAAATGCAGCTTGAAGGAGGCGGATGAAGCCACCTCCATCTGTCTGATGCACTCCATCTCACACATTAAGAGGAACAGGCAGAAATTAGTGTGCTCATTTCTTTACACCTTTGATAAGTAACAGAGAAGTTTCACTCCAACCTGTTTGATTGAAAAAAAAAAAAACAATCTTAAATTTATTGTTGACCTTCTATCTAACCAACCCCTCCTCTTTCCTCTCTGCCCCCTCTTTCCTCCACTCTTTCAAGGTTCACCGGCTTGACTCCACCTTTTCAATTCGGCTTCCCCGCAGCCCTGCCTATTAGTGGGGAGGGAATTGGAAGCGGCGCTATCAGAGTGATTGAGGGACAGAGAGGAGCATGAGTGAGTGTTTTTGTGTTTGTGCTGCTGAAGCATGGAGCAAAAAGAAAAAAAGGGGGGGCCCAATGTTAAAAAGGGGGAGAAAAGAGGAAAAGACACCTACAGAAACACGTGGAAGAAAGAAGTTAGAGGTAGATGAGAGGAGAGGCAGAAGGCCGAGCGGAGGCCATGGAGGTTGTGAAAAGGCAGGGGCCACACTGAGATCACACCTGCTCTCTGACATGCAACACACACATACACACACTTTTGTGGGTTACAAGTCATGTGCAAATGCAAGTAAGAAGGGTTTAACAGTGAATGAACAACTAAAATAGGGTGCATGGCACTAAGGGGCCTGCAGGAAGCTTTTCTAAAAGGCGCCGGTGACTGAGCCGATATCTAATCCTCTGGAGGCCAAATATTAATCAGTTAGGCCTAATCTGTTTAACGTCAATAACACAATATGGTAATCAATTTAAAAGGTCATTTTAACTCTAAGGTTTTATGTTTTGGAAGATAAATATCCACACTTTCTAAACCTCTAGTTCTTCTATAAATGGTGCAACAAGGTGAGATTTTTTTTTCAGAACTTGCTGTGGCTTGCTTTTTGCCAATTAAAGTAAAAATGCAATATTGTTTGTATGAGACACCAATTTTAGGTCTTAAAAAATCTAATGTTATTTTACTATATAGATAATAAAAGATGAATGAACGATTACCCGTGATGCTAGAACAACGGCATGGCCAGTTTCATTTGTAGTGCTTCCAGAAAATATTCACACCATTTCCACATTTTGTGACAGGTTAAAAATGCATTACATTTATTTTTTCAGTGAATCAGGCTTTTTTTAAAACTAATTTATTAAAAATAAAATATAAAAAAAACAAACCAAAAATAAATAAATCAAAAAAATCTTATGAATAGTTATTTTGTAGATTTATTTTGGGAGATTTTCAACCATTTTTCATTGCAGATCTTCGCACGTTAACCCAACTTGAACACTTATAAATAAACAGTCACTTTTATGTGTTTACATAATTCTCAATTGGATTTGGAGCATGTGCTCCAGCTGCTGTCAAGAATATTCACAGAGTGCTCCTTAGCCACTCTATTGTTATGCTAACTGTGCTCTTTGGGTCGTTGTTGTGTTGGGAGACTAGTTACTCTTATTCTGAGTTTCCGGGCATTCTGTATTTTCCTGCTGTCATCTTAATCTCTGTTTAGACTTGTCAACTCCTCCTGCAACTGTAACCCATCACCAGAGTATAATGCAGCCACCACAATGCTACACAATATGGACAAAATTAGCCAAGTGAAGAATAGTACCTGTTTTTCTTTAGTCAAGATGCTTGGAGTTCAGGCCAAAAGCTTTTATTTTAGTTTCATCAGACTAGATGGTCTGACAAACTCTTAGGTAGTTTTCTACAAATGTTCTGGCAACCTACTGTAGGTAGCTCTGTGCAAAAAGTTCGGCCACTCAGGTAATTTTCTGTAAAAATTCTGGCCACTTGGGTAAATTTTCTGCAAATATGTCAACCTAGATAGTTTTCTGTAAAAAAAAGAAATTGCCCATTTAAGTAGTTTTCTGCTACAATAATGGCAACTTAGGTTGATTTCAGCAAAAGTTTTAGAAGAGTACATAGTTTTCTGCAAAAAATCTCTAAGACATGAAATTTAAAAATGGAAATATCTATAACTTATACCTTAGTTTTTTTTTAGTTCCACTATTTTGTGGATAAACAACAAATAGATGTTAAACTTTTTTGTGAGTTGAAAACCTTAGATTTTATAAGAGTGAAATGAAATGCAGTTATCTTTTTATGGTAACACAGATGGGACAAACACAAATTGGTATGAAACTGGTATAAAATATTTATGGCGACTTTATAGCCAATCTGTCTGGCGACTTTTACACTTCACGCAAGTTTTGCAGTGCACCAATTTTCCTTTCTGTGCACCACCCAGGTCCGTTTACCAGTTCCAGGACTCAACCAAAAGCCTTCAGTGTCATTATCTTGAGAAATAATGAGATCTGGTTCAGTGTAAAACATATTTTAGTGCTGAAAATGATCAAATGTTACAATTCATACAGATACGGAGTGACATTCACCGTCCAGCACTGGGCGTCATCAGCACATCTTAAGGGCGACACCAAGTAAAGCAAAGATTGTAGCACAAGTTCTGCTTTTGTCTTCTCATTCTGCACCCTCTGAGGTGTGCTGGCCTGCCTTAATCAGTTTTTATGTGTAGCACAGAAGACTGTCACTAGTCTTAAATGTTATGGTTATGTATGTAAGAAGCAGCAGTGTGCATGTGAGCAGATAGAAGAGACAGAGGATAGACACAGCATCATTTTATCCAAAACACAAGCATTCACAAAAAGGATAAGAAATGTGAGCTCAAAACTGTGTATGTCATTCAAAATCAAAAATATTTACAATTTTCAAATGGGAATTTCAGTCAACACGTTTTAAAAATTTATTATACAGATTTTAGTTCTGTTTTGCTTTCAAACCACTATCTGAAACAAAAAATGTCTTTTAGCTCACCATGAACAAATCTCGAGCTTCCAAGTCAACAGCGAGGAGGAAGGCCTTCTCAAAACGCTGATGCCTGCAAAGAAAGCAGAGACGATAAGAGCTGGAAAACTAAAACCGACTAATATCTGTTTAACAAAAGCAACTAGAGGAAATTTATAGATGAATCAGCCTGACGTACATTTTTCTCCGAGCTTTACCTAAATCCATAGATATGCACACAAATCTCTGCCAATAAGAGAACAGTAAATAGCGAGCACTTTTGTTATTATCCAGAATAAAGCCAAGAGAAAGAGGAGAGAGAAAAAGAGACAAAGACAGAGAAAGGGAGAGAGAGAGAAAGACGCAAAACAGCCTAACTTTCCCTGAACACATCCAACATGAAACAAATAAACAAGCAGAGAGTGGAGGCTTTCTTTATTTGATGCTGATGGAGAGAAAAAGAATGCAGGTAGGTGATAAGAGAGGAGGAGGGATGCCAAACAACACTCCAGCTCTGGTACAAGGGAGGAAAACGGAGGTAATTGCTAAATGGAGAGCAGTGAGCGGCAGTGTGTGGGAACAACAGGGTCTATTTCAGTCAAACAGGCGTTTCAAAAGGCTCTCATGGCAGAAGGGAAAATGAAACAACAGTAAAACAGGTCTGAGTGAGCGCTGCTCTGCCTCGTGAATGACTCAAAGCTGCATCAGCGCGTGTGTGACTGATGACATTCAGAAGCGACGTCCTTTATTTAGAAATGTTGAAATAATACAAGCGAGAGGAAAATAGGGAGTGTTAAATTTGTTTCTTTCACTCGTTGTCATTTTTGGACACTTGTTATTTTCCCCTGCGCACTGATAAACTCAACAACATGCTCCAGTAGTGTTTTAAAAATACTCTGTATATGGGTTTTTACACTGCACATCACTGAACTGCAGCCTACCTGGAAGTACAGCTTTTGTTTTATTTCAAGAAGTGCTCTGTAGAAGCTAAGCCTGTCACAATAACACATTTTGCAGGATAATAAATTGCCACAGAAACTATGCGATAAACAATAATAATAATGTTATTTTGACGCCATTTTCAACTAATACAATAATAATAATGGTATATTAAGAAAAGTATACTCTCTAAAAGATACAAAATGCATTAATTTCTAAACAATATTTAACACTGGAACTGGAAAATATTTGAAATATATAAAATAAAAAAACAAAGTAACAATAACTAAGATGGATAATTAAGCTTTTGTAACCAAAATGGCATTTTAGAAATTTTAGTCATTCAGCTTAGACAGGGAAAGCATGCAAAAGTGGCGGGTAGTGCAACCTAACTAAATTGTACTGGGTTTCAAATATTTGCAGTATTCTTCCAACAATATCAAAGGGGAGCTTCTCTCTAACACCTGTTAAAGAGAAATGATTGAGCTCACTTTAATCTGCCATGAAACTAGTTGGTTTATTGCTTACTGTGGCAGGCCTAACAGAAGCTGAAGTGGACCACACAAAGTCAATTTCTCCCTCAGTGCATTAAATTAAGAGCAAAGCAGCAGCAGCATGACGGAGAAGGTTGCGTTACCTGAGGAGGTGGTGAAAAAGGCGGCGAGCGTACTTGGTGACCGGTTCCCTGTACTCCAGTATCACTGTATCGGACAGAGGGGCAGCCGGGGCGTAAAACACCTGCAGGGCCGCTTCCAGCTGGGCTGCACAAAGGTTGGGAGTGTTTTGGTTTAATGTCAACATCCTGAAAACTGCTTAAAAAGTTTTTTTGTTTTTTTTGTCTAGTTTCTAGACAGTTTCTAGTTTTTGTACACTTTAACTAAGATGAAAGTAACTTACAAGTAAGACAAATGAGCTTGTTTTTAGTCAATAATTCCTTAATACTGATGAAAACTACTAGTTTCACTGGCAGATTATTTCACTTGTAACATGGGGAAATGTCTTTGATATAACTTAAATAATCTGCCATTGGTACTAGTGTTTTTTAAAATCAATACTTACAAATCATTGGCTTAAAATAAGCTCCTATATCTTGCTGAAAAGTTACTTGTAAGTTAGTTTAGTCCAGGGGTGTCAAACTCCAGTCCTCGAGGGCCGCTGTCCTGCAACTTTCAGATGTGCCTCTGCTGCACCACACCTGAACAGAATAATTAGGTCATAAGCAAGACTCTGGAGAACTGAGGTAATTAAGCCATTTCATTCCAGTGTTTTGTACCTGTGGCACATCTAAAAACTGCTTGAGGACTGGAGTTTGACACCAGTGGTTTAGTCTTATTTCAATTGTACTAAGATATTTGCACAGGAACTAAACAAAAAAAAAAAAACTTTGTAAGATTTTGTGTTTTTGCAGCGTGCTGACAGTAAGACCAAAAGTAAAATGGTCTTACTTAAAAAGGGGTGTTTTTACATCATAACAATCTGGCATTTCAACAGAGGTTGCAGACATCCACAGGACTAGAAAGATTTTCTATGGAAAATATTTTTAACTAACTGACAACCAAATTTTCTGACAGTCATGGTAGCCTAAAACAAATAGTGTAACCCACGGCCTCACCTTCCCTGTCTGCGTTGAGCGGCAGTCTCAGCAGGTGGTTGGTCACAGAGCTCAGGCCTTGGTAGCTCTTGTCCCCCATGGTGCTCCAGTCCATGGCCTCCAGGATGCCCAGGGCCTCTCTGACCTGACCGCAACGGAGCCGCTGCTGCAACAACTCCACATGGCCCAGCTGGCCTCCAGTTAGAGCTCCTGCCACGTAAGGTCAGAGTTCACATTCAGAATCAGTTTTACTGGTCAAGACCGTGTGCGTGAACAAAGAGTTTGAGATTGGTGTACAGATCTAAAGTATGAATATTAAACTATTTTCAGCCTTTTTTTTTTTTAAATAAAGGAAGTAAAAAGTATGATTGTTGTGACATTAAACAGTTTGTGTTCCAGGATGTGTGGGGTCTGCAGAAATGTTAGCTGCCTTTTTTTTACCCTAGGCTAGATCTGAGTAAGTCCTGGATGGAGGGAAAGTTAGCTCCTCTCAACCCCATCCACACATCCTGACACTTGGCCACGCCCCCTGGCCCCTGTATCTCCTGGCTCCGTCCATTTTGGTAGAATTCTTCAAAACTGGTTTGGGGACGGCGTTATGTTTTTACATCAAGGTTAGTTCCACTTTAAATGCTTTTGTGAACTGAAAAACTGGGTTTATGCTGTTACTGTTAAGTTAGTGTCAACACGAACAAAAACTAATGTAGAACATTTCTGGATTATCTAATTATTTTTGTTTCCCTTGCGGATGCTAACACATGTGCTACAAATACAAATACTGTGGCAGTGTTGAAACTTCTCCCTGGTAATGTTGAGAAGAAAGAAGAAAACCTGTTTATGCCATCGTGGACGACCTGCAGTGGCATTGGAGGTTGTCTTTCTTTTGATATCCTGACTCTCTCAGACATCATCTGAGGAACTCTAAAAGTTGATTCTTTATGCTTTGGTTGTATGAGTGTGTTCATGTGAGCAGATCGGGACTCTACTGAATAATGGAATGACAATGTTTTGTGTTGTTGCCAGGGGCAGAGGTGTCTCATTCTGTCCAGGAGAAGGTCATAGGTGTGTATGTTGTGTGACATTTAAAAGCCACGGTACAGGAAATGAAGGCGTTGAATGCCACAGGTAAATAATGTTCCACCGTGAGTGAATCACAACAGCGTATAGTTAATGGTGGGTTATAGAAGAGCAGAAGGAATGCTTTAGCCAAATCAGAAACCATAAGCTGATTTAAATAGTTAAAGAGACCTCTGAGGTAACCGTCTGCTATGTTTTCTCCTTTTTAACACTGAGACACACCTTTATATCATTTTATTGTGTTCATTAAGATGGTATTAGTATTTAAACTAGATTTAAACCAAATACTCATAAACAATACACACACCTCCTTTTCCCTCAAAAGGCCTAGCCAGGTAAGAAGTTTGTTAATCAGTTTTTGCCTGGTTAAATAAAAATCCATCCATCCATCCATTTTCTAACACCCTTGTCTCTAGTGCGGTCAGGAGGTGCTGGTGCCTATCTCCAGCTAACGTTCCGGGCGGGAGGCGGGGTTCACCCTGGACAGGTTGTTAAATAAAGATATGATAATAAAAACATTAATAAAGAGAAAATATTAATCTGCATCATGACATTCTAAGTAAAGGTTGTAATAGACAGATATAAACTGACACTAATGACCGAACTCAGACCTATTTTTATTTATTTTTTTAATCTCTAGTTGATTTCTAGTTCGGAAGGGCTTCATTTGATCAATTTCGGTCATGATATGGGTTGCACTTTATACACACAATTCATACTTTAGATTACAAAAAGTTTCTAATTTAGTTTGATTTATGCAGAATCTAAACATGTTTATTACAAATAATTTTTAAAGAAAATAGCTTTCTTCTGAGGTAAAACAACCTCTAGATTAACTGATTAACTGAGAAGAAACAGTACATTGATCATATATATATACAGTACAGACCAAAAGTTTGGACACACCTTTTAATTCAATGAGTTTCCTTTATTTTCATGACTATTGACATTGTAGATTCACACTGAAGGCATCAAAACTATGAATAACACATGTGGAAATATGCACTAAACAAAAAAGTGTAAAACAACTGAAAATACCCCTTATATTCTAGTTTCTTCAAAGTAGCAACCTTTTGCTGTGATTACTGCTTTGCACACGCTCTGCATTTTCTTGATGAGCTTCAAGAGGTAGTCACCTGAAATGGTTTTCACTTCATAGCTGTGCACTACGGAGCCCCTAAGGGGACATGGAGAGAAAAAAAAAGGAAAGAAATCCCGACTTATTATCTCGAGATCCCGACTTATTATCTCGAGATCCCGACTTATTATCTCGAGATCCCGAGATCCCGACTTATTATCTCGAGATCCCGACTTATTATCCCGACTTATTATCTCGAGATCCCGACTTATTATCTCGAGATCCCGACTTATTATCTCGAGATCCCGAGATCCCGACTTATTATCTCGAGATCCCGACTTATTATCCCGACTTATTATCTCGAGATCCCGACTTATTATCTCGAGATCCCGACTTATTATCTCGAGATCCCGACATCAGTACATAACGACCTAATCACAGTGATGGAGGACACCCACCCATGGGGTAGATATATAGATTTTTATTTCGAGCTTGGGCTTGAGTATAAACACATTAAATCAGTGCTTGACAGCAGACATGGATTTAGTATTAGTGAGAGACATCTGAAGAGAGTTTTCAGAGCGCGGGGACTCATTCGGCGCAAGTCCTTTTCCGACTTGGCAGTTTTGGTAGAATTCATTAATAACCAGCTACAGTCCTCTGGACAGCTTCACGGTTACCGATGGATGTACGCTAAATGCAGAGAGCATGGACTTCGTGTGAGAAAAGAAGATGTGCGCTTTGTGTTGAAGGAATTGGATCCCCAAGGGGTGGCACTGAGGCAGGCAAGACGTCTCAGACGGAGAAATTACTTTTCAAAGGGACCAAACTTCATCTGGCACATGGACTCCTACGACAAACTTAAACCATATGGAATATGCATCAACGCAAGTATTGATGGGTTTTCAAGAAAAATAATCTGGCTTAATGCTTACACAACAAGTAGTAATCCAAAGGTGATCGGGGGGTATTACATCGAAGCGGTGCAGCGTTTAAATGGCTGCCCTAGAGTTGTACGTGGTGATCTTGGAACCGAAAATGGCCATGTGAGAAGTTTCCAGCGTTTCCTTGTACCAACGGAACCAAACGAGACCCTTGACAGTTACCTGGAAGGAGCAAGTACAGCTAATCAAAGAATTGAATATTGGTGGCGTTTCCTTCGTAACCAGTGTGTGGAGTTCTGGTTGTCCCTTTTTGGAGACATCAGAGACAACGGTTACTTTGATGGTGGATTTTTAGACAAAAACCTTCTTCAGTTTTGCTGCATGGGGATCATACAGGTGAGTTAATCTTAATAATTTATTTATGTTTGGATAATAATAGCAAACTGAGATCCTAGAGGGATTACTTGTTTTTAAACACAGCGGATGCTGCGCAACTTAACTGCAGCAAGAGCCGGTGGCCGGTGCTCGCACACGCATCCGCTGTGTTTCCAAACAAATAGTCCCAACGTAGTTCATTTGACATTCAGATCAAATAATAAAGTCATACCAGAACTCTGGAGAACTCAACAGAATAGCGAGATCAGTCTACTTTGGACCGAGGACACATTATGGGTTCCAAAGTGTGGTTATATTCTACAAAAAAAGACTAGGACCCAAACAAAGCTTGAATCACAATAAAGGGAACAAATCCTTCCAACGTCCCAAAAAATTAACACACATCATGCAAATGACTATTGAATGTAAAGTGTTTGACATGTTGCTTAGCCGTGATCCTCAGGGAGGTCTGAGGGTCCCTGGGGGAGGAATGGACTCTGGCTCTTCTGCCAGGCAAGTTTAGATGCTTCCATATCAAGGTTATTGTTTTAATATCAGCTCTGTACTGTATGAATAGTCTCAATCTCAGTTATATGTACAGTCAAATTCAATAAATTAGAATTTGGGATGAGTATTGTCAAATTAAAAGCACTTTAAAATAACCTTAAAGCAGGAGTTTAGTGTTTTTATTGGTGTGATGTAATATTCTAATCTAAAATGTTATATTTTCCTTAGCTGTAAGCAAGACATCATTTTCATTAACACATAAATGCTATGTGTTAAGTCCACTAGTTTAAGCAGTGGACTAAATAAATCAGTATGACCATGATTTGATCTTGCATACTTGAAGTTGCTTAGCTTTCTCAGATGTTTAAATAACAATACACATATAATAATGTGTTTAACCATAGCTGGAGACACTGTAAGTCTTGAAAGATTTTTCCTGAGATGTGAAACATGCAAAATTGTGTTCGCAAACATTGTTGATGTGCAAAAAGTTGAATTTCATGTTAAAATTGTAATCTAACTGCAGGATTCTTCTTTTTTAAGCCACCTTCAGTTTTGTTTGAATTGAATACAACATGGTGCAAATTTTAAATTAAGGACTTTATTCTCTAACTCATTGAGAATTGATGAAAATAAAATCAATAATTAATAATCATAATGAAATTGGTATTGCAAAGTTTTTAGGAATTCCTATCCCTATTTATGACTCTTATAATTTACTAATTTTAAGACAGATGAGTGTGTATGATTCTCATATTCATGTGTTCTTTGTGACAGGATGAGCTGGATGATACTGCCCAGGTTTGGAATGCACACTCCATCAGGCCATCAAACAACAGAAATGTCCCCAGTGGTCGACCCAATGTGATGTATGCATTACCTGAGCTCTACAGGACAAGAGACTTTCTTTGCCTTGTTGAAGAGGAACATGTTGAAGTATGCAAAAATGAGTGCATTTCTCGACTGACCAAACCATGTGATCCAGATGTCTTTGACCTCTGCAACATCCTTATGGCAGAGTCCCATCTGACCTTACCCACAGACGCTTACCAGGCTTTGAACTTGTATATGCATCTAAGAGAGGCAATCATTGCATCACTTTAAAATGTGCTGACTGCAAGCAAGAACATTTTTCAGCACCTTTACAAGCCCACTTAGAATGGCATGCAGATGTAAACAAACTGTGTTTCTTTTCTTTCAAAAGTATTTCATTATGTTCTCTAGAAGGGACAATGAAGAAATGTATTGTTCATTTGAGTTTCATGAACTGCCAGTTTATTCAACTGCTTCTAACCATTTTGTAAATATGCAATATCTGTTTCAGATCAAAATAAACTCTGTGAAAGCAAATATTTACTTGTCAAACAAAGATAAACATAAAAGGAAAATAAGGGTATTTAGTATAAATAATATTTATCTGAAAATGTAATTCTGTGATCAAAACAAAATGCTTCTTTTAAGTGATAAACTCTGTCCTGCCATTCTATTTTTAAAATAAATGTTGCATTAATTAACTTTTTAAAATTTGAAATGCTATAAAGAAAGGAAAAGTATTTGAAACAATCAACATGATACAAAGCAAAATGCATATTTCTTGCCTCTGAAGTTAATAAGGGTTGTAAACACAATTATGAACTTTTTAAAAAATCTGTAAAAACATCTAAAAGCTTAAACAGTAAACCTTACTGAAAGAACAAACTCTGCTTAAAGCAACATTGCACAAAGGCTACATCAACAGATCGGTCTTGTAGTACAGCATCTTGAAAGAAAATGAGAACACATTTCTGTTTAATTACAAAAAAAGGGGTTAGAATATGATAAAATCAAAGGAGCACTTCTTCATACATTGAAAAACAAAATCTTAATAAGTAATTCTGGTCTAGTTTCTAGTGAAAATATCCTATTACACTTAAAATAAGACAAATTAACTTAAAAGTAACTTTTCAGCAACATATAGAGTTTTAAGTAAGTAATTCTTTAATATTGATGAGAAAGTACTTGCTGTATTGGCAGATAAATTAACTTATAGGAAAAATATCTTGTTATAAGTTAAATAATCTTCCAATATAAACAGTACTTTTTGATCAATATTAAGGAATTATTTACTTAAAACAAGATCTTAAAATCTTGCGGAAAAGTAATTTTTACATTAATTTGTATTATTCACAAGGTATCTTTGAAAATAAATACAATTGAAATGTAAAGTAACAAAAACATACAGCCAAACCATGAAAACATAAAATCAATTGCTATATGACTGAATGCATTAAATATTTAAATATGAAATTTAGAAAAAAAAAACTGCATTCAAAATTTCCAACCAAAACAAAAAGATGCTGTAAATACCTCCCATCAACTTCAAATTATGTCCATTTCAAAGTAATTACTGGAGAGGATGTTGTCGAACTCTGTGCGAAAGTCTGGGTAAGAACTATAAGTGCAAGGAAGTTCTAGGGTAGCTCCACAGGTGCGAGCAACAGGCCTTCTATTAAGCCCGGTTTCAGTGTTGAAACAAATGAGAATTTTGTCAACACAGATTACAGAAGAGCCGGTGCAGAAACGCAGTATTTTTTCGGCCTTGTCTTCATCAGCATTTTTTACAAAACGTTGAAGGTGGTTAAAGGTTGTCTGTTCTCTCTGGGACAGCGTCACATTTGCTGATTCAAACAGCTGTAACAGTCTTTTACCTGAGGCCTTCTTTTTTTCATACAAAGACAACAGACTTTTCTTGTCAGCAAGTTCCACTTGTACACATGCCATGGATGTGGAGAAGCAATCCAATATATACTTTGGCTCTTGAAGAATTGCCTTGTGAGCCATGGTTTCAATGGCCTGCTGAATGTTCTCATTGGGAGGCAGGAAGTGGGACCCCATCCTTGTGAAGAGGTCTAGCAAGTCCTCTTCATCACCTTGATCCATGGTGCCCTGTAGAGCCTTCTCAACAGCTGATCTCTCTACTAGAGGGAGGTAGTTGAGAAATGATGGGATCAATACATCATCATCCACTGATTCAATTCCATGGACACAAGCTAAAATGAAAGCTTTCGATAGCCTCACTGGAATGACTCCATGGTCTAGAAATCCTTTGACCCAAATGTGTCCAATGGCTTGCCATTCAGACTCACAAAAGTCAGGCCTCAACCTGGGAACTCGCTCTGTTTCACCCTCACACTGTTCCAAAAACTGCTCCCAAAATGCAGTGTAAACCTCCCTTGATACCCCAGCATCATCGATTGCTCTTTCATTCACAAACTCCATTTTTAAAGTCTGATTCAAAAGGTTGTTTTCCATAAACACAGCCAAAAGATCTTCCACAACCTTGATCCTGCGAATTGACACATGTAGATGGTTTGCTAGATTTTCTGAGTTACCAGCTGAAACAGATTGGGGCAGTAGACCGCTTGAACTTGGGTGAGAATCTTCGGGTGGAATCAAGCCAGAGTCCTGGGTAAAAGATAAAGCAATAACCATTATTAACAACACAGATACAAATATAAGATTTCTACAAACAGATTGGACATTTGTTTGTTAATATTCTCTTCATTACTATGTTATGATTACCAAGCTAATTTGTAGAACTTTGGAAGATCTGGTGGAACACTAACCCTTCTGCTTAATCCATACTTTAATACTTTCATATGATTTTTTTTAATTAAATAGAAAATACCAATTCAATTAAATGAAAAATATATATTCAATTCAGTAAAAAAATATGTATTAAATTCAAAAGATGTAATAATTGCATGACCTTTAAAAAAAAGGTGGTACTGAGTAGTTCATTACAGAGGAGAAAATGAGCTCTGGGTTGTATTGACTGTGTCCATTTCACCTGGCCAGTTTGTCCTGCCTCCATATTACTGGTTTGCATTTGTGGTGAGAAGAGACTCCTGGCTGAAGGCAACAGTATCGGGGAACCGTGTCCAAAGGGACTGCTGAGATCGTCCTGAATGACAAAGTTGTACAGTATTGTAATATATAAAGTTATGTTTGATTACAGCACACAACACAAGTGTTAAACTATTCATACCTTTGCCTTAAGATAGATATTTATTTCACAGTTGATTAAAAATACATCACAAAAAAACTATGTAAATTCTACCAAATAATATGTTACTATTTTACCTCAATTCAAATGTCACATATCACTTCTATAAGTATCTAAATCGTATCACGCCAAAGCGTTTCTGATCTTACCTGTACAACTTCTTCAGTGTTGTCATAATTTAGTGTTACAACGACTATGTCACTGTCATCATCCAATCCAATTAGGTCCTCTTCAGGATTCCATACAACCGTGTCTCCCTCATCCATGTGTGGAACAGATCCAGAATTTTCAGAGCTGAAGGGCTGGGGCTGCCGAGGTGTGGATCCAGAATGAGGTGGATCTGTAAAATCAACAACTCCAGAATGGTTGTAGGAAGAGTCTAGGTGATTCAAAGTTTGATCATCACAATCCTCCATTTCACCAAAAGATCCTTTTCTAGCTGTTGGGGTTGAATCCATGTCATTTGGTTGTTCAGGACTTTGACAATCTTCTTCAGATGAATACTGAACTGTTTCTTCTTTCTTTGTGCACATGTAAAACCGTAGAAGCTTCAGCTTGGTTTTTTCATAAAGATTTCCGACTGTTTCATCTAAAGAAATCAGATTTTTTTTGAAGTCACAAACTTCAAAAAGAAAGTCTTCAATTACCCCTTTGGTGGAGGTCCCATCTGGAAAAAAAAGCTCCTTTCCCATTTCAAGAATTTGAGAAACAGTTGTACTTTTATCCACTGTTGCATGCCTCGTTCCTCCACCATTTCTTGTTCTCACTTGTTGGTATTCATCAATGTGAAAATGAAGCCACCCAATTTCAATTTTTCTCAAAGTCCTCCCTGCTGCCTTGCTTCTTCCTCTTGCCATCTCCACCCCTTGCATTTGGAACAAACCAGATGTGCTACAAACAGCTCTTTTGGTCCTAGATCTCATTTTCCGTGCTCCAATTTTATCTCTTAAGTTCTGGAGAAGAGTATCTTTTTCTGCAATAAGTGTACTTTGCTGACAAAAAGACAGAACTGCTATTCTGTCACCATATGAAGTGATGTAATTGGTCATCTGTTCGTCTGTCATTATAGACAGCACAGCCTTGTCCACCTGGAGACATAAAAAATAAAAAAATAATTATAATAAAGACATCCACATCTTTATATATATATATATATATATATATATATATATATATATATATATATATATATATATATAGTAATAGTTGTATTTCAGAAAGCCATGCGAAGACTTCTTGTGTAGCACTATCGCTGCTAGTTATGGGTCGCATAATTTGTTGTGCCGTTGCCATAGTAACCCCCTTCTTTGAAGACAAATTGTAGAATGTGTGGTCAAACTTTAACAGATAAAACAAGTTTTTCTTGATAAAATACAAAGCGGTTCTTAGCTAAGGCTATCAAACGTAGTTTTTCACTGAGCGGATATTTATCAAACAATGTTTTATGCGATTATATTTACCTTGTCTCTTTGCATGTGCATGATATCCTCCTCTGGGACATCTCTGGACCGCAGAAAATGATATAAGTCGTCCTCCATAATCAATGTAGACACACTCCCCCACGTTTACCGCATAAAAACATGCCTTTCCCCCCCAAAAAAGTAACTCGCGATTTTTCAGAAATGTCGCGGGATCTCGAGATAATAAGTCGGGATAATAAGTCGGGATCTCGAGATAATAAGTCGGGATCTCGAGATAATAAGTCGGGATCTCGAGATAATAAGTCGGGATAATAAGTCGGGATCTCGAGATAATAAGTCGGGATCTCGAGATAATAAGTCGGGATCTCGAGATAATAAGTCGGGATCTCGGGATCTCGAGATAATAAGTCGGGATCTCGAGATAATAAGTCGGGATCTCGAGATAATAAGTCGGGATTTCTTTCCTTTTTTTTTCTCTCCATGTCCCCTTAGGGGCTCCGTAGTGCCCTGTCAGGTTAATAAGTGGGATTTCTTGCCTTATAAATAGTCATGAAAATAAAGAAAACCCATTGAATTAGAAAGGTGTGTCCAAACTTTTGGTCTGTACTGTATATATACAGTATATATATATATATATATATATATATATATATATATATATATATATATATATATATATATTGGTTGTTTGTTTGTTAAAAAAACAAACAAAAAAAGGTTTTAAGTGGCGGTCTTCTTTGAAAGTTGTAGACATACATCACACCAATAAAAACACTAAACTCCTGCTTTAAGGTTATTTTAAAGTGCTTTTAATTTGACAATACTCATCCCAAATTCTAATTTATTGAATTTGACTGTACATATAACTGAGATTGAGACTATTCATACAGTACAGAGCTGATATTAAAACAATAACCTTGATATGGAAGCATCTAAACTTGCCTGGCAGAAGAGCCAGAGTCCATTCCTCCCCCAGGGACCCTCAGACCTCCCTGAGGATCACGGCTAAGCAACATGTCAAACACTTTACATTCAATAGTCATTTGCATGATGTGTGTTAATTTTTTGGGACGTTGGAAGGATTTGTTCCCTTTATTGTGATTCAAGCTTTGTTTGGGTCCTAGTCTTTTTTTGTAGAATATAACCACACTTTGGAACCCATAATGTGTCCTCGGTCCAAAGTAGACTGATCTCGCTATTCTGTTGAGTTCTCCAGAGTTCTGGTATGACTTTATTATTTGATCTGAATGTCAAATGAACTACGTTGGGACTATTTGTTTGGAAACACAGCGGATGCGTGTGCGAGCACCGGCCACCGGCTCTTGCTGCAGTTAAGTTGCGCAGCATCCGCTGTGTTTAAAAACAAGTAATCCCTCTAGGATCTCAGTTTGCTATTATTATCCAAACATAAATAAATTATTAAGATTAACTCACCTGTATGATCCCCATGCAGCAAAACTGAAGAAGGTTTTTGTCTAAAAATCCACCATCAAAGTAACCGTTGTCTCTGATGTCTCCAAAAAGGGACAACCAGAACTCCACACACTGGTTACGAAGGAAACGCCACCAATATTCAATTCTTTGATTAGCTGTACTTGCTCCTTCCAGGTAACTGTCAAGGGTCTCGTTTGGTTCCGTTGGTACAAGGAAACGCTGGAAACTTCTCACATGGCCATTTTCGGTTCCAAGATCACCACGTACAACTCTAGGGCAGCCATTTAAACGCTGCACCGCTTCGATGTAATACCCCCCGATCACCTTTGGATTACTACTTGTTGTGTAAGCATTAAGCCAGATTATTTTTCTTGAAAACCCATCAATACTTGCGTTGATGCATATTCCATATGGTTTAAGTTTGTCGTAGGAGTCCATGTGCCAGATGAAGTTTGGTCCCTTTGAAAAGTAATTTCTCCGTCTGAGACGTCTTGCCTGCCTCAGTGCCACCCCTTGGGGATCCAATTCCTTCAACACAAAGCGCACATCTTCTTTTCTCACACGAAGTCCATGCTCTCTGCATTTAGCGTACATCCATCGGTAACCGTGAAGCTGTCCAGAGGACTGTAGCTGGTTATTAATGAATTCTACCAAAACTGCCAAGTCGGAAAAGGACTTGCGCCGAATGAGTCCCCGCGCTCTGAAAACTCTCTTCAGATGTCTCTCACTAATACTAAATCCATGTCTGCTGTCAAGCACTGATTTAATGTGTTTATACTCAAGCCCAAGCTCGAAATAAAAATCTATATATCTACCCCATGGGTGGGTGTCCTCCATCACTGTGATTAGGTCGTTATGTACTGATGTCGGGATCTCGAGATAATAAGTCGGGATCTCGAGATAATAAGTCGGGATCTCGAGATAATAAGTCGGGATCTCGAGATAATAAGTCGGGATAATAAGTCGGGATCTCGAGATAATAAGTCGGGATCTCGAGATAATAAGTCGGGATCTCGAGATAATAAGTCGGGATCTCGGGATCTCGAGATAATAAGTCGGGATCTCGAGATAATAAGTCGGGATCTCGAGATAATAAGTCGGGATTTCTTTCCTTTTTTTTTCTCTCCATGTCCCCTTAGGGGCTCCGTAGTGCCCTGTCAGGTTAATAAGTGGGATTTCTTGCCTTATAAATAGTCATGAAAATAAAGAAAACCCATTGAATTAGAAAGGTGTGTCCAAACTTTTGGTCTGTACTGTATATATACAGTATATATATATATATATATATATATATATATATATATATATATATATATATATATATATATTGGTTGTTTGTTTGTTAAAAAAACAAACAAAAAAAGGTTTTAAGTGGCGGTCTTCTTTGAAAGTTGTAGCTTTACAATGCATCATTCACAGCTGATGATCTTCAGGATTCAAATTTTTTTAGCTGAAATACCATTTTGTCTGCTAAACACTGTTCAAAATTGATATGTTCAAAAGATGAATCAAAAGAAATTAGAACAAACTGTGACCTAGGTGCCAATTTATGCCTTGAATGATTCACAGGTCAGTGTTAAGCAGCTTAAAAAAAATTTCCTCTGAAAATTGCTAAAGAGACCAAGCAGAAAGCCTGAAGAACTGTTGATTAAGACAACTTTAAAGGATTACCTGGATATTTGACTCCTTAGAAGGTACAAATACGGAGAAAAGTTTATTGCACAGTATTGTTTATTAGTCATTTGACAAAGCTTTCTGATATAACGATAAAATATTTACCAAAAAGAAGGTTGTGATTAGTGAGCATAGCATTGGCTACACAGGTTTACTGTCAGTGCAGCAGGCTGCTGGATGTCTTGTTAAAGAAGTTGTGTGTATTCATGTGTGTATGAGTCAGATGGGGGATGGTGGGTGGTGGTAAGGGCAATTAAAATGACAAGCTGGCAATTAGCAATCCTCCAAATCCCCTAAAGAGATGGCTAATGTGGCTAATACATCAGCTTGTTTGTGTTTGAGGGTGCTGTTTGTGTGTGACTGTGTGCAAAAGGGCTGGCCCTGGGCGTCGACTGCAGCTCTAACTAAACTTTGAGCAGAAACAATAGATCTTTGTGGCATTAAGGTCTCGTTAGCTTCCTCTCACACCTGTCTACACTAATTCAATTGGCCAGCTAAGAGAAAAAAACTACTAGTAAGCGTCAAAGAAGAGACTGCAATCACATTGTCAGCAAAATGTTAAACTCAAAAAACAGTCAAATTATGCAAACAGGACAAAAATATCTTGTTTGGTTCATTTCAAACAATTATGGAGCAAATTAAATTCAATGTTCCATTGAAGTTTAAAGTTTACAATGAGAAAGAAAATCTTAAATCTGCTCTAAGGTTCCACTTGTTACAGCTCCACTGAAGGGGAAACCACTGGAATAAATACAGCAACCAAGACTGATAATCTGGTATTGCAAAATAATCTGAAACATTTAAAAAAAACTGAACTGAAAACTGGCATGTCCAGAACAAAAAATCAAGAGCTAATACTGAGATCTTGAAAAGTTGTAAGAGACTTCCTATTTTACCATGAGATGTGCATGTCACCTTGAATCAGGACTCCTTAAATTGAAGGGGTCAAAGTTCACCTACCATTGTTACATCTGTTAGCATCCAAGCGAGTGGGTCATGTAGCCAAATTAGCAGATATGTGTCAAAGCGACGCTCTACTCAACCATTCATCCATGACGGTTAACGCGTCAAAAAGCAGGAAGTGGTCGGTTTGAAAGGGTTATTTGTTGGCAAAATATGGTTGATAGAAAAACGGGAACTATTTTGTGAAAAGACAAAGAGAAAAACATTCAAAACATTCATGGTCTCTACAGGCAATAGCCCTCTCCAGGAAAACTATCTTCTACAGGTTTTGTTAGTTTTAGGCCCAACCTTTACTCCTCTTAAGCTGATATTTCGGTTCTTCCATGAGGAAAACAGCTGTCTACTTCCGATCTTGGTTTGTAATCATAAGGAAGGGGAAAACTTATAAAACGACTCCACTGTTATTTTAGTTTAGAGATTAATATAAAGAAATAGTATCAATCCACAAAGTGGGCACGTGTGTCAACTTTACAAAAAACACAACATAAATTTTGTGTTGAATATCTGTAGGAAAATGTAACACAAACAGATTTTTAAAACCTGTACAGGAGAAATGATCTTCCAACGCAGGATTCATCATTTTCACTCTGCGATGTGTTACAAGTGCTTCCACTGAGCATAAAATTGCACAAATTGCAATCATGAAAATATATTTGCTTAATGGAAACATGCTAGTTGATAAAACAAACTCCTGGTTTTTTGATAAAAAGTTTTTTCTTCTGCATCAAAATGAATGTATTTCACAAAACTGCAATGGAAACACTCTGCGTTTCATATTTAATAAAAAACACCGCAGTTGCAAACTCCGTTCTCAGGTGTGTTTTCTCTGCCTACATATTATCTTTGGTCATAGGTTGGATTATCACTATGATCAAAATCAGTTGTGAGCATTTTGGGAAATTAATCCATCGATGTGAATTATACAATGAAAGTGTGAACGGATATCAAAAACTAAAAAAAGACAATTTTTTACAGCCGTCGAATGAAAGCTGATATGCTGCCTGTATGATGCCTGATTCAAATTTTGAATCAGGCATTATTTTGTACATTAGAGCTGATTTTCTGTTAAATTATATATTTTTTCATGTAGCTTTGGGATCTTTCTCATTTTTTTTACACACTCTGTGCACACTGAGTTACATCATTATGTCCTTTACCCATCTGAAATGTTTTACTTCGTTCCAGTGCTGGGGGGTTTAGGGGGGAAACGACTATTTTCCCTTTGGTGCAGCACATTTCGTGGTCGGCTTCCCTACACCGTGTATCGGTGCAGGCCCAGTAACGGCCAACGTGTGCCCAGATGAGATAACGTGGTGCAGGCTGGGGGGTGGGTGTGGGGGTGGTGCTAGGGAGGCCTGCCTCCAGAGGGGGGGAAAAAAAAAGGGAGAACTTGGAGCATGGCCAAGTCTTTCTTCCACGCCGCCTTTCCGACTCGCTCCTTCTGTCATGTAGCGGGCTGCATGAAACAAGTCAATACAGAAAGGGAGCACAAGCAACGAACAAACGGGTTGGAGGGTGTGTGTGTTTGTGTGTGTGCAAAGAAGCACAGAAATAGAAAAATACACACACTTGCGTGCGTGTGTTGGTGGAATTATCATAGAGAAAAGACGTGCAGTGACTTCCTTCATCAGAAACCTTGGCAGGTGATCAGAGGAGAGTAAGCTATTGTTGGAAGACCCACCTCCCCCTTGTGCGCGCACACACATACACGAACACACGTTCTCCACCTTCCTCCCCCACTTCAACGCTCCTGCCTTCAAACTTCAGCATTGCTCCGTGCCACTGTGACATCTTCTTTCTAAAGTTACAATTAAAGATGCCTAAAGTGTGTATGGGAACCACAGCGAGTGTGTTAAAAGGATAGGTGGCTGTGGCGCAAAAAACTTTGATTGGCAAACTTTATCTAGGGTCCCTGAGGGACTGTGCAGCCACTGTAAACGATTTATCGGAAAAATGCATCCCAGAATGCACCTGGGGGGCGTGGGAGCTTGTGCCCCAGGGCGATTATTGAATGACCTCTGAGAGCGTGACTCCTGCTAACCTCCCAGGCAAATTAACTTCTTTCTGCAGTGAGGAGGTGGGTTCAGATCAACAACAGACCAGGAAGACTCAAAGCAAAGAGGGCGCCTGGTTCAAACGGAGGTGACAGTCAGTGATCTGATATTTACTGTAAAAATGCAGCAGGTGATATTATAGTTGCAAACTTTCAAGAGGACAGGATCTGGTTGATCATGGTTGATTGGATTGTTTTACACAGTCAAATGATCCAAAAACCTGTTCACCTCCCCCTAATCTGTGGTGGCACTGCACCAAGAACCACTGAAGGAAATGACACAAAAACTTCTGAGGAAGATATGAATGCAACTTCCTTTGTCACAAAATGTACACAAAAATTGAGTGGTGACAGTTTTTAGTGGTTGTAGGATTTCTCTTTTGTAAGAGACCACAATTCTCGTGCTTGAGCTAGACTCAAGAGTTTGTTTTGATTGTATTTATCCAAAATGTCTTTCCCGCGTCCTGATAATACTTGGCATTCTCCGATGTATTGGAACTGGACCAGAGTTCACTTCAATCAAATCGAGACCTAGTTTTTAGGGTTTGTGGACTAGAGTTGGTTTTTATTGGTTTGAATCAGCGTTTCATTACGCATTCACACCTCCCCAACAAACCGGATTTTCTAGGCAAATTAATTAGAGTTGGATTAAAGTGGACTAAATAGGGCAGATGTGAATGCACCCTAAAGATCTTTTGTTTACTTACCTAGTCTGAATTTCAAGGCAGCTAATGGTCCTCCATTAAAGACCAAAGTCAGAGTATCTGTCCCCTCAGGTCCACCATCCAAACCAGCTCCCCACTGCAGTCCAGCCAGTCCTCCAGAGCAGTTCAGGTGCTGAGTTAGTCTCAAGGTAGCTGCTGGAGCGGCTTCTTCTGCTACCAGAGCCATGTTTAAAGGTGCCAAGCCCACATCAAAGCACATCACTTCCTCCTGTCCCCCCACCATAATGGCAACAGCCCCCGCAGGGTGCCAGGCCATGTACGAGGGCGGTACAGGGCAGGAGGCCAAGACCGATACCGCCCGTCTGTGGTCGTAGAGCACTAAGGAGGAGTCCCTCAAGCCTAGGAGGAGAGTGGTCTCACATGGGTGACGAGAGCAGGAGAGAGGAAGTGATGGCAGAGGGATGGAAGTGATGGATGTGCGATGCAGGCGCCCTCGTGCACATTCATACACACAGGTAACAGCAGACAGTCCTTGAGGTCCTGCGGGTAACTCCACTGTCAGCATCTGGTAGTGCTGAAGATGGCTGAAGCAGCAGTCCAGGGGGTTGCCTGTCGTCCGGACAGAGCAAAGAACCTGTGGTTTAAAAATCAAGAAACAGAATTTGATCCAGATAATTTAAAGTCTCAATCCAACTCTGAGCTCTCCATATTTTGCTTCTACGGACATCATTCCTGTCAAAACGTTTTTTTACCCCCTAAAAGACCTGGGTTACACCATACATGTCGTGGCAAAATGATTAGAGGTGAAACCAGCCAGGATTACTTTTGAGTGTTTATAAAAGATGTAGAGAGGCAGAATTGCACTTCTGAACCTGGCCAAAGATAGTTATTCATAAACATACTTTAATCAAGCAACAATTTGGTTATCAGAAAGTTCTCAGACAAAACTGGTGTCACACAGTCAGATTATGTGGGGTTTAAGAGTCACACAAAGTTTCAGTCCGCTTTAATCGTATTCCAGTTAATTTGCTAGAAAGTCCAGTTCGCTTGGGGAGGTGTGAACGAGTAATCGAACTCTGACGAGGACCAAAAAAGTGAACTAGGTTTCTAGTCGCATCAATGTTTAGGTCAAATGCATATGTGAACACCAAGGCTTCTCCAAAAGCTTTAAGTGTATTATGGAGCAGGGCATACTGGGTAAATTCAATGAAAACAAACGCAAGAGTCTAGCGCTAGCAGGAGAAATGGCTTGAAGTCTTTTACCAAAGACAAAAGAGAAATCCTACAACTGCTAAAATTTCGTGAAGAAGAATGTAGTGCTTATGACTTCTCCAGATGTGTTTGTGTCACCTCCTTCATTTGGTTAGTTTGACACTAACCAAATCCGGTTAGTGTCAAACTAACCCGCACCAGCTGAAAATAAAATACTTGTTGGAACTTTGGTCCCTAATCAAACGGAGTCTACTGGACTATGAGGTATAAAAACAGCCGAAGACAGGAAAAGCTTAGTCTAATATAATGTCAGACTGTGTAAAGAAAAGATTGTGCCTTTCATACACAATCTTTAAGTGTATAAAAGATTGTACACACCTTTATACACCATACACCATATATGGTGTAACTCCAGATATTTATCTATACAGTATAGATAAATATCTGGAGTCAACAGTAAATGTGAGCCGTAGTTTGCAACTAATTATTCCCCAAACTAAACTTTTGGAGTGCATGTCAGCATGACAAGGCAATCAATACAGACATTTCTATATCATGTATAGCATAGTATAGTAACATAGTTATAGTATAGTTCTATATTTATATGGAGTAATGTTATTACTAAATTTACAGTTTTTGAACAAAAAAGGAAGAAGACCAAAGGAAAGAGAGAGCATGACAGATAGAACCAAGTCACCTCTTGGAAGCAGCTCTAAACCCCAAGAGATTAAGCAAAAACAAGGTCTTCCACCCTCATAAACACCCTGCTGTCAATCAAGACAGCTAATGATAAGAGCTCTATTTTAACTCAAGGTCAACAACATCTTCTCCCTGGGCATGGCACGGCTTGGCACAAAGTGATAAACAACCACCACTGTTTACCTCTGCAAGGAGCCAGGAGCTCAGCATTAGAAAATGACAGCGAAATAAAACCTGCTTCGTGTGATATACAAGGAAACCTCAGAGTCTTTGGCCAAAGATGAAAATCCAGAATGACGATTATTTGTCTCTGGACTACAACCAGGTTGCAGGCACAAAGACCCTGCTAAGGAAACTGACAGCTCAGAAGACAGTCCATGTCACGGTTTTTGATGAAACACCCACCTTGAACCAGAAACCGCAGGAGGAGACAACAGCCCGCGATAAACAGCAGTCCAACAGTCACTAACAGAGCCTTTTATAAGGGATTTCACCTTACCAAAGCCTCTATCAGAGCCTTGCATTGACCGTGGCAGCTTTGGCTAAATGAGCTCATTTCTTTTTGCCGTGTAGACAGAAAGAGGGATCGGCTGCCTGCCTGCCTTCCTTTCCTTTTGCAAAGCTGCTCGGCCCAGTTTTTTGGCAGGCATTGCCAAAAAGAGACTTAGAAGGAGGAAAGCTTTTTTTCCCCCTGCCTGCTTCCCCCTGCCCATGGTCTACAGCAGGAAAGAAGCAGATGACTGTCCTCCCGAAAGCTTTTTTTCCTCCCTTCTCTATAATCCCCATAGAGCAAGCTCCTGCTGCTCCGCAGGGGGTGAATGCTGTGTGTCAATGTGTGTGTTTATTTGAGGCATCAGGTAAGAGGGGCTCGATTCCGGTAAAAGGTGGTCTATCCCTGTGAGAGCTACATTGCAGTGGGGATAAAGCGACATATGCATTGAATAAACAAGCATGCAAGCACACTACAGGAAAGGACCCATTGACTAGTCTAACAGAAAGCTGTCACAGTCAGCTTTCCCATTAGTGGGGCCTATTTCAGTCCCACTAATGCTTGGTTCTCGCAAGATTTTAAAATTGTCGTCCAATTTTCAAAACCTGAGACCACATACAGTACATGATGATAAAAAATGTTGGTAAAACAGTTTGCGGTATCGAGTCACACAGCAGGAGCAACACACCACGCACAAGCCAATTTCACTCACCAACATTCAAACGTCAGACAGAAAATCTCGCAAAACCTCTCGAGACCAAATGGGAGTTCAGAGTGAACGAACATGGCCGACTGGGAAGAAGCAACAGCGATAGTTTGTGGACTATAGTTAATTCAGAGTAAAATAGCAAAAGATGTCTCTGACATCCACCAGACTTTCTGGTGTGCCATGACAGTTGTTTTGCCTTGTGTATTTTGGATTCCCTTCCATGTTTCACCTCACTTTCTGATTGGCTACATGTCACATTCAACAGGCTGTGTTCTCGTTTTTTCTCAGTCAAGACAATCAAATATGTTAAATATCCCCGATTTTAGACTGGAGCGGTCCCGATGACCTTTGGAAGGGACCAGGTCACTCTTAGCACACCTAAGAGTGTGTTAAGTAACTACTGCAGTAGTTACTAGTAACAGTAGTAACAGTAGTTACTTGTAGTTTGTAAATTATCCCAGCCTTTGTTTTTTTTTCAACAAAAAAAGAAAATATTTCACAGCTTCTTAGGCTTTAAGGAGATACATGAGCTTACCTACTGTAAATATTTTAGTCTAAAAACAGTCGTGTCTGTATGATTAATAATCCACAGATATAAAGTGATATAAAGGTAAAGGTAATTTTATTTATATAGCACATTTTCAGCAACAAGGCAATACAAAGTGCTTTTCAGGATTTAAAAGGAAATACAAGCAAAATAACAAACCAAAGGAAAGAGCAAAAGAAGAAAAAGCGAATAATGTTGATCCAAAGTAAATACTCCTACTCAGGGTTGGTAGATAAGTATAAGTAAGTATCCTCTGGTCTAATTTCTTTTCTGGGTTGGAAGAACAGGAGTCTAAAAAGCAGTTGCTAAGGTAGTTTTTCTGTTTTCCAAGTTCTAATCCCTGTTCTGGGTTGCTAGATAAATATAAGTATTCTCTGGACTTTCTAAGTGTGTTCTAAATTTGTAAAAGTAATGAGTACTCCACAGTTTCTAAGTAATAATAAAAACTATACAGGCCTTTGCAAAATTATTCACAACTCTATAACGTTTTCCACATTTTGTGACTTTACATATGATAGCACTGGCTTTTGTTTAGGAGCAGCAGAGTAAATGTTTCAAAAGCTACACTTTTCAATTTTTTTTTTGTAAAAATAGTTTTCTTTCTACAATTCTCTGCTACTATGTCTTTGGCTACCAAACCAAATCTGAATAAATTGAGATGTTTGTGGTGTTATTTTGCAAAACAAAAAAACTGCAAAGAGTTAGATGACTTCAGCATAGCACTCTTTAGCACTATGGTAATAAAAAAACAAATCAGCTCTGGAAGCATTAAACCTTCTTCATATATTCTCTTTACAATTTACATAGTAGATTACAAGCATACACACAGCTAAAGCTCTGTCAGCCAGTGAACTCTCCTGAGCTTCTAGCTGAAAATGAGAATGTGAAACGTATCAAATAATTCTAAGCGTATAATGTAGAAAAAGGAGGATTAAGGTCAGAAAAGGACAAAAAATATTGAAGACAGAGGGAAACGTACACAAAAGACGATAAGAAAGAGGAAATAAAAAAGAATTGTGAGGCAAAGCGCAAGAGAAAGGAAGAAACGGAGAAAGGCACGGCGAGAAGAGATGCAAAGAGAGCGGAGACGAGAGGAGAAGGAGACAGAGAGGCAGAGAGAGACCTCTACTAAGTAGCTTTCTCCTGGTTATTGGTTTCAGTGACTGGTCAAAACTATTCTTCTCTATTCTTCCTCCCTCCTTCTCGCCGGCACCCTTTCTCCCCCTCCGTGGCGTGAAAGATAAAGCGGACGGGCCCAACTGTGTGGCTGGCCCTTGTTCACAGCAGTGGCCTTTTGAAGCCAATTTTCCAGCTCACGGAGCAGAGAAAGACGGGGAGAGACGCGCGGAGAGAGACGGAGGGACTTGGAGGAGACCGGAGGGATGAGGGTTTGTTGAGAGTGGAGAGAGGTGGGGGGCACAGGGTGGGACAGGGAAGTTTTGGGCATGTGGAAAGAGGGTTGGAGATGGGGTAGCAATGTGAGAAAATGCATTGGAACAGCAGAAGTACAGAAAAAAACAATATTCCCCACACCTTCTCTCTAGCAGCTGCTACCTATGAGTATTAGGAGATCCAAAACTGTAGCATATTCTGACTCATTATTCTGCATCTTCGATTTCATACTTGACAAAATTTACTTACCAAAGGACTTGCTGAACTTCAATTTCTACATCCTGTTTTTAATTTTATTTTAAAGTTAATCATTTTAGTTTCAAAATACATTACCAACAGGACTGAAACAGGTAGAAATGTGGGTTTTGTACGTAGTTTAACACTAAAACGTGAACTGAACTCTAAGGAATGGAGCAGCATCTTCAAAACAACAGAAAAGTTGTTTTTTTTAATTCAGATTTTATCTCCTCTGCATGTTAAGAGATGTACTGAAAAATTAAACAATTCAGGGTTTAAAAAAAAAACCCTGACATTTTCTGTGGTCCGTGAACACACCATACTGAAACTATCAGGTCATAATAACAACAACGCTCTTTAGTGTGGATGCCCTTGCAGCAAGAAGATTCAAAGTTTACTATTTTCAGCAAAATGAAGTCAGAATAAAAAGAAGATATTCAAAAGGAAGCTATATTTTCGTTGACATGTTCAAGTTTGGTAACTTCTCTGAACTTTTTTTGTTCAGAATGGCTGAACAGAAAAAGTTGCCTTATTTTATCCTTTTAAGCCTCAGTGCTACGCCAAGGTAAGTGCTGGATTTGGAAATCTCATAGTTATGGCAATGATCTACATTGCCAGAGTGCGGCATGAGGACCATTTGCTGTGATTTTCTGGAACAATTGGATCGTCAAAATTCAAATGGAAAGTAGTTCGTAGTACATAAAGTACTTGTCTGTTATTAACAACGTCTTTGCTTTCATTTTTCATTTTATACAAACAGGACCACAAATATGAGCAACTTTTACTGAAAAGCAAACTCGTGAATCCATTCATTAAAGTTGGCTAAATACAGAAACCATCCTTAAAGATAAAATAATGCTAATGTTACTGTGAATAGATTAAACATTATAATCCAAGAAAATAGAAAGCAATCATCCTGAATATTTATGGAGACATTTCGGATCTACAATGATGCATATGCTCCCTCTCTAAAGATCTGATTTTCATTTATAAACATTTCATTTGAAGTTTTTTTTCCCACTCAGCATTCACTGCTCCAGAACACACTGGAGCACTGGAGGAACTACTGTTCCTCGCAAATCACCAACATAGGACATTAAGGTAGGATAAAATTTCACCTCCATAATTTTGTTAATTTTAAATATCAAAGCCCAACATAACGTTGGCTGTGTTCACAGTTCACAGCAAGATAAAACACTTTACAAACTGTTCTTATTGATTCTTTGTGGATTTAAAAGAGAAATCAAAATAGGCTAAAATCTATACAAAAAACCTTTAACTATCTATCTGTACAAAAAGCTCTGATGCAGCTCTGCATTTTGTTTTGCTTTATTTTCCTTCTTTTCCAGAAGAAGTACAAAACTCACATCAATATTTGCAGAATACTCACATCCCAGGTACTCCGGCTTTCTACCGCAGTCTAAAACCATGACTGCTATGTCAGTAGATGTCTCTATTTCCATTACAAATGTGTTCAAAAAATTTTTGATATTAGCCTAATGTCAAAAAGGCACAATTTTGAAATGACATAATTTCCATTAAATAAGAAATGCAATTGATCGTGAATAAGGTTGTTTATGCAATAAGTCATAAAAGCATCATAAATGCAAAATATGTTCAGATTTCAGCAAGTAGTGCTCATCATCTGTCAGCCATCAGAGGAGAGGAGGGTGTTTTACTCAGGCGTTGGAGCGACAACGCCGACGTTTTGGGGAGATTGTAGTCAGTAATTTTACAGAAGAGTTGTGGATTCAACAGGTTGGAATAACACAACTTTCTATGAGTTGTCATGCTGTGAGAGCCCTGGTGAATCCAGCTGCACATTGTTCAAGGAGGCCAGTTCCTACAAATGAGTGCGTTGCTGCTGTATACAAAATGGTGTGACAAGAAAATAGTGTTTCCATTACAGTTTTTCAAAATACGGCAACAACGGACGGGAGAACAGCGACATCAACTGATTTTGTTGTCTGTCTGTTCATTGGATTCTGAAATAAACCAAATTAAAATAACAAAAAAGTTCTGTGTTCTGTTCATTTTTGTTCATTTTATGGCAGGAGGAGTTACATGCAGAAAACATGATGCAAACACAGATAAAACAACATCACAAACAGGGAAAAAACTGAAGGTATAAAATATGTGTTTGTTTTGTTTAGAAAGCCCTTAAATCATGAAATTCCTGGAAATGTTTTGTGCAAGCTTATTTGTTTGGCAAAAATGATGGAGGGAAGGGTGAAAAGAGAATGATTAAAAATGCTAACCGCATGCATTAAACTGTATGTTTTCCTTTTTACCTCTCCTTACTCTGTGCTTTTGGCTCCATTTATCAGCATGGGGAGTTTGTGTGGTGGAGTGGAGGTGGAGGGGGGTTTACGAATTAAGACCACATACGAAAGAGAAAAAAAAAAAAAAAGAAAAAATCTGACTTTTTTAAATGCCGAGAGACCGGCTAGAAAATTGGCTTAGCGCTTGCAGATAGTGAACTGAACAAAAGGAACATATATATGAGCTTGAAGTGATTGAAGTAGCTGGCGTCTCCCGCCGTTTGATTCCTGCCACGGCTCTTACATAAACTGCTCGCTTAATTTCACACCGCGCATCTGAAAAATGACAACAAACGCTTTCATTAGAACGCGATGCCGCAGACTTTAATGTTCTTGAGGCGACGAGGATGGAAGGGAAAGGAAAGGAGGAGGACGGTGGGGGGATGTCGGAGGAAGACGGAGAGGACTTAAAACTTGGTGAAGGAGGTTGATAAATGTAGAGCGCCTTCCCCCCCCCAAAAAAAACAACAAGCAGCAAACAACATCTGCTTTGATTATTTCATATTCATGCGCCCCCTTTCCCTCCTACACCTTCCCTCGGTCTCTCCTGCATGAATTTATTTGTCCTGCATCCAGTTGCTAATGCAGATCCCTCCACCCCTCTTTCCCTCTTGCTGCTCTGGTGAATATTTAGCATCTGCTTAACCAGGGAGCGGCGGAGTTAACGCGGGATCTTTCATGTGATTTCGGCGCAAGGCCAATCCCGACCTGATCCATCATCATGGATACGGTTTTGCCACAGGCCAGCCAATGTGCGTGTGTGAGGAAACCGGGGAACGTGTAGGCATTCTTTTTTTTTTTTATTTCACATGGTGATGCACAGAGGTGCAACGGACGTACCACCCTTAAGGTGACTAACACACCGCTTCCAATCCCCAATCCGTGACGACACGAGTCTCGGCTCAAATCTGCAGCTTTTATTTTCTTTGCAGTGCAGAGTCTGGAGGAAATGTATGTAACTGTAGTTATTAATGCAATAAAAGCATCAAAAACCTTCTGATTTAAGAACTTTTATCATCCACTTTGCAGTTTCAAGCTTTTTTAAGGCTTGTTGTCTCATAGCTTTGACTGTGTCTGGTGTTTTTAACATTTACCAGAAACACTTGAGTTCAAAATAACTTATGCTCAATATGCTGTGAGCCGATAATCAACGGTGAGGACACAAAAAGCTAAACTTAAGAAAATGATCAACCTTGTCTTCATGAAGTCATCAATAACTACACACAAAATGTCAAGCAAACAGGTGAATGCTATAACAATTACATACCTTGACATTGTAATTGTTCAACTTTTTACCCCAGTGTTTACGACTTTTAGGGTGTTTTTACATCTCATAGTCCAGTAGAATCGGTTCAATTTGGGACCAATGTTCCAATATTTCTTACATTTTCAGTTGGTGCGATTCGCTTTCACATTCCTCTGCGTCACAGCAACCAAATCCTTTGAAACACCTGTCCCCCCCGTCCACACACACATGTGGGGCACTGCACTAAGAACCATTGAAAGAAACAACATGGAAAGCTCTGAAGAAGACACTGAATGCCACTTCCTTCTTCACAAAATGTAAACAAAAATGGAGTGATGTCACATTTCAGAAGTTGTAGGATTTCTCTTTTTTGTTGGTAAAAGACCACAAATCATTTCTCCCATAGACTCTCGTGTTTGCTTTGGTTGTATTTACCCATAATGCCCTACGCTACAGTCTGCTTCCTGCTTTAGGAGCGGTCTCCAGTCAGTTCGCATATGCATCTGACCTAGGTTTGGAAGTGGACCAGAGTTCGCTTTTTTGGTCCACATGTCTATGAACGTCTTATTAATCTACTCCAGGTGTCTGCAACCTGCAGTGGCTCTTTTTTTTATTTTGATACATAAAAAAATATATATACAAGTTGCCTTTTGTTCATAAACTTAAGCAAGCTGCTACTACTTTGAGAAATTTTGGGAGTACATACAGCATATAGTTTTTTTTATCTTAAATGCAAATTGTTTATATTTTACAGACAGTTCTGTCTTAATTACAGTCCGGACCATGTTGTTCCTTCAGCAAATGGTCTTTTTCTAAGCCAGTGTACTGCAATTAACAACTAATCGATTACTTAAATAGTTGACAATTATTTCAATATTTGACTCATCATAATGAATCCGATTAATCGATTCAGTCCTACTGAGAAGCCTTATCTGGTTCTCTTGTTTGAAATGATAAATACATACAGGGCGTGTGTGTGTGTGTGTGTGGGGTGTGCATCCACCTTGAGTCCTTCAGTAGGTGAGCAGCTTATCAGGAACAGATTGTTTTTGTGCGTGTCTGCGGGAGTCCACGGCCACATCCCCTCGCTGAGCTCGTCCAGCGTCCACCAGCAGAGCGCCACATCCTGGAGACGGCTGAGAGCTACGCGCCTGCGAACTCCTCCACCCGGCCCGCCCACCTCCACACACATCACCTAGAAGCAAGAGCACACACACATACACGCGTGAACTGAGAAGGGGTCAAGAAGCCCGCAGAATCAAAACAAATCTTCAGGGGAAGTCGTTAGTTATTAATCCATTTGGATTTGCGTTCCTGGTCTGCTGTTTGGACACCTCGGGGCGTGGACACCTCCACCGCTGCAGACCCCGATGCCTCTCTTGTCCTTCCCCCGTTCTGTTTTTGTTGATGTCTGAGGTTGTGTTTTATCTTCCATTATTAATGTCTGCGTGGGCTTGTTGTTTTAGCGATGTGCATATTTTTTAGGAAGGTCCGCCACGCTCTACGGGCCACAACAAAGAGACGCACAGTAATGAGCTCTCGTGGCGCTTAAGGGGGGTGGGAGGGAAGCGTCTGGAGGAGCACACACACTCACAAAAGACACACATATGTAAGTTTGTGCATGTATGTGCATAAATGTACTGTATGTGTAACTGCAAGCAGAAGCAAAAAGGTGTTTAAAAAAATGCTTTCAAAGATGTACACACACACCATCGGGTGATTTAAAGCTGGTGAAATTACACTTTGACCTCATCATCACATTCAGAACGAAGCAGAACGAATGGCTTGCATGCACATACACACACATGAACCCGACCTCTAACATGCTGCAGAAGAGTCGTTAGGAAGTGGCAAACAGGTAGGAAAAAAGAGAACAACTGAAGATGACTGATGTTTGTAACACTTTCACTTGTCAAAGCCAATTTTAGCCAATCCTGATTGGGAGTTAAAATGTAAGAAAAAGAAGATCATAAAAAGTTTCTTTTATACTTTTATTTCAGGAGCAGAGGCAACTTCTTGCCACATGTGGTAATTCGTATTTTTCCGCAAAAGACAATTGCCATAACATAAGATATTATCGGAGACTTTTTACCAAAAAAACATGACCCATGATAAGTGAAATACTGCAGTAGTCCTTGTTGATTTCTGCTTGTCAACAAGATAGACCATCTCAACAACATGGCTTTATTTTAAAAAGTTACATCCATCAACATCAGCTTTTTCTACAATGAAATAATTTATGTCATGAGGATTTTACCAGAATATTGTTAAGCTAAAATGTTCCCCTTTACTTTAAACTATGAGCACCACTGAATGGTTTACTAGAACTGAAAGTTTGAATACGTGCCACTTCACCTGATTGGCTCATTTTTACAGTTGTTGAAGCGATTCTTTGCAGTACAGATATTATGTACAGCGCTATAGCAACAATAATGTGCAGGAGATGAATAGTAACTACGTACGTCAACGGAAAAATAATGTTTTGAGATTTTTACTTTTACTTGAGTAATACTGTTATGAACTGTTGCTATTCGAGTAAAATTTCCAGATACTCTAACCACTGCAAGGAACTTCACTGAACGAAGAACAGACAAAAATACACCAGATACAGACCTGCAGTTCATGTTGCAGTGAGACTTCTTGTTTATGCACAAGCTTTGTTGTTATAATGTTATTTTCTGTATTCTGAGCCCTTTGCAAATCAAGAAGATACAGTAAGCAAACACTTTAGTTACTCTGTTCTAACACACATGATACATACAGTATATTACCTACTATAAATACTAGTTTAAAAAGTTTCATACAGAAAATAATTTGATTTGGAAAAGTGTTTCTTCTCTATTTTATAACTATGTTATTTATGACTTCTTTATTTTTTCTCTCAGAACTGAATCGAAAACACCTCACTGATGCTGAAAACTGCTAATTAGAATCTTCTCTCCGTAAGACCGTCCACACCGAAGAGTGGCGTTGTCAGAGCAACCTGGTGGTACTCTGCACACTGCAAAAATACAACATCTTACTAAGTATTTTTTTTTCTAGTTTCTAGTTCAAATGTCAGTACACTTGAAATAAGACAAAACTAACATACAAGAAACTTTTCAGCAAGATACAAGACCTTGTTTTAAGCAAATAATTTCTTAATATTGAGGAAAAGGTTCTAGCTCCACAGGCTAAAAGACATTTTTCCCAAGTTAAATAATCTGCTAGTGGAACTGCGTTTTTAAATTAATGTTAATAAATTCTTGACTTAAAACAAGCTCCTATATCTTGCTGAAAAGTTAGTTAGCTTTGCCTTATTTCAAGTGTACTAAGATATTTGCACTAGAAACTAGACCAAGGTAAAATTTTGTGTTTTTGAAGCACATGATGGTACTATGTTTTTCCATGAGTAATGAAGAGTGATAATGAGTAATGAAAATGTATTTAAAAAAAAAAATTAAGGAAGACTGGAGTTTGAACATGGCTGGAAAAAACCCCAGAAAATACAAAAAGCAAACATGGAGAAAAGGGATATCGGATAAAGTAAATTTTTGGAATATATAATAAATGGATATTTACAAAAACACACGTTACTGTTCACATTAAACTGGCACCAAAGAGGCATGTTGTCAGGAGGAGGAATAATATGAAAATATCTCTTTACAAATGAATGTATCAGCACAGAAAAGGGGTTAAAAGCCTAAGAACTTGCAGGAATCGGTGCGCTGCCTTGTATGAGTAGAGAAGATTTGAGATGCAGCGGTCCATGTCTGCCCTCCTTGCTCCCTGAGGGGGGCAGAATTTTCTTTGGACACAAAATATGCCTGTGAATGATGGAAGAACATGTGATGATAAAGGGAACAAAGAGTTTTTCCCCGAACAGCTGAACAGGAGATCACTGACAGATTAGAAATGAAAACGAAGGGGGGAAAAAAATATCTAAAAATCACTGGGTTAATAACACACTCTATCTGTACCACCCTCATGCCCCCCTCCGTCCCCACCCATCTCCTTGCTCTTCAATTTTATTTTTTTTTTCTGCTGGCGTTTGCTGGTCAGCAATAATCAAAAACCACTTTCTCTGGGCCGGATTAGTTTAGCCCCCCCTACTCTCCCTTTTCCAGCTTAGCCCACTGGACCAGGGCAATGTGTTTGTGCGTGGGCGTGTGTGTGTGTGCTTGTCGGTGGAGGGTGGGGATGAAGAGTGTTGCAGGTTACATGCAGGCGTGTGCATGTGCGTTGACACTGGTGCGCAGAATGGAGTGGTGCTGGTGATGAAGGTGGCGCCTTATCAGGACTCTGCTTCTGGAAACAGACGCTTGGCGAGAACGATTGCATTGACGCACACACGCCGTCGTGGAAACGCGCGCACGTCTCCCACACACACACCTTGACGAAAAGGGCCTGGCCGTAATGTGATAATGCCTGGTTTAGCTGTTAGGAGCTACAGAGGGAGGAGACTGTTTTTAGGGAAGAAGAGGGCTGCTCTTGATCAGATCTATTACCAGCATCTATTAAAGTCAATCCAGACTAGAATGAAATACAAACATGAGAGAGTTGAAGGTATATCAAAATATAAATATTTTGATATATATACAGTATATACTGTATATAAATAACTGCATCTGGTCTCAAACTGGTTGTTCTGTCTAAAAATGACATTTTTGCAGGAGTGACTGCATACTAAGTTTACACCCAGAGTTTTTTCTTAGATGTTTGGTTTTAAATGGGTAAGGAAACAATTTAACTCTTTCTTTCGAAGTTGAAAGTGTAACTAATAAGGAAGCATTTTAGGCCCATTGTACATAGAAAAAAAATAGAAAAAAAGGAGGAAGTAAATTTCTGCCAAAACAAAAAATTTTGAAATTAATCTCAGAAATTTTCTAGAAAGAAAATTGGACATTTCTGAGTTTCAATCTCCAAAAACTGCTGACTTTATATTCAGAAAGTTTGAGATTAATCACAGAAATTTTGTAGACAAAATAGGGAAATTTTTGAGTCAACTAATTCTAAGAGTATCTAACTCCAACTCTTAAGTAGTTAGATGGATTGTTAGTTCATCTAATTCTACTTTATATAAATGAAACATCATGTATTGAGTCTTTTGTTTAACCCTACAACACCCAAATTTAAACTACTGCCACTTTTGAGACTAGATGCTTATAACTTTTTAGAACAATTTGTAGGTTTGTGTTTGGAGAATTTTTTAGGTGCTTAATTTTGTGGGAAACTTGACCCGATTTCATGTGATAGTGATCCAAAAGAAAACTTTAGGGTGTTGGAAAACAGGTGAAATGAAGAAACAACAAAAAAAAAAAAACTGGCCAGGGATAGAGAACAAAAACATGACACCTTTCCTTTTTGTCTCATTGGATTTCTCCTCCTCTTTTATGGTCGCTAAATTCAACCTGAAAACATACACGCATACACACACACATCAACGTGGCCTTCTGTACCTTGATTTCAGAAGATGAGAGTTTGTCTGTTCGCCTGCCAGGCTCCAGGGAATCCTGGCTCTTCTTGTTCAGGTAGACGCCGGCGACCTGGCTCTGCTCCAGGAAGGACAGCAGAACCAGCCGATCGCTCAGCACCGCTGGAAATGACATCACCACACTCAATATCACTACCCTAAACTGAAAGGACAACAGCAGCTTTACACAGCAGAGAGGACACTTAAAGAAACCATATGATCGCCTTGCACAGTCAGCTACTGAGAATTAATATATACTTCCATATTTATTGGTTAAAAAAAGATAATAATAATAACAGATATAATCCATCCAGATCTAAAAACTTTCTATTTACAGTTCGTCCTTTTTGCTTTGTTTAGGTATTATTGCACAAATATTACAATGTAGTGGCTGCTTTGGCAACCTGACACCCTGTTTCAAATATACTTTGTAGAAACATTTTTCACTAAGTTACCGCTGTAAGTCTTTTGGATTACAGTTTTAATATGTTTCCTTCTAAAGATGGAAATATTTGCAAATTCTCCACTGCTAAGCTTGACCTCAATCAGAATGGGTAAAATCTTAAAGTTACGTCAACGTTTATCAATTGGATTTAGGTCTGGACATTGACTTCTGACAGTTTATAAATCACAGAACAGTTTAGCATCAACATACATTAAAGACTTGTTGTATAAACCTTCCAGACCTCTCAGGTCTTCTGGCTCTGGTTTGCTCTGCATCCCCAGAACCAGAACCAAGCATGGAGAAGCAGCATTCAGCTTCTATGCACCACAAATCTGGAACAAACGTCCAGAAAACTGCAAAACCTCCAAAACACGGAGATCCTTTAAATGAAGGCTAAAATCCCACATGTTTATAACTACCTTTGATTAATAACAACTGGAACATTAATCAATATACTTGATGTGTATTTGCTAAGTGATTTTGATGATGGCTTTTGACAAAATGTAATGTTTATTGCTTGTTTCATAACTGGTTACTGTATTATGTCTTTATGGCGCAAAGCACTTTGAACTGCCTTGTTGCTGAAATGTGCCACACAAATAAACTTGAACTTGACTTGGCGCATTCTAACACCTAAATATGCTTTGATCTACATCGTTACATCGTAGTTGTCACTGAATATCTAAGAGTCACTTTCCATTTTTAAAGTGAGTCTCTGTCCAAGTCTTTTCCAGCCCCCAACAGGTGTTTTTCAAGGACTGCCTTGAATTTAGTTGTATTTATCGACTCTGACAAGCTTCCCTGTCCTTGCTGAATAGAAGAATACCCACAGCGTGATGTGGCCACCACCACTGAGTACTTGAGGTTAAGTGTGGTGTTAGTTTGGGCTCAAAGTATTGAGAATATAGGCCAAAAAGGTTTTTTTTTTGTTTCATGTGAGTAGGGCTTCTGCAGCACATGACCTCTTATGGCTTTCTTCTAGGTCAGATTTGATCCCTGTTTTTTTTTTTTGCTTTTTCAATAAATATTCTTGTGTATACGTTTACACTGTTTAGTTAGTGTTCAGTGTCCAACATTTACTTTTTCTGCTTCCTTTATACACGTTTTTTCCTCTTTCCTCTCAAACTTTTTCTGTGTTTTTTGTAAAACACACACTTTTAAATAGTAGAAGAACACACTTGATCCTGTTCAACTCTTTCTGGAGCTGCATGGAAACGCTGATTACCAATTAAGCCCCCCCTCCGTACCCTACCCTCTCCTTCAAATTAATCTGTTTATGAAACCAATTAAATGGAAAAGAGGGGAGGGGTGAGAAGGGGGTTGCTACACATGTCTCTCAGAAATCCTGCTTTGAGTTGAACGGGTGAGGCTGCACCCCGAGATTTAAACATCTAACCGGCAATTAACCGTGCCGTGTGTATTTATAAACAGGAGGATATTGGTGGGATTGCGCTTCGAATCATCCTGTTGTGTGGAAATTTTTGAATTAATATGCTAATTTTCAAGAGAGTGGAGCAAACATGCCTTGACAAAAAAAAAAAACATAAAAAAAACCTAGCATCTTAAATCAGGTCAACAGAGTCTGTCAGTTGGATTATACAGTAAAGAACTGGTTCAAAACTAAACCGTTACAAAAAACATACGGCCATTAACGAGCTTTAGCTTTTAGAAACAACATTTAATGCAATAGTAAGCGTCTTTGTGATAGATTACAGATGAATCAAGTTAAATGCAGTTTAGTATTGATCTCCGTGGGTGTCTATAAACGGGATTAAGCATAATCCCATTCTTTTCCAAACCAGGCCGCGGTTCAATCTGGGGACCAGGTGGCTGATTTGGCATTAGGGGCCAAAATTGTGTGACCCATCAACGAACAGCTCCCAGACTCACGCACACACACACACACCCCCACACACACACTGAAGCAGCTCGTTGTGGTGTGTATGTAGTCACATGGGCAGAAAGCTACATAAGCATTTACACTTGGAGGTCTGCAACAATATTTTATGCATGCACATTCACTCACACCAACACATGCACAAAATGCATCCAGTCAGATGCAAAGAGCAATCTCATCGCGCACACACAGACAAAACCGCACACACACAGAGCCCCTAAATCCATTTAATGCCATCTCCTCTGCAGCATGTTGACATAAGAGGCCAATGGGCTTAAGCAAAGCACATTTAAACATGGGGAAATGAAACCTGCTATGAAAAATCACTTAAGGACGCTTAATCGTGGAGCATATGCTCAACTTGGCCCAGCCGTCGGCCAATGAAAACCTGTAATACTTTGATGCGGTAGAATATTCGTAATCTGCCGCTCAGTGTGATGCAATCGGAGCTCGTTGTTCCAACAGGGTTAAACCGGCCTCCAGGTTGTAAAGTTTAAACCAGAACAGTGAACCGACTTCCAAAAAGAAAAAGAAAACAGACTGGCTTTTTGTTTCAATCTTTAAAGAAAAAAAGAAACCGGTCTGTAGTTTGGTTGAATCTGTGCAAATTGGAGAAAAAGGGATTTTCTTCTTTATCCAAAAACTCACAACCTCTTTCTGCTTTACAAAGTTGAAAATAAATTGCCATTGCAAACCCTGGTGCTGCTTAATTTCAGATTCAGCTACAACTGTGACGCTTAGTCAATTGAAAGTAAATCAATACATGCAAAATTTCTAAATCATGTCAGTGTCAGATATGACAGAAAATTACAAGGTTTTTTTTTCAGTCAGAACATGAAAGGGGCAGTACTATGTGAAGTCAACTTCTTTGCGCTTTACATCATGTTATGTTGTTATTCCCTAATCATAAACATACTGTACCTTCAGTGTTGCCCTTGATTCTTTCATGCATGTTTAAAAAACCCTTAAATCTCCATGACAACCATTCAGCTGTGCAAAACGCCTGGTTGGACCTAGCTTCACCGTTTCTCCAGTTTCCAAGCCTCCGAGCTTCCACCTCACAGAGCAGCCCTACCCCAAAACTCCCCCACTCCTTCAGACTAGCAGCAGCAGCAATTAGCAAACATCAAGTGGAACTGCTCATCTGCTGAGCTCATTATACGAGCTACTTCTCAGTACAAAGCTGGTAAAAACATTGGTTTGGGGTTATTAGAGGAGCGCTGTTGGAATGACTTCCTGAAAACAAAGTTTCAGAAAGATCAGGAGTTTTTTTAAAGAGACAGAGACTCATTTTCATGGCATTAAATTATGTAGTCAAATTGCTTTTACGTCATATTTGATATATGTAGCATTTTTATAAAAACTGAAGGAACATAGTTACTTAATTGTGCTATTAAATGGCATTATGTGCCTAGAAAACACATACGTCATACTTCCCCTTTAAAAAAATTATTTTAAGGTCCGGTTAGGTTTTGAAATTTCTTTTTATCCAATTAAATTATTTAAAAACTTCCATGCCAAACAGCATCAACCATTTTATATTGTAAACGTGAACAGATGAGCACTAATAGGAATTCACTCAACTCTGCATTCTGAATAACTCAACTAACATAAATTTTTTTCTGCATCTTGACCGATGGGATCGGTGCATATTGACTGAAATATTTTAGATTTCCATCTTAATAAGTCTCCTCTCTCAGCTACAATCCTGAACTTTGCCAACAAGCAGGTCAAAACTCACCTGATGTGTGTGCCTGTCTCTCTACGGATATTTTCTTTTATGTTTGTTAGTTGAAAATATTGTAAATTCTAATTTGAATAATGAAAGTTCTACTCTACTAGGTATAACCACCCAAACATACACACACACACACCCCCGCGCCTATGCACACATACACACACGTACACACCTACAGGGATCACAACTCAGTTGATATTGTAAACAGTTCCAGTAATGATAAATGTGTTGGATGTTGCGATCTGGTCTGGCTCTCTGCTTTTAATTGTCTCAGCCTAATTTAACAAGTGGCAGATGTGAGAACCCCAATCTGACTGCAACCCCCCACACCCCCCTGTCCCACACACACACGGACGCGTACACAAAATCCCCGGAACCCACCCTCTCACAACCATTACTCTAATAATTAGTGCCCTCTGAGGCTTTGAATGAAGCGCAGTGGGAGGCGAGTGTGTACCTGAGTGTGTGCAAGTCTTTTTCTTTTAGGTGTGTAAATGCAAGTGGACATACAGTAAGTGTTTGTTGGCCTATGCAAAAGGGAAAAAGGATGTGTGTGTATGTAATTACACGGGTGTGCTATGTGTGCACTGTGGGGGCTTTATCAAGTGTCTCGAGACCCCAGGCGGAAGTGGGGAGGGCGGTGTTATGAACAAATAATTGATACAGAAAGAAAGAAATAATTAGCAGATTTGGGCCGTTGTCCACAGCCTCTTATTCTCTCCTGCCAGGTCTGCAGAGTGAGGGAGCCCAGAGCAAGGGGAAGGTGAGGTGGGGGGTGCACGGCGCTCCCTGGAGTAACGCGCGATGGAGGGAAAAACACTGATGGATGCTCTTAAGGGAAGGCCCCTGGACACACGCAGCACAAAAGGATTTGCCCGCAATTAGCTAGCAAGAGTCGCCTGGCTCACCTGTGGCACCTGTTATGGTGCGAGTCGCCGCCTGTGTGAGAGAGCGATTGCGTGACAGAGTGTGGGGAAGTGTGTGGTGGACGTGGAAGTGCATGCAGAGGGCGAGCAGGTGTAGGCAAGCAGTCAGCACCGACGGGTCGAGAGAAACTGAGCGGATGATGATGATTTTTAAACACCAAAAGTTTGAATTAAAACAGCTAGAAAAAAAAGCCAAAAAATAAATGCCAAAAATAAATATGAGCATTCGGACGAATAAGGACACATAATAACTCAATTTTATTAGTAAAAATAAAAAGTACTGTGCATTACCTACAAATTTAATGTCCCAATTGTAGAATATTTCTACAATTTTTCCAGAAAAGTGGAGCATAAAAACTGGATGCTGCTTCTCCATGAAATGCATTGCTAAAAACTGAAAGCTTGAGAATTTATTAAACTGATTGTACACTACACAAACACAAAATCTTACCAAGTATCTTTACTCTAGTTTCTAATGCAAATATCTTAGTTGACTTGAAATAAAACAAACTAACTAATAATTAACTTTTCAGCAAGATATAGGAGCTTATTTTAGGTCAACATTTCCTTAATATTGATGAAAGAGTCCTATTGACAAAGTATTTCACTTAAAACATGGGAAAAATGCATTGTTATATGTGAAATAATTTGCCAATCAAAAAGAGTACTTTTTCATCAATATTAAGTAATTATTGACTTAAAACAAGTTCCTATGACTTGCTGAGAAGTAACTTGTAAGTTAGTTTTGTCTTAATTCAAGTTAACTAAGAAATTTGCACTAAAAAATAGACCAAACTTGCTAGGTAAAATTTTGTGTGTTTGCAGTGTATGTTCAGGATTTTTGGGTGAATCATTTTAGCCATAATTTAAGTTGAGATTCAGTACAGCAGTATAGGAAGAGCCAAGCATCATCGTCATTCTTTAGTCCATTGAAGGGTAACAGCAACAACCTTGTTTTATTGTTGTTGGAGAATCTGTCAAAAAATATTGTGCAAAGCCAAACATTGGAGACTTGTCTTTTTTTCATTTTTATCAAATGTTGTAACAACTTTTCAACAAGAACAGGTGAGATTAGCAGAATCACAACCACAATAGTTTCTCTTGGCAGGATTTTCTGAATATGTTTCCACTTTACTCTGCAACATTTTCTCAGCAGCTGAGAGAAAGTAAAGCTTTCGCTTTCAGTGTAATAGTATGTCAAGACATTTTACTGTTTATGTCCACCACCATTTTATCTATTAGCCTTAAGTGAGTTTTTGTAGGAAACTGAGTTGTAAGGATGGACTGTACTGCAGAAATAGGTAAAACTGTATTCATTACGATCTAAGACTTAATTTGATTCCATCTTCGAGTTCTGGGTTTTATTTGGTTGTGTGGACTTGGGATGGTAATACGCAGCATAATAGTGAAAATGAGAAACTCTTAATCACGGTACAACTCACCATCAGTCACAGTGTTGGCAGGAAGTCGACCCACTAACGTGCGGTCTACACATACTTGATCGAGTTGAGGTCCTTTTAGGGTGACAGTCGCCAGCACACCATTGCTCAACATCATCTGCATACATCACAATGGAGCTGACAGGTTAACGTTTATCCCAGTTTATTTTGGTGCAATGCTTTTAAATGTTTGGCTTGTCATAATGAATATCCTAGTTAAAGGTAATGTACTAGGTAAGATGTATGTTTTCTGCAGGGTGGTTTAAACATTTATGATGAGCTTAAAATAAAAAAGAGAAGATCAGATTTGCTTTTAAGGTTTTTGACTTAAAGGAATATTGTAATATTAGTTTCCCATAATGTGCTTACAATAATCTCTTAGCTGATTTTACTGTCCAGTTTAGCTCTTTCACTGATGCGCACTAACAGGTGCTTGTGTGTGTGTGGATGCGTGTGTCTGCTTGAACCCAGAGGGTGCTGAGCTGGGAAGGGTGTGTACCTGGCAGCAGTACTTGCTTCTCCATCTGGTGTGAACGCAGGTGTTGCTCTGCAGCAGCTCCTGAATGGACATAATAGAGAAAGTGTAAGACAAAGAGGGCACAGAACTTTGCTTCAACAATGCAATAATTATAGAAAACCCCGGAAAATGTTTGAAAGAGACACTGAAAACAAAAGGGAAACTGTCTGTTTGTGGTAGTAGATACCTGTCCCGACAAGTGCTCACTCCAGCAGTTCCTGCTAACCGAGGGGTGGGTCCAGGGGGGGCAGGGGAGAAACGGATGCAGGTAACCACTGCTTGCTTGCATGTGTGTGTGGGCGTGTGGGGGTGAGTGTGAGTAGGGGTGTGTGTGTGTGAGTGTAAGGTCAGTCATTCCTGCAACATTCCAGGCCCAGCTGGGGTGATTGGATGGGAGGAGAGAAGGTCGGAGAGAGAGGAGGTGTACTGGGTGTTTCTGGTTTCAGACAATGGTTACGGGTAAGAGGAGGGAGGTGGCTGGGTGGGGTGAGTGCGTGTGTGTGTGGATAACAGCCACAGACAGGTTCCAGCAAACAAAGCTAGGTCTGTACTGCCACAAGTACAGAGGGGAAGACAGGAGAAGGAGGTGAATGAGGAAGGTGGAAGAGAAGGAGGGAGGAAGGGAAAGAAAGGGGAGGAGGGAGTCCGCGGCCCCCTGATCCCCTCAAATATCCCGTCCGATGACAGAGGTCGGCCGAAAGAGAGGCGATGAGAGAGGAGAAGGAGAGAAGGAGAGACGAGAACAAACGAGGACGACGGGGGAAGAGCGAAGGCAGACAGAGAATGCCCCTATTTGTTAATCAATCAGCCGTTTCGGAAAGGGAAAACGACAAAAATCCCCAGAGGGGAGGAGGAAGAAGAAGCTGGAGAGAGGGGGGTGGTGGTGGTGGGGTATTGGAGAGGTGGAGTGAGGTTACCTCCAACTCCTTCAGCGAGTCGCGCAGCTTCTCTGGCCGGCTGTTCTTGGGGGTCCGCGAATAGCCTCGAGCTACGGAGGGGAGAGTGGAAAGATCGTGTGACCGATCGTTTAATCGCAGAGGAGAGAGGGATACTCTTTAAAACAACACCCCTGGGAATCCCGGGGAATGTGGGGAAAGAATTTAATAACTTGGTTGCAGTTTAAGCATAAAAAGGTGGAATAAAGGTGATGTGGAATGAAAAGACGAAGGCAGAGATGGCAGGTGTTAAAGGAACTAAAATAGACCCAAATAAACTGGCTCAGTTTTTACAGTCTGAATGAGACCAAAAAGGTGCAATGAGTGCAGAAATAGTTAAGGTTTAGTTGGTTTCATTCATCAAAATGGTTTGAAGGTGAAGTTTAGCTGATTTCTTTGTCTTCTGAACAGATACAAATTGATTACTATTCGAGTCACTCCCCATTCAAATCCTTTAGACTATCCAGCAGCAATTAGCTAAAATAATCATACAAGATACTTCTCAGACTACGAAGACTGATTTTGCTCCATATCAACCATTTCTGTACTGATAGGGATAATTGTTTTGCAGCCGACTTGTTTTCATTTTACATGCAGAGTTTTCATTTGAAATTTTCTGGTATTTCAAAGAGTTCACGATGCCGTGCACTCCAGCAAGGTTCTCTGGGCCTTTGAAAGACAAAATAGCCCACAGCATCACAGATCCTTCACCATACTGAGGTACTTCTCCACATATTCATGCTTTCTCTCATGCCAGACCCAGCTGGAGAGTTTGTTGCCGTAAAGCTAAACCTTAGTCTTATCTGACCGAAGGACATGTTTCCGATTAAACTAGAGTTGAGCAAACCCCACGTGTTCATTACTGAAGGTAGGACAGAAAAAGGTTTTTAGGCTAAGAAAAACAGGGTTATGGATTACTCGTTAGAAATGAACATTAACTCTTATCAACTTAACAAAAGTAATACATGAAAACACAAAAAAGATTTAATCAGATGTGCATTACAAGACTTTTAGGGACGCCAATAATTTTGCTACTGATACTTTTGTTGAAAACAATTATTTCTAAATATTATAACTACTCAAATGAAAGATTTTTCTATACTTTCAGCATCGCTAGTGCAATAAAAGTGTTCTAGACACTCCTACCATCGATGCCGATACACGTAGTGGGGAGTGTAAATGAACATGAATCAAGGCTTCTTATTATAGGATCCATGATTTTCTTAAAATTGTGATTATGTAAGAAGAAATATGAAAAGCACAATGTAGGATTAATTAAAGTTTCCATAAAACATAATGACAAGAGACAGATTATTCTTACCAAACGACTGATCACAAAATTATAAAAACTGGCAAGGTTAATTTTCAATTTTATCATCAGGCATTGTAAACTAAGACAAGAGCTTTCTTAATTATGGAACCTTTAACTGGGAGTATTTTGAGATTTTAGCATTATATAATCGGAAATATTTCTAAAACTTCTTAAAGGTATTACTGAATAGGTTAAATTACATTTTAAAATGCAGTGGTTCTTAAAAAGCATTTGTCTACTTACATCTTTTACATTTTCATATCAGACAAAGATAAGTTGAGTAAGTACAAAACACTATTTTCTTTTATTAAAGGGAAAACCAGCTTGAGTCTATATGAATTTGTAATGTCTCCCTTGAAAAGTCATAAATTATTCATAATTAGCCTACCTTTTTGTCACATCCAGGTCAATTTATTACCAAACCTGTAGAATCAAGAAAAACCTAAACTTGTCTGGCAACATGGAAAAGCAAGGCCCAAACCACTGTTGACCAGAAAAACACAGAGACCGTCCAACGACTGCCAAAGAAAACCTTTATGATCTCTATGACTCATGAGAGAAAAGTGCGGGTTTTCTTCCAACTAGTCTGAAATTACCAGCTTTTCAGATGAAGAACAAAATACTACCAGCAGTAAGCATGTGTGGTTGTGGTAGTGTCATGGTGTGGGGCTGTTCATCAGCTTCAGAACCCATAGGGCTTCCTGTAATTGGGAAAACCATATATTCTGCTCACTACTGCTAACAGTTTGTGACCTAAAGCTCAGACTCCCTTGTGTTATGCAACAGTCCAAACCCCACTAGCAAAACTGTATCTATATGGCTGCAAATCAGTTTTGGAGTGGCCTAGTTAAAGTCTAACTCAAAGTTAAACAGGTCGTTTATATGGAAAAAAACCCCTCCAAAGTGGCTGAATTAAACGATTCTGCAATGAAACGTAAAACTAAATCCCTCTACAGGGACATCAACCATTCCAAACTGAGGGACGGGACAAGCAGGTACTGGGTTACGTTTTCACATCGATTCATTTCAGTAGCTTTTTCCTTAAGATTCCCGCTTTTTATATTTATTCAGATACTCTTGGTTTGATATCAAATTTGGTTTGATGACAGAAACATTTAGGTGCGATTAAAAAAAAAGGAAATAGTCTTCCTAGCACAATATTGAGGATGTAACAGAGAGACACTCATGCTAGAATGTAAAAACACAAAATCTTACCAGGTAAATTTTGTCAAAGAATCTTGTTTTAAGTCAATAATTACTTAATGTTAATGAAAAGATTCCACTGGCAGATTATTTCACTCATGACAAACATTTTTTCATGTTATAAGTGAAATTATCTGACAGTGGAACCAGCACTTTTCCATCAATATTAAGGAATTATTTAATTAAAATAATCTCCTATTTCTTGCTGAAAAGTTACGTTTAAGTTAGTTTTGCCTTATTTCAAGTGCACCCAGCTCTTTGCCCTAGAAACTAGACCAAAAGATTACCAAAAGATTATGTGTTTTGGCAGCGTAAGACAATCTCACGCCAAGCTTGTAGTCCAAGTAAAGTCGCAAAAGCACCTATAAAACCCAGCTGCATATGTTTTTTTTTCTTCACTAAATATTCAACCGGAAGCACAGAGTAATTTCCAAAAACACTGAGCAATCTTTGTGGAGAGGTGGATATATTTATTCTTGGGGACTTGTGGTGTGTTTGAGTTATCTTCCAACTGCAACCTCACAGTCAGCAGCACATTTCTCTGCGTGTGTACCACACCGAGACCCTTTCATTTAATTTCGTAGCCCTCTTCCTGCCATCTCTGGAGGTTAAACAGACAGAAAGATGCATATAAAAAAAAAGAAAAATAGTTAATTGAATTTGTGCATCTGCCTCTGCTCGCGCACATATATATTTATATATAGATATATATAAAAATTCAAGAGGAAAGGAGGCACCACTGCTCTCACTGTGGTGCAATCACACTTATCTGTTTATTTTACAGTCTCTCATTTCATCTTTACAGAAAGAAGTGATTAAGGAGGAGAGTGCTCTATTAAGAAGAAGAAGAGGTAAACAGATGGATGCAAATGAGGGTGTGGAAGATGGGTGGTGGGGGGTGAGACGAGGGCAGGGGGATGAGTGTTTGTCTTCTGATAAGGCTGTTTGTATTTCACTACTGAGTGAAAAGCAGAGAGAGGGAGAGGAGGACAGTTCAGTGACCGATTTCTGGAAAACGGTCGACAAGTCCGAACGCACACAAACGTAGTGGATATGTGGAGTAAATTGATTGTTTTGTGAATTCCTTCTTTGTGAACTTACCTTCACAGTACTGGAGTTTCTCATTGTAGTAGTGACGCTCCAGGGGATTGGCTGGAGGGGAGAAAGAGAGAGGCCATGTCATTCATACATTTAAAGAAGAAGATAATGAATGGGTCTGGGTTTTCTTTTTGGATGTAGGTAAATAAAAACACAGAAAGCTAAGCTGCATCTCGACCGACACCCCCCCTCGGTTCCAAAAGGGAGGAGGGCGTGAGGTGGGGGGGCACCTCTGGCAAAGCGCAACCCGTAACCATGCCTCGTGGCCGGGCCGCCCCCGAGCATGAAAGTGGCCAGCCTGGTGGTCGGCCTCTCTGGCAGGCAGGAACACCTCCAGGATTAGTACTATTAATCAGATAAGGGGGTGAAGGGCCAGACAGGCCCAGACATGGGCACCTGCTCTGGGGCTGGATGAAGAGGGTGGTGGGGGTGGTGGGCGACGGTGGTGGGTACTGGCAGCTGGGGACCCCCCCGGAGCCGCTCCAATGAGCCTGTGTCTCCCTCTAGTGGACGGAAGTGGAAGTAATGTTAAACCTGACAAAGTACAACTTTAGACCTGCAAATAAATAAATAAATAAATCCATCCATCCATCCATCCATCCATCCATCCATCCATCCATTTTCTAGCACCCTTTCCCTAGTGGGGCCATGAGGGTTGCTGGTGTCTATCTCCAGTTAACGTTCCAGGCGAGAGGCGGGATTCATCCTGGACAGGTCGCCAGTCTGTCGCAGGGCAGACCTGCAAACTGTTCGCTCTTTTATTCTTAGTTTGAAGCTAAATGTTAAAATAAGATAAAACTGCTAAAAATGTCGCTTTCATTTATTTCTGATGCATAGTGTCAAAATTCTATAATGCTTTATTATAGCATTATATTATCTTATTTTCCATCCATCCATTTTCTGTTCACCCTTTGTCCCTAATGGGGTCAGGAGGGTTGCTGGTGTCTATCTCCAGCTACGTTCCGGGCGAGAGGCGGGATACACCCTAGACAGGTCGCCAGTCTGTCGCAGGGCAACACAGAGACATACAGGACACACAAGCATGCACACACACACTCACACCTGGGGGGAATTTAGAGAGACCAATTAACCTGACAGTCATGTTTTTGGACTGTGGGTTCTCTCCGGAGTACCCAGAGTACCCGGAGAGAACCCACGCATGCACAGGGAGAACATGCAAACTCCATGCAGAAAGACCCCGGCCGGGAATCGAACCCAGGACCTTCTTGCTGCAAGGCAACAGTGCTACCAACTGCGCCACTGTGCAGCCCATATTATATTATATTATATTATATTATATTATATTATATTATATTATATTATATTATATTATATTATATTATATTATATTATATTATATTAGCGATTTACAAACTTTTTTTGTGAGGTCTAAAATAGTAGAGTTGAAAGCTCTTGTGGGTGACAAAACTTGTAAATAAATAAATACTAAAAAAAAAAAAAACATATTCTGTTCCTTATTAGTCAATAATAGACTAAATATACTTTATTTTTCTTGTAACAAACAAAATGGCCAAAAATAAACAAAAGAAACCTATAAGTCATAGTAAGGTCTTGCACAATTGTGTAATTATGGGACGGGATTACCTTTTTTAGGGTTGATTCTTTTCAAAAACATTTTTTTAGTCTTAACAACAGAAACGGGATACGAGTTATTCTTTTTCTGAAGCGCCTTCTATGTTAATCAAGTTAGCTTTTGAGTAAATAGTTGATGTCTGTGCGTCTATTTACTTCAGAAATCTCGTTAATAAGGCAGAAATATTTTGTGTTGATCCTAACGCAATTTATGTATTTGTGAAAATGTCATCAAGGAAGATAAAAGGAGGGTCTATCTCAGGGGTCTCAAACTCCAGTCCTCGAGGGCCGCAGACCTACAGTTTTTAGATGTGCCAACCACTGGAATGAAATGGCTCTCCAGCGTCGTGCTAATGACCTAATTATTCTATTCAGGTGAGGTCCAGCAGAGGCACATCTAAAAGTTGCAGGACTGTGGCCCTCGAGGACTGGAGTTTGAGACCCCTGGTCTATCTGCATGAACTGTCATTGTGGTCATGGGCCGCAAAAAATCACTCAGAGTTCCCCCAAACGGCTCCCGAATTACACTTTGGACATCCTTGCTTTAGACGTGTATAAGATTAGATCAGTTGCTGAAACAGAGATGACAGAAAAACTATGAAATCAAGTATCAATCTATTGAAAGAATTGAAGAAATTTCTCCTTTGAAAAGCTTTCTTAAGCACTTTGACCTAAAAGGAAACAAACATCAAAACAAAAATCAAGAAGTTTTAGCACCTATACACTAAATTAAACCAAAATACCTACAAAACATTTAACAAACGGTTCTCAAGAGTGAATAGAAAAGATGCCTTAGTAAAATTTCGTTTACCGCTTTTCCTATTTTTATTTTTCATTTGTTAAAGTCAACTGTCAAATTCACACAGATTTTCTGTAATTTAGTAAAGTGCTGAAAGTGAAGCCAACTCCTAACCTGGGCTATCATTACACTGCTGTATGAGTGTTATGATGCTTCTGGATTGGGATTTGGCTACCCTGCTCTGCCTCTTCTCCCTCCCTCTTTCTCTCCTCCCTCTGCTCTGATATCAAGCTACACTTTAGTAATCCTCCAAATGAAAGGATTTGGGAGGAAGAAGCAGCGTCTCTCCACTGAAGATTGGAATGAAAAGAGAAGGCAGCTTCTAAGATGAGAGGAACGAGAGAGGCCTGTGACGATAGTAAAAGAGAGGACAACGCAGGGGGACTTACTGTACACAGGAAGAGAAAAAAACTAAAGAAACACGCAAGAAGAGTAGAAACTGTTTGAAAGACTAACTATTCACTGAAAAATGGAGGAAGCATTGTACAAAATAAACAGAAATGAATGAAAAAGTCATAGTTTTTTTTAACAGTACATCAAATAATTAATTGAAATTTGCTAATTTTAATGGAAAAATAAGAAAACAAATCATTGATGTATGATTGCTTAATGTAAATATGGATGCTAAAATCTCAGAAACCTTTTTTTTCTAGTCACATTTTTACAAAATAAATAAATACATTTAGTTGAATGAATTTAAAGAAAGAAAGAGAAGACAGAACCAAAGAAAGAGACAAACTCCGTTGGAGTTTCCCATTAATAAGTGTGAATATGGCACCTTTTACACGACCAGCTTGTTAAGCGATGACATTTAGTGGCTTACACTTTTTGTGGAAATTGTCAGTGGTCTTCAAAATGATGTAGTCCATATTCCAACTTTCCAAGAAGCTGTAGTTTGGATATTGTTATCGTTATTAGCAGCAAGCCACAATTATCAAGAAACTAAAGCTGGCAACCATTCAGATGTGCAAAACGCCTGGACGCCACACAGGACAGGACAAAAGCTCCTCGAAGGAGTTTTGCAGTTTCCAAGCTTCATTGTAAATGCAAACATTGTATTTGATTGAAAATAGTAAGTAGTCTTAAGTCAGTTTCATCAAATTTCTTTCAACACACACTTTCAGTAAGTCTCACCAACTCACTCTACTAGAGCTGGGTTAAATTAGAAAGAGTAAGTATTTGATAATTGTGCTTTTTTTCCACCTGCATTTTAACAATACATAGTGCACCCAAGTACAAAGTGCTTTACTTGAGATTTTCTCCCTTTTCATGTCACTTTCTACTTCTCCCCTTACTACATTTCAGAGGGAAATAATAAGCTGTGACACTTCAGCTTAAGAATGAAAACCATGAAAAAAAATCTGGACCACATACCTTATTTGCATACAACTTACAATATAAATTTGCCTTAGCTATTTACTTTACGTACAGCTATACAGCATGTGTCAAGTTATTTTAGATTTGCAATACTTAAATCACACAACATAACTTCATTAAGTACTAGCAAATAAAAATTTGTTTTGAGATCGTTAAGGCGAAAACGTAGACTCCAAGGCTTCATCCATGCAGTCAGTTCATCAAGATTGAAGCCACTTTCAGGGCAGTAGAGCGCTTATTAGGTATTTTTTAGCATTTGCATTGGTAAGAAACTGCACCATGAGTGATTTGCATGCTCATTGTCATGACCACGCCACTCAGCCTTGAATATGATTGTGTTTGTTTTACTTACAAATGTGAAAAAACTGTCACTGTTTTCCATATTTTCTGTTGAAGTTTGAGCAGAGAAATAAATAAAAACAGGAGCCAGGAAGTGTTTCAATCAAGCATTTTCTCCTTATATAATTAGTTTTTAGCTCAAAAAACCTATATCGTAGTTGCTGATCAAGTAATTACACCATACTCAGAATTAATAAGCTAACTTATTAATTCACTAAAATTGCACAAGTTAATGCAACTCAAAATTATCAAGTTAGTCAAGTTCTGTAAACTTGCACGTACTAACATTTTAAAGTTTTAAAAAGTTAATTTTTTTGAGGCAACGAGTTTGTATAATGTTTTTAAGTAAGGTGAACTAATTAGATTTTACACAGAGCAGCCCTCTCCCCGTAACACCCATCAGCTCCTTCAGACTAGCCAGCAGCAATTAGCAAACACCTCGTGTACCTGCACATCTGCTGACCTCATTGTACAAGCTACTTCTGAGAGAAATGTTGGTAAAAACATAGTTAAAGGGTCAATAGAGGAGCGATATTGTGATGACTTCCTGAAGGCGGAGCTTTTAAAAAGGCAGAGGACTAATTTCAAGAAGTTAAATTAGGAAGTAAAATTTCTTTTAAGTTATATTTGATATATACAGCATTTTATAAAAACTGAAGTCAACATAGCTACGTGATTATGCTATGAAATTGCACCATGTGGCTGGAAAACACATAATACTGCCTCCTTAACTTTTCTTAAAACATTGAATTACTGAAATAAAATAACCTTCCAAGGGGTATTTATAGTAATATAGCAACAAGTGCTAAAATATCTTCATCTTAAAATATATATATATGTTTTCTTCCTTTTATTGAATTTCAGAGGCACAGCATATGGACTGAAGGACAAATAGGACTTTTTTGTTAGGTGCATCATTTACTTAGTAAAAAAAAATTATATTGACCATATTTTACTGCAGTGCTGCAAGGGAACAATCTTAGTACTTCCTGATTATTCGGAAAGCCTCATGGCCTCAGGGCCAAATAAGGCTGGACTGCATGGGGCTTCTTGCTATGTGATCTAGGAGAAAGTCAACAGTTTAGTTTTCCTATCGCTGCGTGGCAGGACCCCGGGGTCAACAGGAACACAGGGAGTGTAAAAGATAGAACCGCAGAGACCCCATAATCTGTGTGTGTGGTATGTGCATGTGTATATAAGGTTTTAGGGTGTAAATCCTTCATACTAATAGCCTTTGTGTGTACCAAGTGTATGTGTGGTTAGTGGCTGGAAGACTAAATCACGCTAGACCAATAATCTGTGTGTCAGCAGGCACTGAAAAGCTCTTCTTTATATATAGGGAAATCACACACATTCCAAAAACAAGACACACGCAACTTATCTGAAACACAAACAGACATCCAATATAAACACTATTTACCTGGCTCTCCTTTATCGTAGTACTGATAGGTGCCAATATCTGTATCTGAGGGGAGAGAGAGAAGGAGGAGAAGGAAGGGAGATGAGCATCTCGCTGTCAGGGAAAAAGCAGAAGACAGATCAGCAATTTCGCACCGTGGGATAAACAATCACTATCAGCTAGTGGCCTGTCCTGTCTGCTAGCACCGCGGTTTAGATAAGACCCAATATGGAAGGTAGAAAAGAGAGGGGAGTGGGGCATCGGGGCGGGGGGTCAGAGACAGAATGGTGGGACATGCAGAGAGGCAATAATAACGACAGGAGTGTGCCTTAACCCATCCCACCTGAGGGACAAATCTGTAGATGCAGAGGATGTGCAGCTCCAGAAACGTATGGTCAACATATGTAGGGCATGCAACAAGCACAAACAGCCATACTGATAGATATGAAGACATAACACAGGCAAACTGCTGAGCTGAGTTTTTTTTTTTTTTTTTTTCCCCCAAGTGTTATTTCTGCAGGCCCCCCAAACCATAAGCAGCCGGTCTTAGATTTGCACAACACATCATTTCTTTATCACTCGCTCAACTGCTGTTGCTGCCTCTGCTGCTGCTCCTCAGGCAGGGTCATGCTAACACAACAAGCTGATGGTACACATACGCGCACCCACACAGGGATACATATATATACAGCTGAAAGCAAATATACATAGTAAAAAGATGCAAAGCCATTTTTTTCTCACTGTCTGAAGCAAAATCCGACCAAACTTTCCTTGCTTTAGCTTTGTTAGAATTTCCAAAATTATTTCTATTTGCTAAATGCCAGAAAGCTTAGCAAGAACTTTTTAAAAAAAGATTTTACTTGTAACTTTTCTCGAATTAAAAAAAATAACATTTGGACAGTATAAGAGAATAAGTCTTTTTAAACTATGATTTGAGTCAAACGTTTTGGTTGTATTGAGTTTGGCACAAGTTACTTTTGTTTCTTAAGGAGGATTTGGAACAAGAAGCAACAACATATGTAAACCGTTTCTGTTTCAGCACAAGTGATGGTGATCAGTTTAATGTAATTTGGTGATTTCTTTAGGAAGCTCTCATATTCTTGCCACACATGTTGATATAAAAAAAGAAAACAAGGTGTGATTTGGGTCTAAACATGAGGAGATGAAATGTTATTTTCTGGAACACCAAATTCTGTCGCATCTTTGAGATTTGGGGGTCTCTGTTGATGTGTTCTTGTGATGAATAGTGAGCGTATACAGGGATAAATAGTGTGTAATTCAGTGTTCTGCTGTGTCATTATATTACTATTTTAGACTTGACAGACCCTGATTGGTGATTGGTCAGTTAGAGACTGAAAATCTAATCTTTTTTCTAATCAGTAAAGCGACCATACCAAACACTAATAATACCCAGTTCTATATTTTTAAATGTACAGAAAAGAAAATAAATTTAATCATTTTAAATCTGTCTCCTATAGTAGTGAATGAGATGTACTGTAATTCTGTTAAATTGAGTTTAACAGAATTACAAGCCAAATGATCTTTGGATCTTTGTGTAAAATCAGGATAATGTGTGAATTGTTGTTGTTTAATCTCTCTATGCAACAAAACAAAGCTGTGGATGAAGAACACAGCATTAAGGCAAAGCAACTAGATACTTCTTCAATCCATATTTTTGTTTTTAGGTGGACATGAGGAAAGTAAAGATAGTGAGAGTCACAGTCTGACGACCAGGTCTTTTTTTCTCCATATTTTCCAAGATAGCACACAAAACACAGCAGGAAAAACAAACAAATAGGGACATGTCAGCATCATCTAAGATATAGAGCCTTTCGTAGATACATAGGTGCATAGACACACATATTTCCACACAGACAGCCTCTGTGAGACACTATCTTTGCTGACAGCTCAGCAGACTGTGAAAGACAAGACAAAATAGCAGCAAGGTGAAATCAAGAAAAAAAAAAGAATTTCCGTTTGATATAAGAGATGGACTGATAGGTGGTTAGCAGAGTATCGCATAAAAACTGCCAAAAAAGTCAAACTAAAACTGCCGGGTGGAAAAGAAGACTGGCAGTTTTCTATTGCTTTCATAAAAAAAATAAAAACATAAAGCTTATCACAGATAGAGGAGTTCCTGGGTTAATTTTATTTTTCTCTAACAGCAACCAGTGAAAGATGTTCATGAGTTCATTTTAAATTAAACAATTTTTTATCAACTCATTACTCACCTTTGGTTTGTGATTTCGTAACAAATTTTTGCTGTTTTGTAATGCTCTGATCAGCCAATATAAATATCCTAAATATCCCTGTCCGAACTTCTTTGTTAGGACAATTATCTTTTGCTTGCCAAGTTATTTTTATTATTATTTTTGCCTGTTTTGTTTCTGTGGCCTCTTTAAGAGATCAACATCAAGTTTTGTAAATAAAATAAATTCGGGCTAAAATAAATTTAAAAAGATCTTATATATATATATATATATATAAATTTAATCAGTATATATATACTATATATAGTTTTATAATTACTGTGATTCCTGCTTTTTCCAAAAGAGCTAAAATAAACCAGATTGTTCTGATCTGTTAAAGATCTAGCATCCAGCATATTTTGAATAAATTATCATATTTTTTTCCATCTATAATCTAAATTCTGTATGACAGTTTTTATTCCAGATTTGTTTTTATGTTAAGTGTAGTGATGATCCAGGATGCCAGCTATTTCAGATGTTTTTGTAGAACTGCTATTGAAGTATTTTTATAATAATAATATTTCTTTCTAATAAAGTACAAGGAATTTTAGAAAAATATTTTTTCTAATATTTATTCATACTTAAAGAGTTTCTGCGGCAAATGTTGCATTTTGTCAAATTCAGAGCTGGAGTATGTAACTTGTCATTAAAAAAATAATGTTTTTTACATATTTGTTAAAACTATCACTATATCTTTAAAGTATAGTGAGAGACAGATGATCTGTCAGAAGAAAAATCTACCTCCTCCGCCTCCTCCATGTGGTTCTACTGTCACCAGCAGGATTACACCGCTTGGTCAGACACAACCAATCAGAGCTGGGAGGAGGGTCTTAGCGCTGTCAATCATCCCAGTATAAGCAGTGGTCACAAGCTCTCCCTTCCTCTTTGGAATAATTGGGCAATAAATCTTGTTTGATGACTTAAAAAGTTTATGGGTGACCATCAAAACAAAGTAAATACTTTATCACCTGATTTGTCATTATTTGTTTCTGTGAAAAACAAAAAAATTGCCCTTGTGCATTAATGTTTTTCTCAATACTACTGAATGTAGGGTTTGTGTAAAAAAAATTAAATCAGTAATGTGTTTACCAAGCCAATTACAATTATAAATACAATTTTATGTAGGGAAAAACTGTTAATCATAATGCAATAATCAGACAAGAAAGTGAATTACGTAGAGCAAGAGTCAGTGTCAGATTGCTGAAGTAGACATAAGTGCGGGCAATATCTCAAAACAAAGTGAGTGTTGACAGGAACCGCCAGAACAAGACCGAGTGGGTCGAAGAAGAAAAGAGACAATGAGAGACTTTATAGGAGGTAGGAAGATTGAACATGGTGATAAGTGGCACCTTTAACTTGGAGCGAGTTCTTCGTGGACCATAAGTGCAGCTCAGCCAGGCAGAACGCCATCTGAAGGAGGAGTGTAACCAGAGTCTGCAGCAGGGGACAGCAGGCAAATAAAAGATGGAGAGTGAGTCGGGGCAGTCCGAACACAATCAGACCTGAATATCTTGATGGGAACACAAATGGCCAGGTCTGTTTCAGTAAAAGGGCCAAGCAGAGCATGAACACCAAACTTGTCTAAGGTGGCTTGTAACACTTACCTGATTGAGCACAGACACAATATAATTGGTAAAGTCCTCAAACATCACCCCAACAATTCAGCATTTTTTTTATATCCTTTACTTCCTTTCATATCAAAATGAAAAGATGTTTGTACTTAGCACCTCAAATACTGCAATAAATTCTGCAACTTTATAGCTAATCATTTCAACATCTGCAGATATGCCTTGGTGTGTCCTAACGTATCCAACAATTGCTTGATTTGTTTTTTGAGTTTCCAATGGCCTTTTTATTTTTAACAAATCTGTAATTCGGACATTTTCTTAGTTCAGTGGTCAGTTCAAAAAAAGTATTTATTTATTTTTACAATTACCAGTTTTCAACTTCTATAGTTTACTAGATTTGATTTCATTTGATTTGTTTGCTGAACTTTCGGCTGTTCACAATTGTACACGATATGTGCAAAATAAAGAAAATAGAAGAAATTATTGAAATAAATTACATTCACTATTGAATATATAAGTAAATAAAACAGTGAAAGCAGAAAAATAAATTACAACTAGACATAAATTAGTGGGATGTTCTGCCAATATGATGACTGAACCCTACCTGAAAAATAAACTGAAATAAATTTTAAAAAGTTTTTTTAATAAAAATTAAAACAGAAAAAAAGCAATTATTTACTATGTAGCTCCTTGTTTGTCAGCTGCCACTTTAAAAATAGCGCTTCAGCTTCATGACAGTTAAATTTGTTTAACAGGAAGCAAAACAATTGAAAAAATGTTGGAGTCTTTTTTTAGCACAACAACAGACAGTCAAGGGAGCAGCAGTGCTTCTCTGGTCAAAGGTCAAGTCTCCTGAGACATTTTTGATGTCATCCAATTAAAAGGACTTTAGATTGAAGGGATGAAGTCAAATAATATGTCAATTTTTTGAACCTGTAACTTAAACTTGAGTGTGAGTATGTAATATACTGACTCATTATTGGGATCATTCTATTTACATTTGTTTATCTTTGTCTTGTGAGTGTTTGATAATCCAATCTCTACTGAATCAGGATTGCATTTAGTCTCTTCAGATGATTTAAAAACGTTTTAAACCTACACTGTGGGTGTGACTGCCAACAGAGAGCAATTAGTTGGAGTAATGGTATTTGCAGTAATATCAGTCAAGGGTGAGATTTAGGTAAATATGACCAATGCTCTGGAACTCGATAATGTGCCACAGCGCTGCCTCCTCTTCCTGTTACACTTGTATTTCTGGTGAGACTAAGGGAAAACAGTAAAGGTTATGTTGCAGGTGAAAACTGCAAAAAAATCAAAATAAATTTACATGATCACAGTCCAACACTGAGAAAGATCAAGGGTGGTGACCCATTAGAGGTAGGAGTTGACAGACACACATTTTAGAGCTGACAGCTCAGACAAAGCAGGCTGCATTCATCAGATCAGCTAATAAAGGTGCAGCAGGTTAGATGGTTTCATGCTGTCCATCCATCTTTATCACATGGTTAACTGGCTGTACTGCAGTCAGTTAACCATGAGGTCAAAATGTTGCTTCTCCCGTTCTGAAAGTATTGAAAGGTGCTCCGGCAATTCATTGTGTTTCCACACAAAATCTGAACAGAACATTCTTTTGGTGGGGGGGGGGGCTCAGGAATAAAACAAGAACATAGCATAAGGCTACAATTAGAAAAAATTGCATACAACAGCTTAGCTACGGTCGTAGCAGTGTAAGATATCATACTATATGTCTGCTTTTAGGTTTTGTGAATGTTTGTCACATTTTTACCAGTGCTTCACTGAGAAGTAGCTTGTATAATGAGCTCAGCAGATGTGCAGTTCCATGAGGTGGTGAGGTGCTAATTGCTGCTGGCTAGTCTGAAGTAGCTGAGGGGAGCTGCAGGCAGAGGGGTGCTCTGTGAGGTGAAAGCTTGGAAGTTTAAAAACTGCAGCTACAAGGAAGAGCTGCATCTCAAAGGCGGCGCTTAGTTCACCCTTGCGTTTTGCACAGCAGAATGGTTGCCATGGAGATTAAAGAATTTCTCAAAAATGCATAAAACAATCAAGGCAACACTCCCAAGTATGTTTTGATGAGGGAATAACATAACATGATGGAAAGCTCAAAAAGTTAATTTTTACAATACTACCCCCTTTAAGCTCCTAAAATGGTTTGTTTTTATTAATTATATAGTTTATGTACAGTACTTTGCTTCTAAAACAGCAGCTGTTCTTCCAATTCAACCTTTTGTCACCTCAATGATAGATCCGATTATTTTTTTCCTGCCAGACACAGCATGATGTACAAATAAACACACCCAGCGTGTTGCAGCGGTCCTGGAGAGCTGCCACACTTTATTCAGATTTCTGGCTGGAGTTGCTCCGGGTTACCTGTGCGTGTACAAACAGTGCGCAGAGGGGCTGGGTGAAGGGTTGGAGGGGGTTGAGGTTATTGTATACCGTCTTTGGAGTACTAAAGAGACTGCTTTAACATCAAAGGACGGGAGGAGGAGGGGAGGGTACACTTGCCTTCGCTTTCAAAGACAGTCCACGGGAACTGTGACCTTGTCTGCTCTTTGCATCTCTTTCTCTGCTCTCCTATCTCCGTCCCCTCTGGGTGAATACTGAGTATGAGAACATCTGCTGCTGTTGGTGTTTCCGCGAAACCTACAAAGAGAAGAGACCTTTTTAAAAAAGAGCTGACTGGACATGTGAGTCTATAATATAAAACTGATATATTGAAAAGTGAAAAAGGCATCAAAGGGGTCCTGTGCTACTTGCATATTAAAATCCTTTTTAACTTGTGAATTTTCAGACTTTTTAAAACCATTTTAGGCAGCTCTTCACCATTTAATGTAGATATAGAAATATTTGGATGCAAGCTTTTCTCAACTGCAATGTGAAGCTCATCAAACAAGAAGCTTGTGTTAATCAAGAATAACTGTGATGAATCAATTAATTGTCAACTAATTTACTAATCAATTAATCATCAGTCAATTAAGTAATTGATTAATCGTCAACTAGAGTATAAAGACCCAAAAAAGCCCATTTTACTCAGTTAAGTAATTAAGTCAATACTTTGCAAAATAAAAAAAATGAATTTTGCATCTAACACACCCAGAACTCCTCAAGCTGCATAGTTTCAGCTTAACCAGATTCAAATTCTGAAAAATTCTCCTATTAAGCACTGTTTGCTATCCAATTATTAATCACTTAATCCGTAGTCAACAGATCAGACTTCAAAAAGTCAAAAAGAAAGGGTTGAGCTTGTCACATGTTAATGTTAGACAAACCTCTTTAGCTGCAGAGGTATCCTTTGCTACAAATAACCATGTTGTCAGGATGTGTGTGTTTGAGCACGAACCAAAACGCAGACAAGAGCGTGGATCATTTTGAAGATTTTAATGAAAATATGAGAAAACAAAAACTTACAAAGATCGATGGAGCTATAACAAAAACACAAACCATAAATGCTGGAAAGAGAAACTAGAAAGAGCCCCAAAGAGACCTTGGGGAAGTGACGGGAGATGACGTGAGGAACCGTCGAGTAGTGACTGAAGATAAAAGAGGCTTAAATACTGGGGAGGTTGAATACTAAACAAAAGACCTAGGCTGATGAGCTAACAAGTTGCAGGTGTGAATAAAGGGAGCAGGAGGCAGACTGAGGTGAGGGAGAGATAAAGTGGCACAGCGGGCGAGCGAGATTAAGCAGGGAAACAGAAAATAAATCTAACACTGAAATATAACAAGACTAAAGAAACATAATAACTAGACACAAGAAACAAGCATATTAAACTAGAATCACTAAGGAAGAACTGAAGAGGCAACAAGGCAGAATAGAAAAAACTAAAGAACACCAAAAAAGACAAAAGCTAAAACCAAACTCAAACAACCCCAACACGTCTTCACTAAAGGAATGCTGTTATTGCATTTTAGCCAACAAAATGTTTACTTTCTGATTAAGAAAAATGAATTGGATTGTTCATTTGCATCTTTTCTAATATTTCTAATATTGCGTAAAGGAGGTTTAAGTGACTAGATAAAAAATCTGACCATCCTCTTCACGAGACCAGCGGTCCCCAGCCTTTTTAGTCGCGCGGACCGGTCAGCCCTTCGCAATTTTGCTGGCTCAATTTTGAAGAGTTTGACCGGTTTAGGATTTTCAAAATAAAAGATCCAGAAGTACTTCATTATTTCTTGCACGGCCCGGTACCAATTGGTCTGCGGACCGGTGGTTGGGGACCACTGCACGAGACTGTCTTGGGAAGTCAGAGGCTTCTTCAGATTCAATGCAGTACAGACTGCTGCAGGAGATATTTCCCGCCAACACTCATCACCATCTTCAATAACTCTTTGAAGAATCTGAATTAATAACGACATTCAATTTCCCTTTGGGATTAATAACAGATTTTTGAATTTGAATTTATCAGATTAATCGACTGATTAATAGATTAATAGAATAGTTAGTCGTTAGTCGAAGTCCCAATAGGACTATCTTTAGGCTACATCATACATTTTTGTTTTGAAATTTTATGTGAATACTATGGTACTGCGAAATTGCTGTATTCAGGGTTATCACACTGATCCACAGAAACTCATTAATATCAGAAGGAAAGTACTTACAAACGCAGTTAAAATTTCATGATTATGAAAGGATCTATTAAAACACCGACAGGGAAAATGACAGAAGCAGGCTGACATCTCAAGAATCTCCTCTCAAAAGTGAGCATCTCTGGCCTTCAATGCAGAAACGCACAGACTAAACACCAACCACACATGTCCGAGGCTTTGCTTTCAGGTGATGGAGTGACCACATCACAGCAACGAGAGTGATGCGATAAATTCCCGGGTTAAAGAGCTGCCATAAGGTGACTGACACCAGGCTGTCACAGGCTTATAGCAGTCACACTCACCCTGCAGCACACCCACAAATCTTCACCAGGCTTCAAACGCATTATCATTCCCTCACCTACCTGGCTCCGGGTAGATTTGATACTTTTCTTCCCAGACTTAAGTCTCCAACCCTTACATTTGACCAGTTATTTACTCTCTTGTCTCTGATAAGCCTCTAAACACATCTTTAAACTTTGAACTACATTAAATTAGAAAAAAACAGGTCGATTTATTTTGAGCTTTCTCTTAGCTACACTCAACGACTGTTGCAACATACCCCGATTTTTTTTGCATGAAACATATTTCTTCTAATTGAGACCAAACAGCCGATTATTCTGTCCCATAGCCATTTGGTTTGTCCATGTGTATAAATTCATGTAAATGTTAACCTGGCTTCACTGTGGAATGTGACACTGGTACTCCACAATCAACCAGTATGTTAAATGTTGTTTTCCTTTTGACCAATGTTCTTTTATCAGATAAAAGTGTTTGACTCAGGTAATGTAAATTTGAACTTAATTATTTGCTTTAAAATGACTCCATCAAATTTCTGACCTCTATCCTATTTTTAAAAAATCACAGACCGCACTAAAAAGCCAGGTGTATCTCAGAAAAATAATCAGTTTAAATGACTGCTACTATTTCCTGTAAGTGGAGTGATTAAACGCCTATCCTGATTTAGGCTAAGTCTACACTTCTACCAAGAAATAGACAAAACTGAAATGTAAATCTCCCACATATAATACCTGAGAAATGTTCTGCTTATAAGATAAGTAACTCCAACTAAAATAATTGCAGAAAACATGGAAAGAGAACAAAAATGCTGTTCTTTAATAGCAGATATTTAGGCTGGAGAGGCTGTCTCCGCTGGATTTGGGCTTCATCAAAACCTTCTTGGACTTTTTCCATCCCAGGAATCGGTGGAAGGTTTTCCTCAACGGCTTCTTGTTTTTTGCCTGAAGTTTGTCTGAGGCGCTGGAATCTGCCTGAAGCTTGGAGCCCTGCGAGTCAGGTGTGGGGTCGTTTTCCTCCTCCGCAGCCTTCAAACTCTGCTCCAGCAGCTCCAGCGTGTCCTCTCCGAGGGTCAGCGCCTCCATGTCTTCGGTGGTGCTAAGCAGCGGCCTCATCTCGTGGACGTTGTTCTGCTGCTCCTCTATGACGGCCCTCAGCTCTCGGATGAGAAACAGATCTGCTAATGCCCGTTGTGCGTGAAATCTGTCCTCTTGCCTGAGATGCGCTTGAATATGCTCCAGTTCTTGCTGAAGAGCAAGGTTCTTGTCTTTCTCTACCTTGTAGACGACTTTTAAGTCTTCCAAGTCTCTTAGTACATTAATGTTGCTCAAGATCTTCTGGATCTCTTGCAATTTTGCTTGCTCAATGTGGGCTCTGCTCTCTAGAAACTCCTTGAACTGATCTCTGCTGTCATTCAGTTCTTTCATCAACATGTCTTGTGGCTCACTGTACATCTTTAAGTTGCTGCGTCTCCCTGATGCCATCGTGTGATTCTTACGGTTACCTCGTTGCTGGCTTGAGTCACAATCTCCTCTGGCATTCTGGAGAGCTTGGTCAATCTTTCTGAACTGCAGGTGGAGGTGCTCCATCTCCATTCTCTGCGCCTGCAGCTTGGCAGCGAGCTTGCTGGACGTTTCTTTGTTGTTCTCAATATGAGTCTTGGCAGTTTGAAGCTGAACCTTCAGATCCTCAACTTGTGACGCCAGCATCTTCTTCTCAGTCTCAGAGTCGTGCAGCAGCTTGGCTAATTTGTAAGAAGGTAACGGAGGATTCTTGACAGGGTTGTTGTTTTTCTCCTCCATAACTTTAGCAGTTTTCTTCTGTCTCACCTCTGATGAGCAGGTGTTGTATTTGTATCTGACAGTTGTCTGAAAGTGTTTGTTTACAGCTGGTCGCCATAGAAACCCAAGATGACAATGGAACCATCTGTCCATCTCTGGATGCTTTTGTATATTTTTAAATGCTGCTTCTCAATCACATCATAACAAAGCATTTTACAAAAAAGAAAAACATTTTAGTGCATGAAGTAGTAATTGAAATATTTAATATCTAGAAATAATCGATTAATCGTTAATTGGAGTATTCAGACTCAACAAAGGTCATTTACTGATAAATAAATATCTAATCTTAAAAGCTCTAACAGTAAAAAAAAAAACGATAAGGAGGAAGTCATTTTTTTCTGATAAAGTAACACTAAGCAGGTAGTTTGCTGTTCAATTCAGCACAATTTATTTATCCCCAAAGGAAATGAAATTTTATTGTGAAATTATGGTGAATTATATAAAGCATTGGGTGTGTCCAAGTTGTCCAAGGGCTACCTCCTTCTAAGGCCAATTACATTACAGCGATATGATAAAGACTGTCCAAATACTGAAACATTCAATAAATTAGAACTAAAAATAATAACTGAAAATCTTATTTATTTTAGAAATTTTGTCACCAAGTAAAACACAGACAAAGACTAACTTTTTGTGCTGGTTGCCCTGACGCGCCTAACCTTTTTTTTTCTTAAGTGCACCAGCACAAACGTTAGGTGCATCCAAATTTTCAACTGCATCGCATTATTTTTACATCAGTTTTACAAGTTAACTTTTTTTAATCACTGTCAAATTAAAGTAATATTGACTCATAAAGAATTATTATCAACCTAGTAAGTATAAAGTTATTTATTGGAAGCAGAATTACTGAAATTGTGTTCCAGGAGCTTCCATTAGCTGAAATGTAAACATCTCAAGATAAATGAAATGAAATAAAACCTAGACCTTCTAGGGGCTAAACATCTTACGAACATCTCAAATTAAACATTTTTTTATATTCAAGCCATTTTTCTGACAAAACCTTATTTCTGACTTATACTTGAAGTGAAGGTAAGTTTTTCCTTTGCAGCATTTAACTACATTATCATCTCAGCCTTTAGTGATGAACTGTTTGCGCTATGTAATATTTTTTTGAGGTGAACTATTGAGAAATCCGGTTGAATTTTCAACCCACTTGGTCGAAATCTGGAGCCCTTTTTCTGCCTCTCAATAGAAGACTACAATAATGTGAAGAGGTTGGGGGGCACAGCCAGAATATATTAAGTGAAGCTGCAAAAACAACAAATTGTGCAGCCATATTGGTGGGTAAGACAACTAACTATACAGGTCAATATGTACCATTCTGAAGCAATCTGGTGTTTTTACCATGTTTCAGTAACAGACTGCATAACAAACTTAAGACTGAACACAACATTTCTCAAAGAATTAAACAAAATAATGACACCAAGTACTGAAAAGACGAATGTATAAATTGAAGGCTTAAACTAGATACAACTGACTGACAGAAAAGACCTTCGTGCAAATGCAACTAAAAATTTTGTCACAACAGTGAAAGTCCCAGTCAGGGGACAATTGACCGTGAGTAGGATGTTCAGTTGTCCAGTCCCAGAAAAGAGTTGCGTAGCAGTCAGAGGTTTGGTGGTGAAAACATTAAGAAATCATTTTAACCAAGAACTACATCTGAACTGGCACTGGAATGAGTTTAGAGGAAAAACCCCTTCCTAAGTGTCACTAATGAGTCCTCTGGGACATGTTCAGGTCAAGTTCTTTTTCTTTTCATCCCAACTGTCGGTCTTTCTTTAAGTTGCTCTACTTCAGTGGTTTTCTAGAGGACCTGAGGCAACGCAGAACTCGACCCGCTGTGAAGACCCGATTCTTCATAGTGGAAGAGTTGAAAAAGCCTTGCAGCGGTGCGCACACTTACACATGGACACAAATACACACAACACGAACCTTAGCCCAGGAGCAAGTACAGAGAACCTGAACTGTCTCATTAAAAGAAAGAGTGCTTGGCAGAGAAGAAGAAAGGGCGGGCAAAGTGGCGCCAAGCAGTGGGCCGAAAACCTTTCATTCACACCGACGTATGAAGTCCCACAGGAGCCCACTGAGTCATCAGCCCAGAGAGAATAGAGGTGATGGACACACAGAACAAAATGAGGCAAAGGTAATTCTATTCAACAGAGATGACAGGTACAGTCGTCTTTGTATCCATGTCCACATGTGTACATCTCTATGTCTTTTGCAGTGGACTTCAGTCAGCAGGAAAACAAAGCCAGATGGCATGACTGCTAGGCAGCGTCAGTGTCAAGAGAGAATGTGCGTGTCAGTAGAGTATGTTTGAATGCCTGTGTGTGTAGAAAGAACTCCAAAAACACCGGAAGCATTAACTTAAGTTAAAAAGAAAAAGAAGAAAAAGACATGGGAAGGTGAGGAGTTGAAAAGTTCAGGGGAAACTCCTTAGATTTAATGATCAAGTTACTTTTTTTGGCTCACTAAAATAAGTCAAAAGAAGAAAAGCAAGTCATCAGCAAACATGAAAAGTGAGGTAAAACGTAATTTTCTTTACCTCAGCAAAGAAGAAAATTACGTCAGACTGAGGCTTTATTAAAATCTTTCTTGTGAAAATTAGAATTAGCATAACGTTTAAGTGGCTCTACAAAAGTAACTATGGCAAGAGAATGACAAGGAGTTGAGGATACCAATCCATACAATTTTATATGATTGGTACAAAAGTCCAAATGTGGCATTTAGTCATTTCTGGCTCCCTTTATCTTTAACTTCCAGTGCAACTGGTTGCTTTAAGTACTCGTCTAATTACTAAATAGCTGCAGAGATGCATCTGTCAAGAAGAGAGATATTAGTTGAACACGCTTCAAATCTGGCAATAAGAAAGCCATTGTTGTCGGAAAGGAAAGGAAGTAGTAGTCCCATTTGTCACAACCTACATTGAAGACACAGCAAACATAAAAAAGAAAACACCACCCTAAATACAGCCAGAGCTGAATGGTATGGGTCAAAAAGTTTAAATTCGTTATAGTGGCCCAGTCAAAGGTCAGACCAGAATCTAATGAAGAATCTTGGACAACACTTAATACATTTTGTTATCCAGTGATGTTCCTCATCCAATATAATAGAGTTTGAGCTGACTTGAAAAAAATGGATGGATAAAGTCTTCAGTCTCTAGATGTACAAAGCTGGCGGGGCCATACCCCAAAGACGTGTAAGTGAAGAAAGTACAAAGTATTTTTTCAGGGGAGTTGAATGCAACTACAGCTTTCAGATATGTATTTGTAAAAGATTTTCAAGTCCTTGAGTCATTTTCTTCTGTTTGTTGGTTATATACTAGTTTATGTTCATTTATTGGTTGTAAAATAATTGTAACATTATGAGAAAAACCTTATAGAGCAGGAACATTTTTGCAAGGTACTGTACATGCAATTCTAAAACGCAGTGCTGAAAGAGCATAAAAGATGCTAATCTGTTCCCTTAGTTTTTTTCTTGCATCTGCAAAAGGTCTCTAAAGACGACAGACAGAGAGAGACAGAAAGATGAGTGGATCCTCCTTCTAAGCAGATGTGTAAACGTCATTAGTGGAGGTAATGGGTAAAAGAAGGTGGGAAGGGGGTAAATACCTCAGCTACTCCACTAAAGGTATTTACCCAATGCCTGAAGCAGAAACACAAACAGAGACCTTTAGAAATAACTGAGAGCGAGTGGAATTTAGTGAAAGAAATGTTCAGAGGGAAAACTGTTGTAAAGTCTTGATTAGGCATCTATAATATTGGCAATTTAATATCAGTATTTTCATTTAAACAGCAATGATTGACTGCTCAACTAATAGGCCTAATCTAGAGAAGTGTTTCACTAAACGTGAGTATCCGCCCTGCAGCACAACCCACAGCCAGGAAAGACAATACTTCCAAACCAGCAGCACAATTGCCGCCTGACTTCAAGGAGTCAGGGGTTTTGACCTCGTCACACCAAAGGAGACTCATGACTGTGGTTTTGTTTATGTTGTTGGAGATTTTCTTCTTATAGCCTGACTTGGTGGCCTGTTGTTTGCCCCTCACCTTCCGACAAACACTGGTATAAATACTAAACAAACTGCCACATACCCACCACAGCAAATATAGAAACAGGTCTGTCCAGACATGCAACAAAGTCTATATACAGTACAACACTTACATTTCTTATGTTATATTTAAATTCCAAAATAAATAATTCAAATAAATGGAGAACAAAAGATTCTGTTATTTGTGGTGAGACTTTGAACCTTTCTGTGTGCTACTGTGGTAAATGTAAGGCTTAAAAGTCCATCATGATTATTTTTATAAAAATTACCATAAATTAAAATGATTGTTTACAGAGGAATAACAGTTGCTCTTGAACTACAGGGATTTTCCTTACACACTATTTTTTAATGAAATTTTCCTTAAAATATGTAAGAAGCAATCTATTGAAATTTGGCCTATTATATAAATATAAATAAAATCAGCAATCTAGCATACTTCAATAATGTCGAAAAGACAAAAGAAAATAATTAATTCTAAACATAAAAAAATGATCAATTAAATGCAATATAAATAATAAATTCTAAATAATAAAAATCATTTTTCATTTTTATTTTCTTGACTAATAATGAACAAGACCAAGTTATTTTTGATTAAAGACATTTGCAAACCCTTTAGTGCAACAGGCTGGTAAAAGGTCCCATACATTTATTGATATGTTGGTAAAATACAATCAAATTATTTTCACTAAAATTGATCATAAAACATTACCATTACCACTATATACCTAACCACAGGGACTTTACCTTAAGTCAACCTAAATTCAATTCACACCTTAGTCCTGAACCTAATGCCTAACCAAAAACACAGTAGGTACCCACAACGTAGCATGTGTTAGGAAAATGGTCCCTTCAATGTATTAAATACAAGGCTACACTTACACACATAACTCACGATTTCTCAGTATCCTGGAGCCGAGGTATCAAAACCATAATAATGTTACAATAGGAGAAATAGTTCATTATTTATTTTATTATTTTTGCTTTAATATGAATTTTATTTTTTACTGTTTGGTGAAATTGCATTGCACTTTGCTCATCATCTATTGTTTTTTGAAATGGCTCTGTAAATAAATTTGACAATGACTTTGACATTAACCATATGCACATTCCAACTTCTTTCACCCCGTGACTCTTGTCCGGAAACCATTTGTCACTACTTGAAACAAATTTTCTGTCGAGTTAGCGCAAATTCATTGTGAACACAGAATGGCAAACTTGTGAGCAAACAGTTGTGGGTTTACACAATCAACATAAACATAGTCATCATTCACTCAGAGTTGTTTGCAAGTCTGAAACACCCACTTTGCAGCCTTTACTCGAAGTGTGGAGAAAAAAAGGTCAATGTTTATCTCAGTTCAACTGTACTGTGCCTGTTTGTGTATAATAGTTTTTCATGTACTACATATAATACAGTACTACAGTAATACACATGTACGCACGTCATTGTTATTACCATAATATACATAATGCCATAAGGCATTCGAAAGGTATACTTTTTCCACATTTTGTCCATGTACAGCCACAATGTTTAATGCACTACATTGGAATGTTATGTGATAGCACAACAATGTATTGCATAATTGTGAGTGGAAGCAAAATTATACATGGTTTTCAAAAGTTGTCAATAAATTTTGAAAACTGTGCTTTTTAACCATTCTTCATAAACTAGTTTAAGCAGTGGTTAGATACATTAACTTTCAAATACTCCCGTGCAATTCTCAATGTAATATTGTGACTAAACTCAGCTTTGACTGGGCCATTTAAAGACTTGAATATGCTTTGGCTGTCACACTCCTTACTTCAATATCAGGATGATTAACAGGCTACAGCAAGATTTCATGGCATGCTAAGGAGGAAAACGCGTACTGGAGCAGAGACATCTAAAACATGCAAGATGATGATGAGCCCTGACAACAAGGGTTGGACAGAAAAACAACAATGAAAACAAATTCTTAGAGTCTTCCTGAGGGATTGAGAACCAATATCCACCTTCAGCTACATGCACACAGACCCATCAAGAGGTCAGGAAGAAGAAGTCCTTTAAAGTTGTTGTCAGATGCACACAGTGAAATGCACTCTGGTAAAATGAGAGGTCAGGCTGAACGTCCCCGAGACCTCTCAGCGGTCTTATTTAGCCGTCACACACTCACACATACGCTGTCTGTCATCTCAGAAATGAGGCCGTGACACCTCGAACACTTCTCTGTGGGCAAGAACTCTTTCTGCCCATCTGTCTCTCTGACAGGTTGACGTGGCACAGAGTGGTTGCAGATCGATCTCACTCAAACCAAGAAGTTTGTTCTCTACGACGTGACCTCAGAGATGGATGATGGTGTCATATCTCTGTTTTCCTCTAGCTACAGTACTACCCTGTCTAGAAAGTGGAATAAAACTTTTTTGGCAATTCATCAGGTTTATATTCGTCTTATTTCACCACCGCAGAGCCAAGCAATCAAACATATTAAATGCAATCAATGAACTATGGAAATAAAACACTGAAAATGAACAAACAAGAATATTTTTAAAACTAATAAAAAGAAAAAAATCAATAGTTGGAGTAGTCTTTCTTTAGCGCTTCTGCCTTCATGGTGATGTAAGATGATTCCTGTAAAGTCTCGTGTTTGTGATTAAGGACAAAAGTTAGGGCATCTACACATTCCTTATCAAAAGAGTCCACATTTTTTCAGACAAGTTTCAAGAGCTCTCAGCCCTTAGCATTCATTTTAAATAAACATACAGAAAATCAAGACAGAATTTAAGTATGGAACTTGCCAAAACCAGAAAGTAGAAGGAAGAAAGGACACGGGAGAGAAAGAAAGATGAAAGACAAGAACAAAAATTGGAATAAAAGTAGAACAAAAAGAAAGTAGACACAAGGAAGAATAGAAGGGCAGTGAAGAAGGGAGTGAAGGAAGTATGGAAATATGGAATGAAGGAAGAACAGAAGGAAGGTTAAGAATGAAATGGGGTATGATACAAGGATAGGAGGAAATGGTATTGCATTGGATTGGATTGGATTGGATTGGATTGGGAGGACGGACAGATGGACAGATGAATCAGCTTTAACTGCAACCCAGAGATCAACCAAATATTGGATATGGGGCTGTGCCTGACATGTGCTAATATCAGTGCTGTTAACTTATACAGCTTTCTTTGGATCATCAATCTCAGCGGCGTGATAAGAAAGTTTATATGGCCTCATACTCTCACTTAATTGAGTTGGATACTGTGAATAATAATAATCTGAAAAGGAGATTCACAGTTGTGTGACTTTAGATTCACACATTCACATTACACTCAGAGATCTTTCCTGCCAACAGCCATCACTATCTGCAATAACTCTTTAAAGAATTTTAATTAATATAAGTGTCATGTAGTGCAGTGGTGTGAATGGTGAGGCAGACACAGCAGACCCAGGATGAGATGATAATGGTGATTTAATAATTAGAACGAGGTGCAAACAAATCCAAAAAACAGTCCAAAATCCTGGCAGCACTGCAGAGCGGAAGGCAGAGGCTCAGCACTGGTAGCAACAGGACATACGAGGACAAACGACAACACACGACTTGCTTAGACACACGACAAGGACCCGATGATGAACAAGGAACACAGGTGGAGTTAAATACACAGAGGGTAATCAAGGAAACGAGACACAGGGAACAATCAAGGGGAGGACAGGACAGCACGGAGACTCAGAGACACAGAAAACTCTAAATAAATACACAGAAAAACTTGGAACATGTCAATAAGTTTCAACATTTAATTTCCATTTGGGATCAATAAGGTATTTTTGAATTTGAATTGACCACCATGCAATGATATGAGAGCTACAATAAAAACCTTGAAACTGCAATTCTTGTTGCAAACTGATCTTCAGTGAATTTTACTACAAGCACTGGCTGACAATGTGTTCAAGAAGCAAATGCTGAAGACCTTTTGCATCACTCCATAACCTAGAACATTCCAAGGCTTCTATTACATCAATAAAGATTGACATAACATTAAAGATTGATTTCAACAATGTAAGACAAAACACAATTTCTTGCTCTCCCTAGTTCCCTAATCTAACAGTGGTTCTTTTAGTTTCACAGTTGTATGGCGTACTCATTCTTATCTATTTTTTCCAAAGAAATTATGCTTTATTTCATTCACACTTACAAAGAGAGTCAGTAAAGGCAGTAGGCAGTGTCCATTTAGGAAAATCTGAGCAAAATTCTTCCTGTTACCTGCAGTAAAGGAGTCAATTAGACTCCTGCTGACATTTGAAAACAGCTAAAATACAGCAACAATGCACATGTTAAAGCACATGCACTCAAGCAAACAAACACACATCTGGCTATTCTCCACCTGTCAGAGAGCCCAAACATGCAGCCATGCGTGAAACTGCCCTGCTCTGTCCAACACTTGTCCTCAGAGTAATGCCATTATGGAACTGAACAAACAAAAAACTTTCAGTGTCTGCTGTGTTGAGCTCTGTTTGCTTTTAAGAACTTCCTATTTCACTATATTGAGAGTCACCTTGGCGATCAGCCCTAAAATATACAATGGTAATTTCTACTCTGTGCTCAGGACAATAGCTGGGCTGTGAAATAATATAAGCTGGGTCAAGTCTTGTTTTGTCAGACCTTGTTTCCTCTTTCTGACTGTCCAATGATTGTCCAATGACAGCCAGAAAGAGTTAAACAACTAGAATGAAATAGCAACTATTTCTGACAATAAAGCCAATAAGAGTACTAAGATCTCAAGAATAACTATTTTTGAGTGACTATTTCAGAGATTTAAGAAATGTTTCTCATCTAAGAAGAGAGAGAATGTGAAATTAGTCAAGAAAAATGTAAGCTTTAAAGTGACAAACTGTTTTCCACAGAATCCACAATATCCACATCAGAATTCACTCGGGGCAAAAGGAAAAAATCGCTTTTATATCCGGCATGTGTGATAGTAGTAGCTATTCACAGGGTAGGAGGCTCACTCGGTTCAGAGATAAGTCTGGACACAGAAAAGCACTAGTCCGATAGACGTCTAGAAGTTCTTCAGTTCAAACTCAGAATAAAGTTGTTAATGCATGAAGCTTAAATAGAGGTCTAAAAGGTAAAAAACAATAGCAAGTATAGAAAAGACTCAGTTAGCATAGCATACCATGCAAAACAAATATTTAACCACCCACAGCTCCAAAGACTAGCCTGGTCTGGTTTCTTGCTTGAACAAAAGATTTGATCTGAATTTGGTGTCTTACATTCAAAAGACTCTGATGCAAAACAGTCCAACATGGGGGTGGCATCCACTCAGAGTAACTTTGACTAAGTAATAAAGCTATGCAGCTAAAATCAAAGGTTTTGGAGGTATTTGTGATGTGTCCGTATGGAATTGGATAGCTGAGAATCAACACTCCTGTGGTCTTAAGAGTTAGAGTCATTTGGACCCAGTTTTTTACTCTGTGCACCTTTCTTGTGTGTGGTTTCGGACATTGAGGGTCTGACGGGATAACCACTAACCACGGTTATGGAAGAACCACTAGCAAAGAGCTGGTTAGCCTCACACAGGACTTCTTGTGAGTTTTATTGTTGTTAATGTTGACATCATTGCCAAATGCTGGTACAGCATAGGTATTACATCACTTTCGACTCCAGTGCAGCTGAAATTTCTTAATAAAATATTTACGTTCTCTCACTGAGTACATTTTTAAAAAGCTGGAGGGTCTATTTTTAAGAAAAACATTCCAAAATTAGAGATAAGCAACCTAAAGAAACCACATATGTTTAAGGTGTGTGGTGATGATGGAAATCCCCGATGGGATGCAGGTAACCTCATGAACGAACACCGTGAAGTAATTCCCACCAACATTCTCTTTAACGTACATTGGGCTCTCCTTTTATTCACAGCTTCCCCATCCTCTCCCTTACATGTATAGGCTTAGAGTCATCTGGACGGGCCAATCCTGCAGGCTCACCGTTGGCACGGTAACGAGTGCTATCCTGGCTAACATCTGCTGCACGACCCGGGGCCACTCAGAATGGGCTTTAATCCCCACACAGCCGTGTTGTGGGGGGAAAACATTCTTTTCCTTTTAGACTGTGCAGATAAACAGAGACGAGCAGCGCTGCTGGTAAACCTGCAGACGACCGGCCTCTTGGAAGTACTAGGAATGTTGTCAGTTACGTGACCCCCCCCGTCCCTTCCCCGCCCCCTCTTCGTAGTTGTGCCACAGGCCATTATGGCTGTGCAGAGGGCTGTGACCGCCAGCTTCAGCACCAGGTTGCCATCGCTGACCCAATTGGATGGATTTGGGTTTTGAAGTTATTGAACAGTGATGGGTGGTTTGTGGGGCGAAAGGTTTGTCAGCCAGCCTTGTTATGCAAAAACAACAGTCACATTGCTGAAAAAAAAAAAACATAGACAACATTCCACTCTGCAAGTTTGCTGCCACATCATTTGGCTGCAGATTCAGGAGGCTTGTTGCTGCTGCATTTTTGGTCATCCTTCAGTGAGTTTGGAGTGTGTGGGATGCTGTCAACAGCAGAGGAGAGAGAGAGAGCTCAGTTGGGACAGTTGCTGAGCAACAACATGTGACAGTTTGGTGCCCCCTTGTGGTCAAAGTCAGGGAAAGAATTGCTTCGAAACTGCACTACTACTCACACCAAGAGTCATTCAAAGTCATAGCATGACAAGTCAACAACTCATCTCCTCTTCGAAGAAACCAGGCCATGATCCGTCTTCATATTGCTGTTGCCGATAATCATCTTCTTTGGCAGTGACGCAGAGAAGAAATGAAGACACCACCCCGTCAATCAGTCCATCAGCTGCTATGAAATATGTATTTGTCTTAATATGGAGTTTGATTCCATCAAACCCATTTCACGGATCATTTCCCTATGCAAACACCCCTTGAGGGTGGGGGGGCAAAGAGAGAGTTGCAGTATGTAGTCAAGGCAGCTAACAGTGAGGAAGAGACACACCTCAGATGTCTCAGTGTGTGTGTGTATGAGTGTGTGTGTCCTCCATGAGATTTAATTGAATAGTTCTGCTTCAGTGCCAAGAAGTTAGTTAGTCTGTTTGCAGAGGTCTGTGTTCTTTCTGATTGAGTGTTGGTTTTTTTCTTTTTCTCCTACACAGCATGCCAGCACTTGGCTAGAAACAAAGTCATTCTCCGGTTTCAATCACAGACACTGCAGGCACATCAAGCCAGACAGGAAACATTTCACATCCCTCAAGGCCATGTCCTGAAGGTGCCAAAACCGTACAGACAACAGCTCAAGCAGACCTGTAGCGTAATATTGCACCCTGGAGAAGAAATACTTCAATATTTTTATTTTTGTTAGCTTTGTGAACCTATTCATAATCCTTAACACTTTTTCACATTCTGCCACATTCCAGTTACAAACTTTAACATATTGTATTGGGATTTATGTGACAGACTAACGCAAAATTCCAAATACATATAGAAGGAAATGAAAACATGGTTTTAAAGCAATTACAGCAGCATATCTTTTGGGATGGGCCTGCATCTGCTTTAAACATCTCAAGATTGGAATGTTTAGTAGTTTTTTTAAATGGCTCTTGCTCAGTCAGACTGGACAGAGAGTATCTGTTAAAAGCCTTTTCTAAGTCTTGCCACATTTTCTCAATTTGAGTTTGGTCTGGGCTTTGACTGGGGTATCAAATATGATTTCATTAAACCGCTTCATAGTAACTCTAGTTGTATGTTTAGGGCCATTGTCCTGCTGGACAGAGTACCTGTGGACCATTCTCAAACCTATTTCAGCCTCCAACAGGTACAATTAGTTCCAACCAATTCTGACCAGCTTTCCTGTTCTTGCTGAAGAAAGGCCCTTTTCCACAACATGATGACACCAGCATCATGTGTCACCATTGCGATGGTGTGCTAGTGGTGTGTTCATTGATAGCTTTTCTCCAAATATAGTGTTCTGTGTGTAGGTTAGTGATGTGTTCCTTGATCTCGATGAGGCTGTTTGTTCCCTAGTGTCCTCCAAAAGAAACCTAAAGGCCTTCACAGAACATCTAGATTTCTACTGAGAATAAATTACACACATATGGAGTCAATTTAACAAGTAGGTGACTTCTGAAGGTGCTATGGATTTTATTCTGGTGCATGTAGTGTACTACTGGTACTTGTGGAGGTCAGGGACCATTATGAGTAGTTGAAATCCATAAAGATTTGAGATCCCCTCTAAAAACACCTGCAACTCCCTATTTCAATAATTCATATTAAGGATACATACCTTAAAATGCATTAATACAAACAGTGGAAACCATCTTTGAACTCCTGCAGAAGCTAAAGACTACAGCAGCGGTCTCAAAATCCAAACCTCAAGGGCCATCTCCTGCAAGGTTTAGATATCTCTCTGCTTCAGCACACCTGGCTCCAATATTAGTTCATCATTAGCAGAGCTCTGTAGAGCATGGCTGAATGCTAGTGATGCAGCTTAGTCATTAAATTTTGGGACAAAGGACACATGTAAAAATTGCAGGACTCTCAGGGTCTTTATGACCAGCAGTCTAAAGTCTTCTGCCAACAATCTTTTGGGGGTACAGTCAATCAGTGCCAAGGAAAATGAATGGTGCTCCTTGATTGGCAGATTTGTAATAGCCAGCCAATACCATGCCAAGTAGTATTGCGGCTAGGTAATTCAGCCGCCCAAGCAGTATTTTCCTCCGAATATTTCTATGATGTGCAATATGAAAAAATCCACAAATTATTTTTGCAAATAATTAGGTGCTACATTCCACAGAAAATCCCAGACTAAACCGTAAGTGGGGTCCACTATAAGGCTAAATGAACACAAATGCAGATCACACTTTTTAAATATCTATTTATGAATTTTGAAAGCAATATATCACTTTCCTAACATTTTATGTAAGGAAATTTGATTTTGTGCTTGCAGTGTGACAAAAAGTGGAAAAGTGCAGGGGTATGAGTATCATAGCAAGGCAATAACTACCACATTTTTTCTATGCCTTATTTTTGCATTATAGTCTTTACTGCTAAGTAAATCTATGATGACCTGATGTCTGCTTTTTTAGATACCTTGCCAGAGCAGAGAATTGGAATAGTTTTATATGTACTGAATAAACCAGTCATAATTTTGTTAAACAAAGCAAAGTAGTGTTAAAATCCTTTACTTTTTCATAGTTATCAAATTTCAGTATGATACTTTGAACTGCCAACTGCCAACTTATAATCTCTTACTCAAACACAGAGCTTCTGCTATGGCAACAAGTGATACAGAAGCTTCTTCAAAGGGAAAAAAAAACATCTTTTCCCAAATGCCAGGAAAAGTGATGTCCAGGCACTTAAAACTGGCCGCATACTGACGCCTAGTGAATTAAGATTGTTACTGCAAGTATTGATAAAGAAAGAACAGGTTCACATGGGTTTTTGTTAAAACCCACTGTGAAGAAGATACAGTGGGACAAAACTCATCTCTACAACTTCATCAGCTAATCTAAGGCAGGGACATGATGCTTCTAAGTCACAGGAACATCACAAGGTAAATAAAGTGGTGTCAGAAGAAAAGAGATGCCGAACTGAATGACAGATAACAGTCACGGTAATGTAATTATCTGCTGGGCTTGTGTCTTTTTTGTGTGCTTTTGTGTTTCAATGGAACTTACAATCTCATTGTGAGCGCTGATAGTCTGTCAGGGCTATTTGGTCTACTGAAGGCAGATAAGAAGGGGCGATACCGAGGCCGGTGGGTGCGACCGCCCTGCCTGCCTCCAAGCGCCAGTGTAACAGGGTCACTCAGGTGCTCTCTACAGGGACAAATGGAGGGGTAGAATAGGAAGAGATAAAATGGGGAGAGTGGAGATAGAGCTGAAGAGATGAACAAGAAAAGGAGGAGATGGAGTGGACAGGGGACATGCTGTCAAACGCTTATAAGGACCTTTGTCACTCAGAGCAGGAATGAGAATGTAGGTTCTGTGTCTGCTTGTGTGTGTATATGAATGTCCACGATCCAATAATATATGCACTTTGTACATATATTATTATACACATATGACCTCTTTCTACTTTCTTTTGGCTCTGTGCTCCAGGTCTCACCTCTAAAAAAACACCCACAATGCCGATAGTTTTCACACTTGCACAAACACAAAGGATCAAGCTAGCGTGCAAGCTGGCACCAGATACTATCAGGTGGCCAGCTGCTGCTTCTTGGTTTATTACGATTTCCTTTTTTCACGAAGACAAAGTATGCCTAATCCCCTCAAGTCAACCTGACTGTGGAGACTGTCAGAGAGGAAAACAAACACTGTAGTCAGACGGATCAAGTAACATTCACAGCAATGCAGTCATTGCTGTCACATGTCTTAAAGAATAATAACAGACCTAAAGGGATTTTACTGAATGCATTGAAAGCTATGAAATTTGTGAAAATAGACATTTCATTAATTGATTCTAAAGTTTAGAAAATGTTGCCATTTAAAGCACATTATTTTGTCTCATTACTATTTCTCCCACTTGTCAATCTACTCTTTTTATTAATTCAAACATTGTACTAATCGCAACCTTCAGAGGATCATGAAGAAATCAAGACTTCTTCATGTCACAAGGGGGAGATTCACAAGGTGTGGATCTCCATTGCCTTACTGTTCTACAAGTGTTGTATTCCTTGTGTTAGGCCACTCCTAAACCAGGAACATCAGAAGTGTCTTACCTGGGCTGAGGTGGTCCAAAGTTCAGGTGTTAACCAGGACTTTTTAGAGCCCTTCTCTACTGACAAGCTTAATGGAGATGCACATTTAAATTTCCAGCAGGACTTGGTATCTGCTCACATTACTGAAAGTACCAATTCCTACCGATACCAATGCTTTAATGGCCATTGTATAATAGTGCCAGCAAATTCACCTCATCAAAATCCTATCCAGAACTTCTAGTCAGGAAAGTATACCAAGCATGAACAAGACGTTTGGACACATGTCGATGTGGGTTACAAAAGTTGCAACCCTCGAAAAAACTGTTTATTTGAAAACTGCGGATTATAGTTTTTATTTGTGTACCGCAAACTATAAGCCACTACTTTTGCTCAAATCTGATGCTACACCATTTTTCTTAAAATTTTTCAGAGAAGGAAGTTTAGCTCATATTTGCTTCTGAGGCCTTTGTGTCATTTCCCACAAGTGGTGCAGCACCAACACAGGGAAAGGGTTGCAACAGGGGGGAGAATAGATTTTGCAATGGTTTGGCTCATTTAACACAGTGCAGTGTGAAAGCAAACAGCAACAGCTAAAAATGTAACAAATTTTGGTCCCCAATCGAAGCAAGTCTACCAGACTATCAGGTGGGAAAATCCTCCTAGTGCGCAGGAGGAAGATATAGATGATTATTGATGGCTTTTCCTGGCTGGTAGGCTACACTATTCTGTTTTTTTGTTTTTTTTTTAAGCAGCCGTTGTTTGTAAAAAACATTTATCTATGCTACCAGTATGTATTTCATTAAAATAAAATAAAAATCTCTCTGTCTAAATATCTTATGTTACAATGTGGACATCTGCAGCCTTGGTATGTACAAAATCTTTAAGTTAGTGCGTGCGACATATTTTCAGGCGGATTCAATAGTACAGAAATTTCAATATTGCATTGTTCTTTCCATTTTCTTAAACTCACAGTCATAATCTGAAAGCTACAGACTCCTGTTTTTCCTCATGCCAGTACCAATGGAAAGCGAGTATTTATTACACATAAGGATACGAATTAAACAGGAAACAACAGCTGCTTTATACAGCTCTGAATGAAGCTATCAAACACAGACCATCTCGAGAAAGGGAGCATGCACATTGGGGTCTGTCACTGCCAGGTGAGAACACATAAACTAAGGCCAGGTGTAGGCTCATGTTAGTGTGGTGTGGTCAATCTTAAAAACAGAACAATATGAAAATGTAAATATTAATTTAGGTTGAGAAAATTATGTTGGATACATAAGGCTCAAATGAACACTATGGATAAGCTTCATTGAGTTCTTTTAGTCTGACAAGTGTTGGAAATCAACGCCAGATATGACACAATTTTCTTTCAAATATTGTACCTTTAACCACCTTAGAAACAAGAAAATATGTCATGTTTAATTTAGATTAAAATAGTTTAATGTAGTGGAGATATCTGGAGTTGAAAATATCAATAGGCATGATTGGAAAAAGCTATTCAGTTTGCGTTTTACCTTTCACCTTAATGAATAAATAAAACACAGAACACATATTTTTTGGAAGAAATGCATACAATATTATCTCAGTTATAACATTAATTTATTTCACAATGTCAACTTTATTTCTAAAGCTGAGCAAAAATCTAATTTCTGTTTCCCTCAGTTCAATTAAGTATAGTAGTATTTTTTTTTGTTGTTGTTGTTGGATACTACTCTGCACACATGTCAATCTACTCATTGACAGGTGTAAATAAATGTCATAATAAACGGATAAACCAAGAAAAAAGGAGCCAAATGAAACAAAATATTCTAATAAAAACTTGAGGAGTCATCTTAAATCAGGTATTGCTGCCAAAATTCTGGTATGTGGGATACAAAATGTATAGAATCTTACTTATATTTTCTTTAGAGACATTGATGTAAGTTTTTAGATGCTGAACACACACACACACACACACACACCAGCCCCTTTTTAATTGCTGTTATTATTACCCTGGTAAACTTTACATGGACTTAAATTAAATATTAAATTTACAATTTCCTTTAGTTAAAGCACCCACAGATGTTGACCTGTTTTTAGATATTTTTAACTCTATTTTCTAGATAGTAACACCACAATTTTCACGGAGACAAGTACTATTATTAAATATTACGTCATATTAGGTAATGCCATTTCAGTGTTTGGTAATATGTCAAGTGTAACGCTATATTACTAAAGAAACATGATAACAGGGAATTGTAAGACGGTTTTTCTAATAACAATGCACATATGCATCAAAAAGAACACCACTTATACAAGCAGAAAAAGTAAAATTCGAGGAAAAGATAAATATAGTCATTACCTTACCTTTGTTATATTCTTGGTATTCAATATGGCATATACTTTTCACTTTAATTGGTTGCAAGTTTCCTCAGGACGTGAACGAAACTTATCCAAACTTAATGCCCGTCTCTCACTGAACTTGTTTATATCTCTTTGGCTTTGTCTTATATGAATAATTTATGCTAAGGTCACTGCTGTGCCAATTGTTGTTTCTGAAGTCCTTGTTCTGTGTGTCCTTCTGACAAGCGGCTAGGCTACCAGCTAGCAACGCTCGCGGCTTCTACGTAGCTAAGCAACCACAAGAGGCTCTAACAGGGCTAATTCTAGCTAGCTAGCTCGCTTGCTGTTCTAAAAAGCGGCTATTGATCTCAGTACTCATTGCAGATGGTGTGAATTCAATTGAATCCAAATGAAAGCACATTTCAACACCGAGAAGAATGCAAAAAATAGTATCTAATTGTTGTTTTCTTGAGCTGAGTTAGCCCCTTTCGGTAAAGGCTTAGAATGTAACGATAATGAACTACAATTCCATACATGCTCAGTCTGCCGTATGACATGTAAAAGTGTCGTAGTGAAAAGAGGCTTTAAATAGGAGTGACTTCTGTCGTCAGTCAGAAGTGGGGGGGAGAACAGTTCGAGTTGTTCTGTCAGCATGGTAAGTACTAGAAACAGAAGATGCTCAATTAAAGGATTTCTTTTCCAGAGTATTGTAGATATGTATTTAACTTGTCGAGTAAAAAGTGTTGTCATTTTTCTTTTAGTTAGTGATAAAAAAATGTTTTTAATTTGAAATAAGTTGGTGAAAGATAAGAAAGTTCAACCAATTTGTAGTTCATTTGTTCTCTCTTAAAACGATGTGCTTATTTTGCGTTAGAGTGAAATTTAAGGTAATGAATGAACGGTGGAGACGTGGATCAGCTGATAACCTAAATTTATCCTGGTTTTGTTATGCAACAGTAGGTTCCTAATAGAGACCAAAGGGTCTATTAATACATTGACCCCCTGATCTATTTAATCCAGTTAACAAAAAATAGAAATCCCTGCTCTGTGTATAAAAAATACAATTACCTGCCACCTTCAGAAAACCACCTTTATAAAAGCAAGAAAAATTGTACTTCTGTTTCTTCACTTTGTATTTTTCAGTCTGAGCCTATCAGAGTGCTGGTGACCGGCGCTGCTGGACAGATTGCATACTCTTTGTTGCTGAGCATCGCCAAGGGAGATGTCTTTGGCAAAGATCAGGTAAAGATGGGCTTTATCGTACCCTAACAAGCCGCTAACCCCCATTATCTCATTATGTGGTGTAGAGGCGCAGTAACAGTGTGACAGATATTGACAGGTGTTTGGAAACTGCTGTGAATGTGGCGAACGCCCCCCGCCATATTTTGAAGGGGGGTGGTAATCAGTGTTGGGTAGTAACGGATTACATGTAACGACGTTACGTAATTTAATTACAAAAAAAGAGTAACTGTAATTCGTTACAGTTACAATGAGAAAATATGTAATTCAGTTACAGTTACTTCCGAAAATATTAAGAATTACAAATTTAGTTACATTTAAAAAAAAATATGAACAAAAAACTTAGCGAAATATGTAATGATATTTTTATTGCTTTGCGCCGTATATCGCCGTTTCCCGCTACGGCTCCTTGTCTCTATCATATTTGCCAGCCGCAATGCCACTGATGTTCCGTCCTGTGCTGGCGGAGCCTCCTGGAGGAACAGCAAGCGAGCGGACGGTTCCATTTCAGCTCAAGCAGCGCATCAAAAACGACAGCCTTCCAGCACTGGAAATATAAGGAGCATTTCATTTACATATGTGAAAACGGCTCAAATTTAACCGTGCAGTGCAAGAAGTGTTTGCCGGCTATCAAGAACTTGTCCACGTCGAAGCAATCTATGTCAAACCTGAGGAAACATTTAGAGGTAAGTGCAACTCACTGATAGACGAAGCGTATTGTTTTACGAATATTTGACTGTTTGGTGTTGATGCATGACAAACGTTGGAATCTATTCTTTCCCATGAGACATTGTATGCAATGTGCTAGTGTTATGGTTTTCATGATGAACATAAAGTAAACTAGAAAATTCCTGAAGAAATTTAACTGGGGCCTGCCAAAGTGTGCCCGTCGGTTTGGACCCAGCGTTCTGATGCTAAAAATTAGCATCAATGCTAAGCTTAGCTAAATAGTAGTCATTAGCTTGTGGAATTTTATCACTTGCTTCGCAAGTCAGTCACTACTCTCCTTATGCATTGCTATGGGCAGGCCCCAATTAATGCTACTTTGAACATATAATTATTAATTATAGTATATTTTTCTTCTATCTTTTTTTCTCTCTCTCTTTTCAGAGGAAGCATCCAGGCGTTCTTCTGAAAGGCACGTTTAGTCCATCTGATACTCGGGACCCATCGTCCATCTTAATTCTTGATGCACTGTATTGTGCCGTGTTTACTTTTACAAGCAAGGGTGTGCAAAGAAAAAAATCAAGAAAAATAAAATGTGATGTAAAAGTCTTACTTTGCTTATTTATTACTAAACTAGAGCACTTCATTGTCATTGCACATGTATGAAGTAATGAAATGCAGTTTGGCATCTAATCAAGTGCAACGTGTGCAGATTGTACAGCATGCAGTATTTAGAGATAAAATGCAGTTATTCACAGCTAGGGTAAGGAAAGATGGTTGATAGATATGTGCAGCAGAATAAATAAATTACCCCTAGGGAAATGCATGTATGTGCAGAGCCACTATAGATAGGGCTATACAAGTGCGAATTGAAGAGGAACACTGTACAAATGTTGGGATGGTACAGTAAGGTATGGATAGAGGGGAAGGAAAGACTGGTCTTTGGGAAGAGTTCAATAAGGTGACCGCTGTAGGAAAGAAGTGGTTTCTGAACCTGCTTGTGTTAGTCTGCAAACTGCGTAAATGGTAGAGCCTGGGGGAGGAGCAGAAAAGAGTATGGCCCGATGAGAGGAGTCTGAGAAAATCTTACATGCCTGGTGCTGGCATCTCTTCTTGTGGACCTCCTGTGATTGCCTGTCAGCAATTCCCTCTCAGCTTAGTGCTCTTTTAAGGTTCCCACTCAGTTCTCAAAAATTAAATGTTGAACATGGGTCAATACTCATTAAAACCTCAAAGTAATCCAAAAGTAATCAAAAGTAATTAGTTACATTACTTTTTAAAAGTAATCGAAAAAGTTACACTACAATTACATTTTAAACAAGGTAACTTGTAACTGTAACGGATTACATTTTTAAAGTAACTTACCCAACACTGGTGGTAATGAGCAGACGTTGTCTATGTTGGAGTTGAAGAGACTCCACTCACTCACCCACGTGGCCTCCGATGAAAGAGGATTGTCCTTGAAGTCAGTGAGGAGGATCTTGTGCCAAGTGTCTTAGTCCATTTTTAAAACCACTTGATCCGTTTGGCACACACAGTTGTCACCGAGTCTTACAGCTTTACTCGTGCAGTGTGTCTGAAGCCTCACACAATACACTTCATAATTAAATACACACCATATTAATTTAATATGCTTCGTTATGTTTAATCTAATACTAAATATCTCTTGTCTCTTTCATTTATTAGCCAATCATCTTGCTTCTTTTGGACATTACTCCCATGCTGCCAGTGTTAGAGGGGGTGGTCATGGAACTGCAGGACTGTTCCCTTCCACTTCTGAGAGGTAAACATTTCAAACTATGAGGAAAAATAAATTCAACAATGCAATAAAATGAGATCTCTTCCTAGGGATCATTCACCAGATTAGTGTAAAAGATGACTAATTGAATTAACCACACATTTGTCTTCAACCAAATGGCTGAAACACACTTTCTATTAAATAGCTATTTAAAATCTTATCGGAGTGATTGTGAGAAGTCCCGTTCTGTTTAGAGCCCTAAGTCTCGAGTCTAAACAGAATTTAGTGAACTTCTCAGTCTCCCATATTGCAGCCAGAGTGCAGCCAGAGTACCACGATAAGATGCTGTATGTAATCAAACTCTTGGTCTCTGTAAAAATGCAGTGAGAATACAGGTAGGGAGTTGTGTTTGGTTCAATTTTCTCACAAAGTAAAGTCACTGCTGAGCCTGTTTTACAACCCCAGTGGCATTCATCTCTATTTATGATCCACAACATTTTGAAAGTCCCCTCTGCTGTCTTTTTTTACATTATAATAATTAGATTTGCATTGCTGACTTAGTGAGTTGTGCCATTATTTTCTTTATGGCTGGGATTTCTCAAATAAATAAAACATTCACATGTGTTTGTTTTTATTTCCATCTTCATTAAGCTTGTTTTTGAGTCTGTTTTTTTTTTTTTTTTAAGAAATAACAAATCACTTAGATGTGCTTACTTAGATAGGCTTTTAGTGGTATTGGTTCCAGGTCAATTTGCCCCAAATGATAGCCTGCTTCTCTTACCTGCATGTTGCCAAATATTTCCTTACTACTTCTATTTTGCACCTTTTTAAATGTAACCTACGCACTGTAAATGCTTGTAGTTTGATATTTTTAGAAATTAAGGAAAACAAACTTCCATAAAAATGCTAAAATTGTAAAGAATTTCTTAATCACTTAGTATTACACCCTATTTAGCTTAGTTCTGCTACCCTTTCAGGCCAATCAACTGTTTTTTTTCACTGGCCTGAATGGGCTTCTGCTAGTAGATTTTTTTAGTAGACTTTTTGAAGTCTTTACAGTATGTCATGAGATGATTGTAGCAATCACCTTTAATTCCTCAATCTCCAAGATGGGTTCGAAAACATCAATAAAGCCAAAACTTCAAAGGTATCCAAAGAGGCACAATGATCAGCAGCAATGCAATAACATAGATCAGTTCAAATTAGTCATTGTAGTCTAGATAAAGATTTGCTGAATTAGACTACTTTGGAACTGTTTGGTTTCCTAATTATAGATGTTGTAGCGTAATCTCAAGTGGAACAAGCCTTTGTGGCTGTTTTTAATGATGTTCAAAACATTTAAATGGAATGACAAAAAATGTGCAACTACTTGTTCACTTTACAATTTAGTGTCAATTTTAAGTCCGGTTGCCAAATCATATAAATTCTTATTTCAAGTCTACTGATAGCATTCCCAAATCATCCAACAATAGCAGCTGCCCACTCCTGAGGACCTTTTATTACACTTTTTATTTGGTTTAGAAATGATTGTCTTTTACTCTCTGAACTAAATGTTAAGCCCAGGAATTGTGCATGGCTCTGCTTTGTCTCCTCTGGAGACCTTAGATTAGGCCACCTGACCTTAATGTGTAAAAGTCTTTTAGGTGTCGCTATTGTAACCCTCATCGTGAGATCGGGTGTGAGGGGCCATTATGTGCCAACTCCATTGTGACCTAGATTTTTTTTTTTTCTCTTTGTGAAATGATGCTTTGTTTGGACAGGCACTGAGTGGCCCCTGTATTAACCAGCTGCAGTGCAAATACAGCACAGCTTTAAACACCGACAGAGATGGACAAATACAATTCTGGGTCTCCATGACAAACGTTCAGGGTCCATTTAGTCATGTTTGTCACTCTAGTATGTGACCATTGTCAATAGCTTGATTTGTTTTGTTTGTTTTTAATTTCCAAGTCATTTTAAGTCTGACCAAGGCATCATTTATGCACGAAACAGCCCACAAACTCAAGGGACAAACTGGTAAATGTGTTATACGATGTTTTTACAAGCAAGGAAGACGAGGTTGAATTGGTGCAAAATGCATAGTGTCAATCTGGGCACTGAGTGTTGAGTGTTCACTGGAGAGCCTAGGATAGAAACGCTCTGTGACAGCTGTTTTTCTTCAAATAATGCTATGTATCACTGATCTGAATGCAAAAGTCCAAACAGTTTCCAGGATGTGTGGGGTCTGCAAAAATACAAGTGGTTTGTTTCCTAACCCTTGAATTGGACAAGACCTGGATGGAGGGAAGATCGGCCTTGATGATTCTCTCAACATACCTAGTTGTTTGTTGTGTTATCCTGTTTTGTGGATTAGCCATACTGCACAGTGATGGTCAAGCACAGGACAGACTGAATGATGGCCATATGGAAGATGACCAGCAGCAGGAAGTACAGTCTCTTCCAAATAATGTCTATGTATGAGGACCGTCTCAGGTCTCGACAAAGGGTGGCTCCCTTGAACTTGAAGTGATCCACAGGGAACACTGTTGAGGATGGTAGGGTGTGTTATCCAGAAGTTCACCGTCATCTCAATTGGGTTGAGTGGGTTAAGATCAAGGTGGTTCTGACCAAAACGGTGGATCAGCCAATCCACCTCCCATCTGTGTGCAGACTCATCAATGTCCTGGATCAGTCCAGTGACAGTGGTATCACCTGCTAACTTCAGGAGTCCGGTCAGTGTTGCAGTGAGAAAGGAGGATTGGGAAGACAACACACCTCTTGGGTTTGGGGTGCCAGTACTGACGGTTTTTATGTGGAAGCTTACAGTGACAGGTGTCTGGTTTAATAGTGTTGAAGGCTGAGCTGAAGTCCACAAACAGGATCCTGGCAAATGTCCCTGAATGGTCGAGGTGGTGCAGGATGAAGTTAAGTCCCAAGTTGACTGCAGCACCTGCTGACCTGTTTGCTCAGGTCAGTAAGCAAACGGCAGGGGGTCCTTCAGACGCTTCAACATCACTCGCTCAAAGAATGTCATTACCACAGACATCAGAGCAACAGGCCTATAGTCATTTAACCTCCTTATGGTGCATTTCTTGATAAGTTGGACAACTTGTTGTCCTCAGGTTTTGGGGTCTTATTGTGAAAAAACACACAATAAATCAGCAGTTTATTTTCTCCTTTCACAGATATTGTGCCCACTGACAAGGAGGAGGTGGCCTTCAAAGACCTGGATGTGGCCATCCTGGTGGGCTCAATGCCCAGGAAGGAGGGGATGGAGAGGAAGGACCTTCTAAAAGCTAACGTGAACATTTTCAAGAGCCAAGGGGCCGCCTTGGATAAGTATGCTAAGAAGACCGTCAAGGTAACATTTATTTCTCTTGTGTTGCTTCTTTAACATTTTGGACATGTTCCTTACAGTTACAGATTTGTGCCTTGACATGAGAAGTTACCAGGGTTATATGTAGCTGGGTCCATTTTCAGGTGCTGGTTGTGGGAAACCCTGCGAACACCAACTGCCTGATAGCAGCCAAGTCCGCTCCCTCCATCCCTAAAGAAAACTTCTCCTGCCTCACACGTCTGGACCACAACCGGGCTCGCTCCCAGGTCCCTTACCTTCTTAAGGCACTTTAGTTTCTGTTTGCTTACCAACTCTGTGATGAAATGTGAACTCTCACCCTCTCACACGCTGCAGGTGGCAATCCGCTGCGGTGTTCCAGCCACGCAGGTGACGAATGTCATTATCTGGGGCAACCACTCGTCGACCCAGTACCCAGATGTGCACCACTGCAAGGTCAACATGTCTGGCAGTGAGCTCGCCTGCTTTGACGCGGTCAAGGACGATGCTTGGCTCAAAGGGGATTTTATAGCTGTGAGTTGATGTCTTCTCTGTCAGAGCCAAACCTGTACCTTTTGATATGTTTACATATTGGCAGTAAATGGAGCACCCTCCACACTTATTGCAGTGGGCAGGGGTTTGCTGACCCTAATAAGTTAGGAATTGGCTGCTACAACAATTAAACCTTTCATCATTTCAGGGTCCAAACATTTTTGCTTCAATCTTCAAAGGGCCACTCAAGTTTTTGATGTCATTAAGAATCGTTTTTGATTTAATTAAGAAGTCCATGTTCTCTTTTTACAGACTGTTCAACAAAGAGGTGCTGCAGTCATCAAGGCGAGAAAGCTGTCCAGCGCCATGTCTGCAGCAAAAGCCATCTGTGACCACATGAGGGACATCTGGGTTGGTACCCCAGAGGTAAGTTTCCTAATAGCACTTTTTTTTCTTTTGTTGTCATAATACCATAATTTTATTCTCCTATCATTTTTACTTTATTCTCATACGGCTTTATTCTCGCAATATGTCTTTATTCTCATATTATTTTTACTTAATGCTGGTAATATTACAGGGTAATAAGATAACACTTTATTGATCAGTGAAGGGGGGATCGTTTTGATTGTCAATTTACAATGACAGTCTTAAGGACACACACATATCGCTCTGTATATTGCTAAGTATATATTCAACATTTAAATCGCACAGCTCTAGAGACTTTATTTATTTACTTTAATTTAATTTTTTCATTGTGGCCCTAATACGTCGTCATAGTAGTGTTTGCCCCATAAGTAGCATTTCTGGATTTAAAAGGCTATATTACCAATGCCCCACATATTTGCAATTGTGCCTAACATCATTTTGTTATCAGTTCCCAGTGATTGTAGTTAATCTAATTAATCTTAACGTTCTAAGAATAATTTCTGTCATATATCAACACTGGCTACATGTAGAAGAATGGATGATTCCTCTTATAGCCATGTTCTGTGTTGTTGCATTGCTTATACTTTGTTGTGGTGTTGCCAGTTTGAGACAAACCAACTTGTAGAGTTTAGAACATTAATAAACATCTGCATCAGGCAGAAAATGGCTATTGATAATTGAAATTGATGTACATACCTGCTTGTTTAAGCTGTGCCTAAAAAAAAAATTGTCTCTCTACTAAGTCACCTGCCTGTTCCATGTTGAGCACCTTCCCCTGAAAATGTCTGTGCAAGCTTCTGATTATTCTTTATTTTTAATCATTGTTAGTTTGAATTTTGATGCCACAATAATGCTTTTCAGACACAGTTTGAAATGTGTGTGCTGCTATGTTGTTGATTTGCTCTATTTTTCTTACGTAGCTGCTAAGATCATTTCTGTTCCAGTTATCTAAATTTTTCTGTCTTTTCTGCAGGGTGAATTCACCTCTATGGGGATCTACTCCACTGGAAACTCCTATGCAGTCCCAGAAGACCTCATCTACTCGTTCCCTGTCCAGATCAAGGTGCCTCTGATATGACCTCGCTTTCACATATCAGCAAGCTCACTGAGGATTGTCGTGTTATAAGAGTGCTGTTTTTGTTTTGTTCTTCTCTCATTAGGATAAGACCTGGAAGATTGTGGAGGGCCTGGCAATCAATGACTTTTCTCGGTCCAAGATGGACGCCACCGCAGCAGAGCTTATAGAAGAGAGGGATACAGCTGTGGCTTTCCTGGGAGTATGACTGCACTCGGTCGGGCCGACCCCCCCGCCCCCGCAATGTAGACCCAAAACTCCAGAGGCACGCCTGTGATGCAGAACTCCTTAAGCCCCTTCGCTGCTCTCTGCAGATATACATGTTCACATGAAAAAGAATGTCAGGATTATTTGAGGGTTTAGATGGATTTATATTTGTCCACTGCCAGACTTTTTTTTTAATCTAGAAAAATAATGAGTATGAGTTTACTTTGATCTGAAAAGCAGCAGATCGGCTGCTTATCGGATCGGTTCAACTTGATCTTTAAAAAAAGCTTCTTATCAGACTTTGTTCTCTGGAGGTGAGTGAATCGATGGATAACTCTTGCGTATTGTCAGTGATTCACTTAAGTCATGAAACACTGTATCTGATGACTTGACGTTAAAAATTAAAAATGTGTATAAAATAATATGGCTCCTGTTCTTTTTAATACCTTTTTGGTATTTTGTTGAGTGACTCAACGTACCAGCTTCACAATGTTTCATGACGTTTGATTGGCTTGCACTACGATGGCTAATTCATTGTGATCATGTGAACTCTGAGCATTGCAATTGCACTGTATCATAATAGAAATATCAACGGTTGAGATAACATTCATGAGGGGGAATGCACTTTTTGCTTTTGGTGACTTCAGAAAAAGCATCTACTATGACTGAAGGCCTCAACTGTTGCTTAAAAACATATGGTTTATTAAGTTTATTGTAGATGTCCAACCAAACAATCTGGCTTTTAAATTTCTTGTTAGTAAGAAGCCATAGCTGTTTCATAAAGCATAATCTATCATTTCATACGCCTGTTTTAATACAAAGTCTGCATGTCCCAAGAATTTTCCTCAGTGCAAACAGCATTGTGGATGTGATGTGTCTGGCCATTTAGCTTTTTTTAATTAGTATTTTATTTATTAATATAAAAATGAAATTTTTATATTTCAACAGGGGTTTTTCTGGTCTTTTTCCAGAGGCCTGTGAGAAGTGAAATGACACATCTTTACCAGACGGGGGCAGTATTTCCTCATCCCACCTGCATCAGAACTCAGAAATGTATCATTATTAGTACGATTAACTAGACTGGAAAATGCCATTGCTGATAAACTCAAGCTCTAAAGGTGCAAAATGCCACTCCAAGATTAATGCTTAATGCTTCACGGCATAAATATTTACAGATGGTTCAAATTCGGCATAAGTGCAACAACACACATACACAAAGATCGATGAAAGAAGCTTTCTTTTGGCTTCGTGTATGTTTATAACTCTGCGTATAAAGTTTCTACAAGCTTTAACACAACACGGTAAATACAAATCTGATCGTTAGCGAGTCAGCATATTGAGCCGGTTGGTACAATATGTAGCACCAGTAAAACGCTCTCACTGCTCGATGTGATTGAAGATTTTACCGTCCGCTTAATAAGAAGGATGTAGTGAGAATGACATGCTTACATACGTTCACCAGTAGAAAACGAAATCTTGGCTGGCTTAATTATATATAATGCGAAGAACCGTTTGGCAGTCGAAGAATCCGGCTCTTCCTGCTGAGCCAAGTGGTTCGGATCCAGAAAAAGAAACATAATTCCCATCATAGACACCCAGTAGTAGATGCTGGATCGAAACGGCAGCCATATAATAGAGGACATTTTTATTGAAACATGCAAAAAGTTGTAAATGCCACTAATGTGAAATGTTTTCATGTTTAATGTTTCATATTTAAGGTGAAACATTAAACATTAGGTGAAACTTTGCCTTTTTTCTGATGTGATGGGGGGAAAAAATCTGTCATTCAGCACTACATGCTACCATGAGTTATATTTCTTGTAGGGTATAAATGGCTATTTTGTAATAGAATATAAACACACTCAAAACAAACAAACAAAAAACACGCAATTAATTTCAAAATCGATTCTTGTACATATTTCTTAACTTTAGAGAAATGCCTGTCAGAAAACAAACTTCAAGAGAGAAAAGGAGAGAAACTTCTCAATAATCAGTGGAAAAACCTTTATTAGTATTACAGAAGTCAAACCTTTATAAAAAAAAAAAAAAGGAAGGTAGAAATTTCTCTTTGGTGGCTATTAGCTTCCTCCACAAAATGGTATAAAAGTTTAATTAGATTAGCTGGCTTAAAATAGTTTAAAAGGAAAATATAGTAAATCTAGGGTGTTTCATGTTGCTCCTTTTGTCATGTGATTTTGCCCGTTCTTACCTCGATAACCAGGTAGTACCAAGGTGAACATACATTATTGTACATATATATGACATAGTTCGACGTAAACTTATATGTTTCTTTTTTTCTTTTCTTTCTTTCTTTCTTTCTTTCTTTTTTTTTTTTTTAGGAAATCACGTTTTCCAAGACAAACTTGCCACTCACAATATGGCGGAGGAGCCGACATATCGTTTCTGCTTGACAACGACGAAACCAATGCTGCGTCTAGTCGTGTACGTCTACGTTCCATCACTGCAAGGAAAAAACATCAAAACAACGTTGCAAAAAACGATTGGTGCCCAAAATGTCATCACAGGAAAGAAGTCCTCTCATTGGTTCCCATTTGCCCTTGCCTTGGAACGGCAGTGAATTGTAAAATATCTTAGAACTGTTTACCTTTTCAAGTTTTTCATTATTTGCGCTTTAGTTTTTCCCCCCCCTACAAAACGAGGAACTGTAAAGGAAAGAGTGGCATGGTGTTTTGAGGTAGCCTGGGTTTGAAAAGAACTGAGCGCGTCTTCGCTGCGGTCCAGGCCGACCGACACCATTGACTTTCTTCCGCCAGCATCCCACAGTAACACAGTAAGAAAATGGCTTCACACTAAATATTGCTCCCTCAGGTTTGTGCTGAAGACTGTCGTACAACTGGAGAGACGTTTTTCATGCTAGCATCCAGTTAGCTAACCGCTTTGCCAAAAAAAATATTTAGCGGAAAAGCGAACGTGTTCTTCCGCGTGATTAGTTGGCCCCTCTGGACCGCATTCCTGGATGACATCCCATCCATCCATCCATCTTTCCCGGTTCCCTTATTCCCTCGATATTGACGATGCTTTCAACACACTCTGTCTATCCCGTCGGTTAATGATTGACAGTGTCGGTGTAGACGTGGTCTCTCTGGGCTGAACGGAGCAATAAAAACACACGCAGGGGGCGAGGCAGTGGGGAAAGAAAACGTGAACAGAGGTGTGAGTTGTGGATTCACAGTCAGTATTGGTGACGTAGTGACTGGGAATGCTATCAGTGACAGATCCTTACTCTGCTCTGGTTCAAGCCTGCTTCTCCGTGTCCGGATTGACTTCTGACTGTCAATAAGATAAGCGTGACTCGCGACAGGATGCCAAGATCCTGGGTTTAGTGGGATGATTTAAAAAAAAAAAAAAAAAAAAAAGCTCCTGCGACTGGATGAATGAAGGACTGAGCGGGACGGGCGGCGTTAAGATCACCGCATGGAGACTTTCGGGGTTCATTTGACGGGATGCTGTGTTCAGTGACCCTTCGCTTGTCGCAGGGAATCTCATGGAGTGAAAAAACAAAACAAACTTGAAAATATCCGTTTTTAATTGAAACTTGTCGACTGGATTCATAGTGCTTTGGCAGCTTAAACATGGCACTTTATGTAGAAGGTAAGAAACTATTTTGAAACTATGTAACTAAATGTTGCATTGTTCACAAAACTATGTAACTAAATGTTACATTGTTCACAAAACTATGTAACTAAATGTTACATTGTTCACAAAACTATGTAACATAAATCATCTGACAGAATGTGATAATGCTCCTACTCTATTATCCCCAGTGTCTTTTAAAAGCCTTCCAGCTGTTTCTGTCGTTTCGTTCTTACTCCAAACGTGCCGTTTTATTCCACCTAACAGTTTAAATCACAAAGTGCTGAAGTTTTCGTCACCTACAGAAGGGCTTAGTCATATCTGATCGCAACTGCCAGGTCCAGTTTTACTGCTGGTAGATTTCAGTCAGAGCTTCCTGCAGGCTAACGCTTGGACTGTCCCGACTTCGCCCTTTGTTCCTCGTTTGTTATCGGGTCGCTTCTTTTTATGAAGTAAAGTCAGAGTCAACGTTTTCTCGTTCCTTTTCTAACTTTTCAAGAGCAAAACTTTGTCAATTCGTTTGCTTTTGTTGCCTGATTTTCCCAAGCTTGGGGCAATGTTTCACTGTAGGCTCACTAAACATCAGAAATGTACATATATTTTTTTTCAGAACTGCTTCAAAAATGGAAGGTTCTGTTTTTACTATGAAGCTCCTTCAATATTTTGCTAATAAATGATACATATATGCTTCAAACTAGTCTTAACCCCTAACCACCTACAAGGTCGTCTCTCATTTAGTCTATTTTTGCAGTGCTTTTCAAAAGGCATTTATGCATGATTGCAAAGAGAAAGCCATGCATTTGCATTCAAATTTAAAATAAATAACAATCACCGGTGGACATGGCACCTCTGGGTGTGTTTTTATAGTGGAAAAGTGAACCTACGTCCCACTCTGAAGTCTTTACTCCAGGATTGCCATCCACCTCAAGGTTTCCAAACTTGCCAAGCCCGGCGGTTTGGCTCTAGGGCAGAGTCATTCATCCAGCAGCCCGTCGTGTTTTTGAGTTAAACATTTTTTTAAAGTTGACAGGAAATTTGAAAAATATCACTTGATAATTATGTGTCATTGAAAGATTCGAAGATTAACACCTGAACACCAACTATAAGGTCTTAGAAAATGCAAACATTCTAAAACATTCCAGCCAAACCCATCCAGGTGATGTGAGTTGATAGCATTTTTACTGCAGTGGTTGAAGATTGACTTGGCTTTGCGAGCGTTTACCCGTCCTATAAAGTAAGCTTCCTTGGTCCTCTGGTCTCGCTGCCTGCTGATTTTACTAGCCAATAACAGTTAACCCAGTTTCTGTAAAGGAGATTGGATTACCAGATGTTGTTGAATCAATGTTTTTTCACATTCAGGGCGTTCACAGCCAAAGTGAGCTACGGAGAAGGATCCGGTACCGGTACCGGTACCGGTTCTTGTCATGTTGAGGAAAAACCTTTTCCCACCATCAGCCTCCTGGCTGCAATATTCTTTGTCTTCCAGTTATCAGAGTTTATTTTTTTCCCCCCTTTTTTGCCCAGCTGATTAAAATGTGTTGAGCCAATGCAGTTCCTTAACCCTTAACTCAGCACAAGCTCGTCCGCCGCTTCCTGGACCTGTTAGTTTGGTGGGACTCCAATTGGGACTGATAAGGATGTTGAAACACCACATGAACAAACTGAGGCTGCAGTAGGAACTCTGAACTCTTCAACACACTTCTTACTGCTTAAAATAAATAAATAAATAAATAGTCAAATAAATCAGTCCAAAAAATAATCAGCGGGTCTAACCTACAATGTTGATGTTAGTGTTTTTTTTTTTAAATTGCAGATGCATCCTTTACTACAAATGATCACGTGTACACTAAAGGAATCCTGCATTTTAGGCAAAACAAAAGGTTAATTTTTGTGATTTAAAAAAAGAAATTGAATTGTTTATTTGTATCTCTTAGTATATTTATAGTATTGTATAAAGGAGACTTTAGTGGCTAAATGAACAATCTGCAGAATGTGTCAGTATTTTTATCTGATTAATTGTCAGAGCAATCAATTAATCTATGTCTAAAATAATGGTTAGCTGCAGCCCTAATGAAAACGGTAGCATTCAAGCTCCTCTTGAGTTTTATTTGCTAAAGCTGCCTGTGAGCTTGATGCACGTTTTAATGCTCTTTAATGACTAACTAAGATAAGTTGTCAGACTATATAATGGCGAATGGAATGGAGTGTTTTGTTAATCATTGTGTCCACAGTCTGTTAATTATCTTGATACTCCGTGTTTCCTCCACTGGCAGAGAACTGAGTGAAGCTGCGTTTCAGCAGCCAAGCGGTCAGCAGGACACATTTTGTGTTCCTAAACCGTCTCTCCTGCCGTTCTTTCACCAGTATTTCCTGAACGTTTCAGCTGGGACAAGTTTGTTCCTCATTTCAGCTGGCCGTGAATGCAAACAGGATCTGACACGACGTGCAGAAGTGCAACTTATTCCGTTTAGTCCTGCAGGTTGAGTTTGTCCTGTTGCCTGATTGTTTAGCTCATTACTCCAGTAGCAGAAGCTAACATCATTAACTGTCTTTTTATAGATCATTTTGTTCCTACCAAATCTAATGTTTCTCTCTTTGTATAATAATAATAATAATAATAATAATAATGTAAACAAACAAACAACAAAAACTATACACTAAAATGTTGAAACAAAATTCAAAATACTTATGATTTTAGGACTTGGTAAAAGTTCTGTCAGGACAATTAACCTGTTTGATTTTATACCCAGAAATGACAAGTACTACTGGCCTCTCACAGGTTCCTGTCCAGTCTTGGAAAGCTGAAAGTGGGCTGCTATAATTTCAAGTACGGATACAAGAGAACATTGATTGGGGAAAACATTTCAGATTTTTTATTTTTATTTTTTGCTTGTTTTTCAGACACTTTTCCTTTCTCCTCCACTGTTTATTCACATTGTTCTGTATGGATTTTTTTTTTTAATGCAGCATATTGGATTTTCCGAATAACACATGGATGACTGTGTGAGTTTACACTCATTTAGAATTTTTTAAAAAGCCCAGGGATATGTATGCTTCAAGGGGTTATATTTGAAAGCTGCTCAGATGTTTACTTTGAGGTGTGTGTGGTAATGAAATTGGGTGTAAAGGGTAATTTAACTGTTAATTATTTTACTACTTCTTGTCAGATGACAAGAAATCTTTCTGGCTGTTTCCATAAGATTACAAAAATTAGCAGTTATGATACAAGCCCATTCTGAAATAGAGAAGTACACCCTGTGTTTGGACGAACGATACAAAACAGAGGAGCCATGGGCAGACAGCTTGCATGGTTGTGGTATGAAGCAATCTTGTGAAGCATCGCATCACATTTCTGTTCCCAGTCAGAGCCATGCGTCCTAAGCTCTTAGTCGTTGGTGGACTCGCTCTGATATTTTCTATTCTAGAGAGAAGTCACAGACTCCCAAAGTGAATTTGGAGGGACAACGATCTGTTGAGGTGAAGACAGCAACACCAGGAAACAAATTTATTTGCAGACCAGCTTGTGACCTTAATTTTGTTTAGGGCTTTGTGTATCGTTTGCTCGATTTTGCAACATACCTCCTTCAACAAAAATGCTATTTGAGATTGAAGGAGACTTCTTCAACACTTTGGGAAACACTGCGTAGTGTTTATTAGTCGACAGGACAGCTCAAGCTCAAGAAATGCTCCCTTTCTTACTTTAAAAAATGACTCCTTAACATAGCTTCAACAACATCACAAGCTTGAGTCACTCTCCTTCATGCTTTGTTCGGGCTTATGATAATGGCTTACACTTACTTCACCAGACAATGTGACAGTTTGACCGCAATTAGAGATCTCTCTGGCGAGAAATATTAGCCACAAGTTCTCTTTATCATGCAGAGGTTGAATATCTCACAACAAAAGTTATTTTTCAAGGAAGACCAACAGTGCAACATGAGCGGGCAAAATCCCCACATTTCGTCTCACGGACGATTCTGAGCTTAGCAAATGAGGTGGGAGTCTGAAAATCTGAAATGAGACACCATGAATGCCTGCTGCATCAGTGGAAAGAAGAGAACTTTGACCTTTCCTTCTCTTCTGTCTTGTTTGTTCAGGTCTGAGTGAAAGAGTGGCCCACAAAGGCATGGCTCAGTTTCAGGAAATGATGCGGCAGCAGCTGGAGAGCTCCATGGACGCAGAGCTGGAGAAGCTGGTGGACACTGTCACGGGGGCCGACAGAGACGTACGTCAACACCACCGTCTTCATCCCTCCCCTCTCCGTCTGAGAGCATCTGGTTGTGATTTAGAGGGGCGGACGGCAATGCTGGGAAAACTCAAACCTGACGCGTAATGGAGTGTCATACCAAGCAGGGTTACACCTACAGGAGTACAGACGCGGTTTATTGGGGGAAATAAACAACCACTTAATTTCTTTAATTTGTGGGGTTTCACTGAGGCATTTCAGCCAGAAACGTCAAGAGAGTTGAGATGAGTCAGATGTTTGGAGTGAAACATTTCAGAGCAAAACAGCTGCTAGTCGACACAAAAAAAACAACAATTTTCTTTATTGAGCGTGTATGTCTATTTACAGCTAAATAGACATATTTATAATTTAGCACTAAAACAGTTTTTTTAATTAAAACATGATTGATTATTAAAACTGTGCAGTTAACCTGGTTAAAATTTCTAGCGGAGTTCCTTCACTATTCTAAATATATAAATTTATCTCATCTCAGCAGTTTATTGAACTTGTTTCAATAAGACTTACTTGGGTGTACATTTTTCTATTCTATATTTAAATAGATAAGAACCAGACTGACCTTACAATGTATACATTTTTTTCACTGAAAAAAAAACATGAAACATGAAAACCTTTAATCTCAATGTTGTACACTTTGAAAATATTTTTAACTCTTTCCCACAACTACAGTGGGTGTAGCTTAAAAGAAATCCCCTCATAGTCACAAACACAGTGAGTGAAATGAATCTTGCTGTTTCCGTCTACATTTTCAGGTCTGCATGAAGGACTTTAAGGGCTTCAAGAACCTCTTCCACAGATTCCTGCAGGTAAAGGGCCCGTCTGTGGAATGGATCAAGATAAAACGGCCTCCAGAAGACTCGGTGAGTCCGGCTCCATCTGCTTTTCTCTGGGGAAAACAAAAACTGCCAAATTTTTTTTCCCAGGATCCCAGTTTGGAACGTGTCTTTATTAACTTTGTTTATTTTTTCGAGAAGCTCTCCTGAACTTTTAAGACCTCTGTGTCTCGTTCATGAACAGGTCGAGAGAGTTAGAACCTAAGTTAGAAAAACTGGAAATTATTGAAATACAACAATTCGTCTGCGTACTGGAGGTAAAATTCAGCCTCCAGAGATTGTTTGGGATGTTTCTGCTGATGCGCTGCTGTCTTTGCACGCAAAAAATCACCTGAGAAGATGCTACTAGCGTTTAGCAAGACCCAAAGGTATTTTTACAGCTGTGGTTATTATCGTCTTCCTGATTCCAGTGCTCAGATCAGTTCGGCTGTGAAATGGCATTGTTCTGCAGAAAGGGCATGGACAAACAATCCGACAATTAAAACATGTCGGGTTATGTTTCACTCTGACAAATAAATTCATACCACCCATTAATTGGAAACAGTTTGTACCAAGGTGGAATGTCACAGGGTTAAGTATGTTGCTAAATTACTGTTGGTAATTTGGATTCTTTTATTTCAGATTGCAGAAACCAGAACTGGAATGAACTTTTGATTCTTTGTTGTAACTCTATTGAGTTCATGAAACAAGACAACACACACACAGCTGGAATGTTGTCTTGTTTTATATATATAATATATAGACCACACTAAAGTTTATCCAGTCGGTTCAATTCTGAGACAGTCATGATGCTTTTCTAAAAACGTCGCTATGGGAGCTGCAGATATCACAATCAGAAGGTTCTTCTTTATTTAGTCCGTCTCTCTTCTGGACTCAGTCAGGTTCGGGGGGATAAAACATTTGTTCTTTTAGAAGATGCAGGCCTCAATAAACCCATCTATTTCGCACGTTGTGGCTACATTTCCACTTTCCTCTAAATATTTAGCTCTAGAACTATAAAACTGCCTTCTTCTGGGAATCTAAAATAACACGGTTTAAAACTTCCAAACCTCCCCAAACAGGACATATTCGAAGTTCGGAGCTCTGCGCTCCGCGTCAGGATTCCTGAGCGGCTAGCAGCAGCGCTGGAAAACAGCCGAGTGAAACGGGAAGCAGAAAATCAGCAAGCTGAAAAAGGGACTGTTTGTCTGCGATGCAAAGAAAGATGTAAAACGCTTTCTGATGTGTGGAGAGTGAATTATTAAAAGCAAAGAGGAGTTTTACAGCTTGGTTACAAGGTTTATCCCCTGTTGCCTGGGAGTGAGTCAGGCTTGTGATTTGACATACTCTAATTGTCAGTGTGAACCACATGAGCCGACGTTTAAGAAAAAATGCGTTCTCCTTTGATAGAGCCGACGACTGCAGACATTCACCTTCTGCACAAAAGGAAATTCATTCCATTCCTTTCGTCTCTCTTCCTCTGAGGAAATGGTTATCACCCTGAAAAAAATGCTTTTCTGCCAACTTCAGCAAAGTCTCATCTTGCTGACATTTGCTCCTATTTGTTTTTGTATTTGTTCATTTATACATACGACGGCGTATCAGACAAATTGTAGACAGAAGAAAAAAGGGAGTCAATTTCCACCAAAAACAAATGTTTGGCTTAATCACAGAAAATTTCTAGAAAAACAATAAAATGTCTGATATGTCTTTAATTAGGAAGAAAAGTACTCAGGAATTTTGTTCGATTGATCACAGAAATTTTCTAGGAAAAATCTTTGAGATTTCAAATGTTTCAAAAGCTGAAAATTTGCCAGAAAAAAATTTAGAAAATATTGAGATTAGGAGAAACACTGGTTTGGTGTCTACACATTCTAAATTTCTGCCCCGTCCCCTGTCCTACAGATCCAGCCGTACGATAAGATCGCAGCCCGGGGTCTGCCGGACGGCGTGGCCGCCAGCCTCAACAAGCTGGTGGTGGTGAAGCTGAACGGAGGTCTGGGTACCAGCATGGGATGCAAGGGCCCCAAGAGCCTGATCAGCGTCCGCAACGAGAACACCTTCCTGGACCTGACCGTGCAACAAATTGAGGTGCAAACTCCCAGAAACCACACCACAAACAAAGATTTCCCTCTTAATTCTGTTTCCCTAATATTTGTTTTGTTAGGTGGAAACTTTATGTCAGGTTTGACACCTATTAAAGACAAATTAAACAAACACAGAAAAGACAAGAGAGTTAGATTCTTTTGATCTCGCGAGGAGAACGGATAGAGACGTGTTTCCAGTCACAAATCTCCAACCGCTCTGAAAACACATTTGTCCGCTCCTCTCTTTTTGTTACTTTCAGAGTCCCTATCACAGAGAACACTGCAACTCTAAGGGATGGGGGCAAAACACTTTATCACTTAGTTGCAGTGCTAATGACAATCACTAACTAAAACACATGGTATCTTGCACTAGATTATTCTGTTCCAGACACAGGGTAAAACAGAGCAAGTTGTACATCTTCACGGTGACGGTTTTATAGCCATCTAGCAGGTCAAGGATGCAGAGGTTTCTGCTGAGCGATAACCATGTTGAAAACGGTTCTCTGCTCTTCCTCAGAGAGGCCTTCTGAGAAACGAATCAAAGTAATTCAACAACACAGAAACTGTCTTTATGCTAAGATGAAACAAAACAAATAAAGGCATATAAGACAAGAACATTATAAAGGCACATGAAACAACAAATACTTGATAATAATATATACAATTTACCTAACATTTTAAATGTAAATTGTTGCTGCAATTGGAGTAAATTGTAAATGGCAGCATTTTTACTTTGCAGATCTGAAATCACATCTGCACACCAGCTCTGCTCTGGGATCTTAAAAATCTTAATCCACGTCCACACAGTACGTCTTGAGTTCATTTCCACTTTTTTTTGCTGAATTTCAATGCTTATATATTTTTTTCATACTGAGTAATGTGTCTGTGTGAATAATGGTTTACAAGTGACCCACATGTGCAGAAGAAGAAAGTTGACATCACACAACAGCGCATTGTTTGCGGAAGTAATAAAGAATATTGACGTCTATGGACTCATTTTAAAGTTTATTCAGTAATGGGAGCCAACAGTATTGCCACAAGATCATAACAAAATGAATGAAGCTATAAAGCACAACTAATAGCAACTGCCTTTTGTGGGGCACTTACTGGAGTCTGCTTCAAGTGGTGGGATTGTGATGTGATGCACTTTACTGACAGAGTTATTTCATAAGTTCAAAATCACAATTTTTTTTCAGCCACTGATTATGTCTGTTCTGGTTTCTTCTGGTGAGTAATTATAACGCATGTCAGTGACATGAAAGTCAGATTAAACAATCGGATACGTATCTGACTTTGTGCCACATATGAAAGTGACTCAAGTCAGATGTTTTTGGGGGGTGTGGAAAAGATCAGAATTGGGCTTTTCGGACTGCGGTGAAAAAGTCACTTTTGGGCAAAAAAAAAAAAAAAAGAGTCTGATTTGGGTCACATTCGCCTGCTGTTTGAACGTAGCCTTAGATGTGTCTTCAAAAGTCAAAGAGCAGAGTTTTTCTTCTGTACCACAGGTGTCAAACTCCAGTCCTCAAGGGCCACTGTCCTGTAGTTTTTAGATGTGCCACAGGTACAAAACACTGGAATGAAATGGCTTAATTACCTCCTCCTTGTGTAGATCAGTTCTCCAGAGCCTTAATGACCTAATTATTCTATTCAGGTGTGGTGCAGCAGAGGCACAACTAAAAGTTGCAGGACAGCGGCCCTCGAGGACTGGAGTTTGAGACCCCTGGTTTAAACCAATAAGCGCTGTAGATCCTTCTCCTGTTGCAGCAGGTGGTGTCGTCCTTATTTAGTATATCCTTGTGGCATATGCATATACATATATATGCAGTGTTGTGTGACATTGTGCATGTCTTAAGTTTCAAATTTGTATGTCAGAACAAGAACGCCCTGATGCCAGAAAAGTATCAGTACATCAGAAAAGTACTGAGGTGGCCTGACTTTCTTGGGGTCTGCAGATTCAATTACACAAGAAGCACAGAAATCAAAACTGACAACGAAACTCATCAAGAGATCTTACGAATCCAGGAGGCAAAGTTTGGGATAGCAGAAATGAAAGGAAATAGATCTAAAGTTTTTCTCATCACTGTTTTTCATTTTTTGACCAGTCTATCAAAACTACTGAAGCTAACAGTTTGACAACATAAAGGGCTTTAGCTCTAAGGAGATTCTTAAAGAAGGAATATCTGAAAATCCTGCTTCAGCCACAGCAGGAAGGAAACTTATCATCTATTGATGGAGCTACTGGTATGAAACCCAACAAGAAAGATTGTGCAACAACAAAAGAAATGTTGTCACGGCACTTATTCATCATTTCTCAGAAAAAGGGAGTTTCTACATTCAGTTGATTTGTTCTTTTGTACCTCACAGAACACTGGTGTTGTGACTGCAGATGTTTGCAAGAAGGCAGAAGGAGGAAGACTAAAAAGAACTCACTTCAATATCTGCAGCAGAAAAACATGTAGAAGTGTAACTCACCAGTTCAGCAGCGTTTATTTTAAAAGCTAAATAAGAATGATTAAAGAGTTGAAGTCTGACAGTGGTTTACCACATGAAGAAATGCTACATTTACATTTTTTTTCCATCATAAAATTAGCTTGAAACACAAAACCAGTGTGTCTCACTGCTAGAATCACAGCTTTTGGACAGATTTACAGCCAATGTGTGTTTATCTCATTTTAATCTGAAGGCACTCGGCACTCATAAAAACTAACAGAGATAACCCTGATCTGATACATCTCCTACATTAAACAGATGTTCAGATTGTTGCCCGGCTGCACTGCGTCCAGAATAAATCTGAGTCCAGATTTAATCTGGACGCAGTGTTAGTTTTTATGAGTGCCAAGTGCCTTCAGATTTAGCATTTTCAGATTTTAGCATTTCTTCATGTGGCAACCAACTGTCAGACTTCAACTCTTTAATCATTCTTATTTAGCTTTTAAAATAAACGCTGCTGAACTGGTGAGTTACACTTCTACATGTTTTTCTGCTGCAGATATTGAAGTGAGTTCTTTTCAGTCTTCCTCCTTCTGCCTTCTTGCAAACATCTGCAGTCACAACACCAGTGTTCTGTGAGGTACAAAAGAACAAATCAACTGAATGTAGAAACTCCCTTTTTCTGAGAAATGATGAATAAGTGCCGTGACAACATTTCTTTTGTTGTTGCACAATCTTTCTTGTTGGGTTTCATACCAGTAGCTCCATCAATAGATGATAAGTTTCCTTCCTGCTGTGGCTAAAGCAGGATTTTCAGATATTCCTTCTTTAAGAATCTCCTTGGAGCTAAAGCCCTTTATGTTGTCAAACTGTTAGCTTCAGTAGTTTTGATAGATTCAATTAAATGCATTTAAATTTGTTGTCTGCACAACAGTTTAGTGGCCTTTTTGAAGCTGAAATGGGGTTAAAAATAATTCCTCCACACTGAGCATGCACTGGTCAAACAATGAAAAACAGTGTTGAGAAAAACTTTAGATCTATTTCCGTACATTTCTGCTATCTCAAACTTTGCCTCCTGGATTCTTAAGATCTCTTGATGAGTTACGTTGTCAGTTTTGATTTCTGTGCTTCTCGTGTAATTGAATCTGCAGACCCCAAGAAAGTCAGGCCACCTCAGTACTTTTCTGGCATCAGGGCGTTCTTGTTCTGACATGCAAATTTGAAACTTAAGACATGCACAATGTCACACAACACTGCATATACAGTATATGTATATGCCACAAGGATATACTAAATAAGGACGACACCACCTGCTGCAACAGGAGAAGGATCTACAGCTCTTATTGGTTTAAACCAAAACAAATCATGTGAATAGCCAATAAAGCCTGGTGTGTTAATCACCTGTGAGTTTCCCTCACACCCTCTGATTTACTCTGTAAACAGGCTGAATATAAACACAAAGTTTACCTTTTTAAAGCCACTGAAACCTCCATCCAAAGCCTGGGATGGTTTCTTCATGACTTCAACTAGTAATTTTTCTCTGTTGAAATCTGTGGTTTTTATCTTTTATTCTTCCCCATTTCTGCTCTGACATCTTGCTCATGGCATGTCAAACGTTATTTCTACTGAAGTAATTAGCTTTTACCTTAGTGTAGGAAGCTAACACAGAGAGGAGCACAGAATTGTCCCCAAAAAATTCCCCTAGTTTGTAGAAAAGGAAAAGGTACAAGGGTAAATGCACTTGAACCTTACGGGGGGGAAAAAAAAAAACTTGAGAAACTCTGAAAACTACAGATCAAAGTCTCTTTAAAAGATCATAAGGAGATTTCAAAGGAAAACCAAAACGGAGTGAAGATTTAGACTTGTGCAGACCACTGAAGCTGAGCAAAGAGTTTCTTGTATTATCTAACATACCACAAACATCTGCTCCAGGTTTTGTTCTGGAAGCATTTGCAGATTTTTCATACAAAGAAAACTTTGTAATGAATCAATTTTATTCAAAGTGAGGGGGGGGGAAAAAAAGTCCAAAATTAAATCCACATGTATTTGTTGATGACATTGGTTTATTTCTCCAAGCCTTTATAAAGTCTTAAGTGTGTTCTTGTTGGAAGAGAGATGATTTGTGAAAAGAGTCCAGTACGGTGTGTGTGAGGAGTTGCTGTGAAAGGGGATCTGTTGGTGTGTCGTCTGGCAGGGAAACAGAGACGGCTGTGTGTCTGGTCAGAGAAGAGAGCGCAGCTATTTAGGCCCCATCATGCACCTCAACCTCTGCTGCAGCGCTACGCCCAACGCCTGAATGAATGTTCTTTGGAAGTCATACAAACAACAATCACATCTTCCTGCTGCTTTTAGTGGGACCCCAAGCTCCGGTTTCACTTTAATCTGCGTTGGATAAAAGTGAAGTGTTGAGATTAGATGGCTTAACATCAGAGGGGGAAGAGTAGCCAAAAATCGTGCTTCAGTGAGAGTAGCACTACTTGTAACATATTTGTACTGTAGTGAAAATAGAAAGTAGCAGTCCAAGAAATTACTCAAGTAAAAAGTATTTGATAAGAAAAAGCTACTAAAGTACTGAGTATCTGATCAAAAACATCTGTCACTTATTATTTAAAAATGACATCAAATGGACAAAAATATAAAGTTATGTGGAAATGTTGGTATTTTAATGATCAAAATGAAAGTAATTCATATAAATAGTATAATTACAAAATAAGGCAGAAGACAAGTTTTCTGAATCCAATTTTTTCAATACAAAACTTGTGAAACTTTAGCAGAAATTACAGATGTGTTTGTGGGGGCTTGTGGGTGTGTGTGTCTGGTGAGTTTTTGGTTAAAACAAGCTTATTCTTCTTTCAGTGAAGTTACTCACAAAGGGCAAAGTACCAGACATTTTACTCAAGTAAGAGTAGTGATACTTAATAATAAAGTTAAACAAGCAAAAGCAAAAAGTACAGCTTTGTAAAAATACTCCTACAACTTATTTTTTTTCCCAAGAAGTTAATCAAGTAAATGTAACTGAGTAAAAGTAACTAGTTACCAACCACCCAACGCTGCTTAATAAAATACAGTGCAGCACTTCTTGAAGGTGGTTGGTGTTTATGTATGTTTTACAAGAGATTCCTGGGGATCAGCTCTCCTCTGAGCACACTGCCTCCAGTTTTCTGACCAGGTCGGGTCAGATTACCTGCAGACTGAATCGGCCTGTTCAGAGAAGAGGAAAACGGATCCCACACACACACACCCACCCACACACACACGCACACACACCCAGCAGCCTGTAAACCACTTCTCCTGTGTGAGAACATTTCACTTAATCACCAGGAAAGTAAAAAAAAAATATTCTTGATCAGGCACATCAGTGTACATTGTATGTTATTTTGAGAATAATTTTAGAGCTAAAACCAGCTCTGACTGCAAACTTGTTGTGTTGTTAGCAGTGAGGCTAATAGGACTTCTTAAGAATTGATCTGATAGGACTGGAGATCATTAAGGATTGTAAAGTCTTGCAATCACCTGTTATGCGCCTCTTTTAAACAATTAGATTTCTGCCAGAAAACACATAGTAACTGTGTCAATAATCAATTACATTTTAGGTAGGTTTTCTACACAACAGCCTAAAAGTTTGAATGTACACTTACTATGTAGTAAAAGACTTGAAAAATGCAATCGGATAGGAAAAAAAACTGAACACGTTGTGAAAATTACTTCCCAATTAATTAAGGGTGGCTCATTTAAAGTGCATAAAAATGATTTATTTATTTGCCAAGTAATATATACAGTATATTATTGAGCTAAACCATATTCATGGTGGATGGAGTAAAGGTTTTTATCTTAATATACTCCTTGAGAAAATATAAACTATAACTACTGTCATGTAATTAATACCTATAGTTAGCTTGGTGCTATTCATTTCTTATGAGTCTTATCTCCTTTACTGGAAGCCTTTTTACTAAAGGACTTGTCATATTTGTTTTGTCCATTGTAACACCAGTGAATGGAAGCAGCTGAAATTCTCAATCTCTGCACATGATCAGTTTGCCTGTAAGTAAACCTGTAAGTTGCTTTTCTCAAAACGGCACATCACCAAGTGTTTCGAACAACGAGATCTGCCTTCTTTATGAATTCATCTGCACAAATGTCCGACATGTTTACTACATTAGCAGGATCTTTGGGGGGGGAAAAAAACGCTTCCTCTTGTTTCAGAACTGATGCGGCCATGCATCAGTTTGAAATGTTACCGCTGGAAAGCTCTTTTCTGTGTTGAAAACATTTGACAGTTGTGGTCTGCTTTTTCCAGACGATACGTCATCATTTATATTTGGCAGTGTGCTTTCCCTTTAATAAGGGCGTGTCTCCAAAGGCTGTCTTTTGTATTTTTAAGGATTTGGGCTTCAAATAATCCTGAAAGCAAAATTGATTTAAGATTACAAAACTGTAAAAGAGATTTAAGATGTCCAGTTTCTAGAGACGGCCATTGATGTCTCTGCTGTGTTTGCCTCCACATACGCCCACTGTCAACAAACTGCAGAGCCAAGCTGTATTTCGAGCCTTTGTTTCACATATTTGCGGAACATTTTAAATTGTTTGTGCACAGGGGAGGACCACGACACTTAAACAAAACTCCACAGAAAAATGAACAGTTCTCCCACTTATTACGTTTATAGATGTCGGTCATGGTGAGTCGCTCTTGGGTGGTCACCGCCCATCTCTGACGGGGTGAAAATCCAGCTTCACCCATATGATTCACATCCTGAATCTGTTTCTGCCTCCATTAGTCATCTGAATTTTCTGAATTTTCAGAGGTCTCAACTACTTTTTTTTTTTTTTTTCCTTGATTGTAATATTTGTAAAGTCTTTGTTGTTTAACCACAAACGAAAAAAATGGCTTTGTTTTGGCGTTTTGGAGTTCAGTCATACAGCGTTTTGTCAATTTGCCTTTGGGAAAAAACACAAGGAGTTTAGTGCTAATCTTCATTTCTGTTTCTATTTATCACTGCTAGTGCATGAGTTTATTTCTAATGAATTTGTTGCAAAGTTTAAAAAATATATATTTTAATCTACAAAAATAATAAACCTTCTGTAGCTTAATAAAACAAGGTATTTTAGTCAGGCATTATAAGTTAACATTTTATGAGATTGAATGAGACTATAGGTTTCTTTATCTTCTCTTTATCTCGCGAATTCATTGTCAGTTTAATTTTAATTCTGATCATTTTTTTTCTTTACATACTTAACATCATATTACAAAATCAAACAGGATTTCTCAGAGATCTATAATAGTTAGAAAAATCATTGGTTATACTGATAACAGAAAGCACAAATGGATAAAACACTCTCTCTGCAACGAAGACACTAAGAAGTATCTTTATTGTGTCCAGTTTGAACACCAGATTATAATCTGTTTTAGGTCTTTAAAGCCCATGAATGAATCACAAGTTAACACTGTGAACAGTTGTGGACCAAGCATACAGCCTAGAGGGGTCCCAGTACTAAGTGTGATGGAGCCGGTGATGTTTTTCCAATGCGGACTAACTGCAGTCCCAGTCAGGAAATTCAGAAAGCAGAATTCAGGCCAAGAAGAAGTTTCTCTATTAGTCTTTTTAAACGTTGAGCTAAAATCTGAGGACAGGATTCTGGGATATGATGGGTGTTGAAACTTCTGTTATTCAGCGATAAGTGAAATGGATCTAATAATAGAATAGAATAGAAATGCCCTCTATTGTCACACAACGGAGAAATTCCTAGATATTGTTTTGTTGTTATATCGTTTTTATCAGTCTGTACTGGGGATTTTTAAGTGATAATTATGTGAAACTTTCCTTCCTTGCTACATAAAAATAGTGATGTTTGTGTTGTGTTCTTTTTTTGTTTTTAATCACCAATAGCACCTGAACAAGACGTACAACACTGATGTTCCGCTGGTCCTCATGAACTCCTTCAACACAGACGAAGATACTAAGAAAATCCTGCAGAAGTACACACACCACCGGGTCAAGATCCACACCTTCAATCAGAGCAGGTGAGACCACTACATCTGGAAGCTGGTTTTCTTCTGTATTTTAAATGGCATCTTAGTAAAAGTAATGGTGCTCTCACTGTCAACTGGAAAACGGTATCACTTAGTGTGTTAAGAACTCCGCTGGGCGTTACCTGTGTTCATGGATGCGTACCATCAGGAATGGAATGGTAGATGTTTTGTAACATGTGGAAAAGCCTGTTTGTACTGAATGCCGTGCTGTCTCCAGCTCGTCAGCCACGTGGAACTTTCATTTTCCAGTTGCGATTCAATTATTCATCAGCTCTGCATGCCTTAGGGAGGCCGGGTCAGCGCTTTTTCTGGGGCAGCAGCAACACTAGCTGGAGGATTTAATGTCCAAGACGCTGAGCAGTTTTAAAAGTAATTTTTAACGTGAGATCCAAGAAATGCTCGGGCCATTTCAGAAATTCCTAAAAATCCAATTACAGTGATTGTTCACTGGCACATGGGGAGAAAACAATCAGCTTTAAACGCCAAACAAAGCCATGAGTTATTCACCCACCTTCATTATGTTTTGACGTAAGGAAAGCTCAAACATGGTTTCAAAGGTCTGGCTATGTCTTGAACAGACTTTTTAAACTTTTTCTCGGGGGTGGGGGGAAGAAAACTGGAAAAAACAATTGATTTTTTCCAGTTGTAGCGAAACAATGGTTGGATCACAATAAATAAAGACAAAATAATAATATCGTTAACATTATAGACTGTCTTAGCAGCTTACAAAAACTATAACCCCATCGATCGTTACTTTAACTTAGCTCTACTGTACATTTTGCTCTCTCTCAGCCTCAATGAACCACAGGAATGTCTAGACATGCATAACATAAAACTTCCTCTTAAACAATTAGCCATCTCCTCTGGCTCCATTTTAAAATAATTCACTGTTGCTCAAAATAGCTAATTCTAAGTCGTCTTCACTCATTGACAACTTCCTTCCTGAGTTTTGTTTACGATGGTAATGTCACTGATTGTGTAAATACTGGATTTTGTTGAGTTTCTGGCAGGCTGCTCATGTAGCAAGGTATAAATTGCCTTATATGTATTCTCCCCATGTATTTTTCTTCTTTTTCTTTTTCTCCCACCTTAGAGTGCACTGCTGAGCTTTTGTTCTGTGTTGCAATGTTGTCAAGAAACAAAAATTCATAAATATATCACTCAAAAAAAAAAAAGATATAAATCACCTGACTTTGGTCACTAGCCTAAGAGGCTGCGGTAATCTGATCAAGCCATAGTTTTAGACTTTCTGTCTATCTGTGTGTGACCATTTTCTTTTTTTGATAACTTTACCTGGGGAGCTTGTGGCTCAGTGAGAAGAGTAGTTGCCTTAACAATTAAAGGGTTGTGAGTTTGTTGCAAGCAAAAAGTAAGCAAGATGTCAGTTAAAATGACTTATTGCCGTATTTTTTAATTTCTTTGCCCTCAAAGAGGTCTCAGTTTCTCCTTGGACAACTGCTCTACCTCCAGGGGAAGCAGGAGGCTTAAGTTTCTGAGCTCATATCAAAACGATCATCAGAATCAGAACTTGAATTAATCCCACTTTAACAAGAGCATGAGCCCACTGCGGAGTGAGTCTTTTCTCCCAAGTAGCTCATCTGGGTCTGTATTTCCTAGAGCTGCCAGAAGTGCTGCCAGTTCCCATTTAGTCCAGCTCCTCACGAGGATTGTTAATCCTCCATAAAAACGCTTTGATCTGTCTAATTCTCACATGGCTGATGGTTTTGCTCCTCACCTGTCTTCTTCATAACACCTTAAAAAAAGATTTGTGAACGATTCCTCAGTGTCGCACTGGAATAATCAGTTTTTAAGTAAGAACAAAAGCAATATTTATAAAGATTTTATGAATAAATCCCAGTCATATCCAGGGCTGCAAAGAATGATTATTTTAGTAATCGATTATTCTGACCATTGATTGATTCATTGGATTTTTTAAAAATTGTATTTTGTGTAGGTTTTCATTAAACCACTCAAGTCGTTTTTATGCCATATTAGAAATACATTAAAATATTCAAATAAACAAATCATACAATTCCTTTTTTAAATCAGAAAATGTGCATTTTATTGCCGTAAATGCAATAATATAACATCTCTTTAGTGAATACTTGACCATTTGAAGCCAAAAATCCATCTGCTGGTATTTTTTATTTTTTACAGAATTTGAACTAGATGAATCTAAAAAATACCACTTGATGATATCAAAACATATTTACAGTTTTAATATCTTGAATGAAAAAAAGTTATAGATATTTTTGTTACAGTTTTGACTTAACTACTTTCCTGAATACATTGGGGGTTTTTTTCAGCAAGTTACCCGTTTTGAGTCTGTTGAATCAGTTAACGATTCATCAATCACTAATTAGTTTGCCGATTATTTCAATAATCGATTAATCATGATTAATCAAATTAATCGTTTCAGATTAGCATCTCTTTAGTGACTATTTGAAGCAAAAAACCCGCTAAAATTAGGATCCCCTTAGTGATCATGTCATCCCTGTCTGTCCAGGTACCCCCGCATACACAAAGAGTCTCTCCTCCCCGTGGCTGCGAACCTGAGCATGATGGGCCAAAACGCGGACGGCTGGTACCCTCCCGGTCACGGCGACATCTACGCCAGCTTCTACAACTCTGGTCTTATGGACAAACTCATCGCGGAGGGAAAGGAGTACATCTTTGTGTCCAACATCGACAACCTGGGAGCCACCGTTGACCTGCAAATCCTGCACCACCTGGTCAGCCAGCCCAACGGCAAGCGCTGCGAGTTTGTCATGGAGGTTACGGATAAGACGCGCGCTGACGTCAAGGTATGAGGACCAGGACAGTTGGACGTGAATCTCACATTGGGCTAACATGATCAATTGATTAATCAAATGCCTTTAATCGATCGCTGAAATAATTGTCAAATAATTTAGTAATCGATTAATCGTTAACTGTAGCATACAGACTAATAAAGGCCATTTGCTGAAAGAACAAAGCTCTCAGTTGAGTAATTAAGCCAAAACTGCACAAAAAGATCTATACAGTTTTCATTTAAGATAAAAAAAAAAGCCCTCCTTGTCTGTAAATCTGTTCTACCCAGAACTCCTCAAGTTATATAGTTTTAACTTCACCTGGTTCAAATTCTGTAAAAAAAATAAAATAAAATAAAAAAAGTTGTAAAAAATGAATTTTAGGCACCCTTTGCTATCCAATTGTTAATCTAATAAATAATCAGCAAGCTAGTAGCCAGTATATTTGTCGATACAAGTGAATGCTTTGCTGCAAAAGTTGAGGCGTACACTAAAGGAATGCCACGTTGTTGCATTTGAGGCAGTAGAAATATGAATACGAATTTCTAATATTGTATAAAAAAAAAAAAACGACGCAAGTGGTTACATGAAAAATCTGCAGGATGTATTGATTAATCGATTAATTGCCAGTATAACTGATAACTAAAACAATCATTATTTACAGCCCTAATCTCATAATTTTGCCTTGTTTTTTTTATTACTAATAATCATTTTAAAGACAACAGATGTAGTCTATGAAGTAAAATTGTTGATTTTTTTTATTTTTTTTGTATTGTTTTTTTTCCACAGGGAGGCACCCTGATCCAGTATGAAGGAAAGCTCCGCCTCCTCGAGATCGCCCAGGTGCCCAAAGATCATGTGGACGAATTCAAGTCGGTTTCAAAGTTCAAGATCTTCAACACCAACAACCTCTGGATCTCTCTGCCTGCCATCAAGAGGCTGCAGGAGCAGAACGCGATGGACATGGAGATCATTGTCAACCCGAAGGTGAGCGAGGCGGAGATGAAACGGTTATGTACCGTTACGCACGGTGAATAACTCTGCTCTTATTGGTAGCAGCATGGTTTTCTCTTTAGAAACATACTAAGCAAAAATGATGGAGAATTTTCCAAACATCAACTTCAGATAAAGAGATATGTTGATGTAAAGACACTGGCTTTCATGCTGTTGCTCAGCAAGAAACCTCATCAGTTTCTGTTTGTCCTCATTTCTTTGCTTACGATATGTGATATGACATCCGTGTAATATTCCACGGCCTCTTCATAGACAGCCATCGATAAAGATTGGAAAATAAACAGTTCAGGAGAAAGGAAAATATCCTTAGTTTAGGTTGACCTCACCCATCCTCAAAACCTGAAGGCTGCAAAAGATGCACCTCGCAAAAATAAATGTCGAAAAATGTAAGCTTTACTTTGAGCGCTTTTTTTATTTATTTAGGCCGGAAATTCTCAATTAATATTTTTTTTTTCCCCAAATCACCAATACACAACTACTCATCTAGAAATACTAATGAAAGCATTCAACAGAAGCATTTTTTTTATTCATGTATTTAAAGATAATTTTGGGCAGATTTATTCCCTCCCTTATCTTGGTACATGTCTTGTTGCCTAGAAACGGTGATGCCGTTAAATAAAACCTGGTAGAAATAAAGATCAAAATCTCGTTGAGTTTCTTTTTAAACTTATTTAGTCCTTTTAATGAATTAAATTAATGGATCAATTTTTTTTTTTTTTCTTTTCACAAAAATTAGATTAAAGGTCATGTCTATGCCAATAACAAAAGGCTGCTTATGTTTTTAATTTTTTGTACCCCCAGATTTTACTCAGCTCATATTTAAAACTGTTCTCCTTCCCCGAGCATTCATGTTTCAGTAAAGGAAAGTGTTTGTGGGTCCTCATAAGTCACTAAGCTTGCACATGTATGCCGTCAGAACAATATTTTAAAATATTTAAAGCAACTCGAACTCAACTCAAAACAACACGAATCCTTTTTTTTTCTTTCTTGTAAAGACGATGGTGAGGAAGGCAGAGGTGGACAGAGTAGCCAGGAATTGTATTCAAGTAGCGACACTTCATCATATTGTTACTCAAGTAGAAGAAAAATGTAGTAAAACTACTCCTAAATTAAGAAGTTGTTGCATAAATATACTAGATTCTAACAGAAAATTTATATATATTTTTCTTTTTAGGAATCCCTGCTTATTTCTGCTGTGAGTTTAAAGTGTGCGAACAGAAACTCCAACTTCAAAGCTGGGTTTTAGTTTGGTTGCTGCCTTGGAGCTAGATCGAACCTTCGCTCCCTCACCCATCCTTCACTGAGCAGGCAACCACTTCAGGATATGAAAGTCATAAATTCACACTGATTGCTGCTGCTGCTGCGCTGTTGATTACTGCTGCCTCTGCCCAAGCAGAATATACAGACGTAGTCCTCATTACTCGACGGAGCTCGCGCTGTGATAAAGTTGTGCGTTATGTAAGAGGCAATAAGTGAGCAGGAGCTTTCTGGCTCCCCCAGAGCCAGAGAACTGGGTTCTTGTGCCGCCCTCATGCATGGCAAGATCAGGCGCAGGTTTGATGCACGAGGACCTGAAATTGTGGATGTTGCGTGAGAGGCCTCTCACAGAGGTCTACCTGAGTCTCCTGTCGTTACTTTTGTTGCGTCACGGAAGCCTTTCACAGGCTAATCTTAGCTCATTGTGAAACCCCTCTGAGGCTGGAAGCAGCTTCACTTTTTAAACTCCAACCTCTGCAGCAGCCCGGTGCTTTCATCAGGCCTAGACGAGGCGTGTAGAAATATCTACTCACGTTTCCGTCTGTGGTCTCAAGAAGCGATTTCTTAATGCATTTACAGCAGGCAGGGTGTCCACGCACCCTTAAAAAGTCTTAAATTCATGCATCTAAAATTAAGGCCTTAAGATTTCTGAGATTCCCTGAAAAACAATTAATCTAAGAATTGTTTTTCAATTAATGAGTCACAGGTCTTAGGTTTTGTTGTGGCAGGACTATTTAATGTCATATATTCTGTGTAGTTTTCTTTTTTTTTTCTCGTGGGAATTTACTGCTACGCAAAACTTTGCGTGGCGATCAGGCGTCTTCACTGCGTTCTGTGACTCTACACGGTTGCAGCTACTGCTAACTAGCTGCTAATATACCCTGGTAAGGGTAAAGCTAGCTAGCTTTTTTTACGTCCTTCATAGTTTAGTGTAAATTTAACCCCAGTTCGCTGGACGATCTTCGTCTTTAATTATTGGCTCACTAATGTTCCCCTGCTGCAGAGAACATTACATATTTATCTTATTTGGAAACCACGCCCTGAACAATCGGCTGGACTTTGGCACACAGTGGGTTCTACTTAGTGGTTACATGCTAACCCTCTGCACACAGCAGGTCATTGGAGTGTGATCCAAAAGCTTGTGTGTGTGTGTGTGTTGGTTTGGGTGTGCAGCTATTGCAGCAGAGCTACTGATAGTAGAAAACCTGGAAGGTACATTTGTGCTCCGTTCTCAGCTCTGAGATGAAAACAAAGAGAGATAATCTAAAATGTAATAAAACGTTCTAAAACTATCACATAGTCTAACTAGTAGGTGCCTAGTTTCAGTTCAAGCACAGTAAGTGACGGATATAAGCTTAAACGCGAGTAATCTCAAATAAGTCAACTCTAACAGCTCCAGGATGGGAGCTGACTGTAACCGTGGTGACAGGGTCCAGGGGAAAAAAAAAACCCCAAATCCAATTTATTTCAAAGTCACTTCATTGATCCCTCTCCCCGTCACCCTCAGACGCTCGACGGAGGGCTGAACGTCGTCCAGCTGGAGACGGCGGTTGGCGCGGCGATCAAATGCTTCGACAACGCGATGGGGATAAACGTCCCCCGCAGCCGCTTCCTTCCTGTCAAAACCACGTCGGACCTGCTGCTGGTCATGTCCAACCTGTACAGCCTGGAGGCCGGCTCCCTCACCATGAGCCCCAAGAGAGAGTTCCCCACCACGCCGCACGTCAAGCTGGGCAGCTCCTTCACCAAGGTGGGACCTGGGAGTTCGGCTGATGTCGGGTCACGTGACACGTTCACACAGTCAATCGTTTGATATTTGATACAGCGGCTTTTAGCTGTTTTTGCTAGAACCTCCGCACTGCATTGGTTAATCATTCTTACATCGCAAATATGATACTTGCAGGTTAATAAGTGATGTGACCTGCTGCCTGATAAAGATCAGGCCCAGAGAAAGTTCAACCTGTTGTTGTGTTCAGGTTCAGGAGTACCTGACCCGCTTTGAGAGCATCCCCGACATGCTGGAGCTGGACCACCTGACCGTCTCTGGAGACGTCACGTTTGGGAAAAATGTGTCGCTGAAGGTAAATGCCACAAGGGCCAAAAATGTTTCGCACGCGAGTCGACGGCTTCGAACACGAAGACTCGAATTTTTGCGGATTTTATTTTAGATGTATAAAGTAGTGGAGATACCAGTGAAACGACTGCATATATTTGTAAGCTGATCACCGATTTTTAAAAAGCCTGACCTGCCAATTCCACTTTTGGCCAATCTCTGATAAAAGCTGCCAAATATATCAAGAAAGTTGCTAGGTTGCCAACAGTTGTGTGATTATTGTTAGCCGTGACCGGCGGGCGGGTCCGTCAGTCAGTCCTTTGCAGGTGGCAGGCTTCCAAGATTAAAGAAAGCAGTGCAGATTTATTGGCCGGGCGATTTTTCGGTGCAGCCGAAAAGCAGGGAAATATCAATGCCTGACACACTTTTCAGATTTGAATTTGTGAAAGATTTTCTACTTTATTTTGACGAGTCACATAAAATCCTAAATAACAAAGTTTGTGTCAAAAAAAGTCTGAAAAAGTTAGAATAGTTTGAAAATATTCAAGCCACTTCATCTACTTATGAATCCATGTTTGTGTTCAATCATGTCCTGGATAAATAATATGACTTAGAGAAGCTTGAATTTCCTCTCATCCTAACTGTTGGAAGCAACCGGTTCTGCCGTCTGTCTTTGCAAATATTTCCCTGACGTCACGCCTCCTCCTCCTCGAGGAGACTGGAACTCATCGCTTCTCTTCCTCGTCTTCCCAGGGCACCGTCATCATCATCGCCAACCACGGCGATCGGATCGATATTCCGGCCGGCTCCATGCTGGAAAACAAAATAGTGTCCGGCAACCTCCGTATCCTGGACCACTGAGGCCTTTTCCCAGCCGCCGGCGCCGCCCCCCTTCACTGTGCAGCCCTGATCATGTGACCTGTCCTCGTGAGACCCGCTTGTCCTGTTTAGCCACTGAGAAAACACAGAGACGATTTCTCTTCTCTGGAGGTTGAAACTGGGACCTGCTGCCCTCTGCTGGCTGATTAGTATATAACCATTAGGAAGTGTTAATAAATTAGTCCTAACTGCGACCTTAATAAACTTGATTTATAGATTAACAAAAACGCCTAACTGAAGCATCTTAAAAAAACTATATTACAGTTTTTAATCTGTAGCTACTAGATTCAATAATGGCATTAAAAATATGAAATATTAAGCACTTAACAGCGGCGATGCAGAACTAATGCAGAGGTCAATTATGTCCTGACCTCTGCATCTTAATTATGGAGACATTTTAAAAATGAATCATAAGAAACACGACGTCACGGCTCTCCACGGCTCAATGAAACTCGTTTTACGGGATTTGACGACACGCACTTGAATGCAACATGCCAAAACCTTCATAATTCAAGTTCGGTCACATCTCAGAGTTTACATGTTTTACCTGGGATGACCGAATTTTGTCTAATCTTGTTGAAAACGTGACACTCACATGCTGAAAAATAACTTAAACCCTGATTGAGATTAGTAAAAAAATGTGAAAATAAGTGAATTTTTACTGTTTTACATGAGACCTACATGATGCATTTGAATCAAAAAAAAAAATAATCCACTGTTTTGAAATCGGATCGATATTTATGGACCAGAGGCTTTGAAGGAATTCAGAAATATTGACCTCACCCGTTGCAGAAACGTTAAAAAGTTTCCCACCCAGAGTCAAAAGAAGCTAAAAGAATATGTGGATCTGAGCTGAAGAGCAAGTCGTGATTTTCCACTATATTTACCTGAAAACGGATTCATTTCACAAGTCTAAGTCTAAATTTCACATGCAAGTTCTCATTCGACCTCACTGAAACATAAAATCCATAATCACAGCAGCTTTCAATCTAACAAAGGTACATTTTTGAGAGTGTGGAGCCACTAAATAACCCTGAGGTGATAAAGTTGTGCTGGCGGATAAGCTGATTGTCTCTAAAAACCATGAAAACTGTGAGAGATCTTTCTGTACTTCCACTGCAGACGTTCAGTTCCCAACAGAGCTGTCTCGAATCGAAGCTTGTGCCACGTTTTCATGTCCTTGCGGCAGAAAACCTGACATGTCAACATTCAGGCATGTTGTAGCTTTATGTGTTTGTAGAAAATGTGTCACTTTCAATGGAAAGCCATTACTTTAACCACATGAGATTAAACAAAAGGCATTCTTTGTGTTTGATTATAGCATGTCGTGTTGTCTGAAGCCTGTTCGTCCATCCAACTCATCCAGTGCTGTTTCCATAATATGCAGTATTTCTCATTGCTTCGGTTTACACACACAATAGTTTTTATTCGTTTTAAAACCATGTACACCAAGTTCTTTTTGTTTCTTTTTTGCATGGTAATACTTGAGACGGGTTTGGCTGGTGCTGCAGACAAGGAGCAATAGGTGTTGATCTGTGACAGCAACAACGGTCCCGGCCCAGTTCTGCCTCCTCAGAGCTGAATAAAGTGCAATATGAAGTACCGAACACGCAGCCTGTGGTCTGTTCATCTAGAATCCTCCTCCTGTTTTTTTTTTTTTTTTTCTTCTTAACAGGGATGCAGTTCAGAGGAAAGTGGGAATATTGAGAATTTCAGCTTTAAATCAAATGTTCAGAAACAACTTTAAGTTAAATTTAAGAAGTAAAAGAGCAGGGTGCTCACACATCCTTAAAAAGTCTTATGTTCATAAGTCTAAAGTTATGGCCTTAATGTCTTATATCCAAGTTGGCCTTAGTTATGTTAATCACAGCTCTTATATTTTGTTGTGGTGGGATTCTGATCTCATATATTCTATGTAGTTTTCATTCTTCTTGTGGGACTTTACTGTTATCCAAACCTTTGGTAGCTAGCTAAGAAGGGTAAAACTAGATAGGTTTTTTTCATAGGTAAGTGCAGATTTTTTTTTGCCATTTGGCTGGATGGTGTTCGTCATAGCCAGTGGCTCATTTCTCTTTGTTATTTAAGTCCTAAATCCCTTTCGTAATGGTCTTACAAAGTCTTAAATTTGACTTGGTGAAAACTTCAGAAATCCCGAAAAGCTGTTTTGATCAATAGTGTGTTTTTTTGGGGTTTTTTTACAGAAATGATTTATCTTGAAGCTTTTCAGATCGTCAAACAAACGTTGAAATCAGAAAAACATAACCTGACCAAATACAAAAACATATCCAAACCAATCTGCCCTGACTAGTGTCTTTTAAAACCTCATAACTCAGGCGTTATTTGTTTGTGATAACTGGTAATAAGTTGTGTTGCTAAGGAGAGATTTCGGGCCACACTCGATTGAGCAGAGGGTTTAAAGATAAGTGCAAACTTTGAGTAGGCCACTTCAAAAAAACCTACCGTATTTTCTGCACTATAAGGCTCACCTAAAAACCTTCAATTTTCTCAAAAGCCGAGAGTGCGCCTTATAATCCGGTGCGCCTTATATATGGACCAATATTGAACCACAACAGGTCTCGCAACTACGGTAAGCAGCCGCCGACTTCATTTTCCCCCGTAGAAAGAGAAGCGCGCGGTGCACACTGGGTTTTGTGTAAAGACCCCAAAATGGCTCCTATTAAGAGACACGCTTACGACGCAGAGTTTAAGCTCAAGGCGATCAGTCACGCAGTAGAACACGGGAATAGAGCAGCAGCGAGAGAATTTAACATGAACGAATCAAAGGTGCGGAAGTGGATATATATTGTGATTGCACTAACGTTTGATTTACCGTAACAGTATCAGACTGTTTTTTACGTGTTTATTGAATCGAGGAAAAGTTCCCCTCCACTATATGTTATACCTTGCTGTTGTTAAAAGATAAACTGTGTCACGAAAATACCACGTCACTTACTTTACCTCTGGGAAAATAATCAAACAGCTGTTTATTAATTTTGGGAATGAACGGAGTTTTCAGAACGCTGGTTTGTAATCTATTAATAAAGTTTGACTGACCTATCTGACTATTTTGTTGACATTCCCTTTAACGCAGTTCCATCTAATGGATGCATAACGTAACCCCAGCCTCTACTGTAGCGTCTATTCTATGCGCCTTATAATGCGGTGCGCATTATATATGAAAAAAGTTTTAAAATAGGCCATTCATTGAAGGTGCGCCTTATAGTGTGGAAAATACGGTATTACAAAGAGTGCGCTGAGTCAAACTGTATCATCGTTATTGGTTTATTAAGGACCAACAAACTCCCAGCGTGGGCTTTATTATAACAATCAGCGTCACCCGGACTACCCAAGCCTGACGCTCTTTTATGATGTCATCACAGGTGGCCATTTGTAGTTTTTAACCATGCGTAACATTAACGCCACAATTCTCTGTATTCTATTTTAGTTTGGAGTTTTAGGACAGACATTTTAGGCTTTTCCCCCTCCCAAATAAAGTTCTTTATCATTTTGTCCAGGGTTTTAAATATAGAGTGTTACAAAGAACATAAGATTGTCGTTGTTAATTTTATTGCCGAGTGCTTTTACATGGACATGCCGTGTTTCACTTTACTGTAAATAAAGTGAAAACAAAACGTCAATGCTTAGTATCGCAATATTCAATAAACACAAACTTAAACATAGATTTAGGAGCTAGGCTTGACTTGACTAACTGGTTATACGGCAAAGTTTACTCTTAGAACACTTCGTAATGTAATAAACATCGGCATTAAATTATCACCATGTAGCAAAACACAGCTAGCATTTGGCTATATCAAATTATATATTTATTTGGCGATGTTCTCCACCACAGCCAAAGCGCTGTGACACAATTACGTTGTGCCGCGTAATGCTGCTGCTTATGTACGTGTGATTATATACACACCTTGATCACCTTAAAGTAATCAAACCTGTCTGGAGTTAATCTGTTGATCCAACCCCGTTTACTTTTTTTAGTGAGAATGAAATGACCCCATAGATGCATTTCATGCGCTTCGATGCACGGACCAATGCGTTGCACCTTTATAAGACAAAAACTGAAGTAAAGTACTATTTACATTCGAGTGAAGTTTTCACATCCATTTATTTTTATTTTCTTTATTTTGTCTGCGTGTTATGTTGTTGTCTGGTTTGATGCTTCTTGGTCTAAATAACAATGAATGAATAACAATTAATTTTTATAACATATGGCACCGCACATGCATGAGGCCCCAGAACGACTGTGGCAGTTACTATGCTGCCTAGAAAAATAATAAAGTCAGGTTTTCAACAAAAAGAGAGAGAAAAAGACATGAGAGTCAATTTGTAGCACAGTTTTTTTCCAAGAGTGGTGGGTAGACTCTGTGAGACTATCAATCATTTAGCATAGTTAGCTTAGCTACAGACTGTTGTTTGCCTCCATTTCACAGGCATTTAATGAACGAAGGAAAAGAAATTCCAAGATATTCACATATTTAACTTGTCCCTGCACCTTTTACCACATTAACAACAGGTGAGTCAGTCAGCAGCAGCTCCAATCCCAACATAACCTTTGACCCCTGTCCCAGTAAAAAAAACAGGTGAGCGACACTGTGTTCATTTACAAGCTAGTTAGCATCATTCCAGGGAATCTAGGATTTCTCTGTGTCTTTGCTCTTTTTACAATTATCAATATTTTTACTACTGACAGAAATTCAAACATTCTTAATAAAATGATTATAAAAAACAGCCTCCTTTCTGCTCTGCAGCCAGTCCACAGTGTTAGCTTGGCATTTTTTAACATATTTGTTGAAACTATCATTATGTTGCGAAATTATGGCATGAGAGATATGTGAAAAATTTATTTCCTCTTCCTTCTCCCAGTGCTATCTAGAAACAACCAATCAGAGGCATCCATCCATCCATCCCGCCTCACGATAGATGCTGCGCCGATCCGCCTGTCGATCTCCTGTTCCCTTCTTCCCTCATTCGTGAACAAGATCCCGGAGTTCACTGCCCCAAGTGAACTCCTCCACTTGGGGCAGGACAACCCCCCCCGACCCGGAGAAGGCACTCTACCTTTTTCCGGCTCAAGACCATGGCCCCATATAATTGGAGCACACCCTCTGGTCCCCCTTTTTGAACAGGGGGACCACCACCCCAATCTGCCAATCCAAAGGAACTGTCGCCGATGTCCATGCGATATTGCAGAGTCGCGTCAGCCAACACAACCCTACAACATCCAGAACCTTAAGGAACTCTGGGCGGTTCTCATCCACCCCCGGGGCCATGCCACTGAGGAGCTTTTTAACCACCTCGGCGACCTTGTCCCTAGAGATTGGAGAGCCCAACCCAGAGTCCCCAGGCTCAGCTTCCTTAATGGAAGGCATGTTGGTGGGATTGAGGAGGTCTTCGAAGTATTCTGCCGCCTGGAGGCATGGAACACGGTCCACTCAGACTCGATGTCCCCCACCTCCCCCGGGACGTCTTCGAAGTTCTGCCGGAGATGGGAGTTAAAGCTCCGCCTCACAGGGGATTCTGCCAGACGTTCCCAGCAGACCCTCACAACACGTTTGGGCCTGCCAGGTCTGACCGGCATCCTCCCCCTCCACCGGAGCCAACTCACCACCAGATAGTGGTCAGTGGACAGCTCCGCACCTCTCTTCACCCGAGTGTCCAAGACATGCAGCCGCAGAAATGACGACAAAGTCTATCATCAAACTGCGGCCTAGGGTGTCCTGGTGCCAAGTGCACATATGGACACCCTTATGCCTGAACATGGTGTTCGTTATGGACAATCCGTGACGAGCACGGAAGTCCAGCAACAGAACACCGCTCGAGTTCAGATCGGGGGGACCGTTCCTCCCAACCACGCCCCTCCAGGTCTCGCTGTCATTGCCCACGTGAGACAATGACGTGCTCAATGACGTCATTGTGATCGCCCAGAGGCAGTCAAGCATAAACAACCACATCCTTTTACATTTTTGCTCTTCCAAATGAACTGATTTGAAGAGGCGGTAGATAAACAATTTTTCGGGGTTTCTTCATAGACTTTGGGTCTGAGTCCTCAGATTTCAGTTCGATATTTTTTGACTGAATGGGTGGAAATCTGTTTTTCTTTGATAATGAGATGTCTTTAAGTTTATTTTTCAACTCTTCGTTGGTGGCATTTTGCAGTTTTATTCTTGCTACATATGCACTAATCTCGGCTTCTTGGGCTTTTATCCGTCTTCTAAGAGTTTTAAATTTGGTCTGACTCACATGCACTTCATGCAATGCATCTTCTGGCAGATAGTCTAACTTAGATTTGAGATTCTTCACCACATGATGCAGCTTCTGCTCCTCAAGCTTGAGATCCTTAATTTCTGTCTCTTTCTCTTCCAGTTTTTTGGACAATCTGCGGTTCTCAATGCGATACATTTTTAGTTTTTCCGTTTTCCTGTCGGTGTCTGGGAGAAGTATAATATCTCCTCTCTCTTCATCTAGCCCTAACCTTTGCACCTTAGAATAAGTTGCTCTAACCACTTTAAATTTCTGAGCATTCTCATGGTGTCGCAGAACTTCCTTAGTTAGCTCTATAATCTTACAATCCTGTTCGCGAATTAAATCAGCCTGTATTCCAATTTTTCTCTCATTTGAGTGAAGTGCTTCTGTGGCTCTTCTGTTTTTTGTCACAGCGTCTTCTCTCTGCATCTTCAGTTTCGTCAAATCCTCTTGTGTACGCTGGAGGTCTTTTTCAAATTTTATTTTTCTGTCCTTGGCGATCTGAATCGTTTCAGCCATCCTTATCTTCATCTGCTCCACTTGATTCTTCAGAAACTGATTCTCTTGCTGTGACTTTTCCAGGAGTGTCTGGGTTTCAACAACCTCTTTCTCAAGACTCGCTGTAGAAATGTCCAGTTTGTGGTTTTTTTTCTGCAGGATTGCTCTTTCTGTGTGTGCATTTTCAAATTTCTCCTGGAGGTTTTGGTACTGCAAATCTTGTTTTGACAACTTCATCTCAAAATCGTACAAAGACTTGTGTAGTGACCTGACTTCTTTTCTTAAACTCAAATTTTCTTCATCCATGTACTTGACCCGCTTCAGTGATGATTCTTCATTCTGTCGATTTCTTTTCGCCTCAAGTTCTATTTCTTGGGTAACTTTGTGTTGTTTATGAATCTCTTCTTTTAGAGCATCGATTGCCTTTTGCTTTGCATCCAAATCGAGCTTAAGATTGCCAATCGTTTTCAATTTCGTTCTCATGAGATCTAACTGCTTTTTAAGCTCGACTTTAAGGGCCTCTGATTCATTTCTAAATGTGGTTGCTTTCTGGTTAGACATGTCTAACTGTACTTTCACTCTTTGGTTTTCATCTGTAAGCTCCTTCACCTGTTTTTCTGCGGCCACCGCTCGTTCTTTGAACCCCTTCAGTGTTGCTACTGTATCATCCAGATGGTACCCCCGTGTGGTTTCAGTCCTGAGAGCATATGTCTTCTCTGCAAGACATCGTTCCGTGTATTTTACCTGACTTTCAAGTTCCTGAATTCTAGTTTCACTTTCCTGAAGTTTAGTCAAAATCCCTTTATGATTGCTAGAAAGTTTAAAATGTTTAGCCTCTAACTGTTTAAATTCCTTCTTTTGCTTACTTACATTGTCCAGCTGTGTCTGTAAATCTTTCTCAATACTTTGAATTCTCTCCCTGGACACAGAACTTTCTCCTCGCTTGATCTCTTCCAGTATGGAAGGCCGCGTTGTCTCTCTAGCTCTTCCACTATCATTTTTCAGGGCTTTCTTATGGGACCGTGGATCATTCTCAGTTAATTGATCCGACCTGGCCTTGGTCCGCGAATCTTGCGATGAACGTTTCATTTCCTTCTTATGTTTGGATAGCAATCGCTTTATGTCTCCTACTCACAGAAAGTAACCTTACCTTGGAACTCTTGGAACACAATGACTGTGACCGGGACTTTGACGGAGTCAAAGCCTCTCACTATGACATCACTATGTCATGATCTTTGTGCTCATGACATCACAGCAGTACCCTAAACAATGAGAGTATATCTCACTTGAAAAGTCCATAAAAAAATAAAAGAAAACCCTGACAAAAGTCCACTTGGCCTGATTTGTCCCCAAATGCAGGAAGCCCAACCAAACACTGTGCACAGCAAAAAGCCCAGTGTTGATTTAACTCCCACAGAGGTGATTTTTATGGAGCCCTCTGGGGGACATGGGGAAAGAAATGTTCTTTTACGTTCCCTCGCAGTACTGTACTGATCAGTTAATGCGGCATAATTGAATACTGTAAGCCTTTCTTACGATGGCTGCCGTACTTTCTGCTTTAATATAAGGTTATCATCAGGTTTTTCCATGAATGTTAATATCTCTTTGTGAAATATCTGAAGTTTTATATCTTTTTCTTTAGGATAGAAAGGCACCTCAAACCTATGATATAAACAGAAACTTTCCATAAGTAGGAAAGAAATAAAAATACATCCTAATTTGGACTATTTCTGAGTTATTAAGTCATCTGACAGTTTTGATTGTGTCTCTGTTGTGTTCGTAGTCTGAATGGTTTAAAGGGCCGTTTTCATGTTCAGTTCCATCTCAACCTTAACAGACATAAACATGCAGTGAATAAATCGACTTTCAATCAGTTTTTTGCAGCAGAGTTAATAATAATAAACACGTTTTCACTGAGGCTCTGTAAGAGCCATATGAATGAAATAAGTAATTATTGATATGACAGTAGCAGCGACTTTGACACCTGGGTGGTGGGTGTGTCGATGTGGGCGTGACGTCACCAAGTATGAATGGGAAGGTCACTGGCCTGCTGGCTTTGTGTGTATGAGGAAGCGGTGAGCGGGGCGGTCAGTCCTTGCAAAGTTTGGAGTATGATGATCAAAATGGAATAAATCGATAATTGTGACAGAACAAAGAAATGGTTTGGAGTTGATTGATACACGGACAGATGAGATTCCCATTGGTTTGTCGTGTTTTATAATAATAAAACATGTTTATTATTATTATTAAGTCTTTGGTGCAAAAAACTGATTGAAAGTCGATTTATTCACTGCATGTTTATGTCTGTTAAGGTTGAGATGGAACCGAACATGAAAACGGCCCTTTAAACCATTCAGACAACCAGCATAACAGAGACACAATCAAAACTGTCAGATGAATTATTACCCCGCGATAATAACTCAGAAAAAGTCCAAATTACGATGTATTTTTATTTCTTTCCTACTTACGGAAAAATTCAATATGGCTTCGGTGACGAGAAACAAACTGTTCATTTGCAGCTTAGAGTCACAATGAATCACCGCAAACATTAAAAGCACATAAATGTTCTGAGTGAATTCATTTAAGCTTGATTTGCTAACAGCAATTAGCCTGATGGCTAAGTTTTTTACTTGTTTTATGGTTCACTTTGTGAGTGTTTCTTCACAAGGTCAATACACGCGCCTTTTTTTCCTCTGTGGGCTAACTAGCCTAACATTAAAGCCAATCTGTTTCAAACATACTTCAGCGTGTAGAGTAGAGGTTTCCTGAGTACCGCTATATAGTCTGAGTTCTACAAAATGACCAAAAAAAAATTTACATGGAGAAAAGATAGAGACAAGTACAGCTCTTATTTTCCAGCAAGACAATAACCCAGGTGAAACTACATAGAAATTGAAACAGTTTTGTCGAAACAAAGATGTTCTGGGGTTAGGGTAAGGGTTTGTCAAAGCCCTCAATCCCATAGAAAACTTTTAGCAGGACTTCAGCAGAATGGGATTACATTGCAGTCTCCAGATGTGACTGAGACATATTCATTCTGGATAACTACATGCTGTGATTGAAGCTAAAAGTGCATCTAAATACAGACTTGAAGGGCTGGATACTTGTGCAATCACTTGTTTTATGTTACATGTCATTTTGACATTTATTAAAATATTTCTTAGTTTAAAAAAAAGTCAAATTAGCTGAATTTTGTTGATCAGCACGGATTTGTAAAGGCAATGAATAGAGCATCAAGGGAATGAATACATTTTATAGGTCAGATGGCACAAAGCTCCAACACTGCTTCAGCAATACAGCAAATCTTCAACTTATAAAAATATCATTTTTAAATAATTTTGTAGATTTTTATTGCTTCTGGGTTTATTGCGTTGTTTATGAGAACACAAACGCATTTTGTTCTAATCGTAGCAATAAAGCCATTTTTTAAAAAATGTGATGGCAACTGTCTGCCAGCAGAGGGCAGCATTGGTCAAATAATTGTTGAGAAATTACTGGTGATTTTTGTTGGCGCTCGTTCCTCCTTACTGAGTCTGTGTCTTTAAGTGCAGCTTCTCGTTGGAAATTCAAATAAAGATCATAATCACAACCTTCAAACAGGATGTGGGGTCTAGTTCGGTCTGTGTGTTTAGTTGAAGTGGTAAACATGTCGATTCTCCACTCTGGAGCTTTTGGATCAACACGGACACTAGAGGGATGACCATCTCTGCCAGCAACAGATCTAATCAGAACATTCAAGGGACTGGTGTATTGATCATTTTAATGGCAAAGTTACACAGTAATCCAAATAAAAGAATAGGAAAAAGAATAGGTGTTTTTTTTTTTTTTGCGTGTTCTTACACAGGAAAATTTCCAGAGTAAAATTTAGTCAATTTGAAAAAAGATTTTACTCTAAAAAAGACATTTGGTCCCAGTCTAAATAGAGTAAAATTTACTCTCATGGAAGAGTTGAAATTTAATTAACATTTAATTAAATTCTAAAATAGTACCAAATTTAACTTTATTTCACTCACTAAGCAATTGTTTTACAGCTATAATACACAGCTGAGTTTGTAAGAGTAAAATGATTAGACCAGGAATCAGTATTTGAACGGCCATTTTTATTGTTCACAAGAAACAGTATGGAACAATATAAACATTTGCATCTTCATGACTGTATGACACCTGTAAATCAAAAGCTCTGTAACAGTAAAGCTCTTCTACATAAATAACAGGAGGTCCGTCTCTTCTACACAAAACTTGTAAAGCACTGAAATGCTCATTCAGACACACTGTTTGCAGAGCAAATGTAACAAACAGTAACCTGTCATCTTTCACAAAAATGTTGTAGATCTTATGGAAAACTGGCATTTCACAAAAAACTTCTTTACAAACAACTAAATCTGCACGATACATACAGTAAATGCTGCCAAACGTTTTTAGTGTGATTGGATTGGATTTTACTCCATCATTTGGATTTTGGGATAGATAATCAAACGCTTTAAATGGAGCATTTGCTGCACCTTCCACGTTCGCCCAGATCGGACTATTATGGTTGTTTAACATAAGTGATGTTATTTGTGCGCGTATAAAAGCTTCCTGATAAAGCTGCATATTGGGTAGTCGTAATTCTTGTCGTGTTACCGTATTTTCCGCACCTAAAAACCTTCAATTTTCTCAAAAGCCAAGAGTGCGCCTTATAATCCGGTGCGCCTTATATATGGACCAATATTGAGCCACAACAGGTCTCGCAACTACGGTAAGCAGCCGCCGACTTCATTTTCCCCCATAGAAGAAGAAGCGCGCGGTGCACGCTGGGTTTTGTGTAAAGACCCCAAAATGGCTCCTATTAAGAGACACGCTTACGACGCAGAGTTTAAGCTCAAGGCGATCAGTCACACAGTAGAACACGGGAACAGAGCAGCAGCGAGAGAATTTAACATGAACGAATCAAAGGTGCGGAAGTGGATATATATTGTGATTGCACTAACGTTTGATTTACCGTAACAGTATCAGACTGTTTTTTACGTGTTTATTGAATCGAGGAAAAGTTCCCCTCCACTATATGTTACACCTTGCTGTAGTGAAAAGATAAACTGTGTCACAAAAATACCACGTCACTTACTTTACCTCGGGGAAAATAATAAAACAGCTGTTTATTCATTTTGGGAATGAACGGAGTTTTCAGAACGCTGGTTTGTAATCTATTAATAAAGTTTGACTGACCTATCTGACTATTTTGTTGACATTCCCTTTAGTTCAGTTCCATCTAATGGATGCATAACGTAACCCCAGCCTCTACTGTAGCGTCTATTCTATGCGCCTTATAATGCGGTGCGCCTTGTATATGAAAAAAGTTTTAAAATAGGCCATTCATTGAAGGTGCGCCTTATAGTGCGGAAAATACGGTATTACAAAGAGTGCGCTGAGTCAAACTGTATCATCGTTATTGGTTTATTCAGGATCAACAAACTCCCAGCGTGGGCTTTATTATAACAATCAGCGTCACCCGGACTACCCAAGCCTGACGCTCTTTTATGATGTCATCACAGGTGGCCATTTGTAGTTTTTAACCATGCGTAACATTAACGCCACAATTCTCTGTATTCTATTTTAGTTTGGAGTTTTAGGACAGACATTTTAGGATTTTCCCCCTTCCAAATAAAGTTCTTTATCATTTTGTCCAGGGTTTTAAATATAGAGTGTTACAAAGAACATAAGATTGTCGTTGTTAATTTTATTGCTGAGTGCTTTTACACGGACATGCCGGGTAAACTGTAAATAAAGTGAAAACAAAACATCAATGCTTAGTATCGCAATATTCAATAAACACAAACTTAAACATAGATTTAGGAGCTAGGCTTGACTTGACTAACCGGTTATAAGGCAAAGTTTACTCTTAGAACACTTCGTAATGTAATAAACATCGGCATTCAAATATCACCGTCTAGCAAAACACATTTTAGCATTTGGCTATATCAAATTATATATTTATTTGGCGATGTTCTCCACCAGAGCCAAAGCGCTGTGACACAATTACGTTGTGCCGCGTAATGCTGCTGCTTATGTACGTGTGATTGTATACTGTACACTGGGTTAAAGTGATGCTAACTTCCGCCTGCAGGTGGCAGCACTTCTTACTTTACTATACACAGCTGCCTCAGCTTTTACGTCAAGTTGTCGTCCGAGATCGTGACGGCGAGTCACATATTTATTGAAAATCTTTCTAAATTAACACCACAAAATCTGTGACTTTGACTACAACACATTAGTAAAAAAGAAAAATCCTGGAGCGGTTGGTCAATGTAAAAATGTGCTCAATTTTAAGGAGCACTTTAAGACGTAGCAGTTATTTATAAATATTTTAACAGTCTTTTAATGGGTTTTATCGATGCCGTCTGACACAACTAGCCCTTTGAGAACATTCGTGATCCAAATGTGGCCCAAACATACATGAGTTTTGACACAGCTGGTGTAGGACATGTCAAGCTGATCGTCGCTGGCTCTTTTACTTCTGTTGAACACTCAACACGTGTGTAAATACACAATATTGAATAACATTATTATTAAATACAAAGCGTTATGTTGCCACCCGTGTACAATTTTACGATTTTAAAAAGAACATGCACGAGTATATGCATATACTCGTGCATGTTCTTTTATGCATGCATATATGGAGAGAGGCATTGTGCCCGACGGAGGAGTGTGTGCGGCTGAAGAGAAACAAAGCTCAGATGTGTTTTGTTTTGTTTTTTCTTTCTGTTCTGTGCAGGCCCAGTCCCAGAACTGCCGACTCAGCACCTTTTACAGGCACTCTCTACGCATTTTTCCTCTGTGAAGAAGCAACATTTTGGTCTTATCTGAATGAAACATCCCATTCTTTGTTTTATGACATAACTTCAGCTTACTCCTCACATGCCCGCTGGTTTTTTCCACTAATGTCCTCTAACAAACCTTTGAAGCCTTCACAGAACAGATGGAATTTACACTGAGATTAAGTTGGCTGCACTTTTCTTCACAAGAATCGGCACAAGGGGGGGAAATAAAAGCAAACCCATGCCACACTTTTCTGATTTTTATTTGTAACGCATTTTGAAAATCTGTTCCCTTCGACATCAAAATGATGTCCTACTTTTGTTGCTGTATTGAAAAAAAAAAAAATCTAACAAAATACCCACCGATTGTTGCTAGGAAACGGTAAAAAAAAACAAAACAAAAAAAAAAAACACCGATCATGTGACCAAATAGTTAGGAGGAAGGCATTATTCAATGAAATTTGTAAAGGTAAGAACAATGGGTAAAATTGTTTGGCTTTTATTAAAAAAGAGGTAATTTAACGCTAACTTTGGACAAAACGTTTGGCTCCTTCTTCCTCTTTTAATTTTGCCCGGGATCGGCGAGTGACGTTCTCCGTGGGCGACGTGCAGCGACGGCGTGCCGCTAAAACGAAACAACAAAGCGTGTTGACGTCACAGATCACAGAGTTTAATCTCATACAAAGCAATCGACAACAAAGCTGCAGAGGAACAGAGATATGCACTTTTCATAAAAATAAAAACACACAAAGGGGAAGACAGACGAACACAAAGACGGACAAAGGCGCCCACGTGGAGAAAAGATGGAAAAAAAACTCCCTGTTGGCTTGCTGACCTGTACTTTTAAATGAAAGAGGTGTTTCCCTATTTAATGTATGCAAAGAAGGCGTTCTGTTGTTCGACCACTCAGAGACCTGTTCGGCCCCCCAAAGAAACTTGGAAACTCCCCTCATTACAGCTCAGATGTCTGGTTTTTATCTGAGTAAGAGGGCGGACCACTTCGTGCCCATCGCTGCCTGATACGGAAGATCCCTGGCGCCAAACGTCCTAAGATGAGATTTCACAGACACCTCCGAAGTCCCTTCTCCCATTGGAATTTAAATTTTATTGCTGTGGTGTCAGCGGGGAGGAAAAAGGGCCCTGCTTTGTCTGCTTACCACATCTCAGACGAGACCTGTTCCAAATAAGAGTATTATACATAACTGTTACACATGTTGTAGATTAACTGTATTTAAGCAGTAAAATTAATCCTTTTTCTTAACACTTTTATTACTTAAAAAACACCTTTCAATCTTGAAAGTGAATTTAGTAAATCATAAAAAAAAAAATGTGTTTAGACCACAATATATATATATTTAAATTTGTTCCATGTATCAATTATGCTATATGAGCTACGACATGAGGTCAGAAACGAAGATAGAAGAGTCGCATTTGTGGGCACAAATAAAGTAGCTTTGCTGCGGGGTCAGTTTCGCCCACAGCTAAGTTTTACCCCAGTCTCCCATAGAAGTTTGCCAAAAATGTTCAGGTCAGACGGGAAATTTTACTGTCATAGTCTCCTCTACGGCAACTCTGTCATAGAGATATGCACTATGTGATCATTCGTGGGTGAAAATACCAAATGACCTTCCTAAATATGTTCCAGTTATTAGAAAGCAGTTGGACCTCCCGCAGCTCATCCGTGCCTCTCCTTGTTGTCGCCCCTCTGTGGCGCTCTCTGCTGCACAGATCCAGCTCCCTCCTCCTCCTGCTCTTCTTCCTCCTCCTCCTCCTCCTCCTCCTCGCTGCGGCTGCCATGGCTGCGGAGGCTTCCGGCCGGAAAGATGCGACCATCACCGGCCCAGCATACTCCACCGAGATGCGGGAGCAGCTGGTAAGTTGCTTTTGATTTTTTTTAAAAGAAGAAATGCACACACACACAAAAAAAATGCTTTCGGTGCGCATCGAGGCTCTCCTCCTCTATAGAGCGGGCCTTGATGCGCCGCTGCACCGGGATGGAGTTCAACTCTGCTGGATGCACGCAACCAGAAGCAGCCGTGTCATGTTTTGGCGTTTTCTCTCATGCGATGACAAACTTTATGTGTCAAATATTTAGGAATAGGTTTATGCGCAAAGGGAGCAAGGATGCGCCTTATCGCAGGTGGTGTTGGATGGAGGCGGAGGGGGGGGGGGGGGGGGGGGGGGGAGAGACATCAGTGGCTCACATCCTGCGTGACGCGCTGCTATGTCAGGGGGAGAAGTGAAAGTGGAGGGTCGGCCCGAAGCGTAGCTTATAAATACTCTGTGATTGGCCGGCCTCGGAGCAGTCGGTTCTCTTTTACTGGCCGCGACTTTCCGCTTTTTTAAAGAGTCTACGCAGGAGAGCTCGTTTTCTTTCACCCGGCGATGACGCAAGTCCCAAGCAACTTGGCAGGAGAGGTAGGAATTCTTCCTGATCACCCCAGCGGGGCGAGCGGTGAACGAGAGCAGACCTGTTGGGTTCACTTAGGTCAGTATCAGAGGGAGGAAGTGGGTTCTCACAGTGCAGAGAACCAGTCCAGTGTTTCCATTAATTACAGCCCGTCTTCCGATTGGAGCAGAGACATCTGGATTCGGATCAAAATCGGAAATTGGGAGCTAAAAAAAAAAAAAAAGTCATCTTCGTCATTATTATTTTTATTATTATTTTCAAATCGGTGCTTTGGAAGGCAGCTGCTGAACCGTGAAGAGCAAAATGCGTTCTTGTATTTGATACTTTGTAAGGACCGTTCACCTGACACACACCAAGCCGAGGGGACCTATTGGTCCTTATGGGACACAAAGCATGGACCCCATAAAATGAAGCGTTGTTTTTGGGTTAAGGGTTAGATTTAGCTCTCTCTCTCTGTGCGTGTGTGTGTGTGTGTGTGTTGTGTGTGCTATTCTAACGGAGTATTTATTAAAGAAGGAAGCATGCCTTTCTCCACCTGCTGGCTCGTGAACTAAAACCTGTTCTACAACTTAGTTGAGATGTTTGTGTCAAGTGACATTCACATGCACAGTCAGGAGTCAGTTGCTCTGCAGCCTCTGGACCGTTCACTTTCTACCCACGTCTTCTCTCCTGGGTGAGTCTTATTGCTGGAATTCTCCATCAAATCTTCATCAGCAATGCAATGTCAACATTTCCTACACAGTTTAGTTTCTATGTATGTATACAAAAGTAGGAAGCAGAGCAGAAGTGTATTAAGGGTGAAATATTTAGGCTACAGTAGCAAAGGGTAGACCGAGCAAATGCTCCAGATTATGCAATGCAATCCCTCTAATCTCCCTGCTGGAAAATGAGAGATTCCGGATTAAAGGAGGAAGTTAGTTTGGGGGGAAACCGCAAAAGAAATGCTGTGATTACAGCTTACTGGGTTCCTGGTTGTTTTTGGAACCACATAATTTGTGTCCTGATGGCTGGAAGGCGGTGATGCAAGCATATCGCGAGGAATGTCCGAGTACGTTCCCGTAGGTGCTTTGCGACGTGACGCTTCTCTGGTGCTTTTCAGGGTGAGGGGCAACGTAGTTTGGGTTCCTGCTTACAAATTCTGAAAGAATGGACCTGGATCTCACCCTAAGTGATTTGGTGGCCGCGTCCTGAAGTAGAGGTCGAACAAACAAGGTTCGTTTTTTTCTGTAGGAATGAAACTCAAACAAAGTATCTGAGTGACTTGCACCGCTTGAATCCATACTTCTTTTGTCCTTTCGGCAGTGAAAGTTCATACGTTTAAAGCACATTATTTCAGACAAAGATTTGTCTGAGAGTATGAATAAAACTTTGAAAATATTGAGGGGGGAAAAATTATATCATTGACAGTGAATAAACTGTGAATTTTAATACAAGTTTATTCTGCGAATACACTTGTGTAACGGTTAGATACGCTTATGAAGCAAAACAAAAACTGCACCAAAAACAAGGTATTAATTGGTGCATTTATAGAATGAAAACTCTGGGACGTGTTAATTTTAACGATCAGGAAGAAAAACAACAATATATTTCTGTATTTGTCCTGCTGATCCAATCAAAGAAAATCAAGGGGAAATTGTCTAATTGTTCATCAGCTCCAAAAAACAAAACAAAAAACTTTTTAACTAACTTTCACATAAAAAATTTAATGTTTTTCTAAGCGATTTAAATGTTCCACTAGGTTTTACATTCTTAGCAGTTAAAATGATTAATAAATCTCTGGAAAAAGAAAAGGTTCCAGAAACAGATGGCTTGTTCGCCTTCAGACACCTGCTTGACCAGACTGAGGAAACTGAAGAAAGGAAAGTTACAAATTACAGCATTAATTTTGTTCCATCCAGGCCAATTCACCACATATAGGCAAGTTTATTCCTTTAGACACAACTCGGATCTGAGCAATCCTGTCGGTGTAAGACAAATAACCACGCTGACCTTATTGCAGCATTTCCAAAGCACAACTCCTCTCCGACACTATTAGTACAAATTGTAACCACAGAAGAAGTCCAAGCAGACTTTTGACCGAGTGCAGACTGTACAAAATCTGATCAGACTGCTACCTCAATTCAGCTGATATAAAAAAATGGATTGTTCTTTGTTTAAGTGGCTTATTTTTCTGATGATTTTCCCACTTGACTGTCTATTTGGACAAAGTTTAAACCTGTTTGCCAATTTAAAAACTGTCTTTCTAAAAACTTCATACTGGAATTCTACAGGAATCTAATGAAAAGAAGGACAGGTTTGATTACAGAGTACAAAATGATTGGTGAAAACATCTTTGTCTGTGCCTTTGATAGTACAACAGTCATGAATCTGCATCTAGAAGACACCGCAGAGTGAACTCAGTGGTTTCTGGGGGTCATAAGTTTACCAACCCATCATTCACTTCCTGTAGACCCAGTTAATGGAGCCATTCAAGCCACGAAACAAACCCAACATTTATTCAGTCAACAGCATGCTGGTTTGTTGCTCTTTACTTCATAATAAATGATGGAAAATATGCTTGAAGGAGTTTCTCAAAATGAATAATTTCAGGATTGAGCCTCTTTGTGAAACAAGTGAAATTAGCTTCTTTTTAAGCAGCAGCAAAACACTTCTATAAATATTTGCCAAGATACACAAAAATGCATGTTGTAACTTGAGCAACAAGTGGGCATTTCCACAAAATGAATTTGTCGAGTACGGAAATATTTTTTGCTTTTTCATACAAAGCAACAATGAAACCGATTTACGTTTGGCAAACAATGTTCCTGGAACCAAAATATGCCAAAACAAAATGTGCTCCTGTGGCATTTTTTCCTCCGTCTTAAACGTAAGATTTGTAAATATGCACACAAAGACAAACATGAAGCAATTCAAGGAATGCTGGTGGACTGTGGGAGATTTTATATTTTCTGTCTTAGCAACAGACTTTCACAAAGCCAGGGCAGTAGCTCAAACAAATAAAAAATGTAAAAAATGAAACCTAGTGTATGTTTTGGGTAGCTTCATTAGTCATAAGTATTGTGCTGATACACATGTATAAACACTATACATGGGTACATTTTGTTTTTTACATTATTGTAAAAAGCAAAACAAACCCTAGTTCTTTTTTTAGAAGTTGAATTATTTAGTCAAGAATTTGCTATTATAAATCTTATCTATATAGTAGATTGCATCTGCAGTGGAAAATGCCAACAATGTATTGCTCTAAATTGGCTGCAGTCTTTAAAAAATGTGCAACGGTTTTCTGAATTGAGGTATTTTGCAGAGATATAGCCGCACATTCACGTCTCAATCTTATCACACATTGAGACACAGATTGTAAGGTGCAAATGTTTGATGAGGAGCTGATATAGTAAAGGACAAGTGATCCGTAGCGTGAACTTTCACTGATGTCCTTTAATAAACTGTCCGCTCTCTTCCAGATGACAGAGGGAAACATGAAAAAAGACGTGGAAGCGTCTCTGCCTGCCGCACCGGACAACGTTGCAATTCGGTGCCGAGACGTATGCCGGTCGTACGGAAAGCTAAAGGTCCTGACCAACCTTAACCTGACCGTACCACAGGGACAGATGTGAGTACTGTCACGTTTAAGGGGGTTTTCACACCTGACCATCCATTAGACTCGGGTCGATTGGGAACCAAAATTACAATATTTGTTACATTTTTAGTTGGAGAGGTTCGCTTTCACTCTGCACCGTGTCAGACAAACTGAATCCTTTGAAAAGCCTGTTTACCCCCTTGCCTGTGATGGCACTGCACTAAGAACCAATGAAGAAAACACTTCATGAAATATAAACAAAAATGGAGTGGTGTCAGAAATTAGAAGTTGTAGGATTTCTCTTTTGTCTTTGGTAAAAGACCATGAGTAATTTTCCCCATTAGTTAGATTTGCTAGAGTTCACTTCTATAGAACTGAAACTTAGGTTTATGGTGGACCAGAGATCACTTTTTTGGTCTACATCAGAGTTAGATTGCGCATTCCTCCTCGTAGCACTGGCAGGCATTGAGTCAGGGACTTGTACTCTTCCTGGTCATCCAAGGTTTGCTCACCATGCAAATGATGTTTGCATTCTGGAGAGAGCTGCTGGCAGGCCGCTCGCCCTCTCCTTTTGTCATTCATTTGACTAATCAGTCGCCAAACTCGTCACCTTCCTGCTTAGAAATCAGGGTACCGCCGGTACATACCGTTTTTGGCTGGTTTTTGTGGAAAAAAGAAAATTGCACCCCTCCTAAGTGCTAATGGAGTTAGCACTTAGGAGTGCTAACTCCTAAGTGCCGCAGTATGTTCTGCGACACCGCAGCTTTCAGCTTCTTGGAAAATTAGCTTCTGGTTTCTGTCCTTTGTCCACTGTCGCCGCTTTTTGTCTTCGTCATTTCTGAGCCCAGTAATAGAGGATTTACATGTGACTTTTTTCTATATTGACCTAAATTCTTGAAATGACAAAAGTACAGTTCACTCAGAAATATGTTCAGGTTCAGATTACAGGTCACTTCTGATTCTGGAGAGAAAAGGATATCAGGTCAACAAGGATTCTTATCTATCTACCTCAAACATGCACAAAATAATGAATCAAATTCACTGTACAGAACCATATAAGTTAAGTGCTTTACAAACACTGCAAGACGTCTTCAGACCGTGTTAAATCATTTAGCACAATAATCACATCTTGCACCATACCTCGCTTGTCTGCTGCATAGAGATAGACCATCTAGACTGCACAACATGCTGCTTAAACCACAGCATGTAGTGCAGAATGACATGGTGTTTCTCAAAAGGATGATGTAACATTCAAAGTGAGTCACAACAGTCATTAGGGTATTGCAAGTATGTGTGCTAGAAGAACAGGCAACTTTGTTCTCCCTCCCAGGGCTGCAAGAAAAGAATGACATTATTTTGTTCTTGCAACCCTGGCTTGAGGGGTTCTTACACGTTTTCCTGGACACATATTCTGTTGAGAACGTTTTGTCTTGCGGTGTCCAACTATCACAATCAAACCCTGCAGTGAGAGGGAACTATGAGGAACCCAGAGTTCTGCACTTTAGTTCATTAGGACTTGTTCTTGTTCTAGCGAGGGTAATAGAACACATTTGTCTGTTCTTGTATAGTATTGATCTTAAGAATATGCGAAATGTGCTGTGATAGCATGTCTTGATTTAATAAAGAATGATAAAAATCAAACCTGACAACTTTTGTTTTCCGCTTTAACTATTGTGTAAAAAAAAAAAAGACAACCCAGAAACCGTGTTGTTATAAACTTGTTTATGATGACAATATTTTCATCCATATGGTTGTTAAAACAACATGAGAAATTCTAAGAGCTTGGATTTTCTTAGAGTAGCATCAAATGTAATTAAAGCTAATATTAGGGAAATAGATATGGAGTAGCCTACCTTTTCTTTGAAAACAGGCCCAGGAAGTCTAAACTGCTATCGCGTCTTATCATAAACATGTTTTTAAGTTTTAGAAACATTAATGGATCTAAAAGCTAAAACAGTTTTTAATTAAAAAAATTTAAGACTCTGATTGGAATATGTTTTACCGTAAAAATAGATCAATTAAGTCTATTTGCTCTTTAAAACTTTTATTCTAAGCTAAATTATTCATGGCCCTGAATACCGGTAATTTCCATAAACTTTATTTCAAGTTATCTTTTTCAGAGTATCATATTCTTTTCAATAAAAATAAATGTATAATACACCTTCCATTTTCACTTATAAATATTTCAAGATCGTAAAATCATGATGAAATTTTACAAGGGTATACTTGCCATTTTCTCCATTTAGCTTAGCTAAGCTCTCCTTGTATCTCTACTCTTAAAGTTAAGCTAAATAAGCAAAAATTGTGATATAACTATGATAGACTAGTAAACAATAAGAAAATAGCATGTCTACTAAAAATTCAAGTGACTTATGGCACAACAACAGTTATAAATATTTTTGCTAAATGCTACAACACAAGAAATGACAGTAGTTTGCCTCTTCGCCAAGTTTTTCGGGCTCATAGCTGCACATTATTCATATACCTAAACGAACCAAGCTCTCTAACCAAGACCTATTGGATTATTTTTCAATGTTGTTAAGTATTTTCCGTATTTATGTAGATGGATAAAATAATAATTTTCAGTGGAAATATTCAGAAGCTGAGAATCTGCACTGAAAACTCAGTCACCTAGCAACATTTCTACCATACCTGACATGGTCCCTCAGGTTCATGATTATGTCTCCACCAAAAGCCTTTAATCAATCTAACATGATCATGTTCAACACAGCTTGCATCCAAACCTGATGAGCCGAGTGACACGTGTGCAACGGAAATTGTTACAGAATGTGCTGGTAGTAGAATTTTGTTTTGTTTTTTACCTTGTTTGTACGTAAAAAAATCGTCTTTAGTTTCACGCTCACGTGTGTTCATGATTTTGTTTTGCAGTTATGGCCTTTTGGGTCCCAGTGGATGTGGAAAAACGACACTTTTAAAATGTATTGTAGGAACACTGAAAATATCAAGAGGGCACATCACTGTGTTAGGGAAGCCGCCTGCATTTCCTGGACATGAGGTCCCAGGGAAGATGGTTGGATACATGCCACAGGTAAACTGCAAAACGTCCCTTACAATCATTCACTCAAAAGTCTCGAATGTTTTGGAACAACAGACACATTAACTCAAAAAACATTCTATGGAAAATAAAACTCTGTTACACTTTGCTGTCACCCTTCGGACAAGGTTTTGATTTTTAGCTTGTTACAAATCCACAGATTTCTCACATAACAGTTTCATAAGTGTAGGATTGTGGAAGATTTTAGGTGTGACCCAGCTTTAATGTCAGTGTTTTTTTTTACAGAAAACTCTAGAGCCAGCTTTTATGTCAGTGAGCTGCTCTTTAGGACCAAAAATCCCTGCCTCGCGCCGGGGCTTCAGTAATTTAGCCTGTGTTGCTAGGCGATGTGAACCTGCAGTGTGAACTCGTTACTGTCAAACTAGAGTTCAGATCTGGGCAGTGGCATGCATGCTATCTGCCCTCATGTTGCCTTAGGCGTCCTGTTCATCCACACAGTGTGACACATATAGAGAGACAGAACTGACATGTGAAATATGTGGCGCTATGTTACTTTTCTTTGATGCCAAGATATTTCTTTTCCTACAACTCAACAAGAGATGTCACCAATAAATAGTAAACCACATGAATGTCATGTCATAGGGAAATATTTTGTGTTTGTATACTCTAATAATTTGGATGTTTTTGTGTTTTTTTAAGGAAATGCAGTCTTAATCTTAGATTTTTTTGTATATTTAAATGACATTTAAAGCATGGTTATTGCATTTTTTTCGTCTTTGAATGTTCAAATTTGTTCCGGTATAGGTCTTAATGTGTTACTCCTAACTTTTTAGATATCAGGTTCTAGTTAAGGATCAATAGCGGTTAATAACTTACCTGCAGGACATCAGTCTTTTCCACCTCCGTGATCTGCTCTCACGAGAGGCCGTAGATCACAGGTGTCAAACTCAAGGCCCCGGGGCCAAATCCGGCCCGCCGCAGCTTTTCATGTGGCCCTCTAGACTCCAAAATTACATCAGTAAGTCCCTCCAGTTTTTCACAAATCCTGAAGATCCACACAAAATGAACACATCCCCACATTTATTCTGATTTTACTGCAAGTTTTCCTCAAAATTGGTCAAAAACATTGAGTTTAACTGACTGCTGCCTCTGATGTCAAGAAGTAGACAAGTGATAAAAAGTCACATTTAACATCATACATTAGCAAAAAATATAAAACTCCTTAAATATTTCTAACTTAGTTTCACAAAATATGTGATTTTGATTACAAAAAGCACCAAAAACAATCACAAAATCCCAGAGGGACGGCTATTTATTAATATTTTAACTCATTATTAAAACTATAATGAGTTTTATCAATCCATTCTGGCACAACCGGCCCTTTAAGGACATTCAGATTTTTGATATGGTCCAAAGTGAAACTGAGTTTGACATCTCTGCCGCAGATGAAGAAAACAGCTGGCCTGACTGGCTGCAATCAAAGCAAACTTCTACCATATTAAAACATTACACAAAGCGCTGACTGTAATGTTCACAAACTCTATTTTATAACCTTTTTAATAACAACTCTGTTAGCTCTGGGCGATTATTTACTCAGAAGCCAATGATTAAGGGAACAGGAAATGGAGGTTGGGGGCCGTGGGCCATCAGTCGCCTTCCTTTGGGAAACATAATTTGTTACGTGAATATTGTTACCAATTCATTGTGGTACAAGTCTAAAGGTCGATCTAAAAGGGTTTGTATAAACGAATCAGCATTCATACAGAAAACAAAATGCAAAAAGAGTTATCAACTGCATGTAGGATTTTACCTGTTTGTTACTTGAAATCTTTAGTTTTACAGGTAGGACAAGCAACCATGGTCACACACAGTCACTGCTAAAGGCATTTCAGAGTGACTAGTTAACCTACCAGGCATATTTTTGGACTATGGAGGGAGTCGCAGCACCAAGAGAGAACCACACATTCACAAGGAGAATGCTTCATATGCTGGGATTTGAACCCTGACCTTGTTTTTTTACACATCAACTGCCCCACCAAACAGGCCTTCGCCAGAACATCACTTCAAACGTTCTTCTTGTTAAGCACACATTTTTTAGTCGTGTCTTTAACACGTTGAATAAACATAAGTGATTGTACGCTATCGTGAAAATTCATGTTTTTGTGCGTTCATAAAAGAATCACGCAACAACATGTGGAAAGACTGATATCCCAAGACATCTGCTGAAGTGGAACCTACAGGGTTTTTATTGCTTCTAGTGTAGGAAAACACACGAAACTAGTTACAACACAGGTATGTTTGTGTTGCACAGGAACTGGCGCTGTACAACGAGTTCACCATTAGCGACACCTTGACTTTCTTTGGACGAATCCATGGCCTGACATCGAAGGAAACCCAAGCGCGCATGAACTTCCTCATTGACTTCCTGCATCTACCTCAGAAAAACAGCCTAGTTCGAAAGCTCAGGTAAAACTCATGTACCACTTTACGGGCACTTTACATTTAGTAACGACTTTAAAGATCCCGCACTCGGATGTGCACCTGGTCGAGGCTAAAAGCATTTTATTGTACGACAGAGCCAGTTAATGATGTTCTGTGGACTTTGAACCTCAAGTTATCTGTATTAGTGAACCCACATAGGCGGACAAACATGATCTCTTCTCCTGAGAGGCTGTAAAGCAACAAAGCAGTCAGAGCTTGTCTGATAAGCGCACGGGGGAAAGTTCAATTATGCTGCCGTTTTATGACTATTATGTTCACTGCAGTGTTGACAGAACTGAAATCCCTTGTTAGACTTACTATTACTTAAACTGGGTGGAACTATATTTTATTAAGTTTCACCTTTTCACGTTGTTGTGTTCTGTATAAGCTCTATCACGGTTCTGATGCTGATAAAGTTCTCTTGTTTCTCTTTAATTTGGTGTAAAAATTCGCTTCAGTGTCCTCTGGTGTTATATTTTGAAAAGATGAAGGGACGAAGCTTCATCTGGAAAACATATACATAAAAAAAGATCAAATTGTGCATTTTATGACTAGTTAGTCTTCATCTTGTTCTTTTTATTATTAAATTGTTTCAGCTCTCCCTGCCGCTTTACCTTATTCAGTAATGAAGTCTTATTTTGCGGGTGTGAATGCTGTGGCCTAATATAGGAAAGTCCATAATACACACCTCACTAAAATATGTCTGGTATGCACAAACATGTTGCATATGTAGCCTTTACAATGGTGTTTTGTGCATTTAATTATTTTATTATGTCATATTTGATTAAAATGCAATGTTAGATGCATTTTCTCAGTTGTGATTTGCTAAATATTACATACAAAGAGGATGTTTTTAGACGATGTCACCCCTGTGGTTAGCTGTTGTTTACCTCTGTACCACCAGGCAGGTTTGTCTTGACCGTTTTGTTCCGGAAGCTTCCAGCTCCCACCTTTTCGCCTTCCTCTGGATCGAGCGGCATGCATAAGATCAACCAGTTACGAAACAACCGGCGGCACTGGCGAAGGATCGTCCTGTGTATTTTTTTCTCACGTTTTGTCCCTGTGCGTCACAGCGGGGGTCAGAGGCGGAGGGTGTCTCTCGGAGCTGCCTTGCTGCAGAATCCTGAGCTGCTCATCTTGGATGAACCGACGGTTGGAGTGGACCCCGTGCTTAGAGCCAAGTACGTAGCCGCCTGTCTGTTCTCTGTGAGTCATGCAGCAGGTCTGCAGACTGCGCTTCACCATCATGTGGAACTTTCCAGATGCCCTTACACAAACACAACCCACTAAAGGGAGACAAAGGGATACAACTGAGGCCCAACTGGGTATAAATCCTTAAGGTCTGATGGAACCAAATATTTGCATACATTGTATATTTAAACAAAAGAAACCACATCACATTTTTTTGGTCACATTTCAATCAGACTGAAGTTTACCTGTTTCAGCTCAGTTAGCATTAGGAAAATTATTTTTTATTTCCTAAATGCTAGAGAGATTAGAGATGTTTTGGGAGATTTTTCTATTTTCTAGTCAGCAGTTCGCATGAAGCTTGCAATGCCTTTAGATGATGATCTCAGAACTTTGTCATGGCTTTTACATCCCACATCTGAAATGAGCTGGTGGCAGCATCATGTGTGCATGTTTTGCGACAGGAGGGACTGGTGCACTTCATACAAAACATAACACCTCAGAACGTCACAACATAACAATCAGGAAGTTACAACAGGAAGTAAAGCCTGGTGGCCCGCCAGGCTTATAATACCACTGGGGGAAACCTTGCAGTAGGTTAAGGACAGCAGAGGGGCCATCAGAAATATTTGATTTCGTTCCAGGAATGGGCCAAAACTTCAGCAAAGCTAAAAGTTTTGTATAATTCAGCATCTTTATCTACGCATGTAAATATCTGGTTTGGACTGGATTTGTATTTTAGTTGGATTTTGTTTTTTTGTTTTGTTTTACATAGAAGTAATATTGATAGTTTCTTTTTTAATTCTTGTCTTTCTAAACAAATGTCTCTTTTTTCATGTCTTTACAAGGATTTTATCTCTATATATATTTTTTCCTTTCTGGTGATAAGTTTAAATTGAGCAAAGATGATCGGATGGATCTTTTTCGACACGATGATGAATATCATCTCGGTTCCAAATGCTTGAAAGTAGATGAGCAAGAAAGTATTTACATTAAACTGTAGCATCAACTTTATCAGCTGGAAAATGTTTCTTTGGAACCATGCCATCTCATAAATGAATAATCAAATCCTCATGTTAAATCCTTTTATATCGCCTTATCAATTTGTTGCTGATCGCTTTAGTCATCAACTTAAGTTTATTGCCGTAGCTTTTGTTTTTCTCCGCAGCGCGTTATGTTATCTGCAGAACATAGGTGTGGGTCAATAAGATATTCTCTCAGTATGATAACGTTGAGCATCAATGCCACATCATTTTCAGTTTTCTTACCTAATTTCAGGATTTAATTGTAACATGTTTAATTGATCAAAGGTTGTAAACAAAATATGTTTTTAGTTCAAACCATTATATTGCGTGCAGCACCAAAGGTAAAGTTTGGGCTTAACAAAATGACTGTTGATCAACTAAAAGAGTTAATCATTTTTCTGAAACCCTTTTTTTTCTGAAACCAATATATAAAATCTTTTGAAATGGAGCCATTTCTGTGAATTTATTCGTATCTTTTTAGGGACATAAAATACAGTAGAATTTCCTCTTGAAATGCTGCAACGGTTCTAATTTTCTATCTTTACCTTCATTCTTTATTATTAGAAGATTTTCTTCAGTGCTCGGTCAGATGAAGTTGGTTCTTTGGACATGCAGCACTTTTTAAAAAATCTGCTGACATGACTGTAAGCAAGGGGAAAAGACTTCTTTCAGCACACTGACTTGCAGTGCACAGCAGCAGGTGCAGATAAGACAATACTAAGCTGGCATCTCATTAAAAAAATTGAAAATTTGATGGGTTTTTCAACTGAAACATGTCTGGAACCAGGCCATGCTTATTTAATACTTATGCTTGTACATGAGGGAAAATGACAGCGGTATGTTATTCTGATGCTTAATGAATTTCAAGAAAATCATGATGTCAAAAACATCCGTATATTCATTTCATCATGTATTCCTGATTATTCATACAGGGCCCCTTGGGGCTGTACTGAAACCAAGTATTTTATTTACACTTCAAATAAGACGAAACTAATTTACTGGTAACTTTTCAGCGAGATAAGAGCTTAAATTCAGTCAATAATTTCTTAATACTGATTAGAAGAAAAAATACTAGCTCCACTGGCCGATTATTTTGCTTATAGCTAGACATTTATAAGTGAATCTATGAGTAATTTGCCAGAGGATCTGGTACATTTTTCATAAATATTAAGGAATTATTGACTTAAAACTAGCTCCATCATCTTGCTCAAAATTTGTCTTATTTCCAGAGTAGCAAAATATTTGCAGTATAAACCAGATAAAAAGAAAAACTTGGAAAGATTTTGAGTTTTTGCGGTGTTGTGTCCACCCTGGACAGATCTATCACAAACATGATGAATAAAGAGTAAGTTTCCATTTATTTGTTTAATATGAATACTTAAATTATATGTCTAAAGCACCTTATTATGTAATTATAATCAGCAATGAATACACCATATTTTATTATTAAGTATTTTCAGCATTGATAACTTATTGTAATTTTAGGATTAGTAAATTCGTCTGAGGCCACTTTTTATGACTGCCCACAGATTGAAGTTCAGTTTATCTTTCCAAAAGATAATCTACACAGATTGATATTACCTTCACACCGACAGCGCCGGTAAATGCCTGACATTCTGCTAACCTGCTTGACAGTAATGGTGCACTGACAGCTACAACCTGGCAGAAGGGTGAAAAGTTTCACCAGTTAAGGTCAACGCCAGCGGTTTAGATTATTCCTGAGAAAGGCGGGCATGTTTTTTTTTTGTAATCCAGCCCTGCGGGGTGTTGCTGCGGCGTTGTTGCGTAATCACACTGCCTGGCCGGATCAGACGGCTCGAAGCAGGCCTGCTGCTGGTAAAGCATGTGAGCCGCGAGTTTAGGAAAACTCCATTCGTGCACAGGTCAGGTGTTATGTAACGCGTTGTGTTTTTCTTTTCCATCTTTGATTCTAGGATCTGGCAACATCTGGTGGAGATTGTGAAGACGGGGAAAGTCTCTGTCATCATTACTACGCACTATATAGAGGAGGCCAGGCAAGCCAACGTGGTAAGCAGATATAAACAGGCGCAGACGTGCACACACTGCAACAAAATGAATGGAGCCAGGCATGAAAGAGAACTATCAGATCATCTATAGATCAAAACTCTTTCACAGAATAATGAGTCTGGAGATGAATTGTAGTTTTTATTGGTTTTGACAGCAGGATCATGAGTTCAAGTTCAGTGAGGGTACGGCGGGATGAGGATGCACAAAGGCTCACTTGTGTGTTTCTTTATGTCTTCTGCTCTGGTTGGCGGATTTCACGCGGTGTAGATCGCTGCCATAATTAATAACGGCTTTAAGCGAGTTTAAACGTGCTGTAAAACTGCAGTGGCTTGTTATTTTTAAACGTTAATCAACCCTTATGCTTGTTGTCACCCATTATGAAGAGTTGAAGTTCATACCAGGTAGATGTGCCTCAGCTGGAGGATACTGGGAACAAACATTGGGTTTTCCAAATGGCGAGAAAAGGAACAAAGTAAGGAATTAAGACGCACAGTATATGCTCAACATAGTTCATAGTTTGGGGTTTGTAACAGATTTTTGTTCAAATTGACTTAAAAAAAAAACATTTTCTGAGTTTTGTAAAACTTGAAGTTGAAAGAGGACATAAGAATGATCACATTTGCATGAAAATGATGTTAGGAAGTCAAAAAGCCCTTTGTCTTCATATTAACGTTGAGTCACTTTCTCAGAAAACTAACTCCAGGTTCACCAGAAATCCAATAATTCTTTGAGTTCATGTATTGTTTTACAAGTAATCTTCTTTATAAAATCCAAGAAGTTAAATTGCAAGTGAATGTTTGCAATGCAGATTAGCTTTTCTGCAATCCAACCAAAGCTATGTGGTGTAGATTACCTTATGGAGAGAGCAGGTTTAGCTAAGCTAATTGAAGACAACGATTTCGTTCAGTTCAGTACAGTTTTCATTCTCTAGAAGAATCAGTGCCATTTCCTCGTACTGAAAATCTTTTCTCTGTAAGCCATTCAGTCAAACAGAATTGTGGTTTTATATTTGTTTATTACGTTACATATATATATAGTCTTATTTTTGCTTACTGCTAATAGTTAGCACAAAAATAAAATGCTGGTTTATTGGTGACAAAGCTAAATGTTTTTTTTCTAGATCATGTCACAGGGTCCTATATAATCTATATTCTTTGCCTTGTTTTAAAAAAATAGATTTAAGCTTTGAAAATTAGTCAGAAGTGGTTTTTGGTTTCCATTGGAGCTAACAGTACCGCTGAATTAGCTAGCTAGCTAACTCATGAAAACTCAAGGCAGTTATGCTTTGCTTACCTTCCAGTACACGATGATGACAAGGCAAAAACTGATGTGCAGAGTCAGAATGACCCAAATGTAGTTGCTAATTGGCTTTTTTAATCCCTTGCCAGAGGAATGCTTTGGTCATGTAATAAACATCACAAATATGCTCTGCTCTACTTTTTGGGAATGAGAAGAAATGAGCTCTCCTGGCTATTGAAACTTTGCCATGTCACTTTGATGCGACCTAGAAAACGGGAGTTTTATCAATACTTTTCATACTATAGCATCTCCTGTAACAGGTTAGCAATGTCAGATATTGCACATTGCTTTAGTTTATGGCATGTGTGCACCAGAAATCTAGGCTCTGACATCTTTTTGTGCATTACGTAGATTACTTTTTATTCAGTTGGCTTGTAAGTCTTACCATGTCCACCATATTGTTTCACATTTTGAGAAACTACAGCCTTAAACTGTATATTTAGATTTCATCATGATAAAATATCTTTAGTGATGAATCATTAAAAAAACTAACAATAACTTGGGAGGAGTCGGGAGACGAGAGCAACAAGTAATCAGGAGAAGTGGAACAAAGGGAGACCAGGACCGTTGAAGCAGCAAGAAGACTCCAGCAGAGTGAGGCAGAAGCTGAGGAACCTTAATACTGAGGAGCAGTAGCGGCTGGTGCTAAAAAAAACTGAGGGGGGCGCACACAAACAAACAAATGAAAAACAAACAAAACAAATCTTAAAAAATAGCACTATTTGAACATGAATTTTGCCCTCCTTTCCTTCTGCCCTGCAAATTTCTCAATTACATTCTTGTTAAAGTCAGTCATCTCTGTGACTAGTCTTTTCTCCATTGACAACATGGCCAATGCATTCAGCCTGTCCTGAGTCATTGAGTTTCTCAGAAAAGTCTTGATTCTTTTCAGAGTTGAAAAGCACCTTTCAGCTATGCTAAGTTTCCCCCAAAAACTTAGCTTCATTGCATTGTCTAGGTGGCTGCGGCTGTTTTCGTGCCGTTTGCATTTTTCTGAAAGATGTTTTAAGTCTCTTACCCCAGTTGTTGTCCACATTGCCTCCGTGCCAGAATTTTGAAATAGCAAACACGGAAAGCAGTAAAATGCATTGCTTAATGCAAACGTAAACGTGAATCGACCTAACGAACTGCAGCTGCGCTAATGAGTCGAATCGGGGATTGTCCAATCACACAATGTTTTAAAAAAAAATTAGCCAGTACTGACCTCTACCAGTAATGACACAACAAAATGGGTGTGTCCGGGACGCAGAGCGCTGCGCCCTGTGGAAAACCTTAAACAACCAATTAAAAGTCAGCCTCAGATCACCTGCTTGCCAAAAGTTGATGCGCCTACATACACTCTCATTAGGACGGCGCCCTGCACATAGGAAGTGTGCACAATGTGAGCAATTAGAATTATGTATTTACTATTTTAATAAATTCTAACATGTCTATTGGACACACAGTATGAATAAATACATTTCTAAGTATTTTGCAGTTCAGAATAGAAATCATTTATTATCTAAACAATTTAAAGGGGGCGGCGCCCAAGCGCCCCCTACTGGCCAGCCGCCACTGCTGAGGAGATCGATTACCAGACTAAGATCAGCCGGCTGTTTGGAACCAGGGTGCAGCTGAGAGGGGAGACCAGGCAGGCAGGCTGAGGAAAAGTGAAAAGAGAAACAGACGTGACACCACAGGACTGAACCTGAAACTAAACAAACCAAAATTATTTCTAAAGAACCTAAATACAAATAAATATACCAAGAAGTAAACTACTAGAAGATTGATCTAAGACGAGATTTAATATAATTGTTACAATTTAAAAAAAGAAATCAAAACAGAAACCCAAATGAAAGCCAACGTTCCACCATATTTAGATCAGAGCAGATTTTTAAGTTTTGAAAGAAAACTATGTTGCATTTCTTATTGGTGGTATATCACATAAAAGCACATGGAGGTTTGCGGATCAATGTGATAAAACACTGCAACGTTCAAAAGGAATTCATACTATCGGAAAACACTGTAAGCTTGAATAATACAAGTTGTCCACCCAACAATCACAAAAACTCAGAAAAGAAATAAAATCTGTCATCGGATCAAAATGCTTATTTGTTTTTATGTTCAACTCGCTCCTTTATCTGTTTGCAGCGTTTCTTGTCATTAGAGCAGATTTAGTTGAAATCCCATGTCTTTGTGTTGTACTTCTACCTCTGCTCTTTCTTCCATTTCAGTTTATTTCTCTTACATGACGGGGATTTTGAATTTTATTTCCTTCTTTCTGTTTGTGCTCTCAACCATTATCAGAAACTTGACAGATATGTCTAGATGTCGGCTTCTTTTCGTAGGCCCCGGCCGTGTATTTAGTATGTCCAATAACTTGTTGTCTTTAAATAGGTTTACTGCTAGACAAACACTGGGAACGAAATCAAAGTGTTCTCCTGTGAATGTTTGTTTTTTTTTTTCTTCTCATTTTCTTAAGGTTGGTCTGATGAGAAACGGCCATTTGCTGGCAGAAGGTCCTCCAGATGCAGTCATGAAGCAGCACAGTGCAACGGTGAGTACTCTCTAGGTCTCAGGCGTGTGGCTCCTGTCGGGGTCAGGGAGTCGGTTTCGCTTTGTAATGACTGAGACGTGACTAAGAATGGAGAGAAGGTAACCTCTCTCTGCTCTTTGAGCTGTTCTCATACAAACTGCGCAAAAGCGCCAATTAAACCCCATGCGCCGCAGCTTGTTCTGACCTCCGTTGCGGGCTGCTTCCAGACCCTGGAGCATGCCTTCTTGCAGCTGTGCGAGTCGTCGGACCAGAACTCCATGCGGGAATCCAGCTCCGAGAGCGAAACTCTGGAGAAAAGCCAAACGTTCGCGAATGGCCGGGACGAGAGTCAGCCAATCCTCGCGGTTGGGACTCCGCCTGCGGAAGAAGTTCCTAAATGTACAGGTACCGATGTATGCACAACGTATTCCAGTTATAATGTTATTTTTTTAAATGAAACTCCACGGACTAAAGTTATCAGAATAAGCGTCATAATTCCAAGTTTGTTTGGGTTTTTTTAACCTGCCTGGTGAAAACGTTTTGCAGGCATATGTCTCACAATGTTGTTCCAAAATAGAGTATGTCTTGATTGTGACCAGGGATCGGTTTTATAAATCTTTTATAAAATCCCAGTCGAGACCTGGTTGAATAAACGTTAAGTTGAAATGAAATTAATATCTACGCTTGCCATCTGAATTAGAGACTTTGAAATCCTCCTTCTTTTAGTGCCCAATCATTTCGTTCCGTCTCTTTAATTCAAGTGTGATAAATCTTAGAAGTGGAACCTTATCTGAACGCGCTCGGGTTTATGTCTCCATATTTGTCTGAGCCGAGCTGCTTTATGACTTCAGGCCTCGCGATTCCATGTCGCGATACGGCCTGTAATAGCAGCTCTAAGTTCGGTTCATCAGGAAGATCTTATCCAGACATTTGTGCATTCTGGAGACAACAGATACGGTATGAAGTGGGATCGTGTTTGTTCAGGAAATGTGTTCGGTGCCAGGTCGCTGGCGTCGACCTGTCGTGGGCCATCTTTGGAAAGATTGTGTTGCTTTTTTTTTTCTTCTTTACTCAGGAGCACGTTCACGTTTTTCAAGCTATTCAGATCAGTACGTTTATATGCTACAAACATGGCAATTAAAAATAGAGAGATAGTTCATTCATTGCTGACATTTTGTAATGTAAAAGTTTCAAACTTAACTTGATCTCTTTTTGGGTGACAGGCCAACTCAGAGTAGACTGAAAATGACGCATGGTTTCCGCCTACATAGGGTGTCCAAAGTGCGGCTTCTAACTGCACAGGTAGTTGATTTAGATTAAGACTTTTAGTTTTTAATTAGGGCAAAGTGATCACAAATTAAACATTTCTTACAATAGAAAATATTGGCCACAATACAAAACATTATATTTTTGTATGTGGATTTCTGGCTCATTCTGTAAGATTTTTTATGCTTATTTTTTTGTGGAGATTTTTATATTTGTTCTGTAAATTTAACCCTTCAAAGCTCCATAATTGAATTTCTAGAGTGTAAAACTGTCCTTGAGCCAAACCAAACATAATTTCATTATATGTGACAAATAAAAGTCAAAGTATTCATCTTTAAGTAACCAGGATTTTTTTGCTTTCTCCTGCCAGCTCCACATCTATCTTGCGACTTTTACTCAACTTTGCCGCGCCCAAATCTGCTTTTTATCACTTTGTTAAAATTGGCTAAGAATAGAAAAAATTTACAAAGAAAAGAGAGACCTAAATGCTGTTGTTATTGCACAGAATTGACTAAATGTTTTTCTTTTTAATCAAGACCTAAACATTTTGAAAACTGGATTGCAGGCCCTCCAGGACCCACTTTGGGCACCGCTGCACTAGGGAAACTGTGTTTTGTTCACAGCACATTTATATTTATATATATATATATATATATATATATATATATATATATATATATATATATATATATATATATATATATATATATATATATATATATATGTATATACTTTTACCTGCAAACCCTGTTTGAAGTTTTGGATCTGCAATAATTGATCACCTTACGAACGAAAAAAATCTGACTGTTTTGTTAAAGTACTCTGGTTTATTGTTGAGAAGGAAAAATTAGTCTTTTGGCCAAATTGTCTTTTGACAATTTTTGTGACGCAAAGTTTGGACACCCGTCACCTGAACTGTAAGGCGGCGCTTACATTATGGTTTAATCAGCTTGTACTATACGGTGTTAACTTGCTGTTCTCCCCGAGCGTCACGGATTATTTTTCTGCGATTTGATGCTCAGCGGACTGGAAGGCGCGGGCCAGACACATCCTGCCGAAGGGGAGAAACATCGGAGCCCTGGTCATCAAAACAATGGTGCGGATGAAGAGAATGCCAGGGTATTTCCTTTTTTTATTTTTATTTCTGATCAATAACAGCAGAAGAGAAGCAAACAGAAGCTTGTTTTGGTGACTGGTTGGATCTCCTGCGGGCTTGCAGCTCGTTGTGTTTCCAGTTCCTGCTGCCGGTCATCCAGATCTCGCTCATCTGCCTGTGCGTCGGCGGCGATCCGAAGGGGATCAAGGTTGCTGTGGTGAACAACGACACCTACCCCCCGTCCAGCTCATTCAGCCAGTCGCTGCTCTCCTTCCTGGATAACTCCAGCGTGATCCAGGTACGGCTTCGTTTCGGAGGAGTACGATTAAAACAGATTAAAGCTGATGTTCTCTGGCTCTGTTTCGCTTTAGTTTTCACTTAGAATATCCAGGTTGTTTGTGCGTCCTTAAAATGACTTAAATTCTTCTTCTTTTTAAAATTTTTTTTAAATAAGTTGACCTTAAATACTTTAATCACAGGTTTTCTCTTGACATGACTATTATTTACAGCAAATAAACAACCTAACAGAAATCTCCTTACTTTTTATCTATAGTTCCTTCGAAGGCAGCAGTTACTCTACTTAGTAATTTAAATGTGCAGGTGTGTGTGTAGGGGTGTGTGTGTGTGTGTGTGTTTTGTTTAAATCTTAACCAGCAGAGTTTCAGTTCTCCTTTCCAATAGATCAAACTTCCTTTCTTCTAGGAAAGTTTTGTTCCGTTTGCGGAGGAACCGCAACCTTTCAGCACGCCGTCGTGCTGCACATATACCACGCAGAGTACGAACTGACACAGATTATGAGAGTTTTCAGAATAGTTTAGCTTTTATTATCTTGCCATCTGTGAACAGCAGTTTTAGGTTAATTGTTAAATCTGACTTTCTTGACCCTGACAAACTTTCAAACGCCTAGAATCACGTTTACCATTACAAGTCCTCCCATATTTCCAGTCCAACGTGTTGCTGGAACCTTTACAGTATGCTTTTAAGACTCATCTTATTCCCAAACCTGCTTGGGTTCTGTTAGACCCGAGTGCTGCATTTGATACCGTATGTCATAAAAACACCACTGGTTCGTCTGGATTGATGTTGGTGGTCCAGCTCTTTCAGTGGTTCACCTCAAAACAAGATCTTCAAATTATTTTATTTTATCCCCTATGCCTTATCTCCCCAGTGGGGCACCGCAGGGCCCTATTTTTGGCCCGACTCCTGTTTTCTTAGTTCCCCCAAAAGCTACAGACTATCTCCAAGCTCTCATTCTCACCGTCGGCAATAGAATAGAAATTTCTCATGATAAACAGCAACAGATCAAAAGGTGTTAGTTTCAGTACTTTTTCGTCTGCACGCAGCATGTAGCATCTTTCTAAATGTGTCAAGCTCTATGTGTTTCTCTTGGTTCTGATCTCCTTTGAGACAATCATGAATCACCTCTTCCATGTCTTCATTACTTCAGAATTAGACTGCTGCAGAGGATTTTATATCCATTGTCCTCAGTCTCGGTTATTCCGCCTGCAGATCGCCGTAGCCTCTTGGCATTGGTTTCCGGTCTATTTTAGGATTTGTTTTAAGATTCTGATTGCATTTAAGGCCCCTAAATGGGTAACCGCACTGCACAGTGCATGTTCCCAGACCACACCTCCTGCAGAAAAGAGACTAAGGCTCTTCAGTCTGTGGAGTCCTCTTCCCGTTGATATATAAAGTGCTCCTTTGGTCTCGGGCTTTAAGTTTTGGCGACCAAAGGAGACCTGGAATCAATAGATCTAAGCTAAAATGTTACCTTTATTAAATTTTTGCAATGATCTCTTTGTTGTTCATGTGTCTGTTTCATACCTTCCCAAGAGGATTTTCTCCAACTTTCCAAACGTTTTTTTTGTACACAAAAAAGAAACACTTTCGGCAAAACAATTACTCAGGTCAGTATTTTAGGAAGGTGACAAAATGTTGCTTACCGGCGTAAGTCCGGTAGTTTGTAGTTGGATTTTTTTATTTATTTTCTTTTTATTGCCCTGCAAGGGGTCCTTTTGTGGGCTCTAGTGTCTCTTTTTCAAAGTAGGTTGACAGGAGAGGGGGGGAAGACATCCGGTAAACGTCGTGGGGTCCGGGAGTCCAACCCACGACAGCCACGTCGCCTCTGAATGTGGGTCGCGCTAACCCCTCCGCCACCACGGCACGCCCTTGTAGCTGGACTTTAAAATATATCTAGATATGATGTGCAGCATCAAACTGCCACCAGGGAGAGAACTAAAACATGCAGTATGTCGGCCCTCCAGGACCCACTTTGGGCACCACTGCCCCAGTGACTTTCTACATATTAGGTAATTGTACCATTGGGGAAAAAAACTTACAATTATGTCCAGGCCTAAGAGTGTAGTGAGGTTTCACTTCAAATAGCAGAAAATGAAACAACAGCCATATATTTAAGCTGCTCTTGTTTTTTTTGTTTTTTTTGCGTTTACAGGTTCCCCTGCCCCACAACGAGGCGTTCGAAGGGGTCCATAGAGGGGAGTACTGGGGGGTCATCGGCTTTGGACAGAACTTCACCAATTACTTGACTAAACGGTACGATGACCTCTAACGACATTACCTCATTTGAATACATCTGGTTTTGATCACACTGCGTGAGTCATCCTGAAAGTGTCAAATCTTGAACTCTGGTAGCTAAATACCAAGTTTGGGTAAAATACACAAAATATTTGGCACAGTAACATCATTAATAGTATCCATACTTAGGGAATGATGTTACAAAATACACACAGAGGCCTAACCGGAGTAAAATATAGATATAGAAAAATATCATAAAACAACAATAAAATCAGAATATATTCCTGCAATTTGGCTTTAAACTGGTTTAAAAGTAGAAGTACAGCAATTAATCAGCCACTGATCATTATTTTCTTGACCTGGCTCCAACCTGGAGTCAACAGATCAAAATAAACAGGTTTTTTTTTTCTTTCATTTGTTAAATGCTCCAAAACTTAAAGACTCTTAATTTTAGTCTGTAAATGATCATATAATGATCATGTAGATTTTATAACAACTAAAGGTGACATAGTTGCTTGATTGTGCCTGGATAATACACAGTACTGCCCCTTTAATGTTTTATTATCCTTGGAAAGAATATTCATAATTCATAAAATGCAGGTCACACCTAAAAAAAAAAACAAACACAATTTGTGCTGGTTTTGCTTTAAATGACTGATAACATGGAGGGCAAACACATTACATATCACATTATACGTTTATTTTAACTAAAATAATGTCATAAAAGAATTGCAATTACTTTATCAAAAGCAACTTTAACAGACCATCTCTTGTTTGACTGACTGGTCGTATTAATTCCTCTGTAAGTCGATCTGTTTGTGTTGGAGAGTGGAGTGGAGCTCAGTATCGTTCGTAACTCTATCCCACTCTTCACTAAAAGCTCTCGCGTCTCTCCGCTCGGCTATTGTTACACGTCAGATACGCATCTACTACCACCGGGAGTCTCCTCCGTACTCCTGCAAGACGCGTACAGTTTCCTGCAGAGGCATTCAATCCCCTGGGTGGATGTTTTCACATTTTGTCATATTATGATGCCTTAAACTTCTCCGTTATCTGATAGAGGAACACAATGCAGTAGTGAAGAAGAAGGAAAGGGATTTGCGATTATTAAGTTTAGTTGTATTGTTATGTATATGAATATATATACATTCAACCGTTTTCACTCAGAATTTTGTAACTGGAGCAACACTTCGACTCAGGAGTTGTAACACTACATGATGTAACAGTGTAATAAAATTGGGCTATAGATATAGAATGCAATAAAACATAATTAAGACCGCATTATGTAAGAATCGATGCAAAATTTATTAAAGCCCTTGAACGCATTTTTGAATTGTTTTGCTTTGAACGACGTGTAGGTTCAGTTCCTTTATTGGCCAAAATTTCAATTTAAAAGGATCTGCAACATGATCATAATTAGAAGTATAATTATGAACACTAATATAAATATATATGTAATCACTGAATATCTACCAGAAAAGAAAAACAGTGTCGCCTGACTCCATTGGTTGAGCTGCATTTATTGAAAGCTTCTGAAAACACATTTTTCTCATCCTGTTTTCCTTTCCTTCCTGTCTTCTGTCACCGTGAGGGTTTCGGTTTCACAACCCGGTGCTCTCGTTGCTGTTCATCTGCAACGACCGTGCGCCGTGAGTCAAACAGGCGTTCGGTCGTCATGTGAACACCCTACCGGTTCGGACAGGCTCTGCTAAAGCGCGCCGCGGTGTCAGACAAAAAAAACAAATTCCTCTAGCTCATGGCTAAAGAGAAGAAAGTTCACCACACACACGTCGGTTTCCAAGCATACTTGCTTGGAGACGCGCATAAACTGTATGTGCAGAGAACCACCTCATCGGTCTGGTTGTGAAACTTGTTTCCCTGCCTTTTGTTTGACCTTTCTGACCTTTGACCTACTATATGTGCATTAGAGCCACTCAGCAGATATCAGCGCAATCATCTACAGCTGAAACCCTAACCCTAACCCTAATGTGTTGTTTATAACCAGACATGTTTTCATGGGTACCATGGTTTTTAGAGCTTCAATCATGCTAACAACAATTAGTGAGAAAAACGGCTTTAACATGCTACAACCTATCATAACCGTATGTCCTGACTATCCTACCAGCAGTGAAACGATATGCCAACATTGTTTTTTTTTTTTGTTTTGTTTTCTTGCCACTATTTCTCCTGAGTCTCACTTTGAGTCACTCGAGTTCATCGGAGCTGCCGTCATGTGAACATGAGTCAGAGTCCCCAGTTTTTGTTTTCCGTGCGAATAACAGCGCGGGAGTCGCAGGTCGCCATTCTAGTCCTTCCTGTCCTTCAAACATCTAGGCGGGTTCTGGTTTCAGGGGGTCAGCCAATCAGACGGCGGTTTTCTCTGAGCCACGTGGCACTGATGCGACCGACCTGCTCGAGTGAAACAAAAGGTGTTCGGCCTCCAGGTCCTCTGGCTTTGACAAAACAGCCCGAGGTCGACAAACGGGGCCGCAAACAGATTAGAGGGCAGTTAGCCTTCAAAGGTGTCTTTGTTGTTTTCTGATGAGCCAGCGTTGTGTGTACTCTTAACAGAAAATGTAGGACAGGTTTGTATTTAATGTGAATTTTTGGGGTTTGTTACCAGAAGCAAAACCCAACAATTAATAGCACATCAATTAGTATAACCGATATATGACCGATAACCGATAAATGGGCCAGCCAATAAATTGTATCAATCTCCTTCATTTTGGTTGATTGGCGATCATTCGATAGTTGAGAAACCGATCTGATCTGATCTACCTTCCTCTGTTCTGCTGTGAGAGAGGACCGACTGACAGAGCCACGACCGCACGCTTGCAGTTAACAATGGTCGGCACACTGTTGCCAACCTGGCAACAAAGTTGCCATGTTTAGCCACTTTTTAGACAAAAAACATCGGTGTTAGTTAAAATTGTATTGTAGGACAGGCCTTTTGAATCTTGGTGATTACCCAGAAAACGGCAGTGAGTTCACCCCTATAAAGTGCGATATTTATTTTCCAGACGAATGTATTCCAGGTTGATGAATACAGATTATAATCGTATATGTTTTATAACATTATAAAATCAGGGAACAAGGTTTTAAAAAATATTTTTTGAATATATTTTGGATGGAGTAAAAACATAATTTTGCTCCCCAGAGTGGACACAGTAATGTTCACACTCCTGTGGCCAGAGTCCAGTGAGTGAATAGTGAACATTTCAAACATTAGAATAACGAGCTGTTAACTAAAAACTTGCGATTTCATTGATAATTAGAGAATAATCCGTGTCTCAGAGTTTAGATGCTTTTCCATAAGGATATTCTACGGAGATCCTTTCGGCTCAGCAGGGATTTCTGGAAAGTTTCACACTTTCCTTTGGTTCTGTTCATTTCCACACCGGACCTTTGACCCACCGTCCCGATAATGTCACACAGTTACAGCTAACTATATAAAAAAGCAAGGTTTCATTTAGAAAAAATGAACCTATCTACTTCCAGTAAAATTATTTTTTTTAAATTAGAGGTAAAAAGAAAGAAAAAAAAAAAGGTTAATTATATTGTAAATATTTCTAAAAGTAATAATTGACAGAAAAAAGTGTAAATGATCAGTAATTTTGGAATTACATAAAACTAAGGAAATAGAAGTAAGAGTAAATTTATAAGTAATTTGGAGAAATGGAAACAATTATGGTACTTAAGAAAAGTTGATGAGAAAGCCAAAAGTAGAAAGCTGCTTAAAAGGCAAAATGATTATTTTTGCTGGAAATAAAATCGAATTTATAAGCTGAGCACAAGCTTATAGGATGTTTTCAGTCTGAGTTAAAAACACGTCTTGAGTTTCCTCTGGTTGGACGGAGATGTTATCTGTAGATCTATTGATTCGGCTGAAAGCAGAAGTGCGGCTGACAGACTCTCAGACTCGCCTTCGGTGGAAAATTTAGCCCGGCTGACCTTTAAAGTTCCTGTTAGTGAAACAAACCTGCAGCTACGCACTCATCCCTTAATGCATTAATTACTACCACTGTTTATATTTTAATAAAACATCACCTTGATATTTAGAGTTTAGCAAAAGAAGAGAACATCCAGAAACAAAAAAGCATAATAAGTAAAAGATCGGTTTGAAAAAAAAAGAGTAAGATGAATCAGAGCTTATTTTAGATTTATCCCTGCATTCACTGATTATTAGCTTACCAATTTTTTTTCTATTTAATAAAAATATACTTACGTTAAGGAGAACATAATCAATCAATCAAGTTTATTTGCATGGCACATTTCAGCAACAAGGCAGTTCAAAGTGCTTTATGTCATAAAAACACAAAAATCAAAAGTCAGAAAAACATCGTCCCGTCACCAATTTGACTCTGTCGAGAGCCACCATCAAAATCATGAACACACATCAACTATGTTGGTCAGTGTTCCGTTTATTATGGTTATAAAGCAACTCTCTAAACAGGAGGGTTTCGAGCCTTTATTTAAAGAAACTGTGTTTCCTGGTTTTTGCAGGATTCTGCAGCGGCAGGTTTCCAAGGAAGTGGTCGACGGAGGATCGGTGCACGTCTGGCTGGACCTGACCAGTGAGACACACCTTCGTTTTTAGCGTTAGGTTTGCTTGTTTCGACGGAAGACACTGACTCAACCTGAAGCTTTGTCGTTGAACAGATCGACAGATCGGCCTCATGCTGCAGAAGCAGCTGCACCAGGCGTTTCAGGTACAACGTGGTACAAAGATATTATCTGGATGCATTTCACCGAAGGAGTGATCTTCCTCTTTTAACGTCGGTTGTTATTCTTGTTCCCCAAACTTTAGTTTTACCAAACAGAAACTATCGAATTTCCTGCTTCCTGATCAAACCATTGTTGGGATTTCATGTGAGGTCAATATTAACATTATTTATTTTCCGCCTGCAGGCTTTTGTGGATTATAAAATGGGCGCTTTGGCGTACCTGGCTGCTCTACCGATAAAAGTAAGAGAGATTACGGAAAATTACACAAAAACACATTAATCATTGTCGATGACAGGGGTGGGCAATTATCGTATCATTAAGCATGGCACGATAAATATATTTTACGATATTTATCAATAAATTTCACATTTAACAATGCTTATTGTATTGTTACGTACGATGGAAAGTTATTTTCCCAAACATTCATTGTGGAAAGTTTCTGATCACCATTTGAGTTTTGATTTATCGTTGTCACGATCAATTTCAGTTAATGAAAATAAATGCAAAAAAAACCCCCAAAAAACTGACAGTTTGGTGAGAAATGTTAATTTTGCCATTTTCTCCACTAGAGTCACAATAAATACCAGTAAATTTGAAAATATGATTAAATGCAGTTGCTGAGCTTTTCTAGAGCAATGTTTGTGTTTGTGGCTCTATGAATGTCATTCCATGCAGAACTATTTACACCTGAAAGGTGATAAATAGTTTCTTATTTCTATCATAATCTTCATCGCTATCACAATAGTATCACAAAGAACCACGATCAAATTAAAGGTCCATATCGCCCACTCTAATCATCAACAGTGTGAGATGGTTTTGCTGTTTGCAGCATCAGGTAGAATGAAACCCTTTCTGGTCATTTCCTAGTTTGAAGAGCCGATCTACGGAAGCCTGAACATGGATTTTACCACCTATGTGACTCCAGGAGCCGTCCTGAGGTCAGTGATGAGCGGGCCTCTCCGGTTTTGTGCTGTTTGAATTTATTTACGTGTAAAGGCTAACCTTTACTGTGGCACATCGCTGGGAAACACTTAAAGGAATAAATCCCTCTTTCTCTGACTCGCCTCGGTTCCTGCAGCATCTCCTTCTACCTGGCTGTGGGTCTGACGGCGCTCTCCTTCGTCCTGGAGAGGAAGGAGGGGCTTCTGGACAGGTGCTGGGTTGCAGGTGAGAAACCAAACCTACATTTGCTCTGATAGAGGCACAAAAGTTCATAAGTCTCAGTTCCAGCTCTTTGCTCGTGTTAGGAATCGTCGTTAGCGCCTTTAGAATATTAGGAGTCATGAACAGTTATGAGCAATTATTGTGTCGTTTTTTCATTTATCGTGAAATTTTCTTTTTTCACCATTAGAATTTTGATTGATTGTTGTCATGATAGATTTCATTTCCCGCTAATCAAAGACATGATTTTCAACTATTTTGGATACTCAAAGTGGTTCTGGAGAGCATCTATGAATAAAGATTTCTCTCAGCGGCATGGCGGTCTTTTTATTTTTGCACAGATTAGATAAGAAGTGTTGGTGGTCGCATTTGAACACTGGTATAAACATAGTGTTTATTTTCAAGAAAATAAAGGAAAGAAAAATACTCAATCATTTGGTTATTTTGTTTACAAATCTTTATTTGAATAGCACCTTGGAGGCCGCAAGTGATTATGATCCGCTACTAAGAAACAAGTGCAGACTTTAATTATATATGGAAAAAAATTAAAACAAAGTAAGAAAAAAGAATATGAAATCAAAAATATTTCTAACACATAACAAACTATTCATTTCAAATGACAAATAAATACAAGATGCCAAAATAGATAAAAATATGAAATGACACAGAAAGTAAACACTTTCTACAAAAAACAAAATTAAACATCTGAAATAATAATAATTATTTTTTTAATTAAAGCTGGTGTTATCAGTAACTATAGTGTATAAAAGAAGCTGGAATGAAGCTCGTCTTTATCTTACTTTAATAAAACGGTGATGCTTTTAGCAGGTTGGCTTAGAAAGCAAAGTGTTTGTTAACACTCTCCAGATCTACTGAAATCTTTAAAAGTTGTAAAGGTGAGGCTGCCACGCGTGAATCATTGATGAAGATCCAGGCGATGCATCATTCAGGTGTAATTTGACACGCGGCCAGTAGAGGGAGGAACATGATCACAGGTGAGGGTGAAGACGGTTCGGTCCAAGATGCCAACAACAGAAAACCCGGAACAAATGAATTCAATCGCTTTCCCCCCCCCCATTTAGAAAAATTACACTCATTTTGTTCGACAGTCTGATGAATCTGAATTTACTGAATTCATTGTTGGAACAGGATTTAGTCATAGCAAGCTGCTGTTCTATTGGCTTTAATTGAGTTCCACTCAAAATTAGTCCAACTTGCAAAACTCCCACATTTCATGTCAGTTTTTTAAAGTGAGGTAGATTTGATCAATGAGGGGAGATTATTTCAGGGCTTAAATTTGACTTATTCCTCTTATTTATGTTTTCTTGGTTTGATTAAGAAAAAAAATGTCCTCTAATTTTATTAAATAATATGGAAATGTAATTATCTGGTCTCAAGTGGAAGTTGCCTCAAACTGCTGTTGTCGTTTGGCGAAACATTGACAAAAGACATTTTCAGACAAAATTAAAACAAACCCACATCGCAGCGGCCGCCACGGCGTTACATCGAACGTTTCGTTTTTGGTCTTTGAAAAGGTTTTCAGCTGCAGATTTCATAAAAACCCCTTCCCTGTTCTTCGCTCCGCCAGGTGTGAGCTCCCTGGAGACGATGCTGGCTCACCTCTTCTCCCAGCTCTTCGTCATCAGCGTTCAGATCCTCCTGATGCTGCTCTTCATCCTGCTCGTCTTCAAGGTGGGCTCGGGGAACAAACACTACACTCGCGCTAAACAATTTTATTGATCTAAAAAAAAACCCAACTGTTTAGATCAAAAGAGAGATTTTGGCAATTCTTAGAACCGATGTTCTCCATCCGGAGCTTGAGCTAATTTGCGAAAGGAGAATGAGCTCCGGACAAACATATCAAACTTGAGGCTCTGGGGCCACATCTGGTCCATCGTATAGCTTTGTGTGGCCCCTTAGACTCGTCACACCAAATCACATCGATCGGCTGCTCCGGTTTTTTTTGGAGGAAATGCTCACAAAGTCAACAGCAACTTCAACACATTTTTTTTCAGCATTTATAGCAAATCTTTCCGCCAACACAGTCAAAAACATTGGAGTGATGCCAGGTCCCGCCTGAAGGTGGCAGTAGTTCTCACTTCTACTACACTTCTGCTCATACCTTTCAAGTCTTCCGTTTTGGCCAGGAGAGTTCAGTATTTTGTGTCTCCTGCTGAGCTCCCGTATTAATATTTTCCTGTAAATTTCCTGTATTATAGCAGCTACGTCACCAGTCCTCCACTCTTGTCGACGTTGCCCCGTTCACAAAAAACAATTGCGATCACTGTTAAAAGATGTTCAGGGTTGCTTGATTTTAAGAAGTACATATCAAATGCAAAAACAGCTGTTTATTCATACTTTAACGGTGTGTTACCAATGCATCCTGGCATAACTGGCTCTTTGAGAACATTCTTGATCTTGATATGGCCCAAAAAGTGAAAATGAATCACAGCTGCAACTCCAACAGGAGGAGGAGTTGGAAGACAAATCCACTCAGAAATGTGTGTTCTGTCCGTCACATGAAATCCCAGAAACCTTAAAAGTGAGAAGGAAGAAAAACAACAATAAAACAGTAGTCGGCTGCCCAAAGTCACCCCTAACATGGTTTGGTTTTGACGTGTGGGAAACATGTCCGACACGTTGGAGGTCAATAATTCGCCAGCCTTCCCAGGCCTTTTCCGGGGTTCATTTGCATTTTTGCTGCGTCGACAAAAAAATCCGACTTTGCGTGTGGCAAGTTGCAGAGACTTAATTATGTTAATAAGAATCCACTGCAGCCAGTAAACAGCTTTTCGATACCAGCTGTTTGTCTGAGATTTATTTTCCATTACCACGGCGCGCTCTATGAGGAATCAGCGTTTCTTCTGCGTGTGCAACAGAGTCTGACGGTAGTGAAGGTCGAGTCTGGTGGGAGAACAACACACCATTACAGCATGAGTCTGGATTGATCCACGGTGTATGTGTGTGTGTGTGTGTGTGTGTGTGTGCATAAAATCAATAGAGAAAGAAGCTTTCAGACTGAAGAGGACAGAGTTTGAAGTCCATCTCTACAAAAAATGGCAAAAACCCAAAGTTCTTGAACACGTGTCCTCAATAAACTCATTGTTTTTCTTACCCTTAACAGAAGAGTGTGTGTTCTCCTCTCTCTGGGTGCGTGTGTGTGAGTGCATACATGCATGCTCAGAACCGTGTTAATTAAGGTGCCGAAGTCCAAAGAGAGCGTCGCTTCATAAATCACTTCCTGCATCGCCCGTATCCAGGGACGGCTGCAGGATCGCCACCACAACATCCCGCGATTGCTGTGGCAACCGTGTGGTCATGTGGCCTCTGGGTGCGTGCGGGTCTATTTTTGCACGTTGCCAGGGGAGACGGATAGTGCCTTAGAGCTCCGAGGAGCAACACAAACATTCCAGTCAACTTTGGAGACTTTATCACTTCGACTCCTCGCAGCTGAGTCCTGCCCAAAAAAACTCTGCCTGCTTTTCAGGAGTCTCGCCTCTAAATGTATTTATTCGCATCCAAGCAGAGTTACGCTTGTCGTTTCTTGTATTTGTTTTTTATTTGTTTTGTTGGGGTTTTTTTTTTACGCCGTATCATCGGAAGATTAGAGAGTGCGTGGATCCCTGCAGATCTTTATTTTTTGTCTGCTCCCACATTGTCATTTTCTGATCAAATGAGCTCTTTAAACTCATCCCTGAAACAGTTCATGGAAGCATTTCCAAAGTATGTTCTGGTTTGCAATCGTGGTTTTTCATCTGCATGAAATTGGTATAATTACGCTTGTAATGTTGGGAAACATACGTTTTTAGTTCCTTGAGATCCTGCATATTGTTTGCTAGGGGGCAATTATCGTATCGTTTATTGTTTATTGTGATAAATCGTTAATCCTGATAAGAATTTTAATTTATTGTTGTCATGATAAATCCCAATTAAAAATACAAAAAAACCTGTCTGTATTATAATTGTTATTTTGTTCAATGAAAGTATCAATAAATACCAATACAAACAAAAACATAATTAAACCCAGTTACTGTGTGTTAATCCTATGGAAATGCTGTGGTTTTCCGTTTGACTCATCAATATCGCGCCCTTGATTCTTTACACTTTTTACTGTTTTCTTTCATAGCTTGCTTACTGAATGCAGATTCCCAAATCAAAAAGGGCTCAGCCTAACCCCGTCCTCCGGGCTTTTAGCACAACCACTGTGATGACAGGGAGCAGAGGGACAGCCTGTTTAGCAGTAAAACACCTCACCACTTCACCACAGCAAAAAGGTGCAATAATGTGAAAGTGATGCATTTAGCATTTATGGGTCATTTTTTTTAAAGGACTGGTCTGCAGCAGCGGACGCCGTCTGGCAGCTGTAAACGCAGCAGCAGCTGCTCCACCTCACTCTGGTGGCTGCTTGAACTCCCCTTGTGTTTGTGACCGGCTAAACACGATAAACCCTTTTTAAAAAAAAAAAGATCACAACGGCGCGTTGTGTTTGAGCTCGTTGCACTTCCTCACTGCGCTATTTTTTTTTAACCCCCTCTCTTCACAGATGCCGAACGAAGGCTCCCTGTTTCTGGTCATATGTCTGATCGTGCTGCAGGGCATCACGGGAATCTCCTTCGGCCTGGTCATCTCGGCGGGGATCGACGACGAGCAGAGCGCCAACCAGGCCGCCCTGGGCATCTTCTACCCTAACCTCATCCTGAGCGGTAAGCAGAGACTCACGCCTCACGTGTCATCGCCTGTCAGACTCCGAAAGCACAGCGGGCGACTGATTGGTCGGTTAAGTGTGAGACACTGATTAAAGATCGTTTGGGAGCCGGGGGTCAGCCAGCATGTGGGGACGATATTTGTTCAAAAGACGGGATCTGAAGATAGTTCAAGTGATCGACAGTCATAGAAAATAGCACATATTTCTCGATTTGATGGTGAAGATGCTGATAACAGGGGACACACATTGAGAATGTAAATAATAGGTGATTGAATCCAAACAATAAAGGCAGTATCCGCCCCTTTTGTATTAAAATAAGAACCAAAGCACAAAAAGTTAAAGCTTTTCACATGAATACTAAATATCACTCAAACTATCTGAGAACTGTCTTTATGTTGCTTTTAAATGTCTAAAAGAGCAAAAACAAAATTAAGTGAAACTACACAAAAAACAGTTATAGGATCAAATTTTCATAAATCCTTTTGTTTGACATTAGAATGATAACAATGAAAGGACACAATGATTTTCAGTGTCCACAACTTCTAAAACATTCTGATTTCTTCGTTTTGCTTCTAAATAGTCAGATTTTATATCTTAAAATGATCTTCACCTCTACTAATTCTGGCTTTCCGACTTTGTTTACAAACCTCTGCTGTGGACATTGGTTGCTTTTTAACCTGGTTTTCCTGGAGAAGGCGGCACATTTTGTACTTTATGGCTGAAACCAATATATCTAAACATCCTATTTAAATTTCTCTCTTTATCTAGTCGTCTGTTATCTGCTGACACAACCATGAATCAGCCCAAGTTTAGGAGTCGAGAAGCACTCATTTGAAATTTGCTCCCAATTTCTGATATTTTGTCTTTCACATACCTTTTAGAGATTTTAGCCAATTCCAGTTTGACTTTAAGAACTACTCAAAACATTGTATCTGGCCTTCAGGAGTTGTCTGTCGTTGATTATTCATATTAGGACTTCACTGCCCGTGTGAGTACAGTACAGTCGCTGTAAAACACAGATTACTCTCTAATTGGATTTTATTTAAAAAGACAAATTGACTGTCTTTGGCATGTGATATTAGCAGTTAGCATATTTAGCTAGGTCAGTATTTCCCTGGACAATATATACTTTGAAATACATTTAGCCTTCCTGTTTGCTGCTAAAAGTCTCTGTGTTTCAAAATGTCCTGGAAAATACAGTTTCCTTTTAAATGGTGTTCAACATTTTTATCCGCTTCTCCAATACAGAAAATGGTTGATTTTGAGTTTTTGCCCTACAGTAAAAATAATTCCAACACATCAGATTGCTATTAGGATGGATTGGTGCGGAGCGATCAGTGATTGGAAAAAGATTTCAAGTTTCTGTCATCTTGTACGAAACTGAAAATGAGAACAGCAAAACCTACTAGAAAAAAAAACAACAAACATCCCTTCTTCGAACACAAACATAAAGAAATGAGCGATGACTCGAAACTTTTCAGTCGACTTTGTAAATGTTTAATAATGTCGTTTGCTATCAGAATCCAGACTCGAGCCGCATTTTTTATTTATCCGACATCTTACCCGGCGTCCTCTCCGTCCTGTGCTGCAGGTATCATCTGGCCTGTGGAGTGCATCCCGTATCCTCTCCGCTACCTCAGCCTGGCTCTTCCTCAGACCTACGCTTCCGAATCCCTTCGCTGCATCATGTACAGAGGTAACGTTTGTACAAACATTGGCACCACTGCCGCGTGAGGCCCAGGTCAACAACCTAACAACTTCATTTCTAACTTCATTCACGACGTACGCATCGGGTCTAAATCATTTATCTGCCTCCGATTCTGGGTAACTCGGGTTCCTTGAACGCAACGTAAAGCTCTCGCTCTGTGTGCCACATTTTTGTCATGACCTCGCTTCACTTTAAGGAATATATACTAACTGGAAGAATATGCTTGAAAACATCCAATTGTCAGGTTTTCTAAAGTGAATTTATTTCTCAGAGCCTGAAATGCGCACCAGATATTGGGGTAACCCAAGTAAATAAAATACATTTAAAGAAAACACCCCTTAAATTATGAATGATAAAAATGTAACTGCATAAGGAACATTTATTGAACACATCCATTCAATACGTAGTAGACAAGCCTCTTCTGGTCATGAGAATTTTAAGGCATCCCTTGTATTGAGAAACTAGTCTTCCTTTGCTCAGGGATGATTTTGACTCAACTGTCTACAAATCCTGAAGATATTTCGGGTCCTTCACCTCCACTCTTGTCCTGATTTTTTTTTCTATTGATCTTTAATTGAATTCAACTCTGGTATTTGATTGTCCCATCCCAGAAGCTTTGTACTGCAGAGTTTTCTTGGCTGCATGTTTGAAATCCGTCTACTTTAAAATTCCATCCCTGGATTATTTTTTTGAAGAAAGTCCCAGCACATTCGCCCGTTCATTCCTCCTTCAGTTGAGAAGTCTGTCTGACCGATATGCTGAAAAACAACCCCGCTCCAACTCCATGATCTTCTCACCGTTACAAACTGTTTCTGGGACGATGTGTAGCGCCATTTCCGCTGCAAATATGTTTTCTGCAAGGATGTCCAAACAGTTCGAAGAACATACACAGCAAGTAATTGATTGAAGCAAATTTTAAAGCTACATTGTGGTTTTCTTCAACAGTGGAGTCTTGCGTAGTGAGCATACAAAACAAAAGCCAGGGCTGTTGAGCACGTTTCTTACCATTTACTTTAAAACATCCACTGATAACAGAACTCTCTGAGCAAATTTCTGATTATTCGTTTGACTTGTCTGTCGGAAATGTAATTTTAACGTGCTGCCAACTCGGCAATCTTCTGCCCAGGCTGGGGGATGTCCGAGATGATGGTGTGGCGAGGTTTTGCCGTCACCCTGGGCTGGAACACGTTCTTCCTGATCCTGGCCACCGTCATCCTAAAGCTGAGAACGTGACGGCCTCCGTCCCCTCGGAAGACGCCGTCCTGAGCGGAGACGAATCAGGAGTCGACAACAACCCTTGGACCCCTGCCTCGTGGAGGCAAAGCAGAAGAAATAAAGAGGAAAATGGGGAGAAGAGAGGGAGGGATCTCCCTCCTTCTGGTCGTCTCTCTGACACACACTAACACACACACACTCTCTGATCCTCCAGCAGTTGGTTTGGTCTGCTCAAAGTCTAAATTCAAGATGCTTCAAGTAGAAAAAACAAAGTAGCAGCAGTCGATGTTTGTTTGCACTTCTATGTGCAGTTTCTCGAAAACCTTCGTCCTGCGAACAGCCGCGAACCAACTCTGGGTCACTTTTTGTTTCTTTTTTTCTTTTTGCCTTTTGACTTAACGCCAAGAGATTTTTCTGTTTTACACTTTAGAATAAATGAAGACCGTATTGTTCACTTTTTGATATAAAAAGAGAAAAACATATAAATACGTTGACCGTAACGGATGGATGTTTGGGGTTCGTGCCGTCTGTGCTACAATGAAGATAAGACGGGCAACGGAGAAAATGAAGGAAACTTTAAAGAGGAGGAGCACAGAAAATGAGAGAAAGCGTCTCTTTTCCAAGCAGGAAATTGAGATCATTGCACAATGAAATGTGAATGCAGACGGAGGTAAAAAAAAAAGCTGATGATTGCTTCTTATTTCTTCGCCCGTGAAGGCTTCTTCCCACAGCGTCCCCGTCTCTCTCGCTGCTTGCTCGGTGTGTTTACGTTGAGCCCGTCGTTCCCGTCTGATTACGAAAGGAAGCGGTAACCGTTTGATCTCGCTGCGTTACCAGGTGCTCAACGTGTCGATCTTGCTCAGCTTTGGTCGCTGGTGTTCCTTATAACTTTGTGCCTGTATCTCCTAGAGGAGGGGAAAATGTTGGTGATGGGGAATTTATTTTTTTATCTTTTTTTTTTCCTGTCCTGTTTTTCCACGAACGCTCTACTTTGCCGGACAGAGTGGAGGCCGTTCTCGAGCCGTCAGCGTCCATGCTTCTTTTTTTTTTTTTTTCACATAAAATAAAATATAAATGTCAAAACACTTTATATTTCATTACATTTTTCCTTAAGGAGTCCTAGAAAATCTAAGCACACAGGAGTGAGTCTTTAGGGGGTTGAACACAGAAATGCTGTCAGTGCCGTGAGAAAAAGAAGAAAAAAAAAGCGAAAGTGGGAAAGTTTATAATTCAGAAAATTTGTTTTTCCGTCCTGCTGATATGGGGACAAATACCTGTAGTGGAAAAGCCACATTTTGAATGACGTATATAAAGGTGCATTGAGATGGATCGGTTTTTATAGGTGGGATTTATACAGTTATATTTTCTCAACGTCTAAAAACAAAAATAAATTGTCACTAGAAAAACACAGCTGTATTTATTTTTTTTAGTAATGTGAAACCAATGAGCCAAACTTTCTTTTAATCTCTAAGGTGGTTTTGCTGCAGTGGTAAGTTTTGATATGTGCAATACGGGTCGCCACCCAGATCAGCACAATGTAGGGGTGGAGAAAACTAACATTACTTGCGGCCAGAATTGGTTTTCTGTCGCTTATTTGCATGCGTTGTGTGCAATCCAGGCGCTGTAGCAATCTGAAAACACGGCTGTATTATAACGGCAACGCAGTCATGATTCAAAGTGACTCGGTTCTAAACTGAAGGGTCTTCTTCTCTGCTTTTTAAGAAATCAGGAATCTCATTGGGATTGAAACACGGCTTAAGATTCATGAACTCTTCGTTTTCGAAACTGTAAAGGACGGGGCTCACCTCTGATCAGAGTTTCTCCAGCACCTCTGACGGTTTTTCAGCTTTTATTTTATTTTTTTTTGCAGATTGGCTTCGTTTCTGTCAATAATGAGTAACGTTTGAAAGAGATGAGAGAGATGTCTCGTCCGTTTTCAGCTGGGAATCACCCCGTTGGCGTTAGATTATTTAACCACTGAAATGAGGTGAATTTTACATTTTGCAGATGTGGCAAGCAAAAAGCAATAAAGCGAACTGCCCAAAAGATCTGGTTTAAAATCCTCGCTAAGTTTTCTACAGCGTGCAGACAGGAAACTACTTCAATCCCTGAATCGTGGCGACGTTGTGTTCCTGACTGTTTCATAAGTCACAGTTAAGCTGTCAGTTCAGTTCAGAAATACTTGACTAATAACAAAGGGAAAATACATCAGCTGTACCTGACTATTACTCTGAAAGCGGTCTGGTGAAATCAACCTAAACCAATGAAAAACCGTCTGAGAGCGCAGAGAAATGTCGCTAAACTTCACCTTAAGACATTCGAAGAAAGATTGACTCATTGGGATGAAAATGTAAAGAAATGACACACGACTCTAAACATTTGCAAAGATCTGTCCATCCTGCTTTTTATTTTTTATTTTTTAGAAAGTTTACTCAGAGATTAGTGTTAACAATCTCAATCCTTTGTCTTTGGAACCAGCATCACATGTTAGTGCCAGCTGAAGATTCAAAATGTTTACAATGATCTGCATGTAATAAATCTGAGCGTGTTTTTGCTATGAGGGGGAGTTTCTCTAAACACATGTTCCAGTTTGGGTTATATCGGAGCAACCGCTACTGTGAATGAGTTTGGTGTTCATATTCTATTGAAAATGTTGAGTTATTGTTTGATCGAACAAGGTGATCACATCCTCAGACAGAATCATTAATAAGCTCCTTATGGATAATACACTTTAATATAATAACGTTTTTGTGCCTCGGTCTGATCCTGTCACAATATTGAACCTGTGTGAAACATATTTAGAGGGATGCTCTGTCTCTGGGTTCACTGGTACAGCTTGTTTAAACATTATTTTATGTTAAGAACCTGTATTTGGACTGTGAGGTTATCATTGCCAAAAACCATGTTTAAACTTTGTAATGCGGTGGTGATGTCTGTTAAAATTTGCTCTTTTTTAAATGATTTTTTATTGAAATAGCCTTGTGCTGCAACTGATTTTGAACATACTGATTTTGATTCCCTTCAAATTGGAAATCCTGCCCAACACTTGCAAAAACACTTAAAGACAAGCCACGGGGGGAGGCGTCTATTGATCAGAAGCTGCCCGTTTTGATTTAAAATGTGACTTTTCTTTTTTTTTTTTCTGTAAAAATGTTGCAGACAATGTAAGCGGTGGCGTGTGCGTCCGTCCGCGCTCTGTAGACTCCAGTCGACTTCCTCCGCCGTCCCTCCCTGGAGGGCGAATGAAGAATTTACACGCCTGTGTTGTGACTTGCGTGCGCTGCGACAGCAGACGCGCTTGGATGAAGTCCTATTCGTTTATTCTGAAACAATAAATGTCGTTGAAGAATCCTTCCTCTTTGTGGTCGCTGCTGATTTTGCGGTTCCAGAAACACCTGGAGGTGACGGGCGGCAAAAGGCACGCGGTTACGTCACGCCTTGCTCGCTTGATTGTGTGGCCCGTTACCATGGATGCGTTTTTGACCTGTCCCTACCCGACTGGTTGTGGATGACTGTTTGAACTCTACGTGTGTAACACACGTATTGTAATAACATCAATCTATTTTAAAAAAAAAATAGTTCTGTCTTTTACGTTGACCTAAGTGGGTCCATAAAGGTCGACGACTTATTAAAAGAAAACTTGGCACTCAACAACTCAATGTTCAATTAAGAGGAAGAGAAACCAAAAGAGAAAAAAAAAAGTGAACTGGAGCTAATTAAATGTATAACAATGAAATTAAATTGAAATCAACCTCAGAAATTACAATGTAAGGCTACTAGCCTTTAATTACCTTAAGATATCCTGTAGTTGTCAAAGGTCAACACATCACTGTTAACATGCCAGAGACCGTGATGAACATATTTTAGAAATCCAACTTCGATGTGATGTTTATCCTGTACCATTATATCAATACATCGCTCCTGTTTTTCACAAATTTGCAAAATACAGACAAAATCAACAGATCCCCACATTTTTTTTTCTTCTGATTTTTACTTTTTCTCAAAATTGGTCAAAAACTTTGGGTCTAAGTGACCGCTGCCTGGGCCTTACTTGATGTCAAGTTATAGTCCGTGATCAATACTACGATTAATAAAAAGTCCCATTTAATGTCATACATTAAGGCAAATATTGTACAAATTTCATACAAATATTTCTAAATTAGCACCAAAAAACTTGTGATTTGGATTGCAAAAAACCACAAAAATAATCATAAAACCACTGAGTTGTGTCTTTTAGAAATTATAAGCATAACAGGACAAGACATTCTTAAAAACCGCACAAAATATATGCATTGGAGCTAAGGGAGTGCATGTGGTGTCTGTTTCTCTGCGGAGTCAAAACAAATGCATGACTTCAGCTTGAGCGTCCATGGTAGTCGCATTTAAAAGAAGAAATGTTGCTTCTTCACAAGGCTCTCTTTGTTCTGAATGTCTTTCAGTCAACAACTTTCGAGCTTCTCAACGCATCAAAGCCCACACATTAGCTCATCGATTAACTCCTTTCCGTTTTTGCTTTTTTTTTCTAAGAGGGGGTCTGAATGTTTAAGACATTGTGCTGTCATGTCAAACTCCTTCAAGCAACAGAAAACATACGCGTACAGTTAAACCAAAAAAGTATTTACAGTGGCAAACAATGACACACACTGGTTTATGCATGTATGTATGTATGGATGGATGGATGGATGGATGGATGGATGGATGGATGGATGGAGTAGGTCTACTTGCAATGATATAAAAAATATCTGTTATGTTTTGATAACATGACTTTTGCAGACAATTTTAATTGTCCCCATTTCAAAATTTATCATGAATCAAAAGTGCAAAAGGTTTCTGAGCTTGGAAGTGAAAAAAGAAGGAGCAACATAATTTTAAAAAATTCATCAATAATGAGAATCTCTAAATAATTCTTTATAATTTGATCTGCATCTCATTTCCTGGTTACCGACCCAAATATCATGAACCACCTGATAATTCACAGCAAATATTGTTATTTAATGCAGTGAATTGGGCCATTTATGTACGGCGCCGCACGTGTTGGCTTGTAACCAGTACCGGCAAATAGTTACTTTAAATCTACACAGTCAAAAGTCTTCAAATAATATGTGTGACCTTTATACTTATTGTGTAACAATACCAACCTGACAGGAGGAACTGAACACATTTATTTACTGCACTACTTTCTAGCTAGCAAGGAAGCTAGTTCTTCTAGCTTAGCTTAGCTTAGCTTAGCACACGTGCCTCGTTACTTCCAACAGTTTCTGCTTTCATTCATCTTGTTTCTGAGCGAAAACTTGCTTCTGAAAGGGTTAACCGTTCTCTGAGCGCCATCCAAAAAGATGGCAAGGACACACTCAGCTTACAAAACCACAAAATAAATGAAGTTAGGCTCATGAGAACAAGACGAGACAAGAGTCTAACAATGTGAAAACTGAAAATGCAAAATTTTGGGTTAGCAGAAATAGTTTTTCCAAATGGAACATTATAAGAATTAGTAATCATTGTTGTACAGTTTTACTAGATCTGTAATTGAGGTTTCCTTGTTTTCCTATCTTAGTGGTTTTTCTGAAGACGTTTTGTGTTTTCACCATTAAAATAAATGTTCCATTAATCTCCAATTGTGTTTTGAAGAATCTCTGTTAAACCCAAAACGATCCAGTCTAGCTTTAACCAGGGTCAATTGGGTTAGAGTTGAACTAGAGATGACGCGAGTTAGAATAGACAGCTCAGCTATGCTGTCTGTACACTAAACAAACCCAATTTGGAGCACGCATCTATCTGTTAGATTTTAAACAATCACAGTTCAGTGTGTGTTTCAAACAATGAGAGTCTTTTATGCATTGTCCTCCTACTAGAAGAAGAATGAAACGAGAGCCTAGATGTCTGTCCACAGTCATTTACAGTGGTTGTTGAGCTCGGTGACAACACCATTTCCAATTATAGAAAATTACAGCGTAATTACGTTCAATGACACCCTGCGGACTATAGAAACCTTAGCGTTCATGCAGCACACAAGCTCGGTCCCAGTTTACACATGATGCAACGTGGACAGAATGTACAAACAATTTGCTACAGTGAGAGTCATACATCCAGCAGTGATGAAAGTGAGCCACATGTTTGCCAAGCTTTCATTTATGGGGAATTCTGCAGTTAAATGCAATTTACAATTGTCCACATCTGGTTCGCATCAGCTCCAATCATTCTAAAACACGTCGTATGATTACATTTATAAAATGCTCAATTCTGGGAAGCACAAGGAGTCGGTTTGTATCCAATTTCCTCGGTTTAATCAACAATAGATCAGTGAAATCAAAGAAACACGGTTAATATGGTAGGAGGGATATATGGTAACTTTTCTCATGTTATTGAAAGTTTGTGAGGTGATTTTGTCAGTGAGCCCCAACACAATTCAACGTCTTTGGGAGCTTCATTTCTTCACGTTGTGTACCGGGAAAAGTAGAGTTGCTTGCAAAGTCTGAATGAATATCATATGAGTATTTGAAGTTCAAATGGATTCAATTAATTCATCCAAGGAAAAAGCTGAATGGTGCTATCTGAAAACAAGTCCAAGTCAAAGATATCCCAGCAGTTCATGACTACGCTGCCTTGAAACACTTTGGGATAACCCACGATGATGAGTCCTTGTGTCTATAATTTTTTGATTTACAGGAAAACTGGCAGTGTCCTTTAAGGCAAGACCTTGAGTACACATTGCTTCCTTGTCAAAATCTAAAGGAATCAGAAAACTGTGTACCTCCACAAGTTTGGCTCATCCTTACAATTTCCAGATGCCGAAAGGATCCATGTTCACCTGTTCCAACAACTGCAAATTTGCACTGAAAAGACTGGTAAAGCTCATTTTGTTGGAAGATCCAGCTCACTCTGACAAAGACTCAGGTAAAAATCATTCATGACAACTCTATTTAGATGCATGTCAGTACATTTTAAAAGAAGCTCTTTAAAAATATTTGCTTGGTAAGAAGCTGAGAAGACTTTGAGTGTACTGCAAAAACACAGAATCATATCAAATATTTTTAGTCTAGTTTCTAGTTTCTAATGTGGCAAAACTAACAACTAACTTTTCATCAAGATATGGGAGCTTGTTTTACATTAATAACTACTTAATATTATTATTTTTTTAAGTAGTAGTTCCACTGGCAGATTATTTCACTTGTAACAAGACATTTTTCCCATGTTAGAAATGAAATAATCAGGTATCCAAAATCTAAATCATACACAAAAACCTTGAGTTTCTTCTGATGCTTTAAATGTTCCATCTTTTATCTTTAAAATTCCCGACAGGAACTTAGATTTAATTTTTGCTTGTTGATGTTTAGTTTATTTAATTAAATACTATTTAAAACAGTATAACTACTAAAAGGTTAATTAGGAAATCTAACAGTGAAATATAGGATTCATTCTAGGGCTGCAGCGATACACTAATCTCACGATACACAATACGCGATATTCTGCTCATGATACAATATATATCACGACATTCACCAAATGATACAAGGACAGTGATTTTGGTAATATTTTGTGACTGTTCCGTAGACTTGGACTGCATTAGTTACAAATGTAACACTGGTGTGATATATGTTGTTTTTGTTAAACATTTGCTTTGTTTAAATGCTAATTGTGTGGCTTTGTGTATTTGATTATGCAGAAAAGGAACCTTTTTTGTCTTATTCACTTATATTAGATAATGTAATTTGTCTACTTCATTTCATTATTTAATTGTAATCAGTTGTTTCGTTACATGTCATTTTTAATATACATGTGCAGCTGGGTAGAAAATGTCATGCGTGATAGCTGTCATTTCATTCATGTGGGTTTGACATAAAACTAAGAAGTAGGATTTAATGTATCGATACTCGCGGATGAAAAATCAATACTTTCGGAGGAAAAAAATCGATGAATATCGTAGAATCGATAAAATTACACAGCCCTAATTCATTCATTTGTTTAATTACCAATATGATGATTCTCAGAATAAATTTAATTTCACATCTTCTTCTCATTCCTGTTTATAAAGAATGACGAGAGGAACTTACTCCTGCAGAAAGATGTTGGAACTGATAAGAAAATCAACATAAGATGAAAATCATCTTTAGTATATAAATATCATTAAATAGCTTATCAAATGCAACCTTTAAGCAGTGACTTAACAAGGCAAGCAAAATTAAGTAATATCAATAAAGTATCTATGAATTGAATTAATTTGAATCCAATTTCAAACAAATTTGGAGCTGGCATGAGAGGGAAAATCAACAGCAGCAGAAGGAAATGGCATTATGAGACATCATATTACACATCAGACAGGGAAATTACAGCTCAGCCAGAAATGTGTCTCACAAATCGACGATCCTCTTAACCATACCTGCAAATTTGTTACAAAATGACTTGACTACTGAGTCAATAATTTGGGGTAGTCATCACAAAGTCCTTATCTCAGTTTCACAGGAATTAAGTGGAAAGAGGAGCAAGGGAGTGGAAGACACCGTCTAATTTTTCTGGTATGGTAAAGGAGAAATACTTTTATTACTCCTGGCTGAACTTAAGCAGAAAAAAAGTTCATCTGATTTATATCAGACACCAAGAAAAAAATTACTACTTGTCTTTCTAAGCAGTATAAATCAGTGGTTCCAGCCATATCTTTTGAAAGTGCTCGTAATCGCTTTACAGTCTTCATATCTTAAGGTTTGGAAGAAAAAGAGAATAAAATCAGTTTTGGCCTGTGTGTGTGTGTGTGGGTGCGTGTGTGGGTGTGTGGGTGTGTGTGTGTGTGTGTGTGTGTGTCTGTCAAACATGCAGGAAGCTCTAGGTATTTTGAAATCTTACCTTCCCTCAATTATTTGCAGGCAAATTTAGCAACGCAGTGTAACCGTCCCGCTTTATGTATTGCAAAAGTAACCTCTGAAATAAATTAAAATGCACACTTGATCATGTGTAAGTGTTTGTGCATAGCAGCAGTGTTGCATGGTACAAGGCCACAATGTGGACAGTGAATGCATGAAAGCAATGCTGAATAGTATAAAAAATAAAAAAAATGTAGTCAGTTTTGCCAATGCCAGCACAAACACACACTCCCACACGCATAAACACACACACACACACTTGATTCATCTGGTCCAGCCGCTCTGCTTTGTGATACACCAAACATTCAGTAAACATTACCCTGCGCATGGTTACTGTCACCATAGCAGCTCGGCTCGGCCCCTCAAACACAGGACAGCGGTGTTATTTAATATTTGGCTGCGCGAGAGCATAGCATGTTTGTATCACATGATCCTGTCACACCGGCGAACATTTGCTTTTTCTCTCTCTCTGTGTGGCTGGGCCCTCGCGCTCCTCCTACCCCTCACGTGCAGTTCAATAGCTGTTGCTATGTTTTCCTCCATCAGCCAAACATCGACAGAGCCCAGAGGTCACCTCCCGCCCGGCGTCAAACGATGTGAAGCAGGGCCGGCCCAAATCTTTTTGGGACCCTAGGCAGATTTTCAGTTTGTGCTCCCTGTACCGACATGTCAACACCAGATGCTAAGTTACTCTCTACCTGCGCATACTGTACCTGCTGTCGTTAGCATCACTTGAAATGAGCTTACATCATACATTATTATGGCTGTTCATTTTAAACCTGACAGGAGAAACAAATCCCACAAAAGTTAGTTTGAACTTGAAATAGTAATTTTAAGTTATTAAATTATTATTTAACAATAATATTAAATAATATAATTTTATTATAATAAAATAATATTATGTTATGGTATTTATATAATGGTATTTAAGTGTGCCATATTATTTTAACTATTTGGAAGTAACATCAACTGTAATTTACAGTAAACAAGTTTGATATATTTCCCCAACAGTGACAGCAGCCATCATCAGAAAGAAATTAACCTTAAGTTGTGTAACAACTTTAAAAGCAATTTACAAATTGTTTTTCCATGTGTTATAGTGTTTATCTTGTATTATTCAAATGTTATTTTAAATGCATATATATTTGTATCACGCATGTCTGTGGGGGGCCCCTAATGATGTGCGTTTACCTTGTAGGGTCCCCCACCTAATGCTGCGGGGGGCCCAGGCAGCCGCTTAGCTCACGTTTACCATTTGCCAGCCCTGGTTTGAAGACCTGTTAACGAGCATGTTACTGGGAGTACAAATGTTTTGTCATAAGGTTCCAGTTGGTGAAAATAAAAGTTATTTTTAATCTGCTTTTCTTCAAAAAGAAAAGAAAGAAATCACGCAAGTGGTTTAGAGGTCTGCTTTAAATCAACTTCAGCTGAATAAATTGTCTCCAAATGCTGAGGTCAGACATCAGTTTCTGCGGCGCAGGACAAGCTTCCACAAGACCGGTTGCACAAACCTTTAAGTCTGCGTTTTAATCCTGCATAATCTATTAGTTTAGACAGATGTCAGAAAGTCAGGAAGATATGTTTATTCACTTTAGGTTACCGTGAGACACATCCAGTTTGGGCCGCATACTGGTGAATTCTAAGAAATGGACTTATTTCGCAGTTCAACTCAAAAAGTGACAGTTACTTATCAAACATATTGCACAGAAACATTTCAAGCATTTCTCAGGAGCAAAATGAATTACAATAGAAAAGAACAGAAGTTTTAATGTAGAAATATTCTGGACATATCATAGTCTTTGTCAAGTGGCTCCTTGGACCGTCCACAATGGCTCTTAAAAACTTTGACTTAAAACGACAAACAACTGAAGTCTTAAAAACAGGTGTAATACTAAATGCAGATTTTAGCTATTTTTCCGTTGTTTTCATGAAATAATTAATTTTAATTCTCACGACAAAGTGACTCTAAAAGTACAAGTTATTTTTTATGTAGACATATTTTCCTCATTATTAGTCTGGACACTATGTGCAAATTAACATCCTGTATAAGAAAATGTAGCTGTCATCTTTTTGAAGGTGTTTTTCCTCGTTTTTTAAATTATTTTAAAAGCTAAAAATTGGAATAAAAGCTTTGCTTTTGAAAAATGACAACAGATTTTCTGTAGTGCATATTTAGTAAAAGTTATACGATGTCTTTTTTCAAACAGTCAGGTAATATCTGCGGCTATAAAACCCATTTTACTTAACTGGAATGGAAGCATAAATGGCAAATGTTGGTCCGCGTGTCAGTGATACACGCCAGAAGGAAACTAAGTCACAATAACGCTGCTATACAGACTGCTACAGGAGACAGTTCCTGCCCACAGCCATCACTATCTGCAATGAGTCTATGAAGAATCTTGAATTAAGAAACGTTATAATAATATTTAATTTTCTTTTTGGATCAATAAAGTAATTCTGAATTGATTTGAATTGAAAATATCATAAAATAATTATAATTTTAAATTATCAGCGGCTGCGTTTCCATTGAACATGTAATTGCACATTGTGGCATTTTGAAAATAAATTTGCTTAATGGAAACAATTAAACAAAAACCTTTTGTTTTCCGATAAAAAGTTTTGGCGCTAGGATTTTTTTTAGACACATGGGAATTGGTCTATTTCGCAAAACTGCTATGGAAACAGTTTTTCCACATCATGCGATCGACACCCGGATGTTGCTAAAACCACAAAGAAGAATTTGACAGGAAATGGCAGGAGGATGATGGCCTGCATGTTGTTTTTAAATGACTTAGCAGATGATCATTTTGATTGCATTTCTTATTTAATGGAAATACTGCAATTGCAAAATTGTATTTTTTCGACATTAGCGGAAAATCGACACGGTTTTCTGTACATTTGCAATGGAAATGCAGCTATTGTTGTTTTTACAAAAGGAATAGCATTCGACTGCTATCACTTTTTGTAAAATTATTGACTGCTATCAGTCGCTGCCGGAATCTGGATCCATTTAATTGAACATGAAAAGTCCTTTTGGTCATCTTTTGCTACACAGAAGGCATCTACACTATGGAGGAATTTCTTGGCAGAAAAATCCCTCCATACCACGCAACTTTTCTATTCTGTTTTCTGACTTCTTGCGACACGTACTGTTTCTGTGCAAACACATAGACGGGCGGACTAACTGTGGAATCTGAAGATGCATATCAGCGTGTACAAGTTTACAGTTTTCTGGTTCTGCTCACACAAAGTGAAGCCTGCTGAGAAGAGAAGCGCTTGTCAAAACATCAATCAGGAGGGAAACGAACCGACCGCCGTGCCTTCACCCGTGCAATCAAAGGAAGGTGTGTCTGCTGCTCACCGCCCCTGGAGACGGCCAGGAAAGGTGTATCCGCTGTCACCGTGGCAACACAAACAGCACGATTCAAACACTGATTAAAATGTGAGCGAAGATTATGCAACGAGCGTGGAGGAGGAAGTGTGCGTGTGTGTGTGTGTGTGTGTGCTTACAGGCACAGATGGTTTCTTGAGTCACAGTCGTAAAGTCTCCCTTAAGTCTCTGCAGCTGGTTGAAAACCACTTTAACCTGTAATGACCGCCTCTTGCTTATGGCAACCAGTGTAGCAGCAGGCGTGTATTTTATTGGCAGATGTAAGTGTGTGCTTTAAAGCAGCTTGGTGGGTACCAAAGTGAAGTCTGTCTCCGTGTGGATGCGTCGATCGAGTCTGGGTTGTGTAACTGCTGTGTGGAGGAGAAGGTGAGATCTACCTGGTCTCTACCTAAAGTGGTTTCTCTGTCCAGTGCAAAAATTTCAAGCGAACCCTAATTTCTGCATACCTGTCCTCTACCTAGGCTGTGTTCACACTACAACCTGAAGTGACCCAATTCCGATTTTTTTTTGACGCAAATGAGACCTGAATCTGATCTTTTCGTGACAGTCTGAACAACACAGGTCGGATTTTTTGTCGAATGCGACCCGGATATCCGATACGTATTCGATTCAAATGTGATCTAATGTCCAGGTCGCGTTCATCCGACCTGAACGTCACTGATACTCAACAGACTGTCACTATTCTGAGTTTTTTTTTAATTGCCGTGTTTCCACTAACCAAATTTATTTTGTAATTTCAATTTGTGCAATTTTATGGTGAATGGAAACCCAGCTATAGACATAGACAGACTTTTTTGCCATTTATCTTAACATTTTAACTGATTTATACAGTGTGAAATACAGTTTTTTTTTTTATTTATCATTTAATACCTGAGGATATTTGGAGACATTTACTGGCTTGAATGAGACCTGGCTTGTGTAACTGTCTGTGCTGCATCCATCTTTTATGAGCTTAAACAGTCTGCCATCACAAATTAAAATACAAATAAATCTCAGTAAACTCCGGGATTAAAATAACAACAACAGAGATCTCATCTGTTTGTGAGTGTGTAGGTTCAACATGGAGTCAACCGGACAGGCACGTGACTTCAGCTGAAAAAAAAAAACATGGTTCAATAGAAATACCTGACACTCATCTGATAACACAAAAGCTAACATGCTGCCGTGCTTACAGGTTCAGCAGGGGCGGATGTTACTGGAATGAGGCCTGGCTTGTGTAACTGTCTGTGCTGCATCCATCTTTTATCTTCATCTGCAAAATGCTGCATGTCCACTTTCTCCATGTTTGTCCTGTACATGCGGGTGTCTGCAGATGTTTCTAAGCACTGAAATATGCTTTGGGAGTCAATATTGTTCCTGTTACTTTTGACTGAACACAGCAGGCAAATGCAGGCTAGTTTTTTTTTTGTTTTTTTTGCCCAATTTCAATCTTTTCTCCCTTCCAAAAAAAATCTGATTTTAATATCGATCCATAAACAGCTTCATCCAGTATTACTCCCATAAACAGTTTGCCTCTGTGTGACGTCCACCTTCTTCTTCTGCACATGCCAGTCACTTTGAGATCACTCCCACAGAAGTCTTGTTGTGGTTGCATTTAATTAGTAGCATGAACAAACACACAACATATTCCAGAAAAGAAAAAGTATTTGAGCCGAGTATGAAGACCTGCTGTGTGAACGTACCCTAGCAAACCTTTGAGGCACTAATGGAACAGTTGGATATCGGGATTACTCAGTCGCAGTGGAAGTTACTTTTAGGTGTGGGAATAAGGGAGATTAGGATAAATACATGCCACACTTTTCAGATTGTTGTTTGAAAAAACAAACATGTATCTATTTCCTTCAGCCTAAAAATTGTGCATTAATTTAAGTTTTATAAATCCTGGTAAAATACACAGATGTTTGTGGCTGTAATAAAACACTTAGAAAGATGTAAAAACATATTGCTTTAAAACTATTTTACTAATCTAACTTGTTAGCAGATTATTTGTCTACAGAAGCAGAACTACCTTGCTTTAATTTTTTTTAAATATAATTTATAAGATTACAAGCCCCCAAGCCATAGGGCCTACTGAATTCCCATTAAGATTTTTTATTTTATATATCCACATTGATACTTTTATTATGATCATTTAACTAGTTTCCATGTTTTTGAAATATTTTACTTATTTACATATTATTAGCTATGTAAATATTGGCTACGACATTTGACTCAATATGTACATTGTAAAGTTCCTGGCATACGGTTAGAAAAGGTCTAAGCAAGTTTAGCTTGTTTGGAAGGACTGCTGGGAGAAAAAGTAAATTCAAAAATATGTAAAGACATTTTTAAAAATAAAACAATGCCATAACTGAATTAGCCACCAGACGTTATACACAACACAGAAGTACTTCTGTCAGAGGAAATGGGCCACCATTTCATCAAGAAGCCTGTGGTAAAAGGGTGGAAATGGTGGGTTTGTTGACCCTATAAAGTACTGGATGTGGATATTCGTTAAATTGGAATCACTAAATTAAAACAAGCTATGAAAAGCAGCCAACCAATACCGAGACTGACTTTTTTTTTCTTTTTGGCTGTTGGCAACAGACAACAATTGGTTACTAGGAAATAAGTTACAACCTTAAAACAAACGAATAAGAACAGGTGTTTACGTTTTTAAAGTGAAAATTTAGATCAAACCTCCGTTAGATGTATAGTTTCCAAAGTTTAATTTAATACTATTTTAGTTTTCAACTTCGAATTCAGAAAATATGACTTGATGGTGTCCCTGAACGCAGCACCAGCATCACTGATGAGATGAAAAATACTCCAGCTCCCAGCATGCCTTGCGCGGGTGTTCTCCTGACGCACACGCGCACAGAGGCAGAGAACGACTCCGCTCTGTGTTTACGTTGAGATGCTCACAACAAAGGACAGCGCAACACGGAGAGGCTGCTCTCTAACACAACCCGCCGCGGCTACAAATTTCTTTAAGCATTCAGTCATTTTACCGCGAAGAGAGACGAGACAATATCAAAATTTCCCATTGTCTTCCGATATATATGTATGTTTTTTTAAAATTTATTTTATTGCGTGCTTTAATTTCTGGTCCACGAGCTCAGACGCGAAGAAATTAATGTGAAATTTCCTTCGGAGCACCACAAGACACTGAGCGAGGACTTCATCATCTGCACCGCAGTAAGTACACTGATTTATCCGAGTAAATATAACAGACACGGCAGCGTAAGAGCGTCCGGTTTATCCCTCCGTGTTTTCTGAGCGTCACCTGCTTTGTCCAGCCAGCCTCTTACTTCATTTGGTAATGTCCTATCACTCTGCTGGGAAGTCATCAGGCAGCGCTGCGGCTGCTAACTATCGTCTCTGTCAAGTGTTTTCTACTCACAGACAAATCCACGAGCTTGCACCTGCTTTGAGTTTTTTATTTATTTTTTTATTTTTTACGGGGTTGTAGCTATAGCGTCCTGATTTATTACATCATGTCCATCCTGTGCACTAAATATGTGAACCTTTTGCAAAAAATTTTAGCAAATGCTTCTGTTTTTCATCCTCAGCTTGATAATATTATGCTTTTTTAAGGTGTAGATCTTTTTATAGAATTGTATTTTGTATTGTCTGCTAGTTATTAAGCTGATTATTCATTTATTAGTATGTCATATATTGGTACCCTTTTTACTATACTATCATTGGATTTATCAGAAAGACAAGGTAAAGTTGCAGAAGGATATTGCTGCATGCAAAGGTTATCTCCTAACTTTTTCAAAGCAGTTTGGAGAGCCATCTTGCAGAACACGTCAGACGAAGGTTTGTGCTGGGTTGCAAAAGCCTCTTTTATTAATTTTGCAAAGCGTTGAATTTAAAGGTTACACAGGAATTCCTTTGGTGTGTTTTTTATTGTAAAGATGGAGGAACAATGCATAATTGAGCAGATTTTTCCAGACGTTACCGTTTCACACAGTTTGAACTTTACTCTAAAGGGCTCCGGTCGTGATGTAGGTGTTGTTAAAACACACGTTTGCACATTTTTTGGAGGGCGCGTGTCCTGCGGATCTGCATGGTTGGTGTCAAGAGAGTCTCAGTTACAGGGAGGAAACTGGAGTCGGCGGTGTCATGCAGGGAGTTCAAGAGAGAGGGAGAGCTTGGATGTCCTAACGGAGGCTCAACGCTGTATCCTTAGTAACCCAGTCTGTGAAGACACAAGCCAGCCTCCCAATCCCAACATTGTGTTGACTGGCTAGATAAAAAAAAACATTGTTTTTTCTCACGTTAAGTCGGTTGCATTTAAATATATGCAGTTCGACATGTTGCTATGATCGCAGGATTCTCAAAGTATATCAAATACCTTTTATCAACTTTTATTTGATAGGGATTTCATGGAACAAAACCCAAAAGTAGAGCATAAAAGTGCTGTAAACCTAGCTTGAGTTGGCTAAACTGACAGGCTTGGTAAGCAGAGCTTTATTCAGACAAGTAGCTACAAGGCCATTGGTAATTCTGGAAGTGCAGGGAATCTCAGGGTGCATGCACACCAGCCCTGTTTAGATGCTTCAGTCTAACTGTGGTTTGTTTGCCTGAAAAGTCTGGTTGGTTTGGGGAGGTGTGAACGCGCAATCGAACTCTGACGCGGACCAATACAGCAAACTTTTGTTTGCCTAAAAACCCAGGTCTCGGTTCAGTTGAAATGAGCTCTGGTGAGGTTTCAATGCATATGCGAACGCCAAGCGAACTGGAGACCACTCTAAAAGAAGGAAGTGAACTGTAGCGTGGGGCATTCTGGGTAAATATGACCAAAACAAACACAAGAGTCTACCATTAGCAGGAGAAATGACTTGTAGCCAATGACAAAAGACAAATGCTGCAGTAGCTAAAATTTGATGCCATTACATTTTTGTTTGCATTTCGTGAAGAAGGAAGTTGAGCTCAGTGTCTTCTTCAGAGGCTTCCTTGTCTTTTCCTTCAATAGTTCTTGGTGCAGCGCCGCCACAGGCGTGGAGGTGAACTGGTTTTTCAAAGCACTTGGATCATTTGACCCAGTGCAGTGTGAAAACCAACCGCATCAGCTAAAGCAGTAACAACTGTTTTCATTTTGGTCCCAGTTGATTTGAGTACACCAGACTATAAGGTATGAAAACTACCCATCGGTATGAATACACCATTTTCACAGACAAACGGTGGAGTTTTTTATTTTATTTTTAGTCTATGTTTGATGAAAGCAGATTGCATTACAAGCTTCACTGTATACAAAAGCTTATGAGACTGTTTAATATTAATTAAGCTCAGATCAAAAGAAATTTCTGATATTACCGAGCAAAATATTCCCAAAGTCAATTATAACACGTTAGTATTTCATATTTTCTTGTTGTAACTTGAGAAGTTTTGATTTTTTCTTTTCATTGGAATTACTGTTTTTGTAGCTGCGATTACACTGACTGCAGCTGCTATGAAAAACATTTATTCAGTAGATTAAAAATAACTTATTGGGAGTTCCAGATACATTAAAAATGCAGCATCAGGTGAAACTTTATCAGGTTTCTGATCTCCACGCCCCAGACTCGGCGTCTGGCGTGGCTGCGATGTTATCGTGGACAGACTTAGTGCTCACATTCACACGTCAAAAAGAGTCCAAAAGCACATTTATTATGTCTCCATGACCGCATCCAGCCATGATGACAAACTAAAGTGTACACAGGCTGAAAACAGCTGGCCGCTGCAGCTTATAACAAGTCATTTTGTCTGTAAATTAGTGAGCGTAACGCCTAATGTTCCTACTTCTACATAGGAACATTTTACGTTAAAGCAACAATGAACAGCTGTGAATCCGGGTCATTTTCTGTTCAGCTGATTAAGGTAATGTTTGTTGTGCGAGGGGGGAGTGGTGGGGTTGCACTAATCTCTGTGTTTGCACGTGGCTGCGCTCTCCCTGGTTGTAATCGCGCTGACGGCTGAGCTGCAGCTTTGCTCGCGCTGAGTTTTGAGAGGCTTGGCTCGCTCCGCACGGCCCCGGCTTTCTGCCCCGCGCCGGGCTGCCGAACAGGCTGAGGTTTGTCCGGGCAGGGGGAGAGATTACGTCTCTCATGGAAAGTGGGTCAGACAGTGGGCACGATTTTATGGCCTTGTTTTCTGTTCAAGGTGGAGAAGGAAAGATGAAGATAATTTTCCCATAAGGTTGCTTCAGGAAGCTTCTCATGTTCTCCTGCTGCAACTTCTTTTGTTCTGTGACTAAATCATGATATGGTTCGGAGATGGGTTGCTCTGTTGGATGCTGCATGCCTTAATCTGAATTTATAAGCCCTGAAAAACACAATTTGTTCAGGCAAATACTTTGTTCTGCTCTCGTCACCTATCTTCTGAAAACTTCTTTCTCCGTGAGTTTTTTAGGTGCTGTTTTAGTGATGCATATAATTGTAACAGTTCTATGGAGGATAATACTCCTATTAACTTGCATCTGACATGGCAGTACGGCTGCAAAATTTATCTGTCCAACTGTCTTCTCTTTATTTCTCTTAAAAAAGATGAAAAAACTACATAAAAGGGATAAATTAACGCTGGCCTGAAGAGGGTGTGTGATTTAAGGCTGGGTTTTCTTGCAAAAGTGTGTGTGAGTTTATGCTAACAAATCAAAAAAAAAATTTCCTAACGCTTGTTTTTGCTCATCTTTATCAGGAGTTGCTATAAATGAGGCTGATACAAAAGTTTGTTTAAATATATATATATAAAAAAGACTAATTTATGCAGAAGTATGCAGATGCTATACTGTCTGTGGGATTGGGAAAATAACAAATCCTTGGATATTAATGTACTGTTTCTTTCTGGGCTTTATTTCGCTCATTTGCATATTGCACAATGTTACAACGGCTCAGGAGGCATTTTTCATACTGCCGATGCTTTTTAGCACATTTCCGGTCAGAATACTCAAAGATTGAGTGTTTTACCTGTAGATTATTTAAAGTGCAAGTCATGTAAGACTTATGTAAGTCAAATTTGGATGGAAAAATCAGCCATGAAAGCCAAACATTTTTTTCTGTTTGCAGATTTGTCATTGCGTGCGCGCAAAGCAGTTTCTGTGGGGACCTTCGGTTTCTGTTTGAATCATCATGTTTTGTTTTAACACAAACAGCTGAGTTAAAGCTGCTCTGGTTCTACATAACAGGATTTTTGGGGTTGCTGAGATCATCTCTGCGGCTTCCCTGTCAAGTTGTTTGTCAGAACGGCCCGATGTCGTTTAGCGGCCCAAGAAAACACGCAGCCATGCAGGCGCGTTTTCTTATACACAGCGCTGAGTCTCTCAGAGGCTGTGTGATCATGCTCAATACCCATTTCCTGCCTCTCTCCCCAGCCTTCCTGTGTCGAATGAGCTTGAGTGAACGTCGATGATGAGTCTCACACACAGATTGGTTGAGTGTGGGACTTGTTGACGTCGTGGCTTCCCCGCTCAGTGCTGCTGCTGCTGCTTCTCTAATGCACAAAGAGATACCGAGCAGCGTGAAGTAGTGAGCAGTGATTGTTTTTACTCAACCAGGCAATTGTGGAGAGAATTGCTGATGTCTTAAGGAAAGTGTTTCGTCTTCACGGTCCTTGTTTGTTCACTAATGTTTTCTATCAAGCCTTAGAGGCCTTCACAGAACAACTAGATCCACACTTACAGTAAATTACAAGTAGGTGGGGTCTATTTATCAGTCAGAGGATTTCTAAAGCAATTGTTTGGACTCAATTTTATTTAGTAAGGTGAACATACTATATATGTAAACAAGATTTTTACATATATAATTCGCTTTGCTTAAAGCTTAATCTTAATAAACTTGTTATTTTGGCTTACTTTATATATATATAAATTATATATTATATATATACATGTATATATACTGTGTATATATATATATATATATAGAGAGAGAGAGAGAGAGAGCGCTAAATACCAGCTACCTGGTGTAACAGCAATATTAATACCGAACCACATTTTCATATCAGTGTGTCATTAATATTAGGGATCACTATTATAGCTCTACATTGACTGATTTGACAATTTTTAGTTGGAGTTGTTTTTAATGGCTACAGTTAGCCAAAATAACACGTTTTACTCCAACCACTCCCAAAGGGTTTGTTTACATTTTCAAAATGAGGCATCTTTTCCTTATTTAAAAAAGGAAAAATCCAACCTATCCCTTTTATTTGGCTTCAGTCAGTTTGAGGATTTCATGACTTTTTGTCACAGACGTACATTTTGTACATCGAACGGTTTAATCAGTAAAGATCTCAATGAAAGATTTTATATGGCAAAGCAAGCTGGCTTATGAGTCAAATGGCCGGCTGAGGACCAAATATCAGGACTTTCTGTCACTGAAGGCTCCAGAGCCAAGTGAAGTGAGGAAGTCCTGCTGGGGCTGATGGATTTGACCTCTGAAAACTCATAGCAAGAACCTGGGATAAAATTAAACTTCCTGACAATAATAAACATTCAAATTCTTCCCAAGATGTAAGGAAAGAAAAGGACTGAAAGAAGCATGAGTGAGATTATTCCTGCATGCTATGTAACTTTCATTTTCTTATATTGTTAAAACTGAAAATCGGGTTTTGAAGAAATATCAGCTTTTTCAGCTCAGCAATTAGTTGCTGCTTTTCCTGTACAAATGTGCACAAAACTTTGTCAATATTTCGCTAATGTCATAAAAAGATGATTTTGGGAAGTGTTTCCCTCAAATAAATGGAATTGAAATCACACATGAATAAGTTTCTTCATGCGATAAGTCATTAAAAAAAACATGCTCCGACTACTTCATCTGGTCGTTGGTTTCGATACGACTGAAAAAACAACCTAAAGCTAGGGGCAAAACCTTTTATTGAAATTGCCACGTTTCTGTTAAGCGAATTTATTTTCATCTCATCTCTTTTCATATCATCTGAACTTTTTCCTAAAAGACCCCAAAGTGGTTCCATGGGTCTCATTTTCAGCTATTTTAAATCATAAAACACTGAAATCTGCGTCAAAAACCAATGATTAGAAATGTTTGAGTACACTCTGACCCCTGATGAGAGCTCTGCTGTCAGATGCTTTAAGGCCGGCCACAGTGCATGTTTTATAAAATCTAGAGATGACACTTGGCTGTGCAAGCAGTGCTGTGGGGACATACGTGTGCTTATGTAATGTGTATACTCTATCATCCTTGTCACTGTTATTTATTAGAGAGAAGTGTTGCAGCATGCAGCCGCTGACTGGACGCTGATACTGGATTCCTGTGTATGAGGCTAAAAAGAACAGGAGCATCATCTTTCATAGTAAACCTATAAGATTTCACATCCAGACATGTTTATCATGACATGTATCAGCGTCTGACTGTGTGCAACACACAGGCACCTGGGTGCTTTTACTGTAAGCCCGTACTCTGACTGTGTTATGTTTTTTTTGTGCTGCTCCAAGACCTTGCTTATTTGTGTCCAACAAGACTGTTAGTTGTATGTGTGCACAGTATACTGCAGTCGGCGTTCTGCCCGCTGAATCATTGATGAGGCTGTAATTCGAGCGCCAGCCCTCCCCGCCGTCTGTCACAGGATTGTCTCCTCCAGGCGCAGCCCTCAGGAAAACCAGCAGGCGGCTCTTTTACGGTTACATTCACACCAGTCCCATTTAGTCCACTTTAATTTAATTCTATTTTGTTTGCCTAGAAAGGCCGGCCTGTTGGGGACGTGTGAATCAATCGAACTGTGGTTTGCCTCAAAACCTAGGTCTTGACTTGGTTGAAGTGAACTATGGTGCATATGTGAATGTCAAGCGGACCGGAGACTGCTCCAAAAGCAGGAAGCAAACTATAGCGTAGGACATTCTGGGTTAATGCAACCAAAACAAATGCTAAGCGCTAGTGGGAGAAATGGTTTGTGGTTTTTTACCAATGACAAAAGGCAAATCCTACCACCGCAAAAGTTCAACGCCACTCCATTGTGTTTACGTGTTGTCAAAAAGGATGTGGCTCTCAGTGTCTTCTTCAAAGACATTCAGTGGTTCTTGGTGCAGCGCCACCACAGGCGTGGAGGGGAATAGGTTTTTCAAAGAGTTTGGATTGTTAGACACAGTGTAGTGTGAAAGCAAACAACACCAGCTGAAAATGTAACAAATGTTGCTACTTTGGTCCCCATTAGAACCGAGTCTCCTCGACTGTCAGGTTTGAAAACACCCTAAAACAACTACAGGGGAAAATCGGCACCGGAAACTGCAAACAGAAACCTTTTGTTTCTGTCACTGTTTCTGTTTCAGATGAAAACCTGTCCTTGAAACCTTTATTATAAATTGTATCATACCTTTTGGCTATGTCCAAACATGAACTACAAATACATCTTCTTCTGACATCACAGAATATATACTGATACATTGAGGTAAAATACCAGCAAATTAAATCAAAGTGAAATCCATTAACATCTCTTTACAAACTATTCTCCCTTTGTTAGAATTATGTAACTGGTAGCCAGAATAAGGTGCAACCAGAGTCAAGTCTAATCGAGACCCAACAGAGATTTTCCTTCTTGTACTTGTAAGAGTGCAAAAATGCCAACAAGTTTATTTTAACCTGCTATGTACAGCGAGAGAAAGTTTCTGGCATCTCATTGAATTTACCTGAAACTGTTGGAGTGGTAAAGCTGGCGAGGTTTTGGAACTGGAACTTCAAACTACTTGCAGAACTCGACGCCTTTAACTCGCTCGTTCATGTTCATTTCGGTAGAATCTACCAGACGGAAATAATCACACACCGGAAAAAAGAAAAGTTCACTCCAGCTCTACTCTTAATTGTTACTTCTTTGCACATTTTTTAGTCTATGAAGTATGGCATTTCAGATGTATTTGGTTTGATGCCTTATATCATTATTTACGTGATGGGTTTATTCTCAGAAATTAGATTCATGACTTCTTGTCTGACTGTAGAAAAATTTGCATTAGATGAATCCTAAGGTAGTCTGTTTCTTGGCACTTAGTAGGGTAATCTGTGCAGTAGACAATCTTAATCTTTTTTAGTAATGCACCATTTGGTGGTTCCAGTTCAAGTAGGCAAGCAAGTAGTTATAAGATATATCTTGAAAAAATAGTCCCGACAAGTTGAAGACAGAGATTACAAAAGTCGTTATTTATTACTTTATGAGCTAATCAACGTCAGATTTTGGAAAATCTGATTCAAATATTTCTAACATTATTCATAAAAACAGAACCACAAATTCTTTTAATTACTTTCCCTTAGCTGCTTTCATTAGCGAAGTGCAGCGGAGAGAAGGGAATGATTAGTTGACCTCAGTCATGAGTCAGATTCACCTCACAGCTCCACAGATTCACACTCTGACATCTGCTCTCATCCACTCAGCTTTTCATTCAGTCTGAAGATGAACACCACGCCTCGGCCTCCAGCCGGGAACTCCCCCGCCCTGCTGGGGTCCTATTCTGGATCCTGGAGTCTGTGAAGATGCCAATCCCGTGGACGCTCCACAGCAACCAGTAGTTTGTTATGAAGAGTTAATTTAATGCTCAGCAGGAATTTGGCACCAAAGGGTCTGACTGGTTTTTTTAGGACTGGTGGGTGGAGATGTGAGTGGTTCCACTGAGGACTATGAAAGGCCGTGTCCTGATTGAGTTAAACTAAAGATGTGTGTTTTCTGGCTGTACCGTTGGGTTACTCTAAGAGACAGAGCAGCTTATGATGCCACTGTTACAACCTAGTCGCTTCGGCTCTGGTCCGCCTAAAAACCAAGGTCTCGGTTTGGTTGAAGTGATCTCTATTCAAATGCCAAGCAGGCCACGCGGCGCTGCAAAAGTACTAAGTGGACTACAGCGTAGAGCATTCTGGGTAAATACAATCAAGACAAATGCAAGAGTCTAACTCTACCAGGAGAAATGGCTCATGGTCTTTTGACAAAGACAAAAGAGAAATTCTACTACTACTAAAATCTCACGCCACTCTATTTCTGTTTACTTTTTGAAAAGGAGGAAATGAGATCAGTGTCTTCTTCAGTGGTTTTTGAGTTGCTTCCTTCGGTGATTCTTGGTGCAGCGCCAACACAGGTGAGGGGGTGCACAGGTTTTTCAAAAGGTTTGTGTGTTTGACACAATTCAGTGTGAAAACAAAAGGCAGCAGCTGAAAATTTAACAAATGTTGCCATTTTGGCCCCCAGTTGAACTGAGTCTGCCGGACCATTAAGTGTGAAAACAAGCCTAAATTTCCTATTCAGACAAACTAAAGGGATAAACGAATGTGACCCAATTTAAATATTATCTTCATGCACTTTGTTATAAACCGCATTTTATAAAAATGCCAAATATAACAGTTTGATTTGAACACTTTTTTTGACACGTCCTTACTTGACTACCTTTTTACATTTTAAGCACACACTGAACAGTTTTCTGACTTACTCAGACACAAAGAAAGGGATAACTTTGAAAGACCTCTAGAAGCTGCACCCAGAGACATGTTTAAAACATACCAAAGTTTGACTCTTTGGCAGCCAAGTAATTTGTAAACTGTTTTGGCAACAGCGCATTAGGAAGTGTTTCTGTTGTTTCTAGGAGTTTATGAGATCCCTGGTGTGACCTGATACCACTGAATGTGGATTTGCTGTAACACTATGTTTTCATAAAAGTGGGGAGAAGGGGGTCTAACTCCGCTCACATAAAAATGACAAATGATCTAGGGCTAATTAATTTCCTAGTTGCTGTTTTTGAGAACATGTGCTAACTATCCAAAGCGAACAGGATGTGGACCAGTCATTTCCCAGAAGTCGACGGTTTTATGAACGTTTGCATTTATGGTGTTTTACTTATGAGAGTTACAGCTTTGCTCAACTTTCAGACAAAACAGGATCAGTCCCCTGAAGACAGATTTGTTTTTTCATGGGGTGGTTAATAAAACGTCCTCGTGAATTTAAGCTGCTGTTTTGGGTCAAATGTCAAGACAGTATAGAAGATGTGTAGATGTAAAGAAGCTGGATTAATAAACTTTTTATATGAGTTCTCACGTGTTGAGAACAAACATAAAAATACTCCATTCAAGATATATTCCTGCAGCTTTTTGGAACTAGTGCCATCTCAGGAAATAGCAATTTTTTCAGTTTGGTCATCAAACAAAACAAAAGCAATACATACGGATGGGAGGATGTGGTTTAGTTGTTACATGTTTAATCTCAAATTGAAATGTCCATGTTTGAAGTTGGAAAAATTAACTTATTAGTAGTTGAAATTTTAAGAGGAAAAATGACAGCTTTCAAAAAACTAATTCTGACCTCAAATTCCAGTATGGCTGACCTACATTAGAGGTTTACTGATAGCTGGAATCACAAATATTTTTTGTACTTTTAAAGATTTGTATCTCATCCAAATTTTTACACACACAGAAAATACTGGCCAGCTCCTGTAACAGCATGTTGCTAAATTTTCTAATAGTACAGAATTCATAGAAATAGCTCATTAGCATGCAATGCTAGTAGACGTTAGCCTGATCACTGAGCATGAAAATAGGGAAAGTTTATAAATTTATAAACTGGAAACTGAAACATATTTAGTTTGGTTCTCATATCATTTCTTCAGAGCTAAATGGAACAAATCTTTAATGGTGCGTTCACACCAAACATGTTTTGAGCGTCAGGCGCGTCTGCTTTACATTCAAAGTCTATGTGAAGGCGCATCGAGGGCCGTTGTGGCGCGTTTCGGAGCGTCTAGCGCGGTGTGATTTGTACCGTTTTGAGCGTTTGATGCGTCAAAAGCGTCTAATGCGTCCAACAGAAAACAACAGGTAGAGCTGAGCCATCTGACGCGCACTCGACGCGCCTTCACATAGACTTTGAATGTAAATCAGACACGCGAAGCGCTAGGTGTAGAGCAAAATGTCAAGCGTCTGCATTCAGAGTGCAGACGCTTGACACTGCAAGTTTGAAGCGTTGGACGCATTTTTGACACTCGTAACGCGTTTGGTGTGAAGGCACCATAAGTCCTCACCAACACTTCCTGATTTACCATCATCCGCTTTAGTTTCACATAGGGAGTTCTCCGAGTCTTCTTTACTGAACTTCTCATTTGTTCAATATCCAAAGAAGCAAAAATCAATCTGCTTGAATAAATGGCTGTACATCACAGTTGATGCTTCCTTATTTTCTTTCCAAATGGGGTTGTGAAAGACGGGAATGAGAAACCATAGTTAGGAACAAAAGTGAAACTTGTTACTTATTACTGATTACAACCAGGCATAAATAAATAGTATGATGTTTTTCTAGTATAATAATAACCTGAGTGAAAACAACATTACTGGATTTCCACTCCAGTCACAGTTGCCATAGAAACTTCAGTCAGTTTGGCCCATTCTCTTGAATCTTGTCCTGACATTGAAATCACTTATTTAAAGTGAATTAATGTGGAACATCTGGTTGGGATGCATTTCTGTCCTGGTATGTCTTTGTTCTGGGTAACCAACAGAGGTTTGTTCGAACACCACCCAACAACAGCTCTGCCTGCGCTCTGTTTTCCTTGGAAGTCAAGAATCGGCGGTGGGAATGACTTCATGAGGATTTGATCATCGTCACTCTCACCAACAACACTGCCTTATATTTTACACGCACAAGTATTACATGTATTCTTGACTTTCAAAGAGCATAGGAGCATCTGCACTGAGAAAAGCTCAACGGTTCTTTTCCTGTCTTGTTCTTGGAGAAGAACAAGACAGGAAGATTATGAGCATCATTTGACTTTACAAGTTGGAAATCAGATTTTAGGTCTGATTTAAGTGGGAAAACACAGTTTGTAGCTGTAGATTTAAAAAATGGCTTCATTGCCCAGCGATCTGAAGTCAGTGCACTAAAGACGATTTGTGTATGTCGTAAACAATGGAAAAGTGTGGCAGCCTTCTTTCAGCTGTTTATAGCAGTAATTGAATCTTTAGGTTCTTGGTGAAGCGATTCGATTACCGTTCAGAAGAATCCGTTTCCCTTCTAGACCTGTACGTCTGTCCTTCACTACTCTCGTTTGGAGCACAAAATCCACTTAAGAGTCTGTGGAAATGGCTTTCAGTAGCTCACATGTTAGTTATTTTATTGTCGCTTTGTTTTGGTCTTGTGCGCGTGGTTTGGCATTTCGGTGAAAATCGTTGACATTTTATCTTTGCATGTGATTTTCACCATAAACCCTCCTTGTGACGCACTTTGCACACTTCAAAGGTCCAGCCTCTGCATTCCTCAAGATTTAGTAATAAAATAACTTCAAGAGAATCATGTTTTGATGTTTGTTATTGGAGTCAGGATTGTCCACATCTCAGTGTTACTACTTTTTGATTCGTGCAGAGGGTCTGGCCCCTCGGCTATTAGGAAACGATTGCTTCCTGGAGGCATGGACTCTGTTTAAGTTTTAAACAGAAAAATAAAATAGAATAGAATTCAACTTTATTGTCATTGCACTGTCACAAGTACAAGCAACGAGATGTAAAATCCAGTTTTTCTGGTAGAAAGTCAAAAAGGAGAAGTGAAGGGAGATATGAACCAAGTGGAATAGCATAGAAAGGCCAGACTATCCTAATTTGATTTTGACTGGACTGCTACAATTGGTAGTTTTAGCAGATTTTTTTTTTTTTTTTTTTTTTTTTTTTTTTTGTAACCCCTCCAGGGGGTCTTTTTGTGGGCTCTAGTGTCCCTTTTTATGAAGTAGGCTGACAGGAAAGGGGGAGGGAGAGGGGGGAAGACATGCGGTAAATGTCGCCGGGTCCGGGAGTCGAACCCGCGACCGCCGCGTCGAGGACTTAAGGCCTCCAAATGTGGGTCGCGCTAACCCCTACGCCACCACGGCACGCCCAGTTTTAGCAGATTTGATCACGTTCTGTTCCTTTATTTTTATATTTGATAAAGATAGATCTCCAGATGAAAGACATTTGTTCACCAATATTAATGTACAGTACATCTCTGTCTGTCGTGTCTTTCCTCATTATTTCCTGTTTTCCTTAAGCTGGTATCTAACGAGACTCGTGTAGTTTCCATTTGCATTCATCGACGTGCAAAAAGAGAGCCTCCTATAGCCGTACATTCAGAGGAACAGCAGAAAACTCCTGGGACCAGAGAGAATGAGAGGAGTGAGAGTGGGGAGGGAATTGGGACTTCCTGTGTACATCGACACGCTGACTCTGTGTAAATCACCTCTGAGCAGACCGAACTCCAGGGAGATATGTTGTTTTTTGGAATCCCATGAAGTCTATTTCAGAGTAATATGAACATAAAATTTTATTTTAATCAATTCTCCATTTCTAGCAGCTGCACAGCAACACATGTCTGATTTGTGTCCCTAATGAAGTCTCATCTGTCTGTACACGTTAGGAGTTTAATTCATCTTTTGAACCATTTGTTTTCTGTAAGTCTGCAGCAGGCAGCAGGTTTTCCTTTCCTAAAACCCTCTGCTGATCCGAAGTTTCTCTGGGTTACACTAATGTATTTTATTGCACCAGCTTACTTTTAAGTCAGGAGATCCGATGTAAGAGGGAAAATGATTCTGATCGTGTCTGGTTGTATTTTAGACAGTCCCTATTTAAAGACAGCCGAACCCATAAAACATTTCTACATGTAAAGATGAAGACAATTAGATTTTAAAAATGTAGGAGGTGTTGCAGCCTTGCTTCTGAGGTACAATTCACACCAGAAGAAGAAAGTGTGAGCAGGATGAAGAATTAACACAAGATGTTTGCCAGATTCAGATTTGACGTGTTCAGGTTGCCAGAGATGACCACACTGGTAAAAACTGAAAGATGATCGTTATTATCTAATCCTCAATTACTACTGTCATTGTAATATGTGTGAAAAGAGAAAGGAAAGGTTAAATATGTCCATACTACCAAAAAAAATGTTACTTTGTGTCTTGCTTTGAGTTTCTGTCCACATTTACCTTTTTTCTGTCAGAGTGAATTACTGGTGTGGCAAACACTTCACCACAGTTGCTCATTAAAAATAGTGTTCTCACACATTTAGTGTTGAAGAAACAGCAAGCCTGCAATATGTGAAAAAGATTATTTTAGTAAATCTGATCAATTCTGTCTGGAAACCCATGCTAAGATAAAACGGGAGTGAGAAAGGCATTGGCTGGTTGCTAGTATTAAAACACACCAAGGTTTTAAAATGACTGTTCTGATGGCTACTATACCTTTCTCTTACTGACAAGGTAGTCACATTTATCTGTTTGGAAATGCGTTATTTTTATTAGCAAAAAATAGGAACTGAATTAGTGCCAGCCATCGCTCTTATTCGCGTAAATTTGTTTTAAATACAGTTGATGAGCTACGAGAAGAACACAGACAGCACAACTAATCAAGAAGCAAATGTTAGCCAGTCCTACGTGTTTTACTGTATGCAGAACTTAAAAAAACTATGACTGATATACTTTTTGAGTTTCATAAAAATCAGATAAAAGTATAAATAGAACTCAAGTTCTGCTAGTTGTTTGTTTACCTTGTAGTAGCAGAGGGAATACTTGCTTTTTAGGTTAAAACTTGATGTTTGGCTGCAATGATTATTTTAGTAATCACAAATATTCTGCTGATTAGTAGATTAATCAAGCTCTGTCTATTGACTTTTTTTGATGAACTGTATAATATTTGGATAGCAAAAGGAGCTCAATAAAAGACAATATTTTTTACTGAAATTGAACCAGGTGACTAACACTATGCTACTTAAGGAGTTCTGGGTAGAAAATATTTACAGGTGAAGGTTTTTCTTCTATCTTAAAGGCACAATGTATGTATTTTGTACTGTTTTGGCTTAATTACTGATCTGAGCATGTTGCACTTTCAACAGTCGTCCGTTTTTAAGTCTGAATACTCCAGTTAATGATTAATCAATTGCTAAATCAGTTTATTCATTTACTTATTTTTTTCATTTCATTTTTGTCAAATTAGTGTTTTGAGAATTTTTAACACATGCAGAGCATTGTAAAACATTTTATAGTTGTATAATTTAAACAAGACAGTAGTTTAAATAAAACATGAAGAAAGTTTTATTCCATTGTATGCATACAAGCAAAAATCTGAAAACCTTTATCTGACTTTTACTTAACTTAAAAAGGTTTATCAAAAGAAATGCTGTTGACTCAGGCATGTTTAGATTGGTGGTGGGATTTCTCAGCTCCCGTCTCTGACCAGCTTCTTCTAATAGTTTTGTAATCTTCCACTTAAGGCCCTTGGAATGGCATAAAAAACAGCATAAAAGTTCACATAAATAGTAATAATAATTTGATAAATGCTAAAAAACAACTCTGATATCTTGACGACAGCCAGAGACGCTCATCCTCTTTCTGTGTCGCAGGGGAAAATGAAGTCATTGATTGGATCAGTTAAACCAAGAAGGAGACAAAATGGAAGGTAAAAAAAAAAAAAAAAGGGAAAGAGGATCTGGCATTGGGTTTTGCCAGATCCTCCACACGGATCAGTTTCCGAGGCATCAGGAGTCCTATCTTCAATATGTGTAAATCAACCCCTTTCCTCTGACCCGGTCCTGCAACCCTACCCACAGACACCAGGCCCATCCATCAACACACATCCTCGCACGCCTGCGTTTCTGCCTGAAATTCTCTTTTTTGGTTCAGTGTGTTTACTGCTTCCCACTCTGAAATGGAACAGAACAAAGAGACAAACAAAAAAAAACACTCAACCATAAATTGTAGGGTTTGCGCTTGAGTGTTGTTAACATTAAGACCAACACCGAGGATGAGCATGTGGACGACAGTGTAGGCCTTCAACATGATGTGCTGCATAATTCTCTGTCTGAAAGGCCATTTGGAAAACGTTTCCAAGAAATTGTAGGAAGCTTTCTGTTCCACGTCCGTCTGATTCCAAGTCCTTTTTATGTCCTTTTCGATTGGCAACAAATGTAATCTAATCTGATATAGGTTTGTTTTTCTTGCCCCCCGCCCTCCAATTAAAATTAAACCTCTAATCACCAGTTAGTTTGGAAAACTAACTGGTTCATTTTGGGAGCATAAGACATGAATATGAATTTTTTAAAAATCCAACACACCATCAGTGAGCATGACTCCAGCTCTGCTCCTGAAGGCAGCAGTTATAATCCGGCCGCGAATTGAAAGGCGTCACACTCAGATCTGGCGTCCAAATGTGACAGTCACACGCGTGAGATGGCCATTTAGAGGTCTCTCTCTGATGAGCTGCAGACCTGGTGGCTTTCCCACCACGCAGCCGCCCTCTGACGCAGGAAGTTGAGGGTTTCGAACCACAGCGCTGACGTAGGACCGGATAGCTTCACATGGAGCTCCTCTCCTCTGAAATCCGCTTTAATTGGAGGTATTTTAAGCTAATTATAGATGGCTACACCACCATTGAAGTTGAGATCCTTGAGTCTCTTTGTAGTAGTGTACAAATGTGAGAAGTTAGATCCAAACTCAAAAGTTGTTGTTTTTTTGATGATGATACGACAGACTGTTGGTGTTGACAATAAAACATTGACAAATTAAAACCACCCAGAAATGTCTATTTTAATTAATATTTTTGAGGTTGGCTCCAATTCTCTCTCCAACTATGTCAAACAGGAATAAGTGTCATAAATGACACCGGCATCACCCAGAATGAGTCATTTTTTAATATATCTGAATAGGTCCAATAACTGAAATTGGGTTGATATTAAGCACGGATATTTATTTCCATTTTATTGCCATTTGTTTCTCGGGGAGTACAGGAAGTTGGTCATTCGCTTGTGATAGTGATGCATCAAAGCATTGTGGGAAGTTTAACCACGGTGTGATGTTATCGGCCCAGATTTTCTCATCGGTGCATCTTATGTTTAGAAAACTTGCTAAGTCCAGTGGTTGTGTGCTGGGGTATAGTCATTCATCCAGTGGCCTGCTGGGAGTTTGAGTTAAAAAATGTTTATAGTTGACAGGAAATTTGAAAATATCTCTTGATAATTATGTGTTATTGAAAGATTGCAAGATTAATACCTGAACACCAACTATAAAATCTTAAAAAATTAAAACATTTTAAAAAGACTTGAATAAATAAGCAATGCTTAGCCTAGGCACAAGTAAAGCCTGGTGGCCCGCCAGGCTTATAACACACACAAGATTTTATTTTAGATCACATTATGGTACAGAGAGATCACTCTCTGTCACTCCACTTCAACAAATAATGACCTCCGAGAGACAAAGACATTTACTCAATTAAAAAAAACAGAAAAACAGTGATTGTATAGTTTCAGTGATGCTTTATTACTTTTTTTTTTCTCTCCCAAAGACGTGTTTCTTGGTGTTGTGAGACCTTTTTTCCCCACTAAGCAGCCTCAGTCATTGCCCACTTTACAAGTGGGACATGGTTCAAGTGGATTGGGAGTTTGAAAAAGGGAGCTTTTGTTAGAGGTGAGGTCTGCTGGATTCTTAGCAGCGGGTGGTTCTGTGGAGAAGCTGAGTTGCTCCTTTGCGTTACATTGGACCTTTTTATGATCGGTCCAGCCTCTGAATGTGTACACTGTAACGAACTTTAAGTCCTTTGACTTGCTGTAGAGACAAAAGTTCAAAGGTTGCCTTAAAACTCGGAGTAAAGTCAACTTTTCGACCTGAGTTAAATCAACTTTGACATGCTTAAATACAGGACAGTTTACAACTGTAGGCTAAAAATGGGAAAACTCATGAACTCGCACTCTGTATTAAAAAAACTCATAACAAGTGGAGTTAAAGAGATGAAATAAGAGCTTTTAGCATAAAGGAGCTGTCATTTTTTACAGTTAGGACATAACAACTGACAGCTTATGACGTTTTCCATTTTCTTACACATCTTTTGAATCCTTACAATTATTTTTTTTATACCTAATGTTATTTTCTTTTCTTTATGTCCATTTTGTGCATTTCTGACATTTTATTTCAACAAAACCTTCTTCTTGGCCATTTCATACTTTTGCGGTTTTGTTCTTTTCGTAATTGTTCGTCCATGAAAAGAAACGCTGTGGACAACCAGGACTAACTAGATGTCGGCTCACGTTTTGCCCTAACAAAATGTGGTTTTGTGACTAACGGATCATAACCCTAACAGGAGGCCGCTCTAGGTAACACTGGTTTGATTAAGAGTTACAGTCTGTCATATGTAATGAGAATCAGTCGTCAAAATATAATGTAGTATTAAAATAACTCCTAATAACTTCCTTTAATATATAAAGACAACATACATATAGTACTTTGTTTTTCATAAATGTGAAACAAGCCTCTTATAAAACTGTGTTTTTTCTTAGTTTTGAGACCTAAATAAATACAGTTCATATTTTACAACTCCAGACAAATTGTATTTAGTTCATTGTATGCGAGATGGACTGTAAGGTTTGTCTTCAAATCACCACATTTTTCTAGATAAGACGATCCTAAATGTAATGTTTTTACCATCCCAGTGAAAACGGGTTTTAAGCTAACAGCAGACAGAAAACCTCACACGCGTGATCGAGAGCTGTTAAAGCGATTTCTCGATCACAATACCTCATCTGTTGTGTCATAAATCTGTTAGTGAGGCAGAAAAAAAAAGCCAGTTTGATTCATTTGTGTATTTTAATATTAACCCAAACGCTGACGAGGTGAGACGTTTTTACTACCAGAACCTGGCAGAACTGCCATGAGATAATTCCTGAAAGATTTATTTATTATTCCCTAAAACAGCTGTCAAAACAATAAATCCAAACTTCTGTAAGAGGACCGTAGACATGTTGAGTCACGCTAAAACCTTGATTTCCATGCTGTCAGACCTGGTATTGACACACGCTTACATCTGCTTTCCCAGTCTGAATTTAGAAGTTTCGCCTAAACTTGTAGAGCTCTGATGTCCGGACAAATGTTAGTAGTTGGGTCAGAGAAGACAGTGTGTTGTGAAAGTCTGATTAGAAATATCTTTAACAGGAATGGGCCGCGCCGTCCTCTGTTTCCATCCATCTCTCCCTTTTTTTCCATTACACGTTGTGCTGTGATTGCGTTCAGTTCGCCCAGATTCACGTCAGCGAAACACATGTTTGCTTCCAAGGACACATGAACCTCCAGGTAAACTGTTTGCAGATCCATAATCAGAACCACACTGTAGAGTACAGTTTCCCATCCTGTTCTGTCCCTTGGCTCCTTAAAGAGAGTTGTGGGAAGCGGAGGAAGTGGCGGGAGGGGAGGAGGCCTGGGAATATGACGTGCTCGACTTGAGTTTGTGTAGCAAAAAAAAAAAAAACCCAGCCTAAAATAAAAGTCCCTCTCTTCTTGTCAATGGCTCGTAATAGCTGGAACAAAACCAGCAGTCATGGGACGCGGACATGAAAAGAGTGCAGAGGAGGGACGAGGTAGGCTTTCTGTTTTTTGGAAAGCGGCTGCCGCGAGCGTTTGAAGAGATTTCTGCGCGAGGCAGCCGGGGAGCTTCAGAGCCCCGCGTCATCGCGACTCGTCGCCGGTGACATGAAAGGTGCGAGATGCCTTAAAGCCGCAGTGTTTTGAGGATGTGGTGAAAGCCAGCAATACCGGCATGATTAGATATCTGCTGGGTCTTATTCATAAAGGGGCTCTGACAGAGATCACAGCAGCTGCAGGCCTGGAGAGGAGCTTGTTTTTTCCTCCTTCAGGTTTCTGTTTTACACAACCGTCATCCGCCCTCAGCTTAGATTATGCTAAATAATGCCAAATTTCACCTCAGCTTGCAAAACTTCATTAACTCTTTGAGTGACGTGTTCAGGTTGTTTTCACACGTCTCGGTTCGACTGGGAACCAAAATTACTACATTAGTGACATTAGCAGCTGGCGCGGACCAAACTATTGAAAAACCCGTTCCCCCTTTTCGGCTGCAGTGGTGCTGCAGCAAGAACCGCTGAAGAAAACAACTCGAAAACCTTTGAAGAAGACACAAAAATGGAGTAACATCAGATTTTAGTGGTTGTAGGATTTCTCTTTTACTGTGGTAAAAGACCACCAGCCATTTCTCCCGATAACACTAATTAGCTAGTGTTTGTTTTGCTTATATTTACCCATAATGCTTGTAGTCCACGGCCTGCTTTTGGAGCTGTCTTGGTCTGCTTGCATCACAGCGCCAGAGTTCACTTCAGCCGAACCGAGACCTAATTTTTTTAGGAGGACCAGAGTTCACTTTTTTGCTCCACATCAGAGTTTCCAAACGAACCAGAGTTTCCAGGCAAACCGACTACAGGTTGATCAAAGCATTAAAACAGTGTTGGTGTGTAAGTGAATTTGTCACCATCAAGTTTCTACGGATGTTCAGGAGACACCTGGACATACTTTTACTGCCAGTCGTTTATTTACGGAAAGCGGGTTGTTAAAAAATGTCGATGAAGCTACGTGGGAGATGTCGGATCCAATCTTGGACTAAAATCCAGCCTTCATCCTTTTTAACATCCTATAGAATATTCACAAAATAACTTAAAATCTTGAAGAAAGCAGATCAAAACCGTCTCGATATTTAGAGATCGCATCCTTTGTTTTGTAGTGTTTGCAGAGCAGCGGGTCCGTTTCGTCCTGAACCATTCTGCATGTACAGGAGGCCAGACTCATATCATCACCCCTGAGCTTCTTCCTAGCATCCGTAATTATTTATTGATTTCCTGACCCACTTTAACACGAGGATACTCTTACCGCTCTCCAGTAATGAAGACAACAATCATGTTGGAGTCTCTGGATTTTTTGTCGTCCAGCTGTTGCTCTTGTCCTTGTTTGCTGATGGCAGTTTCTTTCAAACACGTTGTGAAAATTAAAATGAATCATTTTTGGTGTCTGCATGTTGAATTTTTTAAAAAATTTTTGTCAAATATATATTTTTTTTTTATTTAGCTTGTAGTTCAACAGGTTTGGGGTCTTTATTATCACACCCTCAGGTTATAGAACCTGTTTAATGTGTTTCTTTCTCCAAAGTTTGCTCCTTCCTGATGTTTTAGTGGACGATCATGTGCTATGCCAGAAATTCTGTAATTATTTTGGGGAAAAAATTTGGATGCAAACAAAATTTTCAAGTTGTTGACGTGAAAAGTTTTCGCTGGGCTTTGTTTTCTAGTCAAGTATCTTTGACAGGGTTTCGGTAAGTTTATTACAGCCAGCAAAAAGCCGGCGTAAAGTCATTAAATGTTGTTTAAAGGGGCAGCATTATGTATTTTTTCAGACATTTTGTAGCACAATCAAATAACTATCTTACCTTTAGTTGTTCTGAAAATGCTCTATATAAAAAAACAAATAAATAAATGTGACTTCACATCATATCAGACACCTTGACATAAAACTCTAATGTTACATCTTCGGTGAGTCCAGTGTTAATAGTTAGAGACGGCTCGCTGCAGGAAGGCTAAATGAAACATTTTGAAAGCTGTCAGCCATCGCTCTTAGAGAAGCCAGAATCAGCCAAAGTGGCGTGAAGCCGGTGAGCCGTTCCCTCTCTGAACCCATTTTGTCCCGTTTCAAGATATAAATCAACGTGAAAGAAAGAGAAACGAGAAAAAACTGGACATACTGTTTGAGTGCGGCGTTTGTTTTTATGCACTGAAACAGGCCGTAGTCAGTCGTGTTTGCAGGTTGGCTTGGCGATGCGGTAAACAGAGGCGCAGCTGCTGCTTCCTCGCCAGCATGAATCAAGGTGTTTCCTCATGTCGTTTGCATTAGGTGCCATGCCGTGGGTTTGTCAAGTGTCGAGCTCTCTCTCTCTCTTCCTCTCTCTCTCTCTGCTGGAGTGGCAGGTGTCACCTGTGCTGGGTTGCGTTGAGATTTATGAGGTCGCTCTGTGTGCTGTCAGCAGCTTGCTGCTACAGTCTGTGACCTCAGCCTGCAAAGTCAGCCTCTCTCTGAGCTCCCCGGCTCGATTGTTGCAGCGCTGTGTGTCTCTGTAGCTTAGCAGCAGTTGGCAAGCGGCCATGCCGGGCTTTAGTGTCATGCAGAGCTGTGCAGACACACTCTTCAGAAACTGCACACACACACACACACACACACACACACCCACCCCCACACACACACACACACACTCATAACACGAGTGAATAGCGGACAATGGCTGTAAAAAGTAAAAGTTGTGTTTTTTCCCCAAAATGCAATCTCTTTAGATTCCTTTAACCCTGTTTGTAGGTTGTTAAAAAGATGACGTATTTTTAAAATCGTAATGGCATTTTTATTACAGTTATTTTAGTAATTGATTAATCGATTATTCTGACAATGGATCAATTATTGGCTTAAAAAAATTGGCACATTCTACAAATTTTTCATTTAACCACTCAGTCCAAAATACAAAGGGAAATGCAAATAAACAAGTAATTCAATTCCTTTTTGTAAGTAAGAAAATAAACATTTTATTGCCTAAAATGCGGTACTGTAGCATTCCTTTAGTAAACCAGATGAAGCTAGAACTGATACACTTAAGACGTTTTGGCTAAAACACATTTACAGAGAAATATGATTTTATCATAAACAATGTATATATTGTTTACTTAGTTTTATAATACTGCTCTGAATTTGTTGTTTTTTCCCCAGATGGCCTTTATTGAGTCCAGTTACTAAATTAGTGGACGGTTATTATAAAAAAGAAAGCGATTATTCACAATTAATTTGATTAATCGTTTCAGCAATAATTTTTTACTGTAATTTCTTTACAAAAACAGGCTGAGTAAACTCTTATCTTCATTTTTAGTCCAAGTGTTTGTTCGCTTTAGGAATCCCTTTTCGCTTGGACATCGATCCATGCCAGCTAATTTCTCTCTTAAGGTTCTAAGTAGTTATTTTCAGTCTTCTGGAATCTAAAAATAAAGACTGCCCAGAAATTCATTTTGCATTTGATAGTAATCTGAAGATTTCCTCCTTTTGATTTATTTGGTCATTGTGTGTTTAAGAGTTGGACAGAGGTGAACAAGAATAGATTCGGGGTATTTTACAGGGTACAAATGCACCAGATTTATCTAACAGGCTGTTTGTCATCCGCAGTCCTGCAGCGGGAGAAACGGATCACATCTTATCCTGAAACGTTCCAGAGATGTTCAGGACGCAGTTATTTTTTCCCCCCACATCTTCTAAAGAAATCGGCAGCGCACCAAATGTTCTGCTCAAGGCATTGTTCTCCTGACCTTTCCAGAGCTTTCCACTCTCTTATTACTATTGTGCACACGTTCATTGACATTAAGCTCATCAATGTAGCCTGCTGTTGCGGGGGCCACCAATGAGATTCTCTGCATTTCCCCTCCCAAAAAACAGCGTGCAGAAATGGCTGCAAAATGTAGAACGGTAGAGATATGTTTTTGGTTTTTTTTACCATTTCCTCAAAATTGACAACCCAAAGAAAAAAACCCGAAGTCCTTAACAAAAACGTAGACTAAACTCTTGCTACAGGACTCTCAGCAGCCGGGTCTATTAATCTTTTGCCCTACCCTGTCTGGATCCATACTCAAGCGATCAATTTCTGGCAAGTCCAGCTAGTAGCTCTATTCAGACCCCTACATACTTATGCACGCACGAGGCATAGTTCGCTATGTTTGTGTGGACCCTCTGATAACTTTGTTGGAGTTTTGTGGGATTAACCCGTTTTTCGCCAGGGAAGCAGTTCAGGTGTCTCCACCCTCCCCCAACCATCTGCTGAAATCAAGCTTGTTAAGACGCTGCTGCTGCTGCTGCTGCTGCGGACGAGCTGGTTACAATTTAAACGCGTGAAGCAACGGCGTTATCTCCGTGTTGCTACTAATTGTTTCACCTCCACCCTTGCTCTGAGAGGAGAACGGCTCGTCGCTCCTTTGTCAAATGTGGGTTTTAAAAATAGATCAGAAGTGAAACGAGCGTTAAAACTCTTGTGTTACCGCTTCACAGGAGCTGCGGTGAGACTGGGAGACAGTTTGTAAAGGAGTGTAGCTTTCCGTCTGCGCTGATTTCAAAATAATGTTCAAATGTCATCAAATTGTCATCGATGAGACACACAGAGAGCGAGAGAGAGAAATGGCTTCCTTGCATCAATTCAAGTCGATTCATTGTATGTAAACAGCTCAATTCATAATTTGCAAAACAAATACAATTTATGTGCAGAAACATCAGTTCAATTCAGTCATTTATTAAACTGATTTAGATTCAACTACATACATTAGAATTTTAGCGTTAGTTATAATGCAGTGCAGTCAAAATCAGGTTATTACTGAAAAACACGTTTTCGTTTAAGGGAAATCATTAATCTTTCTTACTTAGTAAGCATGCGGCAACAGTGAAAAGGAACAACTTCCTTTTTAACAGGAAGAGAAACTTTTGATCGACTTGTCCAGCTACAAAACAGGTGGAGTTGGAATCAGAGGACAAATAAAGTATGAATTCATTAATGGTATGGATTCGTACATCACTGGTACAGGACCGTCGTTTCTGGCTTGACATAAGGGCAGAAACAATTAATCGCGATTAATCAATTATTGAAACTAATTGAGTAATCGAATCTTGAAAACAAACATTGAATAGAAACGAATGAAACCTCTATTCAACATACGAAAGCAACAATAATTTTCATATCTTTCTTACATTAAAGCCACTGCAGAACTAGAGAAGCATGGAAACCATATTTTAAAAAAAAGTGTTTTTAGCTTTACGCAGTTTTATTAAAATCATCAAATCAAGAAATAACATTTGCGTAAGGATTTCCGTTTCACTTCCACATCTTGTCATCTTCAGGTAGTGAAGTGATATGTATCGCTGAAATCACATGTGGACTGTCTTCTTTCTTCTTTCTGTCATAATAATGTTTTGTTGAGATCTTTATCCACAGAACCTTCACCAAGACATCAGTAGGACTTTTACTAGCAAGGAAACTCGATGTGAAATGTTTGTATTTACACATAAAAAGTCCTCTTAAGAATCTTGAAATGGAAAATGTAGCATTAATTTAGTGTCTCGGCGCTCTGGATCCTGTGATCGCACCTTTTCTGAGTAAAAATGTGTAATACCTTCCCTCCTTCAGACAGTTTGCTATCAGCGACATTTTAGCAGCACAAGACCAAGTGAAACTTTTCTCCTGACATTGGTCAACCAAACAACAGAGCAGTCGCTAATGTCAACACGAAGTTGCTTCCTGTGTGAGTGTGGGAACGTTGCAGGTTCACAGCACAAAGTGCTGATGCTCTGAAAGTGAACCGCTGAACACTTTCTAAATGTCCCCTTTAAACCAGTGCTTTGTTTTTTTTTTTGTGGGGTTTTGTGGTGTATATATTAGCAACCAATGTGTTACACGCACACTTTCTCTCATTTTTCTTATTCTAAACCAGCAAAAAATATTGAAGGCAAGTCAATTGATGCTATTTCGTGGCTTTTTCTACTCAGTTTGGGTTTTTCAGACTCGTTGGACAGTTCATCAAAGATTTTAATGTGCATGTTTGATTGTTTTATGCCTCTTGTGGGATTAGTGAATAATAATAATTCAAACCAAACAATTTATAGAGCTACCGTAAATGATGAAGCAAGTGCGAAAACAAATTTGGGAGCTGAAAAACATCGATGTCGGCACAAATTTGGAGCTACGGCAACAAAAGAATTGGCTAAAGTCACAAATTTTGGTTCGTAGCATGAAAATACCACAGTTTGCAAAATGAATGTTGCTGTGGTTCTTGAGAATTTGGCAAAAGCTGTTTTCATTTAGAAAAATAAATGTCTTAAATACAAACAAATCTAAACTAATATGAACATAGCAGCCCCACCTTGGCATTAAAAAAAGACAGTGATGCAACCGCTGGGACTTATTTTTTCCATGAAATGTAACAAGTATCCCTAATTATTCTGGATCGAATAACCTTGATACCTTCAATAATATTTATTTCATACAATTCCATGTGCACTCATTTTAAGAGTATTACATAATGTAATAACAATCACCAGCATTAAATATAGAGTATGAAAATGTTGGACACAAAAATTATTTTTTGTAATTTTAAATAAAAACTGATTTAATAAATCATCTGCATTGGAAGAATATGTTGCTCGATACATATTGATTGACCTACATTTCCTGTTTACAACTTTTATTTATCATTAACTATTTAGCGGTATTTGAATGTGTGTATTGGCTAGAAAAGTCTATTTTTCTGTATTCTATAGAGGTCAAAAGAATGATTTCAAAAGAGTTATTTGAATTTGATTGAACTGGAATAATGTTCTCAAACTGTGCTCGTCAATAAACTTGTATGCAGAAAACTGTTTTTCTATCTTCAGACAGTGATGTTTAACAATAGCATGTGCCTGGGCAGGACAGCTGGTGCTGATAAAACCTTAGTGCATGTTGGGCACACCTAATGGTTCCCACTGAAAAGCACAATTTATTGTGGTTTGTAGTGCGTGTAAAGCACTCAGATAATTAGTCCTTCCAGAACGATCTGGACTTCAGATGTTGGATGCATTTACATTCTTGAATGCCTCCCACGCTTCATCACTCTTCCTGCTCCTGCCCATCCTCACTCATAAAAAAAAAACAACAAAAAAAAACACTTTACGTCCCACACCGTGTGCATTTGTGGTGGTGGAAACTCCCAGCAGATGGGCACTCTGGGAATCGTAGGAGAAATGCACCGCTTCGCCTGGCGCAGGCTGCCTGGAAGCGAAGTCATGATGTAAAATAAATTGTACGATAAATCCGTCTCTCGGTTTTGCCCGTCTAGTGAGTGGTGGGGAGAAAAAAGGAGCTGTTACAAAAAGGTCACGAGTTAGACTCAAACCCGTGTTGATCTGTTTCAGAAAGCCGCCGCAGGAAGTCCACTGCCTTCTGTTTCTCATGCCCTCGTTTCTCCTTTCTGTGATTTCCTGCGTACAGAAAGTCATACACAGATGCTTACTTCAGAGGATAACTCAAAAACAGCATCGATAACTGACTGTAGTTCTTAAATAAAAAAACCCCAAAACATTTGAGTTGTTTTTCTCAGAGGGTCAAAAAGGTTTTGTAGGTACGATTTTCTTCAGTGAAATGTGTAAAATGTTTTCTACATATGAGGGTTGCAACAAATATCAACATATTGTCAAAAACTGCAATAAATCTTAGTTAATTGTTTAAGTGTGGCGTAGTTTTGGCCCAAATATCTAATTCTGCCCGGGCCTCATTCAACCTTGGACTGGCCCTGCAAGTTTCATTAAATCTGCAAAACCTTGTATTTTATGTTGGGGTTTTAACATTGTAATGGAGTAGTAGCAGCCAGTTAAATGTGCTTGATGAATTGAACTAGTGATCAAATATAAAACGATGTGTTTGTACATGAAATATTTTTGCCAAAGTTTGCAGACAAATGGTGCAACACACAAAGCAACTATATGATGAACATGTGTAGAGCCAATAAATCCACTTTCTGTAGAGTAAAAATCTGAAATCTGATTTATTTTTTTTAAGGCTGTTGAAATTGCTAATGCTACTCTACATTTTAAAAAATTTGTAATATTTGGAATCCAGACATGTGTGTTTCTTCCTCTGGTGTCAGTGTAAATAAAACGAGCAGAGCTTTATGCGTGCGTTTCCTCTGTCTCTTCCTGCAGGGCAGGACAGGCGGCGCTGCGACACGCGAACACATGGAGCATGAGAGGCTGGAGCTGAGGATCAGCTGACCCCTCTCCCCTTCTCCATCTCCTCCTCACCCCTCCTCTTGCTCCGCTCGATCGACGTCGCCTTCTTTTCCTCCTCACCCCGTCCCGCCTCACCCTGTTGGATCCCGTCCGACCTCCCCCCCCCTGCAAGCCTCAGTCAGCAGGGCCCGATGTATTCCCCGGAGCAGGAAAACATCTCCACCACCTCGTCCACCAAAGTGCCAGTGAAGTACGGGGAGCTCATTGTGCTCGGGTAGGCGAAAGCTAATAACGTCAACTAATAACGCTCAGAAAGTTTCACACGCTGATTCTATTACAGTCATTTCAATCATGAGGTGTGAAAATGTAAACAACCCAACCTGATGTTAGAGAAAATGTGTATTTCTGTTTGTTTTAATTCTGTACATATGGGAAATATTTCAATCCTACAACACATAAATATTTGTATATATGTTTCCATGCTGTTTCTGGTTTTTTTTTTTTTTTTGGGTAAGCATGATTTTTCTAAAGCTGCAAGCCCTTTTTTGTGCTTTATTTCTGTTACTGAGGCACAGGAAGAAAGAAGGAGGCCAGATTTGGGATGTACGCTGCAAAAATCCAAACTCTTTCCAAGTATTTTTGGTCTAATTTCTAGTCCCCGTACACTTGACATAAGACAAAACGAACCTACAAGTAACTTTTCAGCAAGATATAGGATCTTGTTTTAAAAAAAAATTGCCAGTGGGAAAACTGTCTTCTCCTATTGGCAGATTATTTTTCTTATTTAGTGCCTTTTAATCAACATTAAGGAATTATTGATTTAAAACAAGCTCCAGCACCTTACTGTAAAGTTACTTGTAAGTTAGTTTTACCTTTGAGGTTGCTCCAAAAGCTCCACTATAAGCTCGTGCAGGGCATTACCCAGAATGCCCTGCACGACCACAGAAACAACAAAACAAGCGTGTGAGTTTTGTGCTAGCAATCTCTCGTGGTTTTTGTGTCGTTTCCTTCAGCGTTTCTTCGTACAGCGCCCCCATAGGCGAGGAGGGGGAACAGGTTTGGAGTGTTTGACTTAGTGCAGTGTGAACGCGAACTGCAGCAGCTGAAAATGTTGCAAAGTTTGCAATCCTATTACTCCAAGTCTCCCAGACCAGTAGGAGTGGAAATGATGATATTAAAGGTAAAGAGAAATTAATCTAGCAACCAGATTTAGAATAAAAACCTAACCAGTATCTATAAGAAGCATGTTTTTTATTGGTTTTGGTTTGTTAGTACAGAGTTACCCTATTTGCCTGTAGCAATGGTGGAAAATGAAAGCAGCAAACAAACGACTAGAAGTGGAAATGTTAGCTATATTTACGTTTCTTCACTCTGGTAATCTGCCTGAATTACCCCGATAGAGACTCAGTATCAACAATTAGACATGCCTTTGCATTGTTCCTTTGTTTACACTGTAGCACAAGGACGGCTCAGACTCAATGACAGAACAATGGAGAGGGGCGAACATAACTTCAGTACGATTTAGGTGTGTTCAGTGTTGGGAACCTCTGGATATGTTCATATTTTCCACCAAGTTAGCAGAATTAGATTCTTTAGCATTGGATGGTTATCAAGGAATCAAACTGGATTCCACTGTTTCCACAGTGGAGCACATACACACACGCAGACACACCCACGCAGACGCGCACACACTGGAGGTATTTCTGTCCTGCTCCAGAACAGAACAGTTATTTTTTCAGAAGGAAACGAAACCCATCGCTAGATGAGATAACATTTGGCTGACCGCAGCGTCTGATCAGAACATTTCATTTCGTCACATGTTTGTTTTTCTTAATCAAACTGAGGGGGGAAAAAAACCACCAAAAAAAAAAAACAAAAGCACTCCACTCCACCCTGCTTCTTCAGCTTACCCAAACCGAGCGGGACGGACGTCCACAGTCTGTAATGCCCACAAAGATATTCCAACCATCCTCCCTGTACGCCTCGGATCGGCGCCGGGAGGTCCTCCCCCCATACCGCCTCACACAGCCGAGTCACGGTGTGTTGTTCTGGGCTGTGCCGGAGCAGCATTGTCAGGGAGAGCTGACCGTGGAAATTTTCCCCAGTGGAAAAAACACATTAAGCAGCGCACATACTGTAGTTCCATGCCTTTACAAGGGAGAACCCCAGTTTTCCGTTTGCTGTGCTTTTTCCACCCATAGTTTTTCATTCTAGGTCAGGCCAACCGGATTTTTTTTTTTTTTTTTTGAAAAAGGTTGAGATGGGCACTTTTTTTATGTGCCCTGCAACAGGAGACGTCACCCTCCTCAGCTGAAAGTAAAGCTGCTCTTTAAAACTTTAAACGGTTCAATCATAGGAGTCGAACCCTTAACCCTGACCTTTATTCGCTGACCTACTGCAGGGAAATGGCTCCATTACTGTGCTAAACGAGGCCGGTTGCTCCATTAACCTTTCCCATCTGCAACATAAACCCTCTCTGGGTAATGGAAACTGACATGGAGGGCAGAATTGTAAAAGGTGCACAGATATTTGTTGCTGTAAACATTTCAAATTAGCACCGGACTTCCCATGAGAAGTCTGCCGTGAAGCTAAAGTGACCTGTTACTATACAACTTAGCAACTGAATAACATACATGAATGCTAATAAATCCTTATAAAAGGACTGGATAATAATTTGCAACAGGCTTGCTTTAGGTCTATTATCTCTGCTGTATTACGTGTTGAATGGCAGAAAAATATGAAACTGATGGTGGTGGAAACAAATTGTTGCATTAGTCACATTTCCAGCATTTTATTTTTTGCCCACAAAACAGCACTTGCCTCCAGTCATCAACAATCATAGCTAGTTTAGTGAAATCAAAAGACAAGCTGGTGCATAAATGTGCTTCTGTGACAAAATGATTTGCCGTTGAAGTGAAGCGTTTACACTATTTACTCACGTTGTTTGGAAGTCAAAAGATGGCCTACTTTTTCAATCACCTCATCAACAGGTAGGAAGAAACCTGCTGCTCTGGTATCTGCCCTCCCTCTGGACCCGAGAGACACGTGATTTCATTCAGTTGTGTAATATATTTGCATGTCGGTACGCTTTAACTCGAATCAAACTTAAATTGAGTCCGATTCTTATGTAATCTGTTCGGTATGAGTGTTTTATGAGTCTTTTTCACCCACGGTGATGAGCTGACAGGCCAGTTCATTCAAATGTCTTTTTAATCGTCTGAGTCAGATGGATCCTGCTTTGCATTCTGCTTTGCAGCCAAGATATATTATAAGTTCTTGTGTCTTAAAGTATACGTACATGTGGACAGTTGGAGCTTTTAATGAAATTTTAACTTCTTTAAGTAATATTTTAGACAGAAACATAAACACAGAGCTTCAGAGTAACATCGTTGCCTTTTTCAGTGTGCGTCTTTTGGGAATTGTCTCTACAGAAGTTGTTTATGTTGATTAGCCGACTTTATGTCCTTCGTGTTTGAAGGAAAAAGACTTTCATAAGTTGGTTACTCTTGGGTTACAGGGAAAGAACGTCCTAGCTCCAGCTCTTTCTGAGCACAAACAGCCTGCAGGTTCATATTCACAGGCTTGCACTAATTTCTTGTTAACCTTTGATCCCTCCACTTTTGGGAAAAGCTTGGATACATGTACACACACAGCTCTGCTTCCCTCAGGAGACTGCCTTTGAACCGCCTGCGGCCCTCCGAGCTCTGCAAGTAGTCTGCCGTGGCCTCTCTATGGATACGGGCTAAACTTCCCCATGGTTACGCTTGTGCCATGACAACTCTTCCCAAACGTTGCTCTCTCTCACCATGGTTACACACAAATCCTCACGGTGTTGTTTGAGTTTTAGTGCCTGGGCTCTCGCGGAGGAAACGTTTAGCCCCGTAGGCTGGGCGTCCTCACAACATGCCTGAGCTACCTTTACTGGACCCGACGCCAAGCGTGTGTGGGTGGAGTTGAGGTCTGATTGATCAAAGACCCATAGGACAAGTACTCTTGCATGAGAGCATTTTAACACATCCAAGTAGTACACTCAATGTCTGCTTAATACTTTTTGATGTAATTTTTTTTTTTCCCAAACTACATCTCATAGAAAGTTTTTGAGAAGTCCACAGTTATTAGTTTTCTATTATTTAAATTTGTTTTGGCTTACATTTGCGATTCATCATCTTTTTAGCTTCTGCCCCACAAAAAGAATCCAAGCACTACAGATGAGTCTAAATGATCAAGTAGGGTCGGACAAGAAAGCAATAACAATTCATATCGCGATAGACAAGTGATTAGTAACAATACGTCTGAGAAAATATTCATTAATTTCACTGAACTCCAATCCAGAACTGCACAGCATTCTGGGGGATGTAGGCGGACTTTGGCCGCCCAGCCTCTACCGGCAACCTGTTGATTAACTTGTGGTTACCTAGCAACAACCTGCTGAATAACTTGCGCAGCAGCAGTTTCATGTTTCTCCACCGTGCCTCATGAATTCTTAAAAGTAAAAAACGACGGAGCAAAAACTGTGGATAAAACCAGAAAGGCCACGTCACCAGTTTGGCAGCATTTAATACATTTAAAACAAAAAAACTAATAAATAATTATTCTCGACCGATATTAAACGCTTGCATCGTGATATGTTTTTCTGTCATATCTTCCAGCACTATGATGAAGTATAATAACACAAAGAACCTCAACCGCTGTTATAATAATATTTCTTATTAATTTTTGTATTAATTTCTGGTTGATTGATTTGAGACCCACTTTGGGTCCCCACATCTTGGGTTCCAGCAGTACTACCGTACATACAGAAAATCTATTTTCAGTTGCAAGTAAGCAAGATGGAAAAACAGTGTTTTGCCTGAAGCAGGTAGTGCTATGAGTGTAAAAGATTTGATGAGTTATAAATTGTTAAAGGTGCAACTGTTTAAAATGTGTTTTACTGTAGCAGTCGGTAGGTCAAATATTCAAAGCCTAATCCCACTTTGAATATTTGAGCTTACATTTCATGTTTGCCTTCTTGCACTTTCCTCTTACAGCCAGAAAATAATTCAACAAGCCGAATCGCAGGTGTTAAGATAAGACGCAAAGGACAAACTAAATCAAATAAACCATAGGTGCAAAGAGTGACATATGAAATCAGGAAGTAAATGAAAACTGATCATAATCTGCAGAACTAGAACTAAAGAAAACAAATGAACAAACATGGAAGAAAACTACTCAACAATGAGTTCAAAAATAACTTGTTTGAAGTGAAAAGTCCTTGTGCGTTTGTGTACTCTGAGCCTTCTCTCTGCAGTTCATCTGAATTGAGGGTCAAAATGAGGACAGAACCTCTTATTCTTCTGGATGTGTTAAACTACATGCAGCGTCTTCTGTAAAGCTTTGCTGCTCACGGGAACGGGAAGTTATATGCTGGTCAGAGCTGAAATTAAACACTTTTTTTTTTCTTTTTTTTTTTTGCAATAAAACATTCGGAAATTCAGAAACAGCCTGGAGTAGACGGTGACGAGGAATGGCTTCCGAAAGTTTTCATCCTGAAGTTAATAAGTGATAAACTCTCCCTGACTGTAGAGTCGGGGTGTAGCTGAGGGCCAGAGACTCGGCTCTGTTTATTCTGCTTTCCTCAGACAAATACCAGCCCAAATTACTCTCTCTCTCTGTTTATTTTCTCAGCCTTCCCGGTCTTGCATTTGGAGGACTTTGTTGTGTGTAATGACATTCTGCACTGTTGTTAAAATGCATGCATGGAAACTATAGGCACCCGTTTGTGGATGGGTCTGTGAGTGCGGCGAAATGCCTCAGGCGTTTTCCACTGTGACTGTTATTCCAGCGCATTATCCAGCTGCCTAGACAATAAACGCCCTGTTGTTTTGTGTGTTTACATTTGCGTTTATGCGTGTGTGCGTGTAGGTACAATGGTTCTCTGCCCAACGGGGACCGAGGTCGACGTAAAAGCCGCTTCGCACTTTACAAGAGGCCGAAGGCAAATGGGGTGAAGCCCAGCACAGTTCACGTCGCCTGCTCTCCACAGGCAGCCAAGGTGAAAACTCACTCACACACACACACACACACACACACACTTGAACAACTGATGTAATCTATGTACTCCTCTTCAGCTGCTTCAGGCCTTTCTACCTTCGACTAAAAATAAGTATTGTGATACAGTTAAAGTCAAAGTTATGTATTCCCCTGACAGACTGAGATATTTCCCAAGATTTCTGTTATAATTTCAGAACAGCTTTCTTCGTGTTTTCTCATGTTGAGCAGCTTCATGTTTTATTTTGAGGATGTATCTCCAGTCCTGAACAACCGATGGAAGGCCTCCTTGCCATCACCCTAATCTTTAGCTTTCTCCACAGATTCTCTGTGAGTCTGAATGGGCCAATCCAGAATGTTAATATTACTCCCAGTCAGAAGGAACTTGTTGGTAAAATTAAAACATCAATTAAAACCTAAAACTTTCTGGTGTCTGAATAATGTATCAGATTTTTGTGGCTGGTTTCTGATGTCTGAGGTTTGTCAGGTTTTGATCTGCCAATAACAATTTAAAGAATCGTCTCATTAAGCAATGTAACATATGAAATAGTAGCCACTACAAAATACGGCTTTACTGTTTTAGAAAGTAGGCAAAATGACATTTTAAATTGTCTTTGCTGTCTTATATTAGCGGTTAGTGAGGCTAGCATTACCAAAACAGCTGTCTCTCTCGCTAACACGTAGCTCTTATCTATGGTGCGTTCAGTGGTCAAAAGATAATTTTGTAAATTTCTAACTAATTGGTCACCAGTCAGGGTCAATCAAGCGGGATTTTTGGTGCATCTCTAATGATTTTTATACAGGGTTAGTATTGTTGGGGATCTTTTCCTGTTTTACTGATATTTTCATTGTTATCTTACATCTTTCATGTTTTTTCTGCCAATGGCCCCCACTCTTTTTGGCTCATTTTCTAAAGAAAAGAGATTTAAAAGTTGGTTTGAATCTCTTTGGAAGCTTTTCTTTGGTCTTCAGCTGCTTCTTTGCTCTCTCTCTGTCCATACACTGACCATGTCCGTCCAATTATGTAACTATCAGCCCAGCCAACAGGTTCTTCCATCGTTGAAGCAATCTGAAGAGATCTCTTGACCTGCCTCTTCCCAGCTCTCCTGCAGGGAGAAACTTTGGGGTGTACCTAAGATAGCCGTTAGATATTTACCCATTTGCCCCAAAGCCTCTTGAGCGCCTTTCAACACTGGCTGAGCATCTAAGTCACTGTTTCCTGTCCAGGACACAAACGGAGTGAGCTCACTTCTAAATCTGACAGTCCCCTCCTCGAATCGCCACCTTACCGTGGTGGAGGGGTTTGAGTGCCTCAAGGACCCCAGAAGCTATGTTGTCCGGGGCAGTTTTTGCCCCTGGTAGGGTCTCCCATGGCAAACTGGTTCTGGGTGAGAGGTCAGACTAAGTGCGATTCAGTGGATTTTTTTAAGGAGTACATGATTGAGGGATTCGGTTAACTATATCTGAGCAAGACCCAGGAGAAAGGCTTCTGGCTAGCACCTGGTAAGGAACCGCCCAGCCTCCTACGGCACAAAAAAAAGAGTAGAATATTAACTGAGCTACATTTGTCGATAAAACCATTGGTAATTTGATTCCAAGTTGAGTTCTAAGATGTCTAAATATGATCTTTTAGCCATAAAAAGCTTCTAAAACTCAACAGATAAACAAGTGCTCTATTGACAGGAGACCAGCGTCTAAGAAAATAACCTGCTTTAACTGGCTGTTTGTTTCAAGAAGTTGACAAAGATGCAATTTGTTGCCAGTTCTATAATCTATATAAGAAATGCCACAGATAACTGCTTGACAGAAGAAACTAGGATTTTAGCTCCATCAAGGTTAATCCCAAATAAATAAATGCTGAAATTCCCCCCCCCCCCCCCCCCCCCCCCCCCCCCCCAGTTTAATCTGCTGCAGATACAGTAGATTTATAGCCTTGACATTTCTCGTTTTGTTTGCCATCTGTCCAATTTCTTTGTTCTTCAGCACCGACTTTCATCGCCAGGTGCTGCGTTCGAAATGTGTGGGCAGGGAAGTTCAAAGAAAAACTTTGGAAGACCTTCAGAAAGCCTGAAGACCATTTTAAGAGGAAGAAAGAGTGGCTCGCTGGAGAGAGAGGACAGCTTAAAACTGTTTTTTGTTTTAAGCTGTCAAAAACACACAAAGTTCTCTGGAGCCGGACTCTCCACCACATGTTTGCTTTGCGATTTTAAAAGACAGGAACACAGAGAAGCTCACTGTGACAGCAAATACAGGCCGGTAGAAGAAGGGCGTTTTAACGCGGTGTTAAACTGGAACACGGTGAAGCTTTTATAAGGGAAATAAGTGAGCGGTTCAGTGGAAGGTAACGGAGCGTTTTCCTGCAAAATCCTGGGAAGCAAATGTTTCCATCATCGGAAATCCTCCGAATCTGTTAAATGGTCAGAGAAAGGTAATAAATGAGGGACGTCTTTCAGGGTTTTTTTTATTTTTTATTTTTATTTCATGGTTTAACATCTGTAAGCAGTGTGCTGACTGTGGACACACTTCTACGCTCTCACTTCAGCAAAACTACAGGCTTGTTGTGTGCAGTACCTCAAAGAATCTGGAAGAGTCATTGACCTCTTTAGTCGTGTGGGTGGTCTAGGGTTTGCTCCAGTTCGTGACGGCACTTCTGACATCTGTTGTTCTCTGGAAACTGAGCTCTTTTTCTATCAAACCATGTTCGAGTCTTCTAATGAGTTATTGTGACAGCATCTGCAGTTAGTTTTGTCTTCTTCTCTCCATTCTCTGCCTCTGTTGTCATCCACCATCCCTTCCTTGTGTCCCATCAGGCCATAAGCAACAAAGACCAGCACAGCATCTCTTACACTCTGTCCCGAGCCCAGACGGTGGTGGTGGAGTACACTCATGACAGCAATACTGATATGTTCCAGGTAAAACAGCCCAGATTTTATCACTGATCCTGGAGTTTTACAGCCAATTTACAACCTTTATTTATTTTTTTGTTTGTTTTTTTTCCCCCACCTCTATGCTTCATTTACTCGCAGCAGTTAATTGGGACCTATATAACAAAGCTGGTTTGTGCAGAGGTTTTCAAACACGATGTTAAAGATCGAGATGAGATAACGTTTACGTCATAAAGAGCCGTGGAGTCTAAAAGCAAAGTTCAGTCAGACCTGTCCAGCTAGAGGTAGGAAATGGTGGCCATGCTAATTAGCCTTAGTATTCACGACGGTGGAGAGATAGTGCAGCCTAACAGAGAGCAAGGCTACAGCTCCTCCTCCTCATTTTCCAGCTTTATTGGAGCTAAATTTAGATAGGTTGTTCTATTGAAGAAATTCTAACTTTGTTAATGTGTTCAAGACAACACTTGTCTTACTTTCTTGTCAAAAACGTGAATTTCTAAAATTTGGTCTAAAACTTGAAATTAGACGTGAAATTGCGGTTCCTTAAGTTACCAGTAAGACGTGGTAGATTTTGTGTTTACAGCAGCTATTTAGCAGGAGTGAGGCTAAAAACGGTTCCTTGGATTGTAAAGGCTGCTGACCCCTAGATTAGCCGATCGCCAATTAGGGCATCTGGGCTGAAAATCCTCTACTTTGGCTGCAAGTAGAGCTTTTTGTCCATTTCGGTTGTTAATCATTCTTGACCTTCGAAGTGGCAGAAAACAGGTCAACTGGATAAACTCTGTACCTGTCACGTGTCTTCACAGACTTTTGTCCCTCAAGAATGTGAAAAAATGGAGCAAAGTGACAAAATAGGATAACAATGAAATTAGTTTTGGTTTTTTTTCATTTTTCTGAGCAACGGCAAACACAGCAACCCATTTTTAAAAGGTGATCATTATTGATGTGAAACATGCTAAACCTATTCAGACTTGGAGGGGGTGGGGTATAAAATATATTCACAGCATTTTCTAAAATTACCCTACTCTTTGCTTGGGTAGCAATAACACCGTGAGAGTCTGTTGCCATGTTATTTTGGTACAGTGATGATGCAGGTCGCTGTCAACAAAGTGCCTGTTAGCACAGCACAAAGTCCAGGTTATCCTGCTCTTAGAAAAGCAACAAAATCAAACTAATTATATGCCATTTTCTTTGTACTTTCCTAAAACGCCAGCTCATTTTTACCTCTACAAACATTGTGGTTTTCTTACGCCCTTTCTCAGCTTCTCCAAAGCTAGATGAAAAGCTGAACACATTTGCCTCACAGATGTACTCAGTTTCTTTCTACCCGTCGCCAGATCGGCCGATCGACAGAGAGTCCGATAGACTTCGTGGTGACGGACACAGTGGCCGGCAGCCAGAGCAACTCGGACACTCAGTCGGTCCAGAGCACCATCTCCCGCTTCGCGTGCCGCATCATGTGCCAGCGCGCGCCGCCTTACACAGCTCGCATCTACGCCGCGGGCTTCGACTCCTCAAAGAACATATTCCTAGGGGTAAGCGCCGTCTCATCTTCACACGCAAGTCAGAAAAACACAACGCGGCTCCATGCATTAAACCTTCTTAGATCTTTCTTTAAATAGCTCCTCCCCGGTGTGAAAATGTGGCGTTTCAGGCTGGATAACGAATGATTTTCTACATCAATTTTCACATCAGGAGAAAGCGGCGAAGTGGAAGACGTCCGACGGACAGATGGACGGGTTGACCACCAACGGCGTCCTGGTGATGCATCCTCGCAGCGGCTTTATGCAGGACTCCAAACCGGGAGTGTGGAGGGAGATCTCAGTCTGTGGGAACGTCTTCACCCTGCGAGAAACCCGCTCAGCACAGCAGCGGGGCAAAATGGTGAGATCATTCACAGAAACTTAGCGCGGCCGTGATAGAAAGTACTTTTCTGTCTTTGGTCTCTTCGTGTTTCCGTTGTTAGAAAGTTTTCAGCTTTAAACTGTTGCCTGCAGTGGCGTAAAATATTGCTGGCTCATTTGCAGAAAATTCAGATTAACCCAGAAAAAGCCCTTACACTTTGCTTATCGCACACTTATGCCTGACCGTGCCCTGTCCAACCTTTACACCATCAGAAGGTTATCTGGATGCCATCTCCCAAGCAACAGTCTGCCAGACAAAACTGTGAGTAACACGATCTTGCAAGGGATCGTCCAGCTATCTCTGAGCCAATCACAGCCTCTCACCTTCACAGCCATGACTCACTTATCTGACTACACTCAAGACGCCGGTGGTCTTAATTAGGTTGTTTCATTCCCTCCTCTACAATATCAACTTATTAATGTCTAGCTTGTCTCCCACCAGTTCTCAAATTAACAGCTCCCCCATCTCTAACTACATCCACCGCTCCTTGTTTCAATTGTTCTCAGACTACAGGCACAGTTTTTTGTAAAACTGTGCCCTTTTTTGGTTTTTTTTTTTTTTTGTGATTCTGAATGTTATTGATGAAAAAAATATGTATGTATTTTTATTTTATCTTCCATTGTCTGTATCGCAAAAACATTACTGCATCATCTGCATATCGGAACTTTCATATCCGCCGTGTCGGACAAATGCACAATAAAATGCGTTTCCATTGCAGATGTCTATACTTCGTCTACTGTATATGTATAACAATAGTAAAAAATAACAATGTAGAAAAATAATAATAATTACAATTTCACACTAGCGGTCTTTCCATTAAATAATAAGCGCAATTAAAATCACATTTGAATAAGTTTGTTCACACAATCATGAAATATTCCTCATATTCCACCTCCGACTACTTCCTGTCCTCTTCTTCTTTGTGGTTTGCGCCAGTGGCCACATCCTGTTGTTGATCACGTGACTCAGGTGGTGCGAATAAAATAAACCAATTTCAACACAGCCGAAAAACCAACTCATCCTAGCATCAAAACTGTTTTTTATCCAAAATACTAGTTGGTTAATAATTGCTGTGTTCCCATGAAGTGTGTTTATTTTCAAAATGTCAAATTGCGTAACTATATGGTCAAGGGAAACACCTGGTAAATGATCTGCTTTGGTCTAATTTGATCAAATGTGTGAGAAGGGGGAAAAGCTGAGGTTTACATAGATGACACATCTGGGCATTCAGACTGACTGGGGAAGTTTTTCAATCTGCTGTTGTTTCGATGTGGTTCTTAGGAAAGGCGTGACCTTCTGTTCCATGAGTTGGGTCATTTTCAACAGCAGAAACTTAAAAGTCTTTCTGTACAAATGCCTATGTGTATGCAATGAAGACTGGATGCTCTTCCCTGGCCTACATGAGAGCCATAGCGACCTCAACACAAACACCTGGAAGTGCTTCCTCATCTTATCTCTCTCTCCCTTCATTTTTTCCACCTCCTTTTTCCGTTTTTCCCCTCCTCATGTACTCCGGTTATCCAAACATTTGATTTCCCGCTCCGTCTGATCTCACAAATCCTGACTTGAGTTGTCCCTCAACATTGAGTTCATCTAGACATGTCCAGCAGCTGTCCGCTTCACCATCCAGCAGCATGGATTTCAGCTTCCTCGTGTCATCTTCCCTCCAGCTGTCACTTTTCCTGCTCCTCTGACAGGCCCACATGCGTCTGTAGTCTTAGGGACGGCTTTGTTACACTGCCACCTGCTGCGCTCACAGCGGTACTGCAGAAATAACAAATCTGACACCTTTTTAAAACCAAAGCTCGCTAGCTTTTGATTCTAAGAAACAAGATTTTCTTCTACAGGCTGAAAATGATATCATAAAATACTGATTATTTCTGATTTCTGTTTAAATCTCACTAAGAGTGTATAGTTAAATGACAAATGAGGGGAAAAAAATATTTTTGAGGATTATCAGAAGAGAATATACACTGCCTGGCCAAAAAAAAAGTCGCCACCTGGATTTAACTAAGCAAATAGGTACAAGCCTCCTATTGGATAAGTACTGCATAGGCGATTATCTTTCAGCTGGCAACAAGTTATTTAACCCCAGCTGATGCAATGAGTAACTCCTCATTTCTTAAACAACCATGGCAAAAGACACATCCTGTGGTCGTGGAAAAGACGTTAGTCTGTTTAAGAAGGGTCAAATCATTGGCATGCATCAAGCAGAGAAAACATCTAAGGAGATTGCAGAAACTACTAGAATTGGGTTAAGAACTGTCCAACGCATCATTAAAAACTGGAAGGATGGTGGGGAACCATCGTCTTCCAGTAAGATATGTGGTCGGAAAAAAATCCTGAATGATAGTGATCGGCGATTACTTAAACGTTTGGTCAAATCAAATCAAAGAAAAACAACAGCAGAACTCAGGAGTATTTTTAATTGTGAACGCAAAAGCATTTCCACACGCACAATGCGAAGGGAACTCAAGGGGTTGGGATTGAACAGCTGTGTAGCCGTAAGAAAACCTCTAATCAGTAAGGCTAACCAGAAAAAAAGGCTTCAGTTTGCTAGAGAGCATAAAGATTGGACTCTGGAGGAATGGAAGAGGGTCATGTGGTCTGATGAGTCCAGATTTACCCTGTTCCAGAGTGATGGGCGCATCAGGGTAAGAAGAGAGGCAGGTGAAGTGATGCCATCATGCCTAGTGCCTACTGTACAAGCCTGTGGGGGCAGTGCTATGATCTGGGGTTGCTGCAGTTGGTCAGGTCTAGGTTCAGCAACATTGTGTGCCCAAAGAATGAGGTCAGCTGACTACCTGAATATACTGAATGACCAGGTTATTCCATCAATGGATTTTGTCTTCCCAAATGGAACGGGCATATTCCAAGATGACAATGCCAGGATTCATCGGGCTCACATTGTGAAAGAGTGGTTCAGGGAGCATGAGACATCTTTTTCACACATGGATTGGCCACCACAGAGTCCAGACCTTAACCCCATTGAGAATCTTTGGGATGTGCTGGAGAAGGCTTTGCGCAGTGGTCAGACTCTCCCATCATCAATACAAGATCTTGGTGAAAGATTAATGCAACACTGGATGGAAATAAATCTTGTGACACTGCAGAAGCTTATTGAAACAATGCCACAGCGAATGCGGGCTGTAATCAAAGCTAAAGGCGGTCCAACAAAATATTAGAGAGTGTGACCATTTTTTGGTGGCGACTTTTTTTTTGGCCAGGCAGTGTAGTAGAAAAGTCTATTTCAGTAAATTAACTCCAATTAAGAAAGACATTTATTTGGATTCATTACACATAGAGTAAATCAAGTGTTTAGATTTGGGTTTTCAGCTAGATTAAAGCTGAAAAGCCAAAATCCAACTTCTCAGAATATTGGAATATTTTGTAAGACCAAAACACAGGAGAGATATTAGATATTAGCTAATCATTATGGCCTACGTAATGATTGGACACACGGGTGAGTAGACATTTATACACAATAGGGCACATCACAAAAACCTGGCTGTTCAGAATTGTGCACTCCTGATGACAGACGAGATTTTATTTTGACTCAAAATGAAACACCATTAAAGCCGTATCTGGACTCCTTTGAAGAACCGAGTCTACGTAGGATGGGTCCGGCTACATAGACTCGTAGCCGGACTCAGTCACAAAGTGAGCGGCTGTAAATTCAGACAAACCCGGCTGAATTGACGGATGCAGCTGCTGAATTCGGACATGGCATAAATGTCCGGCAGATGTTGTCTGCGGACTTTCAGCGAACACTGGCTTGGGCGTTGGCTGGACGTTTGCTAGATATGGTGATGTACACACTCCAAGTGTCCCCACTTAGTGTGCTTTGGTATATATCAAGCTCACTAATGGAAAGTTGAGGCGAAGAGAAACATCGCGATTAAAAATACAAGAGAACTGCTTTTCTCGATAGCGTTGGAAACCAAAGCCCGATCAAGTGTTTAAGGGAGATTTAAAAGTTATGGACTGCAGCTCAAGTCAGATCGTCAAGACTGACCACATGCAGATGGGTAACAACTGACTCATTTAATACCACTCCAGAACCAGAGACTGTGTAAAGAAAAATGTTTCTTGGGGTAAGAAGAAAACAAAGAATTGACTTTTACTCTGCAAGTCCTATTTTTAGGCTTAAGTACATTTTGTTTGGCAGTCGAGGTCCCAGAGGAGGAAGAATGGTAAAATCCCAGCTGCATGTGATCCAAGTGGGAAATTTCCAGTCTTCAACGATTTGGGGAGGCATGCCAACTGCTGGTGTTGGTTTTTAAACTTAGTTTCTGATAAATATGAGCCAATCAAACATAACAACTTTACCGGGACGCACATCAGACAATCATCATGTGTCAGTCGGCTCTATCTTCACCTTTCTGGAGGTCCGATGTTGTGTTTCAAGTTGAAACAGGATGATCTCTGTGAACAGGGCACAGAAAAGGTGACGTTGCTCCCTCTCCGTTCATTTCCTATGGTACTTCGATGAGACGACATATCTTTATCGACCCCCAGCCAAGGGGAAATTCATGCATGTGAAATTTCGAGCTCGTACATGAAGATGAGCGCTCATAGGCAACTTAAGAAAACTAAAAAATTTTCAACTGCAGTTGCTCTAGTGTTTCTTGTGTTGGGTTCACCCCTCATGTGTCGAGCCCAGTATGACCTGCTGTCATGTTGTGTTCCAGGTGGAGACCGAGACCCAGGAGCTCGTCGACGGCTCGCTCATCGACCTCTGCGGCGCCGCCCTGCTGTGGCGCACGGCCGAAGGCCTCTCCCGCACCCCCACCCTCAAACACCTTGAGGCGCTGCGGCAGGAGATCAACGCGGCCCGCCCGCAGTGCCCCGTGGGATTCAACACGCTGGCCTTCCCCTCCATGCGCCGCAAAGACACGCCCGACGAGAAGCAGCCCTGGGTCTACCTGCAGTGCGGCCACGTGCACGGCTACCACAACTGGGGGAACCACCGTGAGGAGAGGGAGGGACGGGAGGGCCGGCTGCGGGAGTGCCCCATGTGCCGGGCGAAGGGCCCTTACGTGCCGCTGTGGCTGGGCTGCGAGGCGGGCTTCTACGTCGATGCCGCTCCGCCCACACACACCTTCAGCCCCTGCGGACACGTCTGCTCGGAGAAAACGGCGACCTTCTGGAGCCAGATCCCGCTCCCGCACGGCACCCACACCTTCCACGCCGCCTGTCCTTTCTGCGCCCAGCAGCTGAGCGGTGAGCAGGGCTACATCAGACTCATCTTCCAGGGACCCCTCGACTAGCAGCGGGGGAAACTCCTCAGCATGCTTCGGAGGATCCAGATGGGGCGAAAGTTCCCTACTGATGTTTTTCTCTCTGGACCTTTTTGCCTCTGTCTCCTTTTTAAGTGACCTTTGTATTGCTTTTTTCATGAATGACAAACAGATTTCTATATTTTCATGAAACCAGAGACACAAAAAAAACAACAAAGAACACTGCTGGGTAAACTTTGTTTCACGGGGAGAACTTTCAACAGTATTTATCTGACGTACTGACACGCCGTTAGCGGTTTTTATTCATGTATTTGTTGCAATACACGTGTACATCTCTCAGAACCTATTTAAAGAAATGTGTTTATTTATGACCCAGGTTGTTGCTTCAACCTTTATCCCTCATCCATAAGTAATTTTCCTTGAAAATCCAGCGTATTTGTTAATCAGACATGAAGTTTTGGGCTTGTTCCAAGAGTTTCGTTTCCCCTCTCTCCCTCTCTGTCTGTCCATATTCACCTGTCGAAGCCATTCAATGTATTTACACACCTTGTGTCCTGATGTTCGCTCTCATCGGTTACCTTCTCAGACGTTTCACTTTCAGAGCAATAGAAACCTCCTCAAGTGTTAAACGGAGGCATGTTTTTTGATGCCTGCTCGGCCGCCGCCCTCCCTTTAACGAGTGACTCCGTCCCGATCACCTGTTAGCCATAAAATAACAACAACAAGAAGGAAAAAAAAACGCAATTTTGTAGCGGTGGACTCGCACTCTAAGCTTGAACTGTTGTTTGTTTTTATTTTTATTTTAAACATAGAGGACCTCCCAGACAGAAACTCGTGGTACTAATGTTTAACAGATGTGGATAGCGTCTTGATTCATTCTGCACGGCTGCTGTGACGTCAGTGAAGGTCTGTGTCAGATACCGACCAGGAAAGTCAGAAACCGCTAGGATCTCAAATTGCTTCTTGGTGCCTCCAAGAGTAACAGTGCCCTCTGCTGGTGGCTTTTGAAACACACACACACACACACAGGGCCCTAATATGGGGCTTGTCTTTGTATTGAAGCAAACTGAGGCAATTTATAGTCATTTTCTCCTACATTTGGTTCAGAGACGCACCAATCAGACTCATGTTGGTTGATAGCGAGTCTGATCTGCCTATTTGACAAGCTGTATTTTTAGAAGAAAAAAAAAAAAAGTACCACATATTGTTTGATTGCGGCCAACAGAGAATTACCAGCTTGTTCCTACATATGCATTAAAGTGCAGTGTTTAGCGGACTGATTGTAAACTGAAAATGTGCATCAAGTTCTTCTTTGTAGCTGTTACGTCTATAGACTAAAATGGCTTCTTCATTTTAAAACACTTTGGAAAAAGAGGAAAAGTCATTTTTCACTGTCTGAACTACTGATCACCGATCAGAACTGATCAGAGAAAAATCTTCCAATTCCAATCTCTGGCTAATTGATCGGCGCATTTCTGCTTTGATTGAATAATCACAGCACAGAGGATCTGACTCGTCCGATACGTGCGTTGATTTTTTTTTCCCCAGGTCTTTGTGACAATTTGTGCTTTTCAGATATCGTCTTCATGTGATTTTCTATAATGCACAGGCTATCAGGGCTGCCTGTTCTTTTCTTTTCACTAAAACGGTTCTCGTAGCGCTTAATGAGAACAACAATGCATTTTTATTTTTCTAGATCAAGACGATATGAGATACTCCACATATAACATGATTTAGTAAAAACAAAAACAAAAAACAACAGTATTATGGAATTTTCCCCAAATTTTTACAAAACAAATTATTTTTTTATATATATACCACAAAAGCAAACATTATTCATACTGCTGATGAAATATCGATTTGTACGTCAATGTACAGTATTATGTATTTCTTTCTTATTTAATGTCTAATACTTAGACTTAAACGAGAATGAAGAATAAACACAAGTAAATACAGTAACCATTTTTTTTATGTTTGCTGCATAGACAGTTAGACTGCATTATTCTTTATATAGTAACATGAACATGAATAGAAAGATTGATATTAGTTTAATTTGTCAAGCTGGTTGCTTTTGGAAACTAGCCTGAAGACTGCTGCTTCACAGACATGCTGTTTCCTGTTTGCCAGTTCTACTTTTTAAACGTCCCTAAGATGGGTGGCGCTTTTTTAGATTAACCCTCCGGTGGTTTTAAGCGCGAGGCTCAGGAAAAACGGGGCTAATGTGACAGTCAGACAGCAGGGAGGCAGGGGGTTGTCCCGTCAGACCGTCAGTTCCCGAAACCACACACAAAGACACATAGCGAACCACGCACAGAGTAAAAAACTCGTGGCGTCCAAATGACCCCCCATCTCTTAAGACCGCAGGAGGATTTTGACACCATGACTATTTTTTGTGCAAACGTCTGACTTTCCTTCTTATAAGCAAAGAAGAAATGTGATAGCTTTCCTCCAGCCAGCAGACTGACACTTTCTCAAGCAAATCATTAAAAGACGTTACGTTATCGGAATGAGTTGGTGAAATTTTTTTTAACCCTAACTTGCTGTACCTTAATAAAATTCCTACTGCTCACCAGAAACTTTCTAGTTGAACTATGCATCCACCCTCTTCTCCGCTACTAGAGAAAGTGGGAATAGATTTAACTAAGGCAGTCCTGATGTCACTTTTTCTTTAAAAAAATAAATAAAAGCACAGATTCTCCCAAACTCCTACTGCCTCGCACGCGTTGGTGCGGCCTACATTAGCGAGACACTGAAGCTGTAGACAAAACCGAAGCGTCTCTTCCAACCTGCGCCCCTTCAGGGTCCTCGCGAAGCCCGAACCCTCGCAGGTAATCGGTCGTTCTGTGTTTGTATGCAAGAAAGAGAGAGACTGTAATTTAACGGGTTGATTGTGTGTGTGTTCAGTTTCTGTCCACGCTGTAGCTCTCCTCCTCGTATCCTCAGACCGCCACACACTAACTCACCTCAGGGAGAAACCGATGACCCGTGTACGCGCTTGCACACCCTATGCTACAGCCATCTGAGGATACGTCACCTTACAAAAAAAAAAGAAAGAAAAAAAGACGAAGCTTCTGTCCTCTCCTTCGCTCAAGTCTTGTTTGGTCTCGTTTAATGGACTCTGTGTGAACAAAGGGCTTCCCTCTGTCTCTCTGCTGTTCTCTCAGCCATGTTTTGACTCAGACACCAGTTCCTCCCTCCATCCTTTACTCACCTCTCCTCCTGTCCTTGTGCGTGTAAAAGGCGAAATCAAAGAATGTTTCCAGCAAACACGTTTTTGTATCGACTTTAAACAATAAAGTGTAAAAGTGACATTTAGTTGTGCCGAGTTTCACTTGGACGCTGCCCACCGACGGGGGGGAATTAGTTCTACTTCTGTGTCAGATTATGTTCCACCACTTGGTGATATTTTTCAGATTGATTTATAATGAATGGAGCTGATGATTCAGCCATAAGGAGAGAGACTGAACAAAAAATAGCATCCATGGAATATTTATAAGACCAAAAACACAACAAAGGTCTATTTCATGTGTCCCAAAAATTCTCTCTAGAGAGATGGAAAAAAAAAGAAAAAGCAGAACTTTATGTGATCACATTGAGTAAAACTAACAGAATTTCAGAGTAAATAAAAGGTTTATCATGCAAATATGACGGTGGCCATAGTGACGCTTTCCAGCTGCTTCTAGACTTTGCTTCATGACCTAAAGCTTTGTAGACTTGGGTTATCTAGCAGCGCATTGGCAAGGCGCACTATAAGGCGCACCTTCAATGAATGGCCTATTTTAAAACTTTTTTCATATACAAGGCTCACTGCATTATAAGGCGCATAGAATAGACGCTACAGTAGAGGCTGGGGTTACGTTATGCATCCATTAGATGGAACTGAACTAAAGGGAATGTCAACAAAATAGTCAGATAGGTTCAGTCAAACTTTATTAATAGATTACAAACCAGCGTTCTGAAAACTCCGTTCATTCCCAAAATGAATAAACAGCTGTTTTATTATTTTCCCCGAGGTAAAGTAAGTGACGTGGTATTTTCGTGACACAGTTTATCTTTTAACAACAGCAAGGTGTAACATATAGTGGAGGGGAACTTTTCCTCGATTCAATAAACACGTAAAAAACAGTCTGATACTGTTACAGTAAATCAAACGTTAGTGCAATCACAATATATATCCACTTCCGCACCATTGATTGTTCATGTTAAATTCTCTCGCTGCTGCTCTATTCCCGTGTTCTACTGCGTGACTGATCACCTTGAGCTTAAACTCTGCGTCGTAAGCGTGTCTCTTAATAGGAGCCATTTTGGGGTCTTTACACAAAACCCAGCGTGCACCGCGTGCTTCTCCTTCTACGGGGGAAAATGAAGTCGGCGGCTGCTTACCGTAGTTGCGAGACTTGTTGTGGTTCAATATTGGTCCATATATAAGGCGCACCGGATTATAAGGCGCACTCTCGGCTTTTGAGAAAATTGAAGGTTTTTAGGTGCGCCTTATAGTGCAGAAAATACGGTAACACGACAAGAATTACGACTACCCAATATGCAACTTTATCAGGAAGCTTTTATACGCGCACAAATAACATCACTTATGTTAAACAACCATAATATCCGATCTGGGCGAACTTGGAAGGTGAAGTAAATGCTCCATTTAAAGCTTTTGATTATCTATCCCAAAATCCAAATGATGGAGTAAAATCCAATCCAATCACACTAAAAACGTTTGGCAGCATTTACTGTATGTATCGTGCAGATTTAGTTGTTTGTAAAGAAGTTTTTTGTGAAATGCCAGTTTTCCATAACATCTACAATGTTGTTGTGAAAGATGACAGGTTACTGTCAAATGTCTTTTTTTAGAGGAAAATCTTTTTTCAAATTGACTAAATTTTACTCTGGAAATTTTCCTGTGTAAGAACACGCAAAAAAAAAAAAAAAAAAAAAAAATACACCTGTTCTTTTTCCTATTCTTTTATTTGGATTACTGTGTAACTTTGCCATTAAAATGATCAATACACCAGTCCCTTGTCTGTTCTGATTAGATCTGTTGCTGGCAGAGATGGTCATCCCTCTAGTGTCCGTGTTGATCCAAAAGCTCCAGAGTGGAGAATCGACATGTTTACCACTTCAACTAAACACACAGACCGAACTAGACCCCACATCCTGTTTGAAGGTTGTGATTATGATCTTTATTTGAATTTCCAACGAGAAGCTGCACTTAAAGACACAGACTCAGTAAGGAGGAACGAGCGCCAACAAAAATCACCAGTAATTTCTCAACAATTATTTGACCAATGCTGCCCTCTGCTGGCAGACAGTTGCCATCACATTTTTTAAAAAATGGCTTTATTGCTACAATTAGAACAAAATGCGTTCGTGTTCTCATAAACAACGCAATAAACCCAGAAGCAATAAAAATCTACAAAATTATTTAAAAATGATATTTTTATAAGTTAAAGATTTGCTGTATTGCTGAAGCAGTGTTGGAGCTTTGTGCCATCTGACTGCGCCTATAAAATGTATTCATTCCCTTGATGTTCTATTCATTGCCTTTACAAATCCGTCCTGATCAACAAAATTCAGCTAATTTGACTATTGTTTTTAACTAAGAAATATTTTAATAAATGTCCAAATGACATGTAACATAAAACAAGTGATTGCACAAGTATCCAGCCCTTCAAGTCTGTATTTAGATGCACTTTTAGCTACAATCACAGCATGCAGTTATCCAGAATGAATATGTCTCAGTCACATCTGGAGACTGCAATGTAATCCCATTCTGCTGAAGTCCTGCTAAAAGTTTTCTATGGGATTGAGGGCTTTGACAAACCCTTACCCTAACCCCAGAACATCTTTGTTTCGACAAAACTGTTTCAATTTCTATGTAGTTTCACCTGGGTTATTGTCTTGCTGGAAAATAAGAGCTGTACTTGTCTCTATCTTTTCTCCATGTACATTTTTTTTGGTCATTTTGTAGAACTCAGACTATATAGCGGTACTCAGGAAACCTCTACTCTACACGCTGAAGTATGTTTGAAACAGATTGGCTTTAATGTTAGGCTAGTTAGCCCACAGAGGAAAAAAAGGCGCGTGTATTGACCTTGTGAAGAAACACTCACAAAGTGAACCGTAAAACAAGTAAAAAACTTAGCCATCAGGCTAATTGCTGTTAGCAAATCAAGCTTAAATGAATTCACTCAGAACATTTATGTGCTTTTAATGTTTGCGGTGATTCATTGTGACTCTAAGCTGCAAATGAACAGTTTGTTTCTCGTCACCGAAGCCATATTGAATTTTTCCGTAAGTAGGAAAGAAATAAAAATACATCGTAATTTGGACTTTTTCTGAGTTATTATCGCGGGGATAATAATTCATCTGACAGTTTTGATTGTGTCTCTGTTATGCTGGTTGTCTGAATGGTTTAAAGGGCCGTTTTCATGTTCGGTTCCATCTCAACCTTAACAGACATAAACATGCAGTGAATAAATCGACTTTCAATCAGTTTTTTGCACCAAAGACGTAATAATAATAATAAACATGTTTTATTATTATAAAACACGACAAACCAATGGGAATCTCATCTGTCCGTGTATCAATCAACTCCAAACCATTTCTTTGTTCTGTCACAATTATCGATTTATTCCATTTTGATCATCATACTCCAAACTTTGCAAGGACTGACCGCCCCGCTCACCGCTTCCTCATACACACAAAGCCAGCAGGCCAGTGACCTTCCCATTCATACTTGGTGACGTCACGCCCACATCGACACACCCACCACCCAGGTGTCAAAGTCGCTGCTACTGTCATATCAATAATTACTTATTTCATTCATATGGCTCTTACAGAGCCTCAGTGAAAACGTGTTTATTATTATTAACTCTGCTGCAAAAAACTGATTGAAAGTCGATTTATTCACTGCTTGTTTATTTCTGTTAAGGTTGAGATGGAACTGAACATGAAAACGGCCCTTTAAACCATTCAGACTACGAACACAACAGAGACACAATCAAAACTGTCAGATGACTTAATAACTCAGAAATAGTCCAAATTAGGATGTATTTTTATTTCTTTCCTACTTATGGAAAGTTTCTGTTTATATCATAGGTTTGAGGTGCCTTTCTATCCTAAAGAAAAAGATATAAAACTTCAGATATTTCACAAAGAGATATTAACATTCATGGAAAAACCTGATGATAACCTTATATTAAAGCAGAAAGTACGGCGGCCACCGTAAGAAAGGCTTACAGTATTCAATTATGCCGCATTAACTGATCAGTACAGTACTGCGAGGGAACGTAAAAGAACATTTCTTTCCCCATGTCCCCCAGAGGGCTCCATAAAAATCACCTCTGTGGGAGTTAAATCAACACTGGGCTTTTTGCTGTGCACAGTGTTTCGTTGGGCTTCCTGCATTTGGGGACAAATCAGGCCAAGTGGACTTTTGTCAGGGTTTTCTTTTATTTTTTTATGGACTTTTCAAGTGAGATATACTCTCATTGTTTAGGGTACTGCTGTGATGTCATGAGCACAAAGATCATGACATAGTGATGTCATAGTGAGAGGCTTTGACTCCGTCAAAGTCCCGGTCACAGTCATTGTGTTCCAAGAGTTCCAAGGTAAGGTTACATTCTGTGAGTAGGAGACATAAAGCGATTGCTATCCAAAAACAAGAAGGAAATGAAACGTTCATCGCAAGATTCGCGGACCAAGGGCAGGTCGGATCAATTAACTGAGAATGATCCACGGTCCCATAAGAAAGCCCTGAAAAATGATAGTGGAAGAGCTAGAGAGACAACGCGGCCTTCCATACTGGAAGAGATCAAGCGAAGAGAAAGTTCTGTGTCCAGAGAGAAAATTCAAAGTATTGAGAAAAACTTACAGACACAACTGGAAAATGTTTGTAAGCAAAAGAAGGAATTTAAACAGTTAGAGGCTAAACATTTTAAACTTTCTAGCAATCATAAAGGGATTTTGACTAAACTTCAGGAAAGTGAAACTAGAATTCAGGAACTTGAAAGTCAGGTAAAATACACGGAACGATGTCTTGCAGAGAAGACATATGCTCTCAGGACTGAAACCACACGGGGGTACCATCTGGATGATACAGTAGAAACACTGAAGGGGTTCAAAGAACGAGCGGTGGCCGCAGAAAAACAGGTGAAGGAGCTTACAGATGAAAACCAAAGAGTGAAAAAACAGCTAGACATGTCTAACCAGAAAGCAACCACATTTAGAAAAGAATCAGAGACCCTTAAAGTCGAGCTTAAAAAGGAGTTAGATCTTATGAGAACGAAATTGAAAACGATTGGCAATCTTAAGCTCGATTTGGATGCAAAGCAAAAGGCAATCGATGCTCTAAAAGAAGAGATTCAGAAACAACACAAAGTTACCCAAGAAATAGAACTTGAGGCGAAAAGAAATCGACAGAATGAAGAATCATCACTGAAGCGGGTCAAGTACATGGATGAAGAAAATTTGAGTTTAAGAAAAGAAGTCAGGTCACTACACAAGTCTTTGTACGATTTTGAGATGAAGTTGTCAAAACAAGATTTGCAGTACCAAAACCTCCAGGAGAAATTTGAAAATGCACACACAGAAAGAGCAATCCTGCAGAAAAAAAACCACAAACTGGACATTTCTACAGCGAGTCTTGAGAGAAAGGTTGTTGAAACCCAGACACTCCTGGAAAAGTCCCAGCAAGAGAATCAGTTTCTTAAGAATCAAGTGGAGCAGATGAAGATAAGGATGGCTGAAACGATTCAGATCGCCAAGGAAAGTAAAATAAAATTGGAAAAAGACCTCCAGCGTACACAAGAGGATTTTATGAAACTGAACATGCAGAGAGAAGACGCTGTGACAAAAAACAGAAGAGCCACAGAAGCACTTCACTCTAACGAGAGAAAAATTGGAATACAGGCTGATTTAATTCGCGAACAGGATTGTAAGATTATAGAGCTAACTAAGGAAGTTCTGCGACACCATGAGAATGCTCAGAAATTTAAAATGGTTAGAGCAACTTATTCTAAGGTGCAAAGGTTAGGGCTAGATGAAGAGAGAGGAGATATTATACTTCTCCCAGACACCGACAAGAAAACAGAAAAACTAAAAAGGTATCGAATTGAGAACCGCAGATTGTCCAAAAAACTGGAAGAGAAAGAGACAGAAATTAAGGATCTCAAGCTTGAGGAGCAGAAGCTGCATCATGTGGTGAAGAATCTCAAATCTAAGTTAGACTATCTGCCAGAAGATGCATTGCATGAAGTGCATGTGAGTCAGACCAAATTTAAAGCTCTCAGAAGACAGATAAAAGCCCAAGAAGCAGAGATTAGTGCATATGTAGCAAGAATAAAACTGCAAAATGCCACCAACGAAGAGTTGAAGAATAAACTTAAAGACATCTCATTATCAAAGAAAAACAGATTTCCACCCATTGAGTCAAAAAATATCGAACTGAAATCTGAGGACTCAGACCCAAAGTCTATGAAGAAACCCCGAAAAATTGTTTATCTACCGCCTCTTCAAATCAGTTCATTTGGAAGAGCAAAAATGTAAAAGGATGTGGTTGTTTATGTTTGACTGCCTCTGGGCTATCACAATGACGTCATTGAGCACGTCATTGTCTCACGTGGGCAATGACAGCGAGACCTGGAGGGGCATGGTTGGGAGGAACGGTCCCCCCGATCTGAACTCGAGCGGTGTTCTGTTGCTGGACTTCTGTGCTCGTCACGGATTGTCCATAACGAACACCATGTTCAGGCATAAGGGTGTCCATATGTGCACTTGGCACCAGGACACCCTAGGCCGCAGTTCGATGATAGACTTTGTCGTCGTTTCTGCGGCCGCATGTCTTGGACACTCGGGTGAAGAGAGGTACGGAGCTGTCCACTGACCACTATCTGGTGGTGAGTTGGCTCCGGTGGAGGGGGAGGATGCCGGTCAGACCTGGCAGGCCCAAACGTGTTGTGAGGGTCTGCTGGGAACGTCTGGCGGAATCCCCTGTGAGGCGGAGCTTTAACTCCCATCTCCGGCAGAACTTCGAAGACGTCCCGGGGGAGGTGGGGGACATCGAGTCTGAGTGGACCGTGTTCCATGCCTCCAGGCGGCAGAATACTTTGAAGACCTCCTCAATCCCACCAACATGCCTTCCATTAAGGAAGCTGAGCCTGGGGACTCTGGGTTGGGCTCTCCAATCTCTAGGGACAAGGTCGCCGAGGTGGTTAAAAAGCTCCTCAGTGGCATGGCCCTGGGGGTGGATGAGATCCGCCCAGAGTTCCTTAAGGTTTTGGATGTTGTAGGGTTGTGTTGGCTGACGCGACTCTGCAATATCGCATGGACATCGGCGGCAGTTCCTTTGGATTGGCAGATTGGGGTGGTGGTCCCCCTGTTCAAAAAGGGGGACCAGAGGGTGTGCTCCAATTATATGGGGCCATGGTCTTGAGCCGGAAAAAGGTAGAGTGCCTTCTCCGGGTCGGGGGGTTGTCCTGCCCCAAGTGGAGGAGTTCACTTGGGGCAGTGAACTCCGGGATCTTGTTCACGAATGAGGAAAGAAGGGAACAGGAGATCGACAGGCGGATCGGCGCAGCATCTATCGTGAGGCGGGCTGGATGGATGGATGCCTCTGATTGGTTGTTTCTAGATAGCACTGGGAGAAGGAAGAGGAAATAAAATTTTCCCATATTATCTCTCATGCCATAATTTCGCAACATAATGATAGTTTCAACAAATATGTTAAAAAATGCCAAGCTAACACTGTGGACTGGCTGCAGAGCAGAAAGGAGGCTGTTTTTTATAATCATTTTATTATGAATGTTTGAATTTTTGTCAGTAGTAAAAATATTGATAATTGTAAAAAGAGCAAAGACACAGAGAAATCCTAGATTCCCTGGAATGATGCTAACTAGCTTGTAAATGAACAAAGTGTCGCTCACCTGTTTTTTTTACTGGGACAGAGGTCAAAGGTTATGTTGGGATTGGAGCTGCTGCTGACTGACTCGCCTGTTGTTAATGTGGTAAAAGGTACAGGGACAAGTTAAATATGCGAATATCTTGGAATTTCTTTTCCTTCGTTCATTAAATGCCTGTGAAATGGAGGCAAACAACAGTCTGTAGCTAAGCTAACTATGCTAAATGATTGATAGTCTCACAGAGTCTACCCACCACTCTTGGAAAAAAACTGTGCTACAAATTGACTCTCATGTCTTTTTCTCTCTCTTTTTGTTGAAAACCTGACTTTATTATTTTTCTAGGCAGCATAGTAACTGCCACAGTCGTTCTGGGGCCTCATGCATGTGCGGTGCCATATTTTATGCACAAGTCGGCATGTATAAAAATTAATTGGTTTGATGCTTCTTGGTCTAAATAACAATGAATGAATAACAAACAACATAACATGCAGACAAAATAAAGAAAATAAAAATAAACGAATGTGAAAACTTCACTCGAATGTAAATAGTACTTTACCTCAGTTTTTGTCTCATAAAGGTGCAACGCATTGGTCCGTGCATTGAAGCGCATGAAATGCATCTATGGGGTCATTTCATTCTCACTAAAAAAAGTAAACGGGGTTGGATCAACAGATTAACTCCAGACAGGTTTGATTACTTTAAGGTGATCAAGGTGTGTACTGTACTGTAACAATCATTTAAACGCTATTGTTGATGTGAAGTTTGTCAAAGTTTGCTCATTTATTCTTTCAGTATATTTTATTTAGTCAACAAGTTATTTTTCTCCTGGCATTTATTGCAGTTTAAGTTATTCTATGCAGCTCTTGACTTTGTAGTTACCATAGCCACCAGTGACCGTCAGCTCACCCCTCTGCCCCTTTGCTGCTGGCAGGTAGTGGGATCAGCTCTGTGTTTCTCTGTTTAATTGTTCTGTTTCTCTGTAGTTAGTATACATTTATTGCAGAAGTAGCTGGACTGATGTAAACCGCCAACTTGACTGTTCAGTATGCTCCCATTTTTTTTTAAATTAAAATGAACATTTCAGTTGCCAATTGTGTGATAGTCTTTGAATTTTTAATACATTAATTGTGGCATCATTTCTTCTTTTTATATTTTACAAAGAATCAAGAAAATTATGGACAACCCTGAGCATCCTCTTCATGAGACTGTCACAGAAAAACAGTGTCTTCAGTCAGAGGCTCCTTCAGTTTCGCTGTGGAACAGACGGCTACAAGAAATCCCGCCCTCGCCATCTACTCCTTAAAGAATCTTGAAAGATTTAAATTAGAAAAGCATTTATTTTTCCATTTGGGATCAATGACGTATGCTTGCGTTTTAATATGTATTGTTGTAACGTCTCTAAGTGTCCACGCGGGGGCAGAGTGACTCCAATTAACTCAACTCAGTCAGGGGAGAGAAACTACAGCGTGTTTTAATGGTCAAGCCGGAGAGGGCAAAAAAAAAAAAAAAAAGTCAATGAATCTTTCACTTAATTTAGCAGGAAGTTTTTTATAGGTGCATATGCATTTGCGCATTTTTGGTTGTATTTTGTGCACCTCGTTGCCCTCTCATGCATGCTGTGGCGTCTAAACATTTACTTAAAAGGTGGTGGGGAGGGGGTGAGGGACTCCCCACTTTGCGTCACATTCAGACTTCTCCTGACGCTCATTTACTCCAACCACCTCCAGCCTGCTGACAATACCGAAAACAAACCCAAAGAGCGCGTCCGCCTAATCGGCTGAAGGCTCGGGGAAGATCTGTCCGATGATTAGCCCTCTCCGACAGACGGGGATTAAAGCTGCTGGCCTCTAATTATTATAAAGCATTCGTCAGCACATTTCTCCACCCATTTCAGGGGCCGGCAGTAAAGCGGAGGCGGGGAGTGTGGATGTCCTGTTAGGTGCCTGGAGCCGACCAACGTCGGGGGACGCAGGAACTGGGAAATCCTCCCGAGGCAAGTCCCACGACGCAGACACGCCACGCTCCGCTCCGCTCCCTCCCTCCTTCCCTCCCCACGCTGGCATCCTGTGCTTTTCGGCTCAAGATGGCGGTGCAGGCAGCAGAAAAGGACGGAATAGTGAGTATTCCCAAAGCCACATCAGCGAGAGAAACCGTAGGTGGAAGGAATGGGGGGTGTGGGAGGAGGGATTGCGTTCATTTGTGCTTTCGGTGGGGGTTGCTAGGTAATGCGCGTCGTTATCTGGACGTGGAAGGGCTGTAAACGTGGAGCAGAGCGCAAAAAACTAGAGGAGGGTGGGTTTATGAGGGTGGTAGGGGGGAGGGGGGGGGGCCTCCTCTTTCATCCAACTATCATCCCATGCGTGGGGCTAGGGGGAGGAAATGAGGAGATCCAGCCCGGCGTGCCTTCACCCTACGCCGCACGGTGCTCAACACGCAATCAGCTCCCTAAACCTGCCAGATCGTCATTGTTGCGAACCGCGTAGAGCGAGGCCACAACAATTATCAATTATTGATCACACAGGCCCGCATCCTCACGGTGGGTCTCTGACCTCGGTCCTGCTTGCGTATCGGCTCCTGATTTGTGTCCTGTGTATCCTTTCAAGAACATGGACGGGGATCACACGCTGAACGACTCACTGGAGAACCCCGGTCTGATCTCACCCGACAAGGAGGACTTATCCCGTCTTTTGGTAAGAAATCTCTCCCCCCCCCGCACGTCCGTTCCCCCCCCCCCCGTACCATTGTTTGAGTCGGGCTTTGAAGAGTGTATCATCATACCCCAGTGTTTGATTTATGTATTTGTTTGGGTGGGGGTGGGGGGTGTTGTGCGCAGACGGTGCCTTTCTGCGGGCGCATCCGCGGCGGAATGCGACCGGGGAAGAAGATCATAGTGATGGGCATCGTCGATCTGGAGCCACACAGGTGAGATAAGGGCCTCACGAAGCGGCAGGCTCAGTCCAACCTCTGCATATCTATAATACTCTGAATACAAGTCTGATTGATGTCTAAGATAAAATCCTTTTTTTTTTCTTCTTCTTCACTTTGTCAAACTTGTACATCCACTTCATGAGGGCAGTGGAGCTTTAAATGTGCAGAGACGGGGCGTTTCCTCACCAGCAGGAAGAACAGAAAAGAGGGGGTGTGGGGGAGCTGTAGGGGAAAATATGAGGAATAAGAATCCCCAGTGAGGCAGAATTTGTTTGGGTGTGTCTTTTACCCTTCATGGAGACTTGTGTTGAATTTGAAGGGGGGGGGGGGAATCCTCCCCATGACCTCATCTTTCCTGCTGCTGGCAGAGAATTCAGAGTCCAAAGTTCATGTGAAAAATAAGAGCTGCTCCAACAGGCTGTCTTTGTTTCGCTTTTTTCTTCTTTTTATTTTTTGCTGTGTCTTGGAAAGTTTGCAGCAAGGATGAGGTGCTTGAGTATGTATGAGCTGCACAGCTGCAGGGGAGGGAGGACAAACAGAAACTGCAGCATGAGGGATTATGCATAATTAACACACACACTCACGGTTTGCTCTTAGAGAGCAACAGCAGAATTATTCATATGTCTCATCCCAGATTAGCTGCAGACGTGGACACGTTTGTTGCCCCCAATGGTGACGATGAGTAAAAAGCCTAGAGACGAGTCCATCTTTTATTGAAGTGGTCTAATTGCATTCAGTGTGAGAAACATATGTTAAGTAATTGTTTAGCATGTTTTCACAGGGAATAAATATGACGTGACACCTAGAGCCATTTCCTTAAATGGGGAGCGTAAGGGAAGACGTTGGATAACCTGGAAAGATTAAAAACAAAATAAGTTGGCACCTTCTTTAGCAGAGGTGCCAACATAATAGTAAATTTTTGGCTCTACTTTCCGACTCCAACATGTTTTATTGTCTCCTCAGCTTCGACGTCAGCCTGACCTGCGGACGGGATTCGGAAAAGGATGACCCGCCGTTCGACGTGGCCCTGAAACTCACCGCTAGCTTCGGCAACCGGCAGTTTCTGCGGCGCGCCCGCGTCTCAGGGAAATGGACGGATGAGGAAGCTTCCACCGCCTACTTCCCTTTCATCCCTGACCAGCCTTTTAGGGTAAGAGCTTCTTTGCTGTTAGTATCTCAACATAAGAAGAGGTGGTCCCTGAGATCTGCCAGGTCTTTACCAAACTTGGAAGTCAGGGGATCGAACACCAGAACCAAAGACCAAGACAGAATTTAGGGAGCTGATGTGCTGACATCACAAAATGACAATTGTTCCTTTTTAGACTCCTAAAGACTGAAATTGAACAATTTACATCTGACATACCCTGACTTTTATAAATTAAAATCGGATCTTTTTTTTCAAATCATTGAACGAATCGCACAAAAACATTAGCAGGTAGTTCAAACAACACTCTTCAGTGTGGAAGTGGAAAGAAGACCCTTCTGTACCAGTGAAGTGTTTAAAAACATGAGGAATCATGAAGGCTGTTGAACGCTTCCTGGAAGGAAGATGAATTTTATATTTAAAAACAACTGAACTGGTTGCTCAGCTGGAGGACGGGAAGCGCCTGTTATTATGCAAATTATGTAGGAAAGGAATGAAGACGGGTCGACGTCACCCTCCTGTCAAGCCCTTTAGGCAACAGCAGGTAACAGGATGTAGAATCTACTAAAGTGAAGTTGCCAGGTTTCATATACTTTTGAGGAATCCAGTTGTATTAGTCAGCAAACTGGATAAAGAAATGTTGGTGGTGTTTTGGAAATCTCACCGTAAATTCCACGGTCTCCTCCTGACTCTGCATTTGAGTAGACAGAGACTTATGTTGGCTAAAAACGGTAGAAACATTCAGTGGTATCGGACAAAATTGGTCATTTCTGTTGATTTCCTATCAAAATCAGTGATCAAAAATCGTCTGGAAGACCTTTGATCGGTGCAGCTTTAATACACAAGGCCATCCTCAGTCCTTGCAGCGTTAAAACCGAAACAAACGGCAGAAACCCCGCGCGCCGTCACGTGTGTCTAATGTTAACACAACCTGCATGTGTGCAGTGGTGTGTTTACAAAAACAGGCATCAGCTGCTCACATATAGGATGAAGTCAGTGCCGGGGGGGGGCGGAGAGAGAGAGAGAGAGAAAAGAGGGACGCTTCGGGTTGAACAGCTGTGACTCATCACTGCTAGACACGAGGGCCCGGATGCTCATTCACATTCCGCTCTAATAAATTATGAATCGCGATCAGCCAGAAATAGTTTGAGTTTAAAGTTATCCTGGACTTCCACGTTAATATGCGTTGTGTCTGGGCGTCCTTTCTGCCTCTCGCTGCCGTCTCTGTGATAAGGCGATCGTTGCTCGTGGTGGGTGCGCAGTCAGTCAGGAGCTGGGGCCTGGAGATTACAGCTTTTTGTTTGAAACAAAGTGGAGGCATGTGGACAGACACATGATGATCTGTGGTTTTTACAGTGAAAAGGCTTCCCCCCCCCCACCCCCCACCCCCCCTCCCCTGCTGATCTCTTTATGGAAACAGGCCTGTTATTGGCAGGGAAAGCTTCCTGCGGTCTAAGGAGTGGGTGGATGTCTTACCAGTGTGGTTTATGTGTTTATTACTGTATTTGGTCAAAAGTTGAACTTGCCGTGATCGGGAGCATGCTTCGGGTCAAACTGAACAAGTGGGGCGAGGGGGAAGCACTAATGGGTCCAAAAACCTGGCCCTGTTTATAAAATGAAATTAAAAATTTTACTGAATAAACCAACTGGGGAAAAAAAAGTGTAAGAAACGAGGATTGCTTAATTACTTTTCTAATGACGAATGTGTAAAATCTGTTATAAAAATAGCTGTAAAACCATAGTCAAAAGCTGATGCAATATCTCTCTCTGGCTAACGCATTAATTATTTTCCGGTGCAATAAGCAGCATATAATGAAGTCGGGTTTTTTTTTTCTCATTTGTCCCTTTGAAAGCACAAACTCTTGAATGGATTTTAACTGAGATTTTATGCTGTAGACAAAGAGAAAGCAGCCCAGCTTTGTGAAATGAAGGGAAAATTGTACATGATTTTTTTTAATTTAAATAGTAATAAATAATAATAAAATCTTAAAAAGGTTAGTGGGTTATATCTCTACCATCTCTGCACATTTAGAGACTAAAAATAGTCTCCATTCTTCTGTGCAAAATCCCTGGAGCTCAGTTAGTTAGGGTGGAGTGTATGTGAATGACAAATCTTAAATCTAGCCGCACACTCAAAGTCAAATGTGAGTTTGTGCTTTGACTAGACCGTTCAGTAACCTTAATATACTTTAATCTAAACCATTCCGTCGTAGCGTTAGGTGCATGTTTAGGATCACTGCTTTGCTAATTTCAGCTTTTGTTTCACAAGTTCCACTGGCAGATTTTTTTTCACTTGCAAGACATTTTTCCCCCGTTATAAATGAAATAATCTGCCAGTGAAACCTCACTTTAAGATATATATATACTGTATATATTATGAAATTATTTGCTTAAAACAAGCTCCTATATCTTGTGTACAATGATATTTTCACTAGGAAAAAACAAAAATACTTGATGACATTAAATTAATAAATTTTTTTTTTTGCTGTGAATTTTATGGTCGCTACATGACAAACTGGAAATGGTTAAGGGATAGATAGACTGAATAAGCTGTTGAAAATGGGGGGCTGGAGGACGGGAGAAAAGTTAATGAAACAAATAAATTTTGTCCCAAGTTACATTTTTATTGCAACCTGCTTTTTGAGTCTGAATCTTTTCAGTTATTTTTCTTCCGGCTGAAAATGTAACTTGCTAAATTAAAACGCGTGTCTTTTTTTTTTTTTTGAGGTCTTCTGCCCCTGCTTTCCTTTATTTTATCTGCCTCCTTTCTCTCCTTCCCTCCCTGCAGATTGAGATCCACTGTGAGCACCAGCGCTTCCGGATATTCGTGGACGGACACCAGCTCTTTGACTTTTATCACAAAGTAAAATCCTTGCCCTCAATCGACACAGTACGGATACAAGGAGACCTACAGATCACCAAGCTCGGTTAACGCTCCCTGCTCTTCCCACTCGCAGGAGATCTGCTTTTGCGTGTGTGTGTGTGTGTGTGTGAAGCAAAGACTTGATCACAAATGACCACGCGCACACACACTAGCGCTTTACATCGTCCCCGGTAAGCCGTCATGCAGCGCTGCAGCATTCCATGTTGGGGGTGAAAAAGCTCTCTGTTTAGGTGAGGATATAACGTGTTTCTGCTAAGTTTTTTTTCTTTTTTTTGTTTTGAACTTTATATCCAGTCACTAATTTAAGCACTAAAACCCTCGTAAGTAAAAGCAAACCTCTGAAATTAAAAGATTGTTTGCGAGGAAAATTTGAGTTCAAGATTGGAAAATTTACTGTTTGTTTGGATTATGACCAAACAAGCTTTCAAGGATTCTTTAATAGAAATTATACTTCAGATGAAAACAAATAAATCTGCTCATATTGTTCAACAGTCAAAGCAAATTTACCAGTAACTGCTGCACAATGGGTTTTACTCCAGATAAAAATGATGTCAGGAATATCACAGTTTTGTTTTTTTTTCCCTGTATGTTTGGTTTCCATTTGTTTCAAAGCTCAGAGATGTCAATTCAGTTCAAATTTAAAGTCTTATTACTGCAGAACTAAAACTTTCCGGCCTATTTGCTACTTTCCGCCGTTGCACTTTCAACTCTTGTGCTCTCCGTGAGGTTTATCCTAGTTTGCGTGATGATGTGCTGCAGCCTCCCCGACCGGAATACCTAAAAACCAGGATTATATCGAGACGGCCCATATTGCTGTGTGCTGCGTTGGCAGGCGGATTTCTGGCGACTCCTGCAGATGGAAAGCAGAAAATCGTGTTGAAATGACTTATTTTGTGTAATTGGCTTAACTTCAAGAAAATCCTTCAAACCTGAAAGAAGGGCCACGTCATTGGCGCTACTTTGAATGTACGGCGTGCATGTTTCCATGGTCGTGCAGACGACACAGCGATGTACATAATTCATTTGAAACGTTTAATAGTTCAGCTGTTTTTGCAGTGTGGATGTCGAGGTCACAGTTCAGGAACGTGTGTGTGTGCTTTTTATTTGTGTTTTCTGAATCGTTCCACAGCAGCTCATAGCGAGGCAGAGCTTTATTGTCACCAGCAGCTCCTTCTAAAGTCTTACTAGTAACAATGCGATGCACCAGTCTGTCACTATGACTGTTCCACTGAAGAACCCTTTTTTTTCCCCCTCGGTTATGACAATTCTGCACTAATTGTCGTAGTAAAACTGCTAAAAGTCGTACTTCCCGTTGGTGCTGCGATTGCTCCTCGTCCAGTGTTAACATTTTTACAGGGCTGTAAGTTCCTGCTGAAGCTCCATAAGATGAAATGTACTAAAGTTTCACAGAGAAAGCGAAGGCTGTGGGTTGCCAAGTTGGGGTATGCTGATTAAAATATAGCATATTTTATCAACCGCCATGTTACTGGGTGGTCGATTAAGTTTGTCGAGTATTACTTTAAAAAAATATTCAGCATTGATGTTGCATCCAGTTTCTCTGAATTCAGAACATGTATCTGGAAATTACATCAAAATTTGTTGAATTGTTAACTGTTATTAGCAAATAATGCAATTATCTCACATCAGTGTGCTTTAACACTAAAGAGACGTGTTCACAAGCCGATATCGCAGACTGCTGGGTTTGTGGTTGGGTTTAATGTAATGCAAAAACAGTTTCTTGCTGCAATGTTTACTATATTTATTTGGCTATTGAAGTTGGGGCTGTTGGACACCTCCAGCTTTGTAAAGACATCAAGGGGCGTTCTTGTTATAATGAACTAGCTGAAACGTTTTTTGGGTTTTTTTTCATAATCTTGCTCTAATGTCATGAAATAGATAATTGTAACTTTAAATAACCAGTCACAAAGCCCAATTTTTGCTGTGGATAGACTAAAACTGATAGTCTAGAAGAAAAATTGCCACTGATTGGTGACATTGATCTAGGCTGAACCTGTCTCAGGCCTTCTACACACGTAGCCAGGTCTTTATAAAAACAAACGTCTCCGTCACATTGTTTAAAAAAAAAAAAATTGTACACATGAAATCTGTTTCTGAAAAGTTTTCATCCACATTAACTTGCATAAATACGTCTCTGAGTGTTGTTTTAAACATGCCAGACCCACAGAGGGCGGTCTAGTGCTAAGCTATAACCAATGTCAGCCAATCATTTTGATTGATTGGCTGATTGCTCGAGAACAACTTCCTGTTGGGGATTAAACATGGCGCCAGGAGGTATATTTTTGTTTTTGTGGAGAGGTTGAACTGCTTTTAAATCGTATTAGAAAGTGACGTTAAAAAACACAAAGCGATGTTGATTGGGAATCATTTCAAAGTGAGCATGTGGCTATGTTGGCTCATGAATACGCAGGACTCCAAGTCTCATGTACACACGGAAAGACAAATATGGAGGTCTTTTTTAAACATAGACTTTGGTCTGAATTTATATAAATGCGTGACTTTAGTGATATTAAACAGTTTTTGTGAGGGAGAAAGGCCAAAATGAATAAAAAATGTTGTTTTCCTTGATATCTGGCTACGTGTGGACTAGGCCTAAAATTCAAACAAAACTAAAGAACAATGGTTTGTTTGTTTTTTTTTCTTGTGAAGGATATTTTCAGGAAAATTTTGTAGAAAGAAATTTGACCTCGGACACCGTCCGGTGTACTCCACGTTGATCACAAAGAGTTCAAAGGTTTTTCTGTCGTCGCTGCTGTGAACCTGGAGTAAGCCATGACATCTGTGCCCTCGGCGGCGCGCTGACTTCACCGCCTAGAACTTCATCCGCCATATCGCTTTTTACACGTTTTCTTTTTCTCCTCATGCCGCATCCATCAAAATCTCTCTGTGTGCACCAACTGTTCGTTCCCTCCCTACTGTAGCAATAAATAACGTTGCTGCTGTGTGAGCGAAGGCTGGTCTGAGGCAGAGCGCCTCTTTGAACCGGGTCTTCCTGAGTTCAGTCCTCGTTCTTCGCTGGCAGGCGTTTCGTTTATTTCGGACACAAACGGAAGACGCGCGCGGTGTGGTATGCGAGTGTGCTGAGAGGTCAGATCAGATCTGTACATGATGTGTAAATGTGCATTGATGGTGTTTGGTATACTCCCTTGTGGTTTTTTTTAGGTTTCCGAACAGTGACTATTGCTACTGCCGCAACATGTTGATATGGTCTTACGTGACGAGTGAGAGTGACTCGGTGCTGGTGGTAGATGTGTGTTCAGTTCAGTGTCATGTTTTTGGTCCTCGGCTGTTTGCAGAGTTGACTGCTGCAGGAATTATGGGGGAGGGAGATAAACAATTGAGAAATTATAGCTCTGTGTTTATGTAAAGCTTTCTCAGCTGGGACTCTCTGCGCCTGTCATAATTGGTCATTTGCAAGTTCGTTTTTTTTTTTTTTGGTGTTTTTCTTTTTTCTTTTTTTTTAGTGGGTTGTACTAGGCCCGGGTCTAAATCAGATCCTTACGGTATAACGTTGCCAGAACCAAAGCCTTTTAAGATAAAAACAAATGCATAACATTCTATGGTTGCTTTTATTTAACACCATAAAAGTTCCTACTGCTGCTAAAATAGTTTAGCATATTACAAGTTTAATAACATCTATGATAATTTTTCGTTACACTGATTTCAAAACAAAGACCTGAGCAAAACTGCGACTCCTGAAATCAATGCTGATCTTGGTTGGATGGCTCTTTTTGGGTAGGATTGTCAGTCTTAAAGGAGGCTTATTGTGCAAAATTTGTATTCTGCACTTTTTTGTATTTCCGTTCCGAGTTTCTACTGCTTCTAAAAATAGCACAATTGCTTGGTGGGGAAAAAAATCCACACAGATGTTTTTTGGTGTCTGGAAATATAACCCGTTTCAAAGTCCTTCACAGAGTAACGATGCAAATCAGCAGGAACTGCGCCTCACCTAGTAACCCAAGCCGAACTCCAGCACGTTGGTCAGCTGGTTTTACTTCTGTGTGCACTGTACAATGGCTGCTGGAGAGGTTTGTTGTTGACTCACCATTCAGACACCAGTTGCTGCATTCTTGTTGGTTGCGCAGGAGGCTCTACTAATGCTTTTCAAAGATGTACGGTTGTATAATTACGCATTTGTTTTGTTATTTTCACGCTGGAGGGCGTGGCCAGCAGCAGCTCATTTGGATTTAAAGTGACAAGAGGCCCTAAAACGTCTCATTCTGAAAACTGACCAGACAGAAAAACGTAAGCAAAAAAATATAAACATGTTTTTTTGGGGTTTTTTTTAATAGACCTATCCTAACCTGGTCACATAATAAGTCACCTATAAGTGTTAATCAACGCTTCTTTGTTTGCTCCACTGTCACTGTATAAAGGTATTTCTACGCAGTAGAAACAAGAAAACAAATGACTGTGTGCAACAACAGGTGTGAGAGGGGCAGCAGCTCCGTCACAGCCAAACCCAACTGTTGCACCGTCTTGACCATCTCGTTGAAAAGAAAAACGTGAAACTGTTACGAATGGTATTCAGAAAACTTTAGCGGGTTTTTTTTTTTATTTGTTTCTTTTTAAAACCTTGACCCCGGTATCCATGCCATGCCTAGGTTGTAACCATGTCTGCTCGTATGTTCCTCCTTTGTTCCGTTGCACTTTAACCCCACCTTTGAGAGTCCCGGTTTGGTACGTGCGCTCAGAAAGCTTCTGTTCTGTACTTGTTGATCTCCTTATGATCCCATGAATCCTCTACAAAGTCATTTAAAGTAAACTCCATTTCCCAGATAACTCTGGGAAATGTTTTTTTTATTTATTTATTTATTTTTTTTTACTCCAGACTGTTCCATTATTTGCTCTACAAACCCATTTAAAATGGAAAAATGTAACCGAAGAACTGAATGTCTCTCTCTTTCTGATTGTAACCGGTTTAAACACAACCCGGCTCCTACTGCCGCCAGAATTTATTCCCAGCTGTGTTCAAGTAAGAAAATCCACATCTTATTTTGAAAGCTCCCAGTTGATACGTGTGCTACCCTATTTTTATTTATTTATTTTTTAAGATGTAGGTACTGGTGGGTGTGGCCTCAGGGGATTCATTTTGTACATTTTATGAATGAGTTATGAGGCATAAATATGTGCGTGGCTCGTAAACGTAACTGTTGCCCCTCCCAACCCCCCAGTTTCTGGTTTGGTCTAGCATGCTGTTCATTTTCTCTTCATCATTTAGTGTTTGTTGAGGCTGTTTACAGAAAAGTATGAATAGAAATGTTCTGTTCCAGTACACGCCTTGATTGCAAGCTAAAGGATTAGGAAGAAGAAATGCCAACTATTTCAATATCTAATTGCTAATATTTATTTATTTTTTTCCCTTCCAGTTGGAACAACGTCCTAAAAGTGCGAGAAACTAAAACGGCTGTTGTGTGAAATACTCCATCCCATTTATTTACAAAGTGTCCTAGTAGAAGTAGGCCGATCTCTTTCTAATGTGTTGTGTGGTTGTACAGGTCATTTTCTAATAATTTATTGTAACCTGCAGGATCAGTGAGCCTGCTCTATGACGCTGTCTAAATAAAGGCATATTGAGAGTCACAGTTTCCAATTTTGTGCAAACTTTACATTTCTTCCCCGGGGGCGGGGCAGGGGGCGGGGCTTACACTTTGCCATTAACCAACAGGTCTACAGAGTTGGATCGTCTCCAGTTGGTTTAGCTGTCGGATTATTTGTCATGGCGGTTCTTGGAGCCGCTGTCCGAGTGTGTCGTTATAGAAATCACAACATGGAGCAATCCTGAAAATACGTGAGGGAAAAAAAAAATTATTCATCTTATTAGTCGGTCAACTTTGCTGATGAATAAACTTTAAATATGACTGGAAAATAGACGGGAATCAAAAGGGCAATAGACTGCGTAGGTCTGGTGGTTTTAGCTTCGAGTCTCTTCGCTTACGTACCCAATATCAGAACCAGAAGTAAAGTTCAGCCGTCTTCCTCACATCTGCTTATTTATAAGTTCCATAATGGATTAAAAGATGTCGATGTGATTGATGGTAACTCTGAAAGAGGTGTGCTGGTTTCTGCCAAGTGCTGGATCTGTTCTGTTCTGTAAAACAGAAGTCATTTATTATTCTCTGAAAACCAAATTTGAAATTTGGCCCCCCCACCTTTCCACAAGGCATGTTTGACACAAAACAACAACAAAAAAAAAAAAAAAACACTGAACAGCATCATGATTTGCTTTTCGTGTGGAAGTATTTGTCAAGGTGGCTGAGAACATGAAAATGTTGGGACAGTTTGAACTCAAAAATGCCTGTTGGAAACCTGAAGTAAAAGGCATTTTATTTTATTTTTGTGAAATTAAGTACACATCCAAAACAACTGAATAATGTGTCTAATCTTTATAAACTATTTGGAGGTGAGTTTTTTTTGTTGTTTTTTTTAGAGGAAAATTAAAGTTTGGGAATGTTTAAGCCAGAGAGAAGAAATGAGTTCCTCAAACAAAATCCGAGGTCACCTGAAAACACCTGTGGGCTAAAGATGTACTCACAATCTGATCAATCTGAACTTTTGCTTGGTAGAGAAGTCCAATACTGCCACATCAAGATGTGCGATGCCAAAAAAAAATTCTCCATAACATTATAGCTCTGCCTTAAACGTGAATGAAATGACTGAACTCAGGTAAAGCATCTTCAGTGTCCTAATGAAGCGTTTTACAAGTCTGTCATTTCTTTTCATTTAAACACCGGTGTCCAAACTTTTTGCCCCGGGTGCCAAAACTGGCAAATTTGAACTCCTGGCCAGGCACAAAGTTTGTTTTGGGGAAGAAGAAGAAGAAAAAAAAAGCAAAACTGAGTTTATTTTTGCATTTAAACTCAAATGCAAAAATTAGAAAAAAGCAGCCCACTGTCAGGACTTGTCGTTTACGTCCTCACAGCTGCTGAGTGGCCTACACCAAGCCCTAATCATTTGCATCCCGGTTGCACTGGATAAGCATCTCAAAACAGAGAACATTTCAACCCTGTACGCAAAGGTAAATGTCTTCACCGGCCGGCCACAAGAGCAAGCAAATGAAACGGCTGGCGAGGAGTACGGCAAAGTCCTGGTGACAATTGGAGAACAGCAAAAAAAAAAAACCTGAGGAAGCATTTTAGTTTTAAGTATTTAAAGGAAATGATAAATGTTGAAGAGGGAAAAAAAGTCTGTGAATAATAAAATCAAAATGGCACCAACACAAGACTTATCCGCTTGAAACATTATATTTTAGAATAACAAATAAAGTATTTTTCTTTATATAAACGCCCTGACATGCACGCGATGTTTGTGACATTTATCAAACCTGTGGAGGAAGAAAACGCGGCAGTTTCTTCAATGTGTTTTTTTTTGTTGCCAATTTCTTCTGTAAATACTCAACAGAATTTCGAAATTCTTCATCTTTAGTTTCGTTTCTTTATTTGCCTGTACCTCAGCTTTAATTCTGTAATGGAAGAGAGAGAGAAAGAAAAGAAGAAGAAAAAAAAACATCACAGAAAGCATCCACCATTTTATTTTCTTCCAAGTGACCCTAATAGCTTTCTCCTTTGTACAAGCTCAAAAAATGACAAAAAGAAAGAAAGAAGAAACCAGGTCGACCTATTCCAGTCTAGTCTATTTCTTAAGTAACTCAAAAGACTATTTCTGATTGTATAAAAACCAAACGGCATCACAGAAAGCCGTCATAGTCCTCCTGAGCAACAAGGGGCGCTACAGAACTACATTTTTTAATATATATATATTTATTTTATAAGCCAGTATGAAAAGACAAAAGATTAATTAAATTACTTTGATTCGGTTAGACGGGGAACTCATTTTCGGTTCAAAGGGACTAGTTTCTTTTTCATTTCCCCTCCCTGCGGCATCCTTCTTGTTTGCTGGCTGTGTGTGTTTTTTCCCCCCCGGGTGGTTCCGTCATGTCGGGGATGCAGCAGCTCAGGCTGCTGGTCAGCGAGCGGCTAACGGCGGCTGCAGAGGAAATCTTCGGGCTCGTTGAGAGGACAATCACGGAGTACCAGGAGGAGGTGGTCCGCTCCAAGAGAGAAATCATCCAGCTGAGGCAGCAGATCGAGCAGCTGACCGTCTTACAGCCCCGAGTGTCTTTGTTCAAAGGAGGTTGGTAGCGACGCCGTCGAAGCAGCCTTCCAGCTGTTGCTAAGTAACCGAGAGGAAAAAAAGAAGTAGAAGAAGAAGAAACAGCCACTTTGCGGCCATATGAGCAACATCCGCAGTAATTAAGTTTAAGAAAATGGGCTGTAAAACATAGCTAAACACAGTTAAACTGTATCAAGAAGCACATAGAAATTTTACTGAACTTTTACACTTGTAGGTCAGTTATTCTATCTATCCATCCATCCATCCATCCATCCATCCATCTATCTTGCAAATAAGCTTTAGAGGGGGCCTATTCTGTAAAATTGACATTTTGCTGGTTTCGTTTTTATACTTCCATCTGGGTCTCTACTGCATCTACAAATAGCCCAAGCGCTTAAAAAAAACATCCAGCTGTATATATTTATATATAAATTGCAATAAATGTTTTCGGTGGTCTGGAAAGCTAACTGTTTCAAAATCCTCCTGATTGTTGAGTTTCACTGCTAGCAACCTAGCAGTTACCTATAGCAACCCAAGCGGAGCTCCAGCACACTTGGTCAGCTAGTTTTATGTTCTTTACAATGGCTGCTGGAAATCAAGTGTTTTGCTGTTGAGGTATCATCCGGAAACCACTTGGTGCATTCTTGTTGGACGTGCAAGAGGCTCCACTTCTGCTTTTCAAAAATGCATAGTTGTATATTTGCGCATCTGCCTGTGTGAATGTTAAATTGGGAGGCTTGGCCAGCAGCAGTAGCTGATTATTTGGATTTAAAGTGACAATAGTCCCTAAAAGAGCTCATTCTGAAAGGAGCTCAAAAAAGGTAGTACTGTGCAGATTAAAATCTCATCATCTAAGAATGACTTTGTACAAAAAAAATGTAATAAACAAGTTTTGTACAGCCTGTAGACCTCTTCTAACATGTCCAAGGAAGCATTATAGATCACCATTAAGTTGGTGCTAAACATATTTTCCATTAGGCTCATATTTCTATATTAAAATATATTTTTTTATTAGTCCAATATAACATTCAAATCTAAAATGTCATCTTGTCATTAGCTGCTATCAGGGCTGGGTGACATGGACTTAGAATTTTGGCACAATATTTTACGGTACTATTGTGATAGCAATTAAAATAACAATAAAAACTATTTATCACGACTTTCTAAGATAACTGTATGTCTGTGACTGCAAGGAGCAGCATTCATAGCGCCATGGACACTGTTCTTGAAAAACATACCTATCAGAAATAAGCCTCTTCAAATTTATGAATGTACAGATATTTATTATTGTTCTTGTGGACAAAGCAGTGGAGACAATAGTTAAAGTAACAGTTTAGTAAATGTGTTTTAACATTAACCGAAACTTATTGAGACAATGAAACAAGCTTTGCATCATGATAGGATTTTGTTTTTTATTACGATAACCGATTTAAACGATGCAGTAAAAGCCAACTCCTAGCTGCAAGTGGAAAATCATCACAATTAACACAAACAAAGGCTTTAAAGCTTACGTCTGTGTGTAGTTAATATACATAATGTGTTTTACTTTGCGAATTGGTACATATAGTCCCTCGTTTGCATGTTTTCTGTCTCCTAGATGTCGAGTCAGTGTCAGAGAACCAAAGCCAGCCCCCAGCAGAGGAACAAAAGGAAGGTGGAGACCATCAGCAGGTTAAAGAGGAGCAGCTGGACGTCTGCATCATCCCAGACGTGGACACCGATTCTTCTGACGACATAAAAGTTTCTCCTTTCGAATCAGAGACGACCCCTCACGTCGACCCCCACCTGTTACCAAGCGTCAGCTCCATAACCGTGACTCTGAACAGCGGCGACGAGGGAAAATGGATTCGGAATTTTGGCGGGGGCTCGTCGCATTGCGGTCCAAGTCGCGGCCTCGTTTCCCTCGTGCAGCCGGAGCACTTCCTGGACAGCAAGTCCTGCCGTCTCTGCGGCGTGTCCTTCATCAGGGACTGCGACCTGATCAGGCACGTGGACGAGTCCCACGCGGGGCAGAAGGCCTTCAAGTGCTTCGAATGTCACAAGGAGTTCGCCCGGAAAGACAGCTTGACTTTGCATCTGAGGGTCCACACGGGCGAGAAGCCGCACAGGTGTCCCTTCTGCGGGAAGTTCTTCACCCAGACCTCAAACCTCAGGGTTCACATGAGGAAGCACACGGGCGAGAAGCCGTACTTCTGCAGCTCGTGTGGCAAAATGGTGGCACACTCGTATCACCTGAAAACATGCTCCAGGCGGTCTTCAGTCACGATGGACGTTAGTGGACATTAGAGGTCTTCTAACTGAATCCTGGGTAATAAAAAAAACTTACACTGCAAACTTGAGTTTGCACAGAAAAGCCTTGGAATCACGTTGTATTATGGAAGCTTTCTTCTGATCAGATACAGATGCTATAGATGCAGACTATTTATTATTTTTATATATTATTATTTGTGTTATTATTGTCATAGACGTCTTTTGGAATCACGTGAAACTTTTTTAACCCATAAAGCTTAATGTTTAACTCTTCAAGTTTGATTTGAGTAGTTCTACCCCTGCTTATTGGGATGTATCTGTCAATAAAGAACAACTGTGAGATTTAGTACGTATTGAGTCTTTTTTTTGGGATAGTTCATTATTTGGCCCCTGAACTGTGTTTATTTTATGTCCGATTGTACTGAGCTCTTAAATGCAACCACCTTTTTTCATGTATAGTAGTTACCTTTAGCACTTTGGAAAATGATGAGTTTAGAGAACGAAAACATGCAGGACTGACTTTGGACACCACTGAGCATCCTTTTGCTAATGTCTTGGAAATTCAGGCTAAGAGCTACAGCTAACTTTAGCAGCAATGTTTCACTAACATTTGGGGTTGCTGGCTAACTGCTACAGCTTTTCCAGGAATTCTTTTTGGTAAAGTTTCATGAATTTAGGCTAAAAGTTGCAACTAACTTTTCCAGTAATCCTTCGCTAACGTTTCGAGGGTGCTGGCTAAAAGTTACAGCTAACCTTTCCAGTAACTTTCCACTGACATTTAGTTGTCTCAAGGTAACAACTAACTTTTGCGGTAGTATATTGCTAACATTCAGGGGATTTTTAAAAGTTACGGGTCACTTTTGCAGTGTCAGTCTTCAGATTTATATAATATGCTAACTTAAATTATGCCACTGTGATTCAAGGAGGGTGCATCTGAATAAATAGGAAATTAACAAATGTTTGTCAGAAATTGAATTCAATAATGAAAACTCTTATTGTATACAGATTCATTATACACCCCCTGATATACTTCAACCATAATTCCTGCTCATTCTGATTGCTATGGCTTCATGCTACCATCTGCTGTAAGCTTTACACAAAAGGTGATTTCAGTTTTCAGAAGGGCGTGGCGTGTGATCAGATTGCCAAAAGTACCAATTTCTGCGTCAAAAGTCGTATCACTCATATGATCAGTTCCTTTTAAATTAACCTAAGAAAATAAAATTGGGTTGCGTATAAGATGTAAGCAAGACAGAAATTCACACAAGTAAGATATCACGGACATCTTGAAGTGTCCAAACTTTGAAAGCTCTTGGGATCACAAAAATAAAAAAAGGAAACTTTTGGTGCATTTTTTTATTTTAACTGATCAACAATGAACTAAACCATTTAAATGTTTGTTTTTTTAAAAGAACAAAACAGTGTGATTTTTGTGGAAAACCGATCTGTAAATCACAGTTTCTACATTTCTGGGTGGACTGTTTTCTTATTGGAGGAGAAAGATTTACTTATGAGAAACACATAGGTCAATGTTTGCAGTTCTAGTTACTCCAAAAATAAGATGAATGTAAAAACTGTGTTAATAAATGGAAATATATTTTTGTACCTACTATCTTACTTTTTAAAAACACGTTATATTCTTGTAAAAAAATGTAAAAAAAGTTCCCCTAAAAATAGACCATATATCATACAAGTTTTACAGTTGGAAATGAATTAAGCTCGTTTCAAACTATTTAAGTACTCCTAAACTACAGGGGGCGCTGTGGATGGATGTATTTTACTTTTACAGGCGAGAAAGGGGAGGAGGGAACAAGTCACGGTTCTGTCATTTAATTAGATTATGGATATGCTTTTTGGACTGCAGTGATTGTATCTTTGTTTGACAGTCCGGGCGGCATCCTTCTTGTTTGCTGGCTGTGTTTTTCCCCCCCGGGTGGTTCCGTCATGTCGGGGATGCAGCAGCTCAGGCTGCTGGTCAGCGAGCGGCTAACGGCGGCTGCAGAGGAAATCTTCGGGCTCGTTGAGAGGACAATCACGGAGTACCAGGAGGAGGTGGTCCGCTCCAAGAGAGAAATCATCCAGCTGAGGCAGCAGATCGAGCAGCTGACCGTCTTACAGCCCCGAGTGTCTTTGTTCAAAGGAGGTTGGTAGCGACGCCGTCGTTACTTAGCTGTTGCTAAGTAACTGTGATGTACTGTATGTGATGCAGCTAGTGGTAAATGTATCTGTCGATTTCTGTTCTTGCTTCACAAGAACTTTGTGGACATTTGCTAACCATAATTGCCAATAAATACACAAAACTCTTTCTGCAGCATTTCTGCTCTGAAGTTTAACATTTATTGTGTGTATTTTGTCTCCAATCAGTGCCAGAGAGTCAAATTCAGCTTCCGGTTGAGCAACAGAAGGAAAGTCAGGCGTGTCAGAAGGTTAAAGAGGAGCAGCTGGATGTCTGCATCAGCCCTGACCCCGATACTGATTCCTCAGAGGGCGTGAAAGTTTTTCCTTACGAGTCGCAGACGACCCCTCGCAGCGACCCCGAGCTGCTACCAACCGTCAGCTCCATAACCGTGACTCTGAACAGCGACGACGTGCACAACGAGTGGAATGAGAATCCCGGCTCAGATTTGGCTTACTTCGGCCAAAGTCACAGGGATGCTTCCTTTCTGCAGCAGGAACAAATCCTGGATAAGAAGTCCTGCCGTCTCTGCGGCGTGTACTTCATCAGAGACTGCGACCTGATGAGGCACATGGAGGAGGCCCACGCCGGACACAAGGCCTTCAAATGCCTCGAGTGCCACAAGGAGTTCGCCCGCAGGGACAGCCTGGCTTTGCACATGAGGGTCCACACGGGCGAGAAGCCGCACAGATGCCCCTTCTGCGAGAAGACCTTCACCCAGACCTCCAACCTCAGGGTTCACATGAGGAAGCACACGGGCGAGAAGCCGTACTACTGCGACACCTGCGGCAAAATGGTGGCGCACTCGTATCACCTGAAGATATGCTCCAGACAGACCTCATACACGGCAGACATCACCGGGGAGAGGGCGTTTCGCTGCTTCCGGTGTGGCAAAAAGTTCCACACGATTTCAGACCTGAACGTGCACATGAAGATCCACGAGGCGAGAAAATCGCACGCGCTCGTGCAGGTTTTCTCCTAATCGGCCGTTTCGCTCTTCATTATGTCAAGACGTTGTTTAGAATTGTGAATGCAAATGATTTTTTTTTTTTTTTTTTTCACACATTAAAACAATAAAAATTGGTGTACAGGATCACATACAGAAGCTTGGTGTGTTTTAGGTCCTTTTACTTCCTGTTGTTATATCTCTGTAATTAAATTGAGAACGATGAACGAAAAACCTCTTCTGTATCATTGGTTATATTGACAATTGTTTTAGTTACCCTTTAGATTTAAGTTGAGATTCTGGAAATGAACGTTTTTTTCCAGCTTGTGATGTTGGAAACGTGTTATATAAATAAATTGAAGAAAACAAAATTAAATTTATTTTGAAATTGCAGGTACAAAATGTCTTGCACAAGTAATGCAGTGTCTTTTTCGACATAGCATAGCTAAAAAAAAAAACGGTTTAACCTCTTCATTTCACTTTGATTATGACACTTTCTAATTAAAAAAAAGTATGTTTTTTTTTTTCCTTTCTAAATATTCTTAAAATTAGGATATTTTAATCCAACAGAGTGAGCAGGATCACACTGATTAGACATGAGGTTATTCAGTTTTTATGGAATTTTGTTCCAGATAGGTGGAAACCGCAAAAATGATGAAACACTGAGTTCCTTTATTTCAATGCTAAAAACCTGTATTTGTTTAATGAATAGCAAATGGAACATCATAAACTATAGTCTGTCTTTCAACATGTCATTACTCATTACTTTACCACTGTAATGTTGTTTGGTTTTTTTTTGCTTTATAATTGTTTTATCTTCATTCTAAACATGTAAAGCACTTTAAATCGCCTTGAATTACTGAAGATGCTATACAAATAAAACTGTCTTACCAAATTTGGCCAGCAGGAGGTAGTATTTCACCCAGGCAACCTGGACGTCACCATAGATTGTCTATTTTAAAGAGGTAGCACGATTTTCGGATCGGAAAATTTCTGTACACTACAAAATTGCCTCTATTTGTTTTGGAAAGTTTGAGTTACCTTTTGCCCCATGTACTGCGCATTTTTTAAATTGGGGTTCTATAACCGACAGTCCCAATCCTAGATGTTTCTGTTGCTCATTTCCTGTGTCAGCCAGAATGTACTGACATATGGAGAGCAGTGAGACCTCTTTCTCTGCCCTGCATTCCAGTTTCCACCTCATTCCCATGCAGAATAACGCTGAGAGATGATGGAGGAAGAGGGTTGCGATTCTGACAGGCAAGCAAAATTAATTGTTGCTGGTAAACTCAAAAGCTGCACCGACTAAAATGTACTAACTTTTAGTCAGTTGTAGAGAGATAAGGTTTTATAACATGGCGGCTGATAAGTTACAACAGAAACCGGGTACTGGTGGTAAAGCTAGCTAATCTGCTGCGATGGGAACAAAAATAATGAGCTAATGGGGTCAGATTTCTGTTTAAAGCACAATTAATGGTCAGTGTAAGATTACACTGACTTGCCACTTCTCTCTCTGTTTTTACTTTGTAGTGTTAGTTTTCACTTCGTGTTTGCATGACTTCAACATTTGTCTGTTTTTGTCACCTGTCTGCTCTGTTCATCCATGAAGACTGGGGGGAAAAGGACAAGGTAGGAACCGCAGTGGTTGTTTTCTCTTTTCTGACAACAAACCCGGAGAGCTGCGCTAAAAAAAAACACCAACGAGGGATGTAGGATGATGTAGGATGATGTAGGACGCCATTCAAATGGCGAAACAGTCGTTAAACGTGTGTTTAAATTAAAGGACGGTATAATAAAGCCGTTAATCCGGTACCGCGGAGGAGCTGCTGCTGAACTCTGAGGCGGATTATCTTTCCTGTGTATCGGTTTACTGGCCTCTCTCTCTCTCTCTCTCTCTCTCTCTCTGTGTTTTTTTTTTCCCACGAACGCTAAAGTCATGAACGTTACACATAAATGTAAAACTGACTTTTAGGGAAACTCAGAAAGACAACTTCCGCAAAATATGAACTGTCAGCAGAGTCTCAACAACAAAAATCAGTCTGCGTGTTTACTTCATATGAATCTACACAGACTCATTCAAAAAAAAAAAAAAAAAAAATTAGAATATTAAACATTTTAAATAGATTCATTATACTCGGACGATTTTTCACTTACAGATGACTTTTAAAATTAGTCATCTGTAAGTGACTTTTTAAAACTGGTTTGGTGTTTTATGTTACAGATTTTAAAAATCCTATTGTTATAAACAGAAACGTGGACTTCATGAACAGTATGTTTAATACTTCCTTAAAGTACTTTTAACATGACTCACTGGGACATAAACTCTGTTTTGTTGTACATGACTGTAAACATTTCTCATAAAGAAACTGCTTTACAGATAATTATATTTTATGATAGTATTATCAAACTTCTTGATAACAGTGTCGTGTTATGAGAGTCTTTGCATATAGTCTGAGTATGTTGGAATGTGAATATGTATTTAGCCCCCTTCTCCCTAAATAAAATAAAATTCAATACATTTTATTTACATAGGGCTAGTTCACAACAAATGTCATCTCAAGGCGCTCTGCAAAAAAAAAGAAGCATTAATTTAAATATTACATGCATTCCAATTTATCCTAGTTATCAAACAGTATTCTCAATTGATTAGTCAAAGTAGTTTGAAAAGTTTCTAACTAAGGAAACCCAGGTTGCATTGAGACATTGACTTGCAGCATTGACTCCTCCTGCATGAGCAATGCCAATCAAGAAGTCCAGTCAATAGAAGGTAAACATACAGCCAGCAGTACAGTGGGATAATCAAAGCAAATTCTTGTGTCTAAACAGACTCAAAATCAGTGAGAAGACTTCAAATTTTATATTTTCAGAGCCTTCCCACTCGATCTGGCTGAGCTTGAGCTTCTTTGCAAGGCATATATCAACCATCAACAGTAAGCAAGATGATTAGTTTATGTCCGGTTGGCCCTGTTTTCTGTCCTGAGGTCACTGTTGAAATCACAAACACTCTGATTTGTCTGGTAGGAGCTGTTTTCTACCCTGTGCTGCACTAATCATGTCCTAAGTGGTTAAACACAACACAGACAATCCATAGATCCTTTGTTAAACCTCTGACCGAGCATCGGTCTTCAAATAAAGTCCAAATCGGATCATTCCATCTTTGTGCTTAAGTTTTGTCACAAGGTGTATTTTTTTAATTTGAGGTTTATTAGTTCTGTGTTTTTTTGTTTCATATTTTATAGTGTTTCAACTTCTTTGAAAAGAGTCCTTTATCATATGTAAAAACAATTTTTTTTTAAAAAAGTCATCAAATGAGTGCTAGAAATTCTCAAATGTTTAGATTTCAACTAGGTGTTTTCAAAGTTTTTAAAGGGCTTTGCAGTCAAACTGCACAGTTTTGTAATAAAGTTGGGGGTGGGAGGATGTCATGGAGAAACGTTTGATTAAAAACCTAAATTTGGAAACCGTCATTTACTCTTGATACCAGATATTTTTATACACATAATGAAAAGACATCTGACCAATTTTACCGCAAGTTAAATCAGAGTAAATTTCTGGTGTTAGGGCTGTTAGAATTACCAAAGTAATTTTTTGTGAGGCATAAAATTTTGTTATATTTTAGTTGACCTTGTCCCTGCTGTAGAATGTCAAAGGCAGCAGAGACATCACTAAATGACATATTATAAATGATATATACTAGTGAATAGAAACTGTGTAGTTTATTTGTATTGTTTTTATCTCCAAAGTGTGGTGCTGAAAATTTGTGAAAACTAATTTTTGAGTTTTAAACTGTATGAACCCGGTTTAAAACACTTGTCACATATAAAACATCCTTACTATGGATTTTGTAGTGTTACAGCTTCTCAGTGTGGTTTTTGTTTGTTTTCGTTATTAAAGTGATAAAACCCAATTAAAAAGGGCTAGATTAACAATCTTGGGGGTCCTGCTTTCTGAAACCACAAGACAAACTTTCTTGTGATTTCAGAAAGTTTCTGAAATCACAAAATTTCAGAAACAAGATTTCAGGATGCTTTGTTGAGCATCCTGAACAAAGCTTCAAGACACTTTGTTGTTAAGCAAGAGTTATTTCATCTCCAGCACTAAATAGGTTTATAACTAAAGTTTTACCCCAAGCTGAATATAATTAAAAAAAAATACTCTTAAAGGATTGTGACTCTACTTTTTTTGTTTTCCTCACCTGCCCTGCCAGACGCATGAGGCCTTTGGGTCCTGCTAGACAAACGTATGGAGCCTGATGTAATGCCCCCGCCTTCTTACTCCCCCCCTCCTCTGGATGATGACGGTGATGATGGGGTGGGGTCAGAGGAGGATGAATTTGGGGATTTCTCTATAGGGGGCGTTTGCTCCCCGCTCGGTCATGCCGACTTCACAGAGTCAGCTACCCATCAGTCGGATGGTCACCTGGTTGAACAAACACAACGCACTCCGTCTGAGGAAACTGGGAGCCGCGATCCTGACTCTTCTTTGCACTACTCGAATGGACAGGCAGGAGAAGACCTACAGCCCGGGGCACAGGGCTCTTCTGTGGAGGACACGGGGTTTGCTGATTTCGCTATGTTCACAGAGCAGGCAGGACACCCCTGGTGTTGTGGCTTCACGGAGCAGTGGGACGGCAGAGTGGACAAACGCGAATGTGTTTCCGGGCAGGAGGTTGTCATGGAGTCGGAGCCTAGATCCCAGCATGCATGCAAGACAAATGGAGGTATCTGCGTTGAGGGCGAGCACTGTGAGAAAAGAGATGCAGCACTTGTGCACCCGCCTCAGGACCACAGTCAGCCTCAGGGAGACAAAGAAAATGTTTGTTTAAGATCAGCTGAGGAAAGGCAAAACGTTGGGAAAACTCTGGATCTCTTTGTGGCAGAGCCTTCTTCCGACAGGGTGTCTTGTCATGACAATTGGTCGTCAGAGGAACCAAATGTTTCATCCCTTACATCTCAGTGTGGCCAGTCTGATTGGGACCAGACTGATGATGAGGTGGAAGACTGTGGATATTCTGACGCTGTCGTCAGCGGCGCTGTGGAGAACCTTGGCCCGTCTGAGTTGAATGCGCCTCACTGTGATGCCACTCAGGAAACCTCGGCTACCTCCTGCCCAGAGAAACGTACATACTTCGCCGACTCTAATGCCTTGCGTCACAGGGAACCTGTTGAGACAGCTGACACGGGAGCAGAGAGTCTGGGAAACCTTCCACCCAGTGACAGCTTTGCGGATTTCTGCTCGGCGCCCACGCAGGACGATGAAGAGAGACCAACGTGGGCGGACTTCACAGACCAAAGCGGACTGACGGAGGGAAGACCGTCGACACAGCGCAGTGAGCTGGTCGATGAACAGGAAGGCGTAACAAGAATGACTAACTGTCAGGTAGAAAACAGATCTCTGAAATAGAATCCCAACTTTGTTACTGTTCATCAGCACCTTTTTTTTTCTTTTTGCATCCTAATTGTTCAGGATTCCCTGTCCTGCCATGTCCAGCAGCTCCTCCAGTCCAGCTTCCCAAAGGTCTGTGTCCCAGCTGTGGAAGGTGAGGAGGACCTGCCCAACCTTGGTGCTTTACTTCACATCCAGCAGCCTCCAGAGACGGAGGAGGAGATCCCAGAACTCAGCCGTTCTCTGAGGTAACGACAAATGACTCAGCTGCTGTGTCCAGACTACAGAGTTAGAAAAGACATTCATGATTATAATGAAATTTCTGAATGGGTTACACATCTACAAAATCTGATAAGAGTCTGGCACCTGAAATATAAAAGTTTGAGTTTCTCATGAGTGCTAGTAGCTAGGCCTGCTTGATTATCCAACTATTTTTTTTTTCCAATTATGACATCTGAGTTTGAAAAACACTTTATTTCTTCAGGGTGTCCTGAATACCTTAAAAGGTCTTAAGTTTGTGTGTCTAAAATTAAAGCCTTAAAATGTCTTGAATTCATAAAAAAAGTTACCTTTTAATACTAACTACGTTAATCAGGTTTGTTGTGGCAGGACTGTTTGAAGTAGTTCTTTGGTTTCTGGTAAAAGCTGCTATTCTACTGTTGCAAACTAGCTAGCTTTTTGCCTCTATTATGGACACAAACCCAGGTTCACGGTTTGTGCTATGCTTGATTGTTATGCCATTCCCCAAAGTAATAGTTTTTTTTTTTTTGTCTTAAATTTTATTCAAAGGTGACAGTAGAATGTGGCAAAAATTATTTAATCCATAATTTTGGGGGGCAACTATGATGTTTGTTGCCAGAACCGTCAAAATGCAAGTTTGATGGCCCATAGAGATACCAATTAGTTGGTATAAAGCATTATACCTTATAGGCTTGTTTGAATCAGATTTGCTTCTCAAATCTGGTCTTCAGGATAGACATTTGCATGTCATTTGCAAAGTTCTGATTCTCCAAACCTGTTTTGAAATGCTTACCTAAGTAACCCGATAGCCTTTGATGATGAAAAAAAATCTAATTATTTTACTTAAAGTGGCATGAAGCTTTCATTATACCTTTGTGTTGTTTAGATTTGCAGTCTCTGTGGTTTCACACTGTCGTTTTTGGTTAAGCACACATTGGATCTGGACTTGCCAGTCGTGAGCTGGGTGTGTATCCAGTCAGATTGTCTAAGTTACAAAAGTAACCATTTTTGCTGTTTTTTTTTGTGTTTCTCTCCCAACTCCTCCCAGGATTCAGCGGCTGATGTTCAGCCTATCTGAGGACATGCACTGCTCACTTGGTCTCCAGTTTAAGTGGGGAGGTTCTCACAGTAACACCTCACTGCTCAGGTGCCTTGGTGTGGACACTAGGAACATAGTAAGTTCATTTGCAGAAGGATATTTTATTTAACTGTGTCCTAACAACCTGAGCCAGCATATGTTAGGGATTGTTTTGTGTTTTTGTCCCCTGAAAGGTTTTTATTGGCACAAAGAAGCAGGCGGTGACTGTGCCAGCGTACGCCTCTTCCCTGGTGAGTCCTCAGACTTTTTATGTGTGATGATGATGATAAACTTGGTTCGCACTAATTATTGTGTTGTTGCTAAATTTAACACGCTAATATTACCTAGTGCCGATTAATCGAATTACCCATTTATACCTAAAAGCCTCTCTCCCGCTGAGGGTTACCTGGTTCGCAGCAGCGTGTTACACGGTCTTGTACTGCGGTCAACAATGCAAACTCGCAAATGCAAGCGAAAAATTGAGCGAGGCGAGTCAAACTGGTGTTCTCATCGGCGAATTTGGATAAAACCAAGGTAGTATGCATGTATTGCAGCGAGGAATCGTCCTTCCACTGAAGCACAATTTATAGTTAACATGTTTAAATGACGGTTTTACACAAAATGACTTCCTTTAGACCTCCCTGAATATGAAAACCTATAAAACTGAGAATATTCAGACATGTTTCATTTCAGACAATGAAACTCTTTTTTTTTTTTTTTTTTGGAAAACGTGCATACAGTGGCGGTTTTTCACATGAGCAGCTACTTTCTAATGTCCAGGGCGGCATTAGAAACCCAAGAACTAAATAAAATATATCTTAACTGTCAGCTGTCCCCTGAAAGAGTTTTCTACTACTTGCATGCATGAGTGGAGTAAGTTTCCCTTAGTTGCTGTTGAGTACCATGACGATACCTTTCATTCTAATCGGCTGGAGTGCGGTAGAACCGGCTTTGCGTTGTGTATTTGTATTTCAAGCTTACAAAGTTAAGCATAGTGATTAATCACAACGCTACAGTGTGATTAACTTAATCTGTTGACCACACTATTTAAAATGTAACTAGGTCTCTTACTATTTCTTCAGGGAATGCTGGACCCCACCAAAGACCCTTCGCCGGCTGTGTGCTCTCCAGGACACACGGCCGTCTCGGCACCCTCAGGGCCCCCGGAAACACAGAAACCCTCGACTCGTTCGGCGCAGGTGGCGTTTGCTAGACCAGCACGACAATAAACGCGTTAAAGCCGAAACGCTGATATCAGTTTGTCTGAACAGGAGCTTCCTTCGAACCAGCCGGACTGGAGCTGTAGAGGCCTTAGCAGCTCCCAGGAGGGTACGTCCCCTTGCCTCACCCCTCACCCCTAGTAGTCTACCAGCCACGCCTGATGGCTGCTGCTATAAAGCCAAAAAGTGTCTCACTTCCTCTGCTTCTGTCGTTTTTTTATTAAAATTTTTTTCCTCTTTCTTCACTCAGCTGGTTAGCGCTGAAATCATGTTGATAAGAAGAAAATCTACTTCTTCTGTTGTCTACTTTACCTCCTGTGACCTTTTGGAGTGTTTATCTCAGTATTTATCAGTCCCATTGTGATGAGGAAAAGATGAATATATTAATATTTAATGCATATACACGGCAAAGACACAAAATCTTACCAAGTAATTTTTGTGTCGTTTCTAGTGCAAATATTTTAGTACACTTGGAGAAGTACAACACAAACTTCCAAGTAACCTTTCAGCAAGACATAGGAGCTTGTTTTAAGTCAATAATTCCTTAATATTTATGAAAAAGTGCTAGTTCCATTGGCAGATTATTTCATTTATAACAAGACATTTTCCCCATGTTGGAAGTGAAATAATCTGCCAATAGAACTAGCACTTTTCCCAACAATATTAAGGAATTACTGACTCAACACAAGCTCCTATTTCTTTTCTGAAAAGTTACTTGTAAGTTAGCTTAGTCTTGTTTCAAGTGTTCTAAAATATTTGCATTAGAAACTACACAAAAATTACTTGGTAAGATTTTGTGTTTTTGCAGTGCACCTGCTAACTTAAAACTCAGTTGTTGTTGTTTTTCTGCAAAGGTGTCAATGTCATCTGGTTGTCACCTTTTATTTGACGTAAAAAGGTTTCTACTTCAAAAAAAACAACAAAAAAACATTTCCATATTATTTTTCATTTTTGCCTCACAAGGCCTTGATGGCTCCCTGAGCTTTGGAAAAGCTTTTACAGATAAAGTATAAACAACACACACATCAGCTCAGGTCATCAGCTCATCTTTGCTCAGGAATATTTGATTAAATCTGCTAAAATTTGATTTGTTCAACTTTTTAGGGGTAAAGAAAAATCTAAAATTGTCATGAAACTGGACATTATTGTAGCATATTTTTAAGCAAAGTTCATGAAAAGAAAATTAAAATCTCCATTGCAAAATACCTCTAGCTCCAGCAAATTTTAACGCATTTGTTTTTTTTCTCATAGACAATTTTGAATATTATGTCTCCTTTTCCTTCTGCGCTTCCTTGTGTTGACTTTTCATACGACATCCATCACAAACGTTAGTTTGTGGTTTCAGCATTACTAAATGTAAAACTCTTCAGAGGGTATGCACTGTAAATGAAATGTGCCTGTGCTGCAGTACTTAAAATATTAACTACCAGCATAACTAGACTGAATGTTTCCCAACATGCACAGGGAAGCTAACTAATGTAAATACACCTATATTACCTTCAGAAACTCACCTGATCAGCATGTTTTTCCTCCTCAAATGAAAACGACATAAACTCTGATTCAAATGAGCTCGTCTCACTGATCATTTTTGAAATGTTAACATCCACATTTTCTGAAATGCTAGCATTCTTTATTAAAATGGAGAATTTTAAATGTTCCCCACACCAAAAAAAAAAAGAAGAAAAAAGACAATTTCCTCTGACCTATAGAGGGCGGTATGTTCTCAAAAAACAACTTTAATTCAAAAATAAATCAAACCTAATTTCATCAAATGTAAATAAAGCTTTAAAACCTGCATCCTCCATCCAGCTGCAACGTTCTACTGATTTTGGTCATTTTCTTTTATTATTTAAGCACCTTAACATTTCTCACAAGCCCGACTCCTCGTTTTGTGGCTTGTAAATACAATCATTTTAATAATTTTTGTTGTTTTTCATCACCGATAAAAAATTGTTTCAGCTCCAAAGATACGGCAGAAATTTTTATCGATGAGTTGTAACTTGTGCCAGCAGTTTTTTTTTTTCTATCTTAGACTGTTTTTTTTTTTAATTATTCAGTTTTATTGCTCAAATTGAGACATGCTCTGCATAAAAGACTGTCGGGAAAATCCTTGTAAATACTGAAATAAATCAGTTGATCCTCCCTGTTTGGTCTTCTCCTCATACCTTTGACAACTGTTAAAATTTTACGACTTTGCTCTCTGGTTTGAACGCAAAGTTGAGATTTGTTTTTGTATGTTTTTTTAAAAAAAAAAAAAGTTTTTAATGATAACATTTTATGAAGATAACATAGTTCTTTACAAACACAGCCAGAGAGAAACTGCATCTCCTTTAAGTTGCTCTTTTTTTTTTTTGGATAAAAACTAAATAAAATGCATTTAGAGGAAGCTTTAAAAACCAAATAGTGAGGTTAAATAGAGACTGAAACCCAGCATCAGTTCTCATTTCCACTCAATTTCTCCTATTGATATCAGTCTGCTCCTCATTCAACCTTGATTATTTTGGGTCTGAGGACGAGAGCAGATCCAGCAGCAGCAGCCGAGCCAGCAGCCCTCCTCCAGGTCAGCACACAGACGTTGGTGAAATTTTCCGTCAACATTGTTGATTTATGCTCCTGTAATTCTCTTGAAGCTTTTGTCCCCTTTTATGTGTTTGCTGCGCACATCTGCGCCTGAAGGTGTCGACCGCGAGCTGTATGAATTAATTGTAAGCAAACTGGAAGCTGACAATAAAACCAGTCAGATAGAAGACACTCTGAACCGCCTGATGTCCGCAGCAGAGAGCACGAGCATTCCCGCCAGGTCTGTCAGCAAAAAATGTTCAGATGCTATACTTTTTTGGTGTGTTTTATTTAGCCTAATACAAAACCACTTACAGAAGCCAGCTATTAGTGTTTAAATTTGTTTATTTGTGTTTCTGTCGTTGACCAGGAAGCCTTCAGCCCAAGAAGAGCTGAGTGGAGAAGCTGGCAGAATGATTTCTGAACTTCCTGACTTGTCCTTCATGCAGGCCAAAGTTCTGATGTTCCCCGTCTTTCTCACACCCGAAGCTCACAGTTCCCCAAAACTACTTTAGCTACTCAGCAGCCACTGACGACTCACTTGTTTGAAAAGACAAATAAAGAACAAAATATACGTGGGTACAGTACATGAGCTGATGTAGATTTTAAGAAGTACAATCTGAGATGCCCCCTACTGGCCTAATTTGTTTGGTCACGGACCGTCATGTTTTGATCAAACTACGCCACCTGCTGGCTATTTAATGTATCTTATTCAAAATGGAAGGCAATCAAAACTATTAACTGTCTTAAGGTTCAGTCTTTGGATTTTATTGCGGTATTAACCGACATGTATTTACTTTAGGTATTGTATAATGTTGTATTCTTTGAATATTTGGAGTATGCATGTGTTTATTTAAAATAAAAATGTGTCAGACTAAACATATGTAAACTTAGAAGTAGCAAATTATAGGTTGGCTTTTGCTCACATGTTATAGAGAATGTACTTTATGGATCAACTGAGAAGTCCTGAAGATGGGAAGTTGCATTTATGTACATTTTGGTGACAGTTAAAAAAATTGTAATGTTTTTTTTTGTTGTTGTTGTACTTAAATGTTTTGAATTATCATAAAAACTTATATCTGATATCGATTTATTACATATTAATATCTGATATTGATTCAAAAAGGTCTCCAAGCCCTATGTGAAAACAAAATTTCTATCATTTAAATTCACTACCTAGGCCTAAGTACTGACAAAACCTGTAGAATCAAAAAATCATTTAAATAGTCTCACAATGAGAAGTGGGATAAAATATCTTATAAAGCAACACACAAGGTCACAATCTAAAAATATTCAAGAACAGATGAGAAACAAAGTCACAGACTGAGGGACTTGAGTGAATCACAGAAGTTCACATCTTGGCAGAATGATGAGTCACAGGTGATGAGGCAAAGTAATATTGTAGGCTGTCTGAACCAACATAGTTTTGCTTAGTAAGTAGAGTCACTTCCATGGCAACATATGACAGTGTGACCTCAAAGAGAAGGAGAAAGCAACAAGTAGCAGTACTTAAAAAAACAAAACACAAACTTCATTTTTATTTTTTTTTGGTAAACGTGAACATAAGTGGCTTCTAAAGTGATACTAACGCAACTCATGTAAAACATTTAAATATTAGATGGAACAAATGCACGGTTTTATTAATGATTTCTTGGCATTTGCTGGCCTCCATAGCTGCGACTGTGAATCAGAGAATCATCTTGATAGGACAAGCTCAAGCATAAAATATGTCTCGAACTCAAATAACGAAAAATAATACTTTGACATTAAAATAAAAACTTAAAAGACTTCTACGCGGTGATGTAATAAGGTTATGAAAGCATTTTATGTCGAAAATCTAACAATCTCAGAGGGAGTAACCATTGATTTTAGCGCCTCCGTCACATACCGGATGAGCACCCTTCCCTTCCTCTTCTTGGCCGGGCTGCTGTGTCTTCCTTCCGGCTTGCCGAAGAAAGTTGAGGAGGGTTCAGCGGCAACTGGGCTTTTACACAATGGACAGCCAGGGAAGGAAAGTAGTGGTCTGTGACAATGGAACCGGGGTAGGTTTGTGTTTTCGAGGTGCAGCTTCACCGAGCTGCACCTCGCTTTAGACGGAGCCGAAATGTCGAACAATTTGCTGAAACAGGAAGTGGGGCTGTCAGCGTCTGAAGCTAGCTAGCCTGAACTGGGCGTGTAGCTTCGTTTTCAGCAAATTTTCATTCATCCGAAATCGCCTCGGAAACACCTCTCTGAGTTTCTACAGTTGTCAAGTTTAGAGCTGAAGTCGTCGCTGTGGCTGAAGCTCTCGTGCTGTTTAAAATCGCGACAAACGGGAACTGTTCATCGTAACGAACGGTAGCTGAGCTAAAGCTGCTAGCTAAGTAGCCTGTCAGGTTAAACAGCTGGTTGTCTGCTAGCAGCGTCGGGGATTTATAGAGATTTACTCGACAAAAGCTCGTGATTTGCAGTTTCATCATTTTTGCTATTCATTTGGTTTGCTTAAAAATTTAAACGAATGACTTTTTTTGTATAAATTGCCATCAACAGCTAGGTGGAAGGCTATCTAGGCCGTGTCAGGTGAATAGAGGAACCTCCTGTATGGTCTTTGCAGCGACTTCGCCCCAAAAAAATATTACCTGGCGGCGGCTAGACTGGGTGAAAAACACACAAATGCAGTCATGTATTAACCGCGTTTCACACTTTTTAAAAACATTGTTAGGTCCATTGCTGTTGACAAGCATTTTAGGAAGTCGCAGGATACAGGAAATGCTAGCATACGAGCCTTCGCTTTTGTGGAAAACTACCTCCAAACATTAAAACCATAAAATTGTCACAGCGGTCGACCAATGTTGGGTTTTCATTAGCCAATAAATATGTCAATCTTAAGGCGCATTTTTGCCATTTCCTCCTAATTGCTTTATATTTACACACATTAAAATCTTCGTTGTTTTAAAGGCAGAAAATTGTGACAATCCATTTATTACCCTTAGACCTTGATCAGTTTTGTTTTTGATGCATTTAAATTTATTGCTGTACACACAGACACAATCACAATTATATCTACCATTTATCAACAAAGTATGGTGATCATCCCAACTAATTGATAAAGACATTCTTTTTATTATGTCCAGCTGACATCTTTGGTTGCTTAATTACATGATAGTAATGATTGTGCATTTGTAAACCACTGATGAATTGAAGATGCACCAGTCAGAAGGCCAGAGGTCAAAATCAGCCAATATTTCAACAATACTCTGATCGGTAATTTACAGGTCAAATAAAATCTTTAAAAATCAAGTAGTCTGACTATGAATGCTTTGATACCCAGTAGTAGTTCCTTCATTTTCGTTGCGTTCAAAGCAATTTTTAAAAAAAATCATAAAACCTGCAACAAATTTTCCAACTTTACTTTTAATTTAAAGGGAGGAAAAAAAGATAAGGTAGAAGATCAGAAAGTGGCATTTGCCAAAAAAAAGAAAAAAAGTTTAACTGGTTCAAAAACTAAATCTACATTCTCCATCCCATCTTGGAAAATGACACAAATGCTTGAATAAAAGTATCATATTACAAAATCTTTCAAGCATATTGCAATGTATCAAATTTATATAAAAGTTTTACTTTTTGTGTCACCACAGCTGAGCTGATTTTGGTGTAGTTTCTACCTCTTCACATGCACAACGCACTCGGCTTTGCCGAAACTCAGGAGCGTGCTCACTGCACACACAGGTACCTCTGCCTCATCTGGAGTTGCAGGGACTTCCTTATCTAAACACCGTCAGCAGTCGAGGAGGATGTTGGCTCAGCGCGTTACTGACTAATAAGGCTTTTTTCGGATGTGAACTTTTCAATAGCTCTGTGTGAAGCCAGCAAAGAGGGAGAGAGGAAGAAAAAACCAGCCATGTGTCAGAGTTGAATAGAGAAGTCGAGAGGAAGCGAGAAGAGACTAAACCACAGGCGCTTATGTCACAGGCTCATATTCAGAGACACAGAATGTGTCAGATCTGAGTTCAGTGTGAGATGACTGAATTGGTTTTTTTGTTGTTTTTTTTTAAAGCTGCCGATGCAGAGAGTTGTAAATCAACACAAGAAAAGACCTTATTTTAAAATCTTAGCTTTTCCCTGAAGCTGGTAAAGGAGGGTTGAACTAATTACTCTACTTAAATATTGTGTTCTTATTTGAGAAGATTAAAGCGTGAACAGTTCTTTCTTTTTTGTACGTTATTTACTCTATTACACAATTGAAACGAGTGCTTTGTGCACAGAAGCTAAATGTTGCAACAAGAGACCATGAAGATAGTTGTTACTAAATTGTTTGGAATATTTGGTCATTGTACTGATGGGGCAAAGTTGCAAATTTAATTTTAAAGGGCAGGATGGTTTCAACAATTTTATTTTGTGTCACTGGGTCTTGTTTGGCATATGAGTTTCATCGTATGAAGAGTTCATATAAAAATAAATGCCACATTTTTCACATGCCTTTACTAAAGCTGCTTAATGTTAGGAAAATATGAAATTGCAGTATTTATCATGAATATTGTGATATAAATTATGTTTCTTATTTTTGATTGAAACAATGACCAACTAGGAACTTGATCTTTAGCATCTTGGTCATGAAGATCACAAAGTGGGGCTATAAAGTACATTGAAAGCTTATCCAACTTACTAAGTATAGTGATAGCTCACATGATTTGAGTGGTTGGAACCTAAAATTTTGTGGAATACCAAATATTATACCAAAAAGGTCCTTTGTGAATTGTGATAATCCACATATTTATATTGTGATGACTTTGTTTTTAATGATTAAAAAAAACATCTCCCCAAACCAATAATTATACCGTCGTTTGAAAAGTGTAGGCAGCTTTTAGTTCTTTGAAACGTCAGCCCCTTCCCATTCAATTAACTTTAATTTGCATGAAAATCACAATTTCAAAACCTTCTAGCCTTGGAGGTGCAGTCCACAAATTTCTCTTAATGCAAGAAATTAAAACATTTTAAAGGTTTTGGCTTGATGCGCAAGATTTCTAGAGCTAACTTGTGGGTTGTATATGTCTGAAGCGCTTGACTGTGTCTGCTGATCACTTCCTCTTTCCTCTGGTCACTTTCTGCCTCTTGCAGTTTGTCAAGTGCGGCTATGCAGGCTCCAACTTCCCAGAGCACATCTTCCCTGCGCTTGTTGGGAGGCCCATCATCCGCTCCACAGCCAAAGTGGGAAACATTGAGATCAAGGTACGAAGTGGTTTATCTGATCAAAATCTTTTTTTTTTTTCCTTCTTCCTTAATATATCCCTTAAAATTCTAAGTAAAAGAACACAGTTTGTGTGAAAACCCCCACCTGTAAATCAGTTTTAGATACCAGGTGTTGTAAGTTCAGAGGTAATCAGTTTGAAGACAGCAGAGGGTTCGTATTGGCACATGTCTCGACTTTTCTTCCTGTTTGTTTTCCTTCATTCGTCTTTTGTGTTTTTTTTTCTACCTGTTTTGCTTTTTCTCCACGTTCGTTCTCCCTCGGTGAAGTAGAATTCCCAGAAGATGGTAAGTTCAGGTTGTTGTGGGAGTCCTGTTCTTGCCTGCTGCCGATGGTTTTTAAATGTCATGCTCAAACTGAAAATGAGGAACCTGGTTTCTTTTCTTTAAAAAAAAAAAAAAAAAGTAACACCTAATTTGTTTGCTGATTTTTTTTCTTTTGTGTGTGTGTTTGGGCCAAGTTAGTGGCAGGGAATAAGGAAGACATCCATCACTTTGTTAATGTACTCCCTTCTGCAGGCTTAGCGCGTTGGCAGATATGCTTGCGATGAATCAGAGGCCAGCTGTTATCGATGGAGCGCTAAAAGAGATTTTGGACCGTTTCCATTTTTAGAGCCTCTGATTTTGTCGTGCGCCCTGACAGCCAAAACGCCCACCTCAACCCTGCTGCCGCTTTAAGCGGGAGAGAAATTGAAATGTCAGCTTAAGCCCTCGGTTCTCGCCGGCTATGTGTTTGTTGGAACTGTAGGCATTTTAACGCGACGTCCAGTCAGGAGCAGAAGTGTCCTCACTCGAGGACACATGGCAGACAGCTGGGAGTCTGAGATGAGAGGACATCTGGTTTTCTTTTAAGACCACATCGAGGCGATGCCTGCGACTGGTACTTTGCTGATGCCAAAGCACACAGGATGAACCCATAAAATGGCTGCTTTCAGTCGGCTTTTGATGTCTCCAAGCGGAACGTGAGATGCTTGACTGTGTGGCTAACGCCGCGTTCTAACCCGGCAGCTGTGTACATTGCCAAATGACTTTGCATGTGGATGGTTGGATGTGGGGGTCGAGGGGTGGTTTGCTATTGCCGAGGGGAAGTGGTTCCAGGTGTAAATGCATGAAAAATTATGCCTTGTAGTGCATGCTGGGTAACAGAGTCCCAAGCTGAAAGGCTACAGGAATACATATGCTTGCCAGTAGACAGATGGCGCAAGATGTATAAGCTTTAGTCAACAAGGAGGAGCCGAATGTAATAAAGTTACTGTATAGGGCTGCAACAGAGATTTATTTTAGTAATCGATTATTCTATTGATAATCAAATTTTCAGAATTTTCACTTAGTCACTTAAGCTTTTTTAAAACCCTATTAGAAGTGCATTAAACGGGTACAAATCAACAATTTAATTCCTTTTTTTAAAATAAGAAAATTCACATTTTATTTCCTAAAATGCAATAGCAAAGCATTCCTTTAGTGAACAGCTTGATCATTTCTAGCAAAGGATGCATCTGCAGTTAAAAAAAAAAAAATTACCGTCAACTAATCTGTTTGTGCTTTTGGATAAATGTGCTTAATATGTTTTCTCTCTAGAATTTGAACCAGGTGAAGCTAAAAATGCCACTTGATCAGTTCTGGGTAGAACATATTTACAATGAAGGCGTCATCTTAAATGCAAAAATGCTTACCTTTTTGTACAGTTTTCGGCTTAATAGTCTCTCTGACTGTGGTGTTTTTTTTTAGCAAATGTTGAGTCATTTTTAGAGTCCGTATACTCCGCTGAGCGATTAATTGATTACTAAATTAGTTGGCGATTATTTCAATAATCTATTAATTGCAATTAATACACTTAATCGCGCTCAGTTTGATTAATCGTTTCAGCCCTATTACTGCATTGGTTTTCAACTTGCCTGAGTGACACCAGGCGATCCAAATAAGGAGCTTCATGAGCTGAATTCCAACAGTATTCGTCTCTGCTGACCTCTTCCTCCAGGACTTGATGGTGGGAGACGAGGCCAGCGAGCTGCGCTCCATGCTGGAGGTGAACTACCCCATGGAGAATGGCATCGTCCGGAACTGGGATGACATGAAGCACCTTTGGGACTACACCTTCGGCCCGGAGAAGCTCAACATCGAGTCTCGCAACTGCAAGATCCTGCTGACCGAACCCCCCATGAACCCCACCAAAAACCGGGAGAAAATCATCGAGGTACAGCGACGCGTGTCTTGTTTTGGAGCGGCTTACTTTGCCCGATTGATTGAGTTAAACAAGCTGTCACGGAGGACGCAATGTATTAAAAGCTTTGCAGAAGTGACGCCGATATAAATCTTGTAAATCATGTTTTAAAAGCTAATGTTTGCATGTGCTGCTAGCTTTTTCTTATCAAACAGATACATTTGTTCATCCTCCACACAGGTGATGTTTGAGACCTACCAGTTTGCTGGAGTCTACATCGCTATCCAGGCTGTCCTGACTCTGTATGCCCAGGGTAAGAGTTTTCATCCCACGGTTGGAAGGTTTATACCATCAATCTGTAACTTTTACAACCCAAAGAGCCATTTTTTACTATCGGTCCAGCTGAATAAAACTGGTTTAGAGCCACAGTTGTTACATGATCTTTTTTAAAAAAAGACAACTCTCATAACTTTTGGTCAATATTTACTCGAGGTAGTTTGTCGTTTTTATTAAAGAATCACTATTTCAATTCTGTCTTTAGGTTTTGAAATAATAAAAACACATCTACATGTTGCTAATAGATGATGGAAACATTTCCTTATTCGAAATCAATATTTGTGGAAATGTGTTTATTTTTTTAAACCCTAATGATAAGAAATCCATGTTTACAGGTACCAATATTATTTTTTGAGTCACTTTGTTCTAGAAATTCATTGCAATTATTCAATAAGAAACGCCCTGCTATTTGTTTTGTCCAAAGTTATTAAGAGCTGTTGTAGAAGGCTCCGGAGCCTCAGGTTGGAGTCCCCTGGTTTAATCAAACGATTACATGATGCCTTTTCTTCCTTGTTCAACAATATTTCACTCCCATATTTCTGCTGAACTAAATAAATAATGTTTTTTTAGAGATACACCCAGAAGTTGACAGGTAGCTGAAATTTGAGGGCTCTTTTAGGGGGAAACTGTTTTCTACGCCACGTCAGACATGTTTGTAGTTCATGCAGGCTGAGAGAGAATGACACGTTCAGCAAATGACTAGAAAACTGACTAAAGTAGAGAAGCAAGCCTGTTTTATCTTTCTAATCTCAGCCTGTAATGGCTGAGTTGTCCTAAAGGCTGACTTTTAGAAACAGAGTTAAGATAAGAATTCATATTTTATTGGAGACTTTAGTTTTAGTAAACCCAGCTGTGCTAATTGCGGTTATAAGACAACTTTAAGAAGATTTAGTCTATTTAACAAAAATCTTAATTCTTGCTTAAAAATTGGATCTTAAACAATGAGTCTTTTAAATGACAAACTGTTAAAAAAGCCTATAGTTGATTTGATTTATTCCCGTTTTAGACTTCCCCTATGTCCTCTCCTTTCATTTAAGGCATACATGACCAGTGTTGGCTATAAAAGCATCACCTATTATCATTACACTAACAAGTGTGATGAACAGTTTTAGAGTTTGATGAGGTCTCCTGCACTCTAATGGGTGGAGTTTCATACAGTGAAAGAGATATTTTCCCACACTCATTCCAGTACGTGGTCCTCCTTCAACTTTTTAATTTTTGAGTCAACTGGCAACGGTTGAGCTGTTTATAATAAATAATTATCTTCCACTCATCAGATTTTCCAGGTTTGCCTCAGGACTAGATGTGTACATTTTAATCGTTGCTTTTCAACCAGTGTAATTGTTGGTCTAGTTATAAATCTTATATTTTTCCAGAGGAGCATATATAAACCAGATTAGCTTTTAGAGTTGATCAGGCTTTTCCTGGTCAATATATATAAAAGTGTTGGAAGAATGTCAAGATTATTCTAATTTTATCATCAGAGTATACGTCTCCATCCCGCATCTGAATTGAACCAAGTTCAATAGTTAATCCAAGTACATAAATATGAATTTACAAGGATGGGCTGGAGCCAGTTTTGGTGCCCTGCCCACTACAGAAAAATTCTACTAAATTGTAGTACATTAATACATAGTCCTATATATCAGTAGGTATGAATTGATACATTGTAGGTTTAATATGTCCCCTGTCCAAATAGTTCCATATTGTTTCCAAAAAATCTACAATAACTTCATAACTTTCAAATACTTCAATATTGTTGATATTCATAAAAAAATCTCCAAAATAATAGTAAAACTCACCTGCTTATGAGTTTTATTATAAAGTACATTTGAAAAACACACATATGTGAGGAAAAAATAAATAAATCATTGGGTCTCCCAGAAATTTGCCGCCCTGGGCTACTGCCCACATAAGCCCTTTTTGTCCTATTTTTGTCTCCAACCAGTTGATTGGTGCAGCTCTTGGCTTGTAACACGTCACATGTATGCACAATTCATATATGAGAAGGTTGTAGAGCAATTTAACTTGTATGTAATGTTTTTGCTGTAAGATTTCAACCTTTCCTAAATCTCCAAAATGCTTTTGGAGATTTAGTTCATTTGCATGAATCCCGATAAATAAGATGCTGCTATGATTTAGTGTTTTTTGTTCCTCCACTCAGGAAGTCTGTTCCTCTTCGTCATAATGCCCTTGTCTGATCAACATTTACTCGGGGAATAAATAATAACCTGCCCTGCTTGCTTGTGTCAGGCCTTCTGACTGGTGTGGTGGTGGACTCGGGCGATGGTGTGACACACATCTGTCCAGTGTACGAGGGTTTCAGTCTGCCCCACCTGACACGACGTCTGGACATCGCAGGCAGGGACATCACCCGCTACCTCATAAAGGTATACGGTCTCTAAGGAAGACGAAAAAAATGGCTCAACTGCCCTGATTTGATCTAATCCAGCTTCCATCTCCCTATTTTCTTTTCCTGTTTCTTTCTCTGGATTTAGCTGCTGTTGCTGAGAGGCTACGCCTTCAACCATTCCGCAGACTTTGAGACGGTTCGCATGATGAAGGAGAAGCTGTGCTACGTGGGCTACAACATCGAGCAGGAGCAGAAGCTGGCTCTGGAGACCACTGTTTTGGTGGAGTCTTATACGGTACATCTACACTTATTTATGATTTTTGTACAATTGGTATAACTTCCTTTGTGATGTCACTTGATAAGCTCCTGAAATGGAGTTGAAGGTGTGTTTCACAGACCTTATTGCGTAACCAATGGCCTGCATTGGTTATAAAGGGCTAACTTCTGGTTCAGCTGGTTCACTTCTATATATGGAGAAAAGGAAGTGCTGTGTTGAGAAATTGCACCACTTATTTTCTTTATTCAATACAAGAGTTGCATTCCTCATATTCAACCGCTACAAACGTTCTTAAGCAAATTGCTTTAAAATATTTGTGCTTGTACTGCCTGCTCACAATTCTACGTTATTTAATTCTGCTGGAATTTCAGCTCCACTGAATAGATTTGGTTTGAAAGTTTTTTTTGTTGTTGTTTTGCTTGTGTGAAAGTTATTGCCCAACTCAGTTTTCTATATTCAGTGTCTCTCTATGAATAAGATTTTCCCTATAGGGAACTTTTCTTATACTCAGATTAAATCAGAGAAGTTAAAACTAAAGAACAAACATAGTCTGCAGTCACACCATCATAAGTTAATGAAATAATAGTAATCATTGGATGGCTAAAATAAAATGTCTGAAAATGTGGAACTGGGGTCATAAAAAAAGGGAACAACAAAGATATGAGAACACACACAAAAATCTACCGTACATAAAACATAAAATTGGATTTCATTTGATATCTAAAATGGTTTTAAAAAAAGAAAGAGTAAACTGTAGAAAAACTTTTCACTTTAATAGTAGACAACATCTAACTGTCTGTGTGGATCTGCATTTTTAAGACAGATGGGTCGTCCACCTCCAGGTGTCTAGAATAGAACTTGCACACAGATTTTCAGTCACTTGTAAAACAAAAAGGACAAACTGGAACATCTGCATTCTCCAGGCCTGAGGTATCTCTGCCACCCCTTGGGGAGGGGAACATCAACGTCGAGTTTACTTTATTTAATCTAAAATTATTTCTTTGCGTACCCTACACACGAGCTGAAGCTTCACGTTGCCACATAGCGCATCATAATCAAAGAAATCTTCTCAAAGGGTTCCTTATGAAGTACCAAAACTGGTGGGTTATTAAAATATCAGCACTGCCACATGGCTGTAGTTGGCTGCCTAATGGCCGGGTAGTGCTATTTTCTCTGGGTCTCAAACATCTGGGCGTGCAGCTCTCCGCCATCAGCCTTGCTTTTCTTTCCGAGGTTCTTTTTCCCCCTCTGGAAGGGGAACCGCAGAATCTAAACGTCTGTGTTCCTGCACGCCTTTTTGAGCACATGTTGTGTCTCGGCGCTCACTGTGACCGTGTGTGTGTGTGTTATGGTTGGTGTAGGCGAGTCGGCGTGCAAGGCGCACCGAAACAAGGAGGGCAATGTGACTGTGGCCGAAGGGCTGCTGAACTGTGCGTGACATCATTTCCTGTGCAGCCACTTTGTGGCAGCGGCTGGGCTCCACTTCCTCCCACTGCTCTCTACTCAATGAAGCCTTTTTTTTTTTTTTTCTAACACTTGAACACGTTGGCTCAACATGGCTTGGAGTCCACAGTTTCTGTGGCTGCTCATTATCTGCACTCATTAGAGAATGTTGATGTCCATATTAGGGGAAACGGTATTTACAAGTTGTGTGGGGAAGGTTCTACTTTGTTCAGAACCATTTTGGTAGTATTGTACCTTTCTTAACCTGGAATAGCACCCCAAGGCGCTCTACCAAACTCTCCTCTTTTCATCTCATTCCCTCCCACACGTTTCCAGCTGCCAGATGGCCGTGTGATCAAGGTGGGAGGAGAGCGCTTTGAGGCCCCCGAGGCTCTGTTCCAGCCCCACCTCATCAACGTGGAGGGCGTCGGAGTAGCCGAACTCCTCTTCAACACCATCCAGGCCGCTGACATAGACACCAGGTGAGACCCAAGAGTCCAATACGCCATAGTAACCTAGATCTCTTGATCTATATTTGAAATATATATTTAAAAAAAACCTGTCAGGTGAAGTCAGTATCTTCCTTTTTTTAAACCAATGATGTGGTTACTGAGAGGATATCAATTTGTGTCTGAAGTGAATCTTGAATGTTTTAAGACTTGAAGGCTAAATGCGCCCGAGGACGATGGGTTCTCAAGTCTCATTCACTGTCCTCCATCTTCCCTCTGGTCAGGCCCGAGTTCTACAAACACATCGTGTTGTCAGGAGGATCCACCATGTACCCAGGGCTGCCGTCCCGACTGGAGAGGGAACTGAAGCAGCTGTACTTGGAGCGCGTGCTCAAGGGAGACGTGGACAAACTTTCGGTGAGAGACCAACCCTCGCATCTTTCCCCTAAACTGACTGTGTGACCTAAAACTGTCCGGATGTGGCTAACAGCGTGGCAGAAAGAGAACCCACTGCAATGATTTTATATGACAATCAGTTGAGTTGCAAACACTTAATTTTTTAAAGGAAATGTAACTTTTAGGTTCAGCTTTTATTCTCTGAATTTAAACATCCAGAGATCAGATTAGTGTTACTCTAGCTTAAAACAAGTGGGAAAATGTTTAGGTGTTTCTTTTAACCACTTAAAAAAACTCAGACTATTTTATCTCCCTGAAGTTTGCAAAACAGAATAAGATTTTGTATTTTTGAAGCAGTGTGCATAACCAACCACAAGGTGGTGCCAAAAGTGAAAAAGACTTTCATCTTTGTACCCGTAGGAATCATCTTTGTGATTCCTGAGTTTCACTTTACTGTCCTAATCCAGTCCTATATTTTACATTGAACTTCAGCTGCAAATGGCAGCTGTTTGATTTATATCCTTTAATATGAGCAATGAAATGAAGAAAACCATATTGTCACAGTAAAAAAACCCCAAAAACATCTGCCTTGAGTTTTGACAAATCAGAAAACAGAAAGTTTAGTTGGGTCATTAAATGATCTTGAAATGAGGTGAAAGTAACCTTGGATAATCGGTGTCCTGTATTCTTATTTATTTATTCACTTAGTGGTAAGATTTGTATTAGTGGTACCGCTTGTATGCCATACACTATTAAAATATATACTTTTTGTTTTATCGGAGATTTTCTGGAGAAAGTTAGAAATTGTGTTTTTAAGAAAAAAGTATTCCTTATTTAACTATCAGAACAATAAAAATAAATGACAGCTTTTATCTTTAATTTTTTTACTTTTTATACAGCTTCTTATTGAGATCCAAAATCTCATTTACAAAGGAGACAAACAAAAATTACAAACACACCAAAAACCAATTAAGATATTTGACTGTTAAATAAGAATAAAATAGGAGCTCAAGCAATAGCGAATTTTGTAATATTTGTCTTAAAATAAATATTAAAGTAATTTACGTTTTGAGCCAGTGTCAGGAAATAAAAAAAATAAAGTTAAAGAAAAATAATTTTCAAAAAAACTCTTTTTTTTTTAAATAGAAAATTTTCAGCCTTGCACGTATGAAACGGTAATTAGAAAACTGGAACACAAACTTAACAAAGTCAAGATAAAAATGTTACATTAACAATTTGTGAAGAATAAAGATTGAAATAGCCTCACTGATCTTTGTACTGCAATTTCCGTCATATTATAGGAGATACAGAAAGAATCTGGATGTTTGTCAGAAAATATAGAAAAATCTTGTTTTCCCAAAAAAAAAAAAAAAAAAAATCACAACCGTATTTTGAGTTGTAAACTACAGATTCCGTTAAGTTTTGCTCTGACCAAAAGACGACAGCTTTGCTTTTCACCCCATTGAGAGGAAACTGGGGTGTTTCTCCAGTGTTTTGGAGTCTTTTAATCTTTCATAATCTGACTGACATGATCTCAATCTGATCAGAGGATCAAGCTCCTGACACGTTTTACACACCAACGAGATTTGATGTGCAATAACTCTACAAAGCATCTGCGTTTCAGATCGTTTCGGTCCGCTCGTTGGCGTCGCATTAGGCTTTTGAAACATTTCCCAGGAAATGAACCAACGAGGAGGAAGGAAAACATTATGAACACTTTTCATTGTATAAAAACCGACTCCAGAAAGCGTCATTAGCACTGCAGTCTGCAGGATTTAATGTTGAAACTGACGTGCCATGCACCAAATAAAATTTACAAGGTAATAACTTGTATAAATATTATGCTAGGAGCTTATGTGTCTCCCCGTAGCCAAAAAAAATAAATACTTTTGTGGTTTGCTACTTCAACGTATTTATTTATTTTTTTGAATATGAAATGTCACTACTCTTGTGAAGTTAATGCACAAATGTTCAGGATGTTGCCACATTTTTTTGTAATATATAACTTTTGTGTTTTTTTTTTTTATTTTTGTCCTATTTTGTGTTTTAAAAGCTGCTTTAGTTTAGGTAATTTGTGAAATTTTAAATATGAAAATGGAGAAATTTCAAGATACAAAGGTTGCTCAAACCAAACCTGGTTTTTTTTAATATACAGTACAGACCAAAAGTTTGGACGCACCTTTTAATTCAATGAGTTTCCTTTATTTTCATGACTATTGACATTGTAGATTCACACTGAAGGCATCAAAACTATGAATAACACATGTGGAAATATGCACTAAACAAAAAAGTGTAAAACAAGTGAAAATACCCCTTATATTCTAGTTTCTTCAAAGTAGCAACCTTTTGCTGTGATTACTGCTTTGCACACACTCTGCATTTTCTTGATGAGCTTCAAGAGGTAGTCACCTGAAATGGTTTTCACTTCATAGGTGTGCCCTGTCAGGTTAATAAGTGGGATTTCTTGCCTTATAAATAGTCATGAAAATAAAGAAAACCCATTGAACTAGAAGGTGTGTCCAAACTTTTGGTCTGTACTGTATATGAAAAGATGTCAGTTTTCTGTCTCTTCATCTATCCATCTTTCGATTTATCCAGCTCTCTCTCAATCAGTCCATTTATGTAGCAATTCTTTTTCTGCTGTAAATTCCCAGAAACTTGAAGATAATTCAGAAAATTTGAGTGTGAAAAAAATATGGAATTTAGGAATGGGAGGGAAAAAGATGTGTAGGAACTCTTGACTAGTGTTTTTACTGCTGGGTTTGTCTTTCAACAGCGCGGTTTAGGAACGGGATTGCGAGAAGATAAACTGAGAGGAACTTGAAGGTCGTACTATAAAAACGTTGAGTCTGGAAACGCAAACTAGCTTGATTTTAATCATGGTAGCTACTCATTTCGTGGCACAAATCCTGATCCCGGGAACAAAACCGTATCTTCATCCACGGCAGAGGCCGGTTGGGTTTTTCTGATCCCGATCTCCCTCGCCCCGCGGATCAGAGAAACCACGAAGGCCTTCGCTGGGGGAACACGCTGTTGTGTTGTAAACTTATTATAACTCCCTCTGCGTTCCCCCTTGTCGTGCAGAAATTTAAGATCCGGATTGAGGATCCTCCCAGGCGAAAGCACATGGTGTTCCTGGGTGGAGCCGTGCTGGCCGACATCATGAAGGACAAGGACAACTTCTGGCTGACCCGGGAGGAGTACCAGGAGAAAGGAGTCCGCGTGCTGGAAAAACTCGGAGTCACCGTCAGATAAAGCACCGGGACGGACAGAACAGCCGCACACCTGAAAACACAGATTCACAAACACATTTCCTCCATTCGCCCATATAGCAGAGTTTATATCTATTTATCCCTCTCTCTTTTTTTTTTTTTTTCTTTTTCCTAGAAGCATTGGCTGCTCTTGAATTTTCCTCAAACACCTGAAAGTATCAAGAGTTTACCTTTCTCTCTTCCCGCTCCTCTCCTCTCCTCCTCCCTCCTTTCCTTTCTTCTCTCCTGTTCGAGGATTGGCTCCAAACTTGTCTGGGAATCCTCCCACAACCCCGCGAAGCAGCTGAAATGTTTTATATTTACAGTTTTTTTCCGTTTTTGTTTTTTTTTATTCACGGTGGAGATGCTCACCTGATAGACGGGTCATTCCACCAGCTTCAGGCCTTTTAGGAGGATTAAAACGATGCAAAGTCTCAAACTCATAACGTCGCATTCACAGCCCATCACAAACAGCCACGGCCGCTTTCAGCATCTGTTATAGGCGAGCGCGAACTGATCACATTTTTTTGGTGTTTTTTTTTTTTTATATATATATATAAATGATATGACGTATGTTTTCTGGGTGAGGGGTTATGGCTCTGCTCTTCTGTGGCTGCATTCTTAAGTTCTACATTACTGGGTTTTTTTTGTTTGTTTTTTTTTCATTATTTTCCTCCTGGTGTTGTGCATTGAGCCATTGGAAATGGATTGCACAGAGTGACACATTTTTGCGCTTTTTTTCTTAGATTTTTTTTTTTTTTTTTTTTTTTTTATGAAAGAAATTAATGGTTGATTCATAAAGGGACGGAAAAAGTAAAAGCCTCTAAGCTTGACGGAGAGTTTGTGACGGTACGTTTGGGGTTAGTTAGTTAGTTAGTTGTGGGAGGGGAATCACGGTTAATAAGAAGTGGGAAGGAGTGAGTATTTGTTCATTTCTACCTTCTCTTTAGATGTAAATTTCGAATGGATATGAGTGGTCACCGCCGTGTCGCAGCATTTTGTCTCTCGGATCCAAATGGTTGGAAAATATCCCACTATCCTAGAAAAAGAAAACGTATTTAAGTTCTCCAGGCTCCAGTGGTTTGACGTGTTACTGGAGGCACTTCTATTTCGGGTATGAAAAATGTGTACCTTTATTATTATTATTATTTTTTTTTTTCTTCCCCTCTTTCCATGAACGTCTTATCCAGTGCCAAGTGCAGTTATTGTTGACTGGATCTCATGTTTTAACGTCTTTCTTTTTTGTCAGTTTTTTGTTTTTATTTTCCTGTCGTTCATAGCATAACTGCCTAACGCTGATTTAAATAAAAGTGATTTATAATGATGGCTGTGTGGGTCTCTTCACAATTTCTGTGCCTGTTTGAAGGTGTGGAAGTTTCCCCCTAAAAGATTTTAATTTCCATTTCTTAAATTATCGGATGCCAGACGGGCTGCTTGGAGGGATTCGTTACGCTCGCTCACAGACGGAGGAGAGAGAGAGACGGAGGCTCGTCCACGGAGGACAGGGATGTGTGTGCAGCGACCAGAAGGAGGAAGAGGAAATGGAACAGTGGCGGAGGCAGTGGCGCCATCAGAGGAAGAGACTCTTTCCGTGCCTGAAATAAAGATCTCACCCCAGACTCTTCCGGCCTGGTTCTGTTTTAATCCCCTGACGCGCAGCACTTCCCTCGTAACCTTGAACTGGTACCGACACGTCTGGGGGGGCCAACCGCGACATCGCCTAAAAACGTTCAAAACTGGCTTGGTACAAGACCTGCTATAGAGTCAAACTCGGCTTGATAAAACCGTTCAGTAGGCATAGGTCAAAGGTCATTTACAAATACCAAGTGATATAATCCTGTAGTTTAAAACAAAAGCGAATGTCAGCTGGCTAATAAGTTATAATTTTAAAATGGCGTTACTAATTGTGGTGGTTGTAACTCCTTTAGCATTCTGTGGCTATTTTCTGGTGACTTCGTTTTTAGCCTGGTTATAAACCAGTCCCTTGTTCTACGCTTTTCTTTTTATAGTGAGTCTGGACCCTCGGCTATTGTGAAACGATGTCTTACTGGAGTGTTTTTTTTTTTTCTTTAAATATTATCTCTTACCCAGTTGCTGACGTCTGGCCATGTAATGCGCCAGTTTGACGGTATGAAGCTTGCCGGAAATCACTTGAGCTGTAAACTACCAGCCTCCGCTGCTGGTAGTGGAGTTTTAAACTGGTGGAGCCTCCACAGCTCCACCAGTTTAAAACGAGGGTGATGTTCCTGATTTTAGTGAGAACGTGAGCAGCAGTGTTCTGGATCTGGTGTAGCCGTTTGATTTATTTATTTCCTTTCTTTAAGCAGACTTGTGAAGACACTGTTGCAGTAAACAGCGCCACTAAAGATAAACACGTGGACGAGTTTGACTAGATCTCCCTGCGACATTAGTCCTCTACTCTTGGAAATGTTCTTCAGGTGGTAGAAGGCCGACTTTGTAACTGTCTTTATGTGACTCTGAAGGTTTAGGTCTGAATCCATCACTACACCCAGATTTCTGGCCCGATCTCTAGTTTCCAGCTGTAATGAAGCTTGTGTTGATCCTAGATCACTCCTCTTTAGATCCGAAGATAATAACTTCAGTTTTGTTTCTGTTCAGCTGGAGAAAGTTGTGGCTCATCCACATATTTATCTGTTTAAAGCATTTGTTCAGTGCTTGTATGGGGTTTGCAGTCACCTGGTTGTAATGTAGAGTTGTTTAGCTCAATGCTGTAGCTCATTACATGTAACTGACTGGGTGTCTGGACATGTCACCAGCAGCTTGCTAGCTGTAGTTTTTAAATAGCGTTACTTCAACATGAGAGATTGGTGACGTTCCTTTAGTTTCCACGCAATGACTTTGCTATTAATCTGAAAGCCCTCCAATCATCTTGTTTGTGTGAAGGGAAATATTGCATCTGTCTTTCAGGCAGCTGACTTGCAGTGGACAGCAGCAGGTGCACTGCAGGTGAGCTAGACTCCAAGGAAAAAAAAACTCTCTGGATCCTAAATTGGAAGGATTTTAAACAGGAGAAAAAAAACAAAACTACGTGGAATATTAGTGTCTTTGAAGTGAAAAGTTTTACATGTATCATAAAAGGACTTGATTGCGGGGCGTGCCCTGGTGGCGTGGGGGTTGGCGCGGCCCGTATTTGGAGGCCTTGGGTCCTCGACGCGGCCGTCGCGGGTTCGACTCCCGGACCCGACGACGTTTGCCGCATGTCTTCCCCCCCTCTCTTTCCCTGTTTCCTGTCGGCCTACTGTCACGTAAGGGACACTGGAGCCCACAGAAGACCCCCTGGAGGGGTAAAAAAAAAGACTTGATTGCAATATGAAGCTTACTGAGGAAAGAAATGGGGGGAAAAAAACACTTTTTTTCCATGACAAGGAAGTACTCTCAAATATCAACAGAATAAAAAGTGTATTTCCCTTTTATGCACTGGAATACTTACATGTCTGCAAGTCTGGATCTGACCTGTGCTAAATGCCGACATTACTGAAAAGGCTTTGTTTCAAGACTCGTAAAAACTGTCGATGCCAAAGTATGTCTTCACCAGCCAAACATCCGCTTTTTGTTCATGTTTTCAAGGACAAATTGGAGTCGAGTACATTTACTCTTCGGTTTTAGAGTTGCATTTGCTCGAACTCCAATGAGCCAGACTTGATGGAGTAACAGTAGGCCAGGATGTTGCAGCTCTCTTCAAGCCGTGCTAAACCCAAATACTCAAGGCATAAGAAAAGAAAGAAAGAAAGAAAGAAAGAAAAAACAAATCCAAATCCTTCCCTATCTTTGGAGTCGACTCCACGGTCGCCTCGTTTCTGTAAACTGTGGTGGGAAGTGAGCGCCGGTGCTCGGTGCACCCGGAGAGGGGCCATGTTGACCCCATTACACAGGCAGATATCTTAAATGTTTGCACATGTGGACTGTGATGCTGTTTGCAGCCGTTGAGCTGCTTAGCAGGCCCCCAAAAGCCCTGAGGGACCCTCTCTTTCTCTTCTCTTTGCTCTCCCTCCCCCTTCCTTCTTTCTCCCTCTTTTTCTCTCTCTTTCTCTCTCTCCTGGGCTCCATCATTATCGCCCACATGCTTTTCCAGAGACGTCCTGAGTGAAACAGCTCGACGGCTTCGATGGCTATCACATGTTCCTGCTGAGGAGGGAGGCAGCTGTGAAAAGTACATCTTGAGACCTACGTTTGCACCAAGTTTTTCTTTAACATTGTTTTAATTAGTTGGGTTTTGGGTTTTTTTTTGAATCCGGCCAAACTTTGACTACTTTTAATGTGAATCTCTGATCAGTACTGTTAGATCTGCGTTTACCACATGCACTGGCATTCACATCTCAAAGGGACAACGCGGATTTTAGTTCCATGCTGGGTTCTGAAATCAACTGCCTGAATGTTGAGACTTGATGTCCTCGTCCTGCTGCTGGTGAGGAAATGAAACCTGCTGCAACAGCTGCAGACTAACATTTATCTGCTGTCTTTGAAACCCTTTAACGTTTTTCTAAGTAGGAGATTATGAAAATTATTTGTTAATAACTTTCAACTCCCAGCATGAGTTCGACTCATGATCGGTTCCTTTGTCCGTCCGTTCCCGTCTCTCTGTCCCTTTCCTGTTGGGTTACTATCAAATAAAGCCCACTAGTGCCCAAAAAAATCAGCTTTGGCTTCATAAGATCCAGATTATATTCTACCAGCACTTCATAGGCTTGTCCAAATCTTCTACAGCAAACTTTAACATGCTATTTCTTCAGCAGTGTGAATAGAAACTGCTGCTGTTGAGTGACTTGCTTATCGTTTAGCGTATTTCCAGGCTTTGCTGCAGCTCGGAGAGTGTTCCACAGTTCTTGGGACAACTGTTTAGATTAATCTTTAGACTCTTTTTTCAGAATATGATGAGGGAGACCTGGTTTATGATGAAATGGTGGTTCTTTTCACTTCTGAAATATGATTCCAACACCACTCGCTGGACCATTCAAACGTTTAGAAATGCCACTGTAAAGGTTGAGTTATATTTGCGTTTTTGAAAGGTCACGTCGCGCCAAGACAGTGGTACGGCGTTTAAAGTTTGACGCACACGTTGGAGCGGCATTCTCATAAAAAGAGCCTTCATAGAGGGATTATATACATGCCGGTGCAAGAGCACCTTTCCAATCATCCAATCTCATTTTCAAGAGTGACCTGGCAAGGTAGCAGCAGTGTTTACAATTTCTAAACGCTTACAGACTTCAGCTGCTTTCTTGGCTTCCTACACCTTTTTGCGCATCATTTTCTTCATCTGTTCGGTATATAAAACCTACACTTGCTTCACAAGAACAGAGATATTTGAGCTTTAGTGTTGGCCAGAACAGTAACAAAGTTCTGTCTGGCCAGGGAACTTCATACTTCACAAGAACCCAGTGGTAGAAATCTTAGGAAATTGTCACTGGTTCCTGCCTTTGCAGCATTAATAGTGGTTGGATACCAGGCAACAAAGAAGTTTTGCCCAGATGTTCTTGCAGCCCCAGGAGAGAGAATAAATTCTTTTGTTCTTGCAGAGTATGTGTAGAGTTTTTTTTTTCCCCCCCATTACTTCATTTGTGGACTAATTTGCTTTGATTCCTTTGCACATGTGGACTAGTTGGGTCATTGCCAACATCTTGGGTGAATATTATGTCAACAGCCCAATTAGAAATTTTCTAGCTGAGAAAAAAAAGTTGATGTTGATATGCTTACCTTACTGTATACCACTGTGCGGTGAATCTCGAGTTGAAACCACACATTTACATACAGCTTATAAAAAGACATGACCTTTTTCTCACTGACATTAAATCAGATGAAACTTTTCCTGTTTGATGTTGTTTAGGATTATGACTGAGGTCAAGGGGTTGGGCTCCTTCCTCAAGCTTCTCACAATGGCTTCCTTTAATTTTTCTGCTGTAGAGCTCTTGTAACTGAGCGCGTCAGGTTTGGAGGCTGCTTTGCTCCCACACGACCTTTCAGCTCTGTCAACAAGTTTACTGCGAGAATGAGGTCAAGGCTTAGGGATGGCCACTCTACGTCTTCGTCTTTGTCTTAAAGCCACGTTGGAACTAATTTGGTGGTCTGCTCAGGATCTTTGTATATTTGGAAGACCCATTTATACTTTAACTTCCTGTCTGATGCCTAAAGATGTTGCTTCAATATTTCCATTTCTGTTTTGTGAAGTGCACCAGTCCCTGGCGAAGCAAATCACCCCCACAATATGATGCTTCAGCAATCTCAGGCTTGCAAACACCCCTTTTACCTCCAAATGGAACAATTGTCATTATGGCCAAAAACTTTCAATTTACAATCATCAGAACTACCGGACATGTCTCTAGAAATTAGGGTCTCTAAATGAATTGGCCAAATTCCTACCTGGCTTTTCCTGATACTTTAGGAGTAATTGCTTCCTCCTGACTGCATGGCCTTTCAGCCCAAGTCGGCGTAGAAACGGTTTCATTGTTGATAACTCCAGGTTCAGCGAACAATTTTGTAAGATATTTTGCTTTTGAGGAGATTGATTCACACAAAAACAGTCACCTTTGGGATTTGGAACCGACTGGTGGCTTTGGAGGACGTTCCCATGTCGTCTCACAACACGCTCCTCCAGGCATAATGCACCCAGAGCAGTGGAGGTTCATTGCCTTCCAGATGTCTTGCCTTATTTGATTTGACCACATGTTACACAAGGAAGCAGTGAGTATATGGTACGCCTCCATTTAACGCAAATATTGTCAGTGAGCCTACTAGAAGGTTACAAAGCTCCAACATCATCAACCAGGCCTTACCAACTTGCTTAAAGGCAACATCTGACTTTTATCTGGTTTCAACTAGATACAAGTTTGACTTGTTAAATGGAACAAGTAATCATACTCTATTTTACTAAAGTGCCCATGTAGCACTGTGCAAAAGTCTTGGGTCAGCTCACATTTCCTTGGGATTTTCTTTCAAGACATTGAAATATTTTGAATTGATCTTACTCTATGTTTCCGGCTTTTGTTTTGGAAATCTCAACCTTATATTCCACCCTCCCCTCCTTCCATCTCTTTGAACACTTTGTCAGTTCAGTACCAGATAATTTTCAGACTCTTTGTTTGTTATGCCACTAAGCTCGTCGGGGTACAGTTGCAGCAGGTAACACTGAAAAGCAAGTTTGAGAAACACCAGAGAAACTACCAATCATGTCCAAATTCTGGGATTTGAAGACAGGAACCATTTCTAAAGCTAACTGGAAAATTCTGCAGGTTGGACACTTTAAATCTGAGATGCGTGGAATAAACCAGAAAAGTTTCATGGGGAGTTGTGGGGGTTTCCTCTGTGTTCTCTCTCGTTTTATTAAAGGCAGAAGAAGGTAAGACACACATTTCGATTCGATTTTCTCACAGACCCTGGCCACTCTTTAGTATCTAGAAAGTACTTCCTTGTCCTTCTCAAAAGCAAGAGCTACATCCATCGTACATGTTATAAACAGTTACTTAAAAAAACAAATATAGAAATAAAAATGTACAACATACACGAGATATATATAATATAATTTTTGCTCTTACTTTGTTTTGTTGTTTTTACAGAGGTAAAAATGCTAAGTGTAAAAAAAAAAGAAAGAAAAAAGATCCAAATTAGTACAGTGTTTTTTTTTTTGTTTGTTTTTTTTTACCAATTCTTTTTGTCGTTTTCGATTTAAATACACAAGATAAGGTGGATGTGTTCAGGCACTTTGTTAATGGCTCTGACATGTGAGATCAGTGTAAAAAACAAAACAGAAGACAACAACACACAGACACTTTCTGAACGGATTGGCCCAGTCCCTGATGCATCGTCGTTAATGGATCCAAAATTAGTAGAACAAAGCCAGACTGCAAGTTGATCCCAGTATCTTCGGATCAAGGAACAGGATGGAGAGGCTGGAGAGGATGCCACGTAAATACACACACACACACACACACACGCCTTCATACAGTGACACACAAGTGGGTACAGGGGACAGGATGTGTCGAACAGACACAACCAGGGGGGAAAGAGGACATCCTTAAACACTTTTCAGCTACAGTAAAAGGACATTTCCTTGGCAAAACAATGAGGGCTGGAAGCTTGTTTTTAGAATCGCAGACGTCTTTTTTACACTTTGTGCTCTCCGAGGGATTCCTACTGACGTCCTGCCTCGTTTCATCTTTAAACGGCCTATTGTGTTCACCGTCACGTTCCAGACGCTGCCATCACAGAGGCCAAGGGCTAAAGAGACAGTAAAACAGCAGGTGGGACAACGTTCCCACTTTTTTTTTCTTTTTTCTTTCTGCATTTGCTGTAAAATTCAAAGCGCTCGCAAACCCCACCTGCACCCCCTTTTACATAAACTTTAACCATTTCTTTCCCAATCAGTCACAGACGAACCCACACTTTTGTTGCTGAGCCAAATCTGGCATGAGGGCAGGTTGAGGGCTGAGGGGACGATTTAGGGCAGAGATTAATAGCACACGCTGGTCACATGTGGTTTCAGCAAGTTTGTTTCTCATGTTCACAACAACTTTTAATGCCTGAGACGGACAGACTGACGTTTGGCGATAAACCAAGAAGCTTTATAATTAACAGAGAATAAGTGAAATAAATCAAGGGGGGTATGCGTTTTATTCTGAACCCCCTGGAAGTCATCTTACCTTTGCAACAAACGGTCTGATCATATAAAACATTCACTTCTTTATTTCTGTTTAGATTTCGGAGAAATGGGTGGCTTTTAAAGAGCCTTAAAATATTAGAATAAAATAATATAGAAAAGAGATCCAATTATATTATGTGCTAACTGACCTGTCCGTGTATTCAGCTGATCCTTTGGGTCACGAGGCACGGGCTGGTCATGAACGTATACCACGGTTTTAAAAAGATACCCTTTCAAAACGGCACGGATTTTCTGCCATACTTTCAATAAAGTGTAAACTTTGTTTACTGAGATGAGGGAGAAAGTGCCAGAGTGACTAGAAATGTGTCATTCTGCTGAGCAACGTTAGCCAGCTATCTGCAAGAAGGCTACTAGACATTTTGCCTGAAGAAAATGTAACTATCAGGAAATATTTACAGTCACAAAGAACACAGGCATTCATCCCTATATGGATCATCAGTCCATGGTTTGTGTATTTCAACTCGCGTTGCTCTAAAAGCATGCTCTGAGTTGGATGTCTGTAAAGTAGCAGACTGCAGGCTAGCTTCCAAGCTAACCATGTAATATGAACTTGCTCTGCTTGTGTAACTCAAAGAGCAGAAGGGGTTTAATATTATCTGCATTAGGCATGTCTGCTTTGAAACTACTGTTAAATGTAGGCGGTGTTTATTTTATATTGTGGCTATGTATCAAAATGAAAGCACCAATTATCAACACGGTATTACATTTAAGCAGAAGTATGACTCATTTTTGGTTTTCTCTTTAAAGTAAAAGCCATTTATTTTGGGGTTAATTTTAGTGATAGTGATGAGTCTTTTTTGTCTTTCCTTGCAGGGAGCTTATTATGGACCTTTTTTGTAAGACAAGAGTACAATTCGTCAGGCCTGTGCTGTTCCATATGTGACCAGTGAGAAAGTTTGGGATTTGATGGTTAAAAAAAAAAAAAAATCAAGGGTGCGGTGATTGTGTATCGCAGGCAAACTAGAGTCCATAGCTTACATATGTAGTGAGAACTTTTTTTTTTCTCTCCAAATTTCCTTGAAATTTCTTGTTACAAAAACAGCTTAAATCACGTCCAGTTGAATAGTTTGATTGTTGCAGACATCTTTACAGAGACAAGTGAAGTTCAGACTGAGACTCCACATTTTAAGGCATATGGGCACAAATAGTTAAACGGTATGTGATTATTATTTCAGTGTTTGACCAAAAAAATAAAAAAATCCTGATTTCTGGATGGAGGCTCTTGCTTTGCTGAACAAATCGAGCTGACTGGAATTGTAAGACTCAGTGGGCGACCTGGTTAAGGGAATTTCTAGGCACTGTTTTAAGGTCATGAGAAAGATGAAGGGATGCTAGATTATCGTAGCTTTACTTGAGGCCACGTTGAATCACTCTTCTAAGGGTAGGAGATGAGTAAATAAATAGGATTTAAAAAAAAAAAAAATCTTTGGAATATCTTAAGAGTATTAAAAGGATAGATTACATTCACTGAAGAGAGATTCTGTGAAGGTATTATCGCTAATAATTCCCTTACCTGTATTAGAAAGATGTCACATTGCAGCGAGTTCGTAGAAAGTGTTGAAATCGTCAGAGCAGTAGACCTTTGATGGCTAGCTAGCTCAGCTTAAGCTGATTTTAAAATATCTAACTGCGACTGTTCCGTATTCATGGAGATCAATGCTAAATCAGCAAGATACTAAACGCTTACTTTCACAAGACATCATCGTTGAGTTGTTGCCATTTTCTCAGTCAAATATTTGTGCTACGATACAAATTTAAGTTGGTGGAGGCTACTAACTAAAAACAAGTCTGTTAGACCAAAAGCAGCTTTGCAACGTTAACTATTTTTCTTTTTTTTTTTTTTAGTGCATCAGGCTTGACTGATTCCAACCTTCCAGGGTCTCTTATTGGTTCTGATTTCATTTTTGACAGTGGATTTTGGAAGGCGTGCCAATTCACATTAGCTAGCCATTTTAAAATGTGTAACTCTACCATGATATCAAACCTCAATGTTTATGCTAACAGGGAGAAAAAAAATCAATAACTAATGGCAAGACACACTGCTGGTTGGAAGCAGAAGTGTAATCTAAAGTCTCTAGAGTGTTCGATTATGAACGAAGGCATTTATATAAAAACCTCACCAAATAATAAACTAGAAGAAAAAGTTTCTACTTTAAAGGTCATTATTTGACATGTAGTGAAATGCATCTAAATTCTTTCACATTTAGGAACCTAAAAGCCGTCCTGAAGATTCAGTCAAGACCATTTTTAGCTTAGTCTACCGTCATGAACATGCATGTTCATCTGTGCATATGCAAAAAGTCTTATTTCCAAGGTTCCATAAGACTACAGCTGCGTCACGTCAGTCTAATCTCGAGTCCACCAAAAGGGGAGTGAACTGTTGACTTTTGTGACAGGCTTGTCTTTAATGCATTCCTGAGCTTTTCCAGGTCTTGTAAGTTGTTTAGAAATCATTCCGACAGCACAACTTCTCCTAGTGACGTTGACATTGTTCGGCGGAGAAAAGCGACAAGCCTCTCGACGGCCTCTTGCAGAAGCGTAGACGATCGATATCCGCAGCTGTAGTGTCATAGTTCCACAAACATTTTTAGTTATACTGACCAAATCAGATGTAACGGGGAGTCCATGTGAGGATTTATTGACGTTTCTACAAACTCGCTCTGATAAGACGTCTGTCTGCTCACAAGAAAGGGACATGTTGCTGATAATACCTTCACAGAACCTCGCTTCAAAAATCCAAACTGTGCCTTCAAGATTTGTACCGCATTTGTTTGAGCGAGGAAAGATGTCCGCAGAGAACTATGAAGAGTGTATACATTAGCTTTACTACAAGCTGCAGTACAGACAACAAAAGGCCTCAACTTACACTCGTATAAACACACATGTACGCGCGCACACACATTCCCAAAGAGGTGTAGTGTCTGATTTCTGTTGAACTGAACAGGCCTGATGTTTGAACAGAAAATAAACAATATGGCCACAGAGACATTAAAGGAAAGAAAAGAAAATACAACAAAGAATTCAAGTTCTTTGAGGCCAAGTCAATGTACAAATATAACAATATAAAGTACCTGCATATGTGATACATGACGTATAGGTTGGCTATAAAAAAGGCCCCCTGAAAAAGACTGCTCTCTCTTTAGAAACAAAGCATGAAATGGCCACATGGAGAGCTGAAAGAACTGTCTGCCATAAGGGGGAGCTTATCTTCCCAGGCTGTTCACAAAATGGACCAACTGTTTTTTTGTTTTTTTTCTTATTTGGCTTATTTCAGTGTCTGGAATTTGTAGAGAAACCCAGAAAAACCAAGGCAAGAGAGCGAACAGCCGCGACCACTTCTTCCTCCTCTTTGAGCTTTTACCCCATCCCTCCTTTTCTCTGCGTTTGCGTTGGGTTAAGGTTTTTATTTTTTCCGATGTTTCCTCTGAGAAGATTCCAAGTACGACATCTCAGCTCTGGGCCTTGTGTCGGCCTCCGCAGCAGCCGCATGCGAGCCCCACCCGGTGGCAGGCGTGTAGGGGCGGGTAGAGGCAGAGGCACGGCGCCACTGCGGACAAGCCTAGCAAAGCCAACCAACGGGTGCCAAGTCGGCCCCCGCCGCTACCCTCGCCTCCGTCGCAGGAGCAGGGGTCCGAGTACTCCCCCTCTGGGTCAGACATGCAGTGGTAGAGCATGGTGTCTGCCAGCCACATGCAGCTGACACGTCGAATGCACACTCGCAGGGGATCTGGGGCGTCCTGGCACCGTCCTCTCCGATTTTCGGAGAGGTAGAAGGCCTCGCCGCAGTGCTCGCACTGAGCACGCTCCAACCCGTTGTCCTTCCGCCCCTTCCTTCCATTGGAGGACGGGGAAGAGCTCGTGAAAAATGACCGAGGCTGGCTGGAAACGACAGAAGAGAAGGGTTGGTGGTAGGGGCCGCTGTGACCCTTAGAGGTCAAGGATCCTAGGGCGGGGTCAGAGTCTGAGGGTGACAAGGAAGGTGCCAGCGGGTAGGTATAGTCGTGCTTCTGCGCCTCTGTTTTGTCAAAGTGTACATAGGACTCTGTCTCATCCGGGTGGATGTATCTATCACGCACAATGGCGTGTCGGTAGTCCTCATAGCCCGTGTTCCAGGAGCGATCTGCCTGGCGTCCAAGGTAGCGTTCTGTGCTTCGCTCCCAGCTGCGCTCCCGGGGGTTGATTCGGACAATTTCCTCATCCTCGAAGGTGACGTGTCGAGGAATCCGAGACAATGGCTGAAGGGGAGAGACAGAAAGAACCTTTACTTGGACAAATGTCATTAGACAAATATACAATACAGGTACACCTGGTTAAGAGCATTAAAATAAACTTGTCTGTAAACCAAGAAAAATCTCACTGAGGCCTACCAAGTTACTGTCGATCACACTACATCTCCCATAATACACTACCACAACAACTCACCTTTGCACTAGTTGTACTTGTGGGAAAGTCAAATGCAGTAAGAAAACTGATTGCACTTTTTGTGGTTGCTGTGCAATAACAAACGAGTGCATTCACATCAACCCTGTCTAGTCTACTTTAATCAAACTAGTTTGTTTCCCTAGAAAGTCCGGTTCATTTGCGGAGGCGTGAATGCACAATCGTACTCTAACGCGATTAGAGCAATCCCTCAAAAGCAATCCCTTGTCCACCTAAAAACCTAGGTCTCGGTTTGGTTGAAGTGAAATCTGATGTAGTTCCAATGCATATGTGACTGCCAAGGAGAGTGAGAGACCCCTCGAAAAGCAGGAACCGAGCAACAGTGCATGGCATTCTGGGTATTTACAACCACAAGAAATGACTCATGGTCTTTTATCAAAGACAAAAGAGAAATCCTACAACTACAAAAATCTGACGCCATTCCAGAAGAAAAAGGAAGAAGGAAGTTGCGCTCAGTGTCTTTTTCAGAGGTTTTCATGACATTTCCTTCAGTGGTTCTTGGTGCAGTGCCACCACAGGCGAGGTGATCAACAGGTTCTTCAAAGGGTTTGGATCGTTTGACAATGCAGAGTGAAAGCAAACCACATCAGCTGAAATTGTATCAAATGTCGGGAATTTGGCCCGTAATCGAACCGAGTCTACTGGACTATCTGGACATGCATCACATGGTCAAAATAGTGATAGAAAGGCAGTTGCACTAATCAATGAATAGCTAATACTTGAGAAGATGCACATATCTATTCAACTGTGAATAAAGGAAACCCGTTTACCTGGTCCAAGTAGTAGTGGTCTGTGAGGCGGTAGGAGTCATGCAGGTCATGTCGATGTCCTGGCGTGCACTTGTGTCTCTGAGGAAGGGGCGAGGACTCGAGCGGCGTCAGGGAGCTGTCCAATTTCTGAGAGGAGTTGGATGAGCTGTCTGTGGCGTTCTGAGTGTACAAACAAACACAGGATGCGTGCTCAATCGCTGCTTTCTCATTGGACGTGGCAGACGAGTACACCGTGATTGGACAAACAAAAACAGGAAGCCTTGTAGCAGCGCTGATTGGGAAAAAAACAGGAAAACACGTGAAATGTTTTTTTTTGTCAGAGCCACTTCATCAAAGCTTGGATTACTGCACGTCGAGTCAACATTCAAGATATGAAGAGGCAGCAACATAACTGAGACCATCTTAGAGACCACAAAACCTTTTTAATACTCAACAACAAAGATCGTAAAATCCCTTGCAATCTGTCACAGCAAAAAGATTGCTTAAACGTTTAGTGAAGAAGAAGCACAGATAACTTCAAAAATGCTCCACATAAAGTATGTGGTGCAACTCAATATTATAACTCAAGACATTTGCACACGGTAACCAGAGTCGCCTTTTTTGGCCTCTCCAACACACACCCCAGGAACCCCCTCTGATCTTAACTCTTCTAGCCTCACAACAACCTGTCCTCCTCTCTCCCCCATCGCACTTTTCCCCACATTCCGCCCCTTTTCCTCTCTTGCCGGCACATGCAAGAGAGGCATATGCGCTGCTCTGCATATGCCTAGATGTGTGTGTGCACAAACAGTGTCCCGTTCCTCTTCCGCTAAAGGCTGTCAGGGCTCAAATCCAACCCAAGCCGTGGCCAGACACAAGGCAGGCGGGCTGTTGCCATGTAGTTCTCAGACAGACACATTTTCAGACGGAGCAAACCAGGGGTCATCCTCTGAGGGCACCGTCTGACAGTCAGGTTGGTGCTGCTCCTGTCTCATCATGTCATCATGGTTATTTGAGTGCAAGGGTAGGTGCTATTCAAGCTGTGGTTCAGTCCGGTGAAAGGGGTGAAAGAGTGTAACTGGACTATGACAGGCTAAATAAGTCACTGGTGATTAAGAAAGAGCGTGTTAGAGGAATAGTGTCTTACAAAGAGCTACATGTTTACATTACTATGATTATTAAATATGTAAAGACAGTATAAAATTCTTCTTCAAAGCCGCAGTATGTAATTTTTATTTACATTTTTTCGTTTTTTTCCATATTTGTTAAAACCATCACCATGTCATGACAGTACAATATGAGACACAGAATCTGTGCAAAGACTGAGCTCCGCCACCTTCTCCCAGTGCTACCATTGCCGTTTGAAGAACAGCACCTCTCCCGGTCAAAAACAAACCAATCAGAGCCAGGAGGAGGGTTAGAGCTGTCAATCAACCTCATGTATTCGCTGCTTACTGTGTTGATGGAGTAGAAACAACTTACCGTGACAGAAAAACTGCATATCCGCTGTCATCAGAATGCTAACTAGCCTTCCAGGCAGGAATGCTAATTAGCCTTAGCGTTTCGGGCAGTATATCAGTCTGATATTATTATTATTTTATACTTCAGTGAACAGGGAAGAAAATTCCATACAGTTTGATTGTATTATATGTATGGCCAACAGTGATATTAAAACTATAGCAACACTGTAGCTACAATATTGTATATTACATTTTTTATTACTCTATTTAGATATTTATATTATGTACTTATCCTAACCTGATGTAGCTCTTCGCATGCCAACTTTCGCCAACAAGGACTGTGGCTTACACAAAGTATGTTTTTTCTTTATTTAAAATAGAAGCCTAATGTCCAATCTCAAGATAAAAGGTTTTGTTCAAAGGTTAGCAGTGCTCAACATAGCTTGTTATTCGAGAAGGAGTTGTTCAGTTGCTGAGTTGACTGCTACCATTCGCTAATTCAATAATCTAAACACACTCAAAAATACAATAATCACATAGATCTTCATTCAGTCATTTGTGCTTTGATGTGCTAAGCTGCTAGCTGAAGGTTTAGTAGCCACTTTTGCATGGCAGCATGTTCTGAGCGGTACTAAGCACAGAAAAGAACACTAGTCTAATGCGACTGCTGTCCAACACATCCGGGTAATATTGAGACAGTCTGAGGACCCTCTGCTATTGAGTTAGCCACCAGTTGTAATAACCTTTGGTCCAGCTGGTAGATAGAGGATATTGATCGGATATCCAATATTGGATATCGCTGACAAGTCTTCCTATCTTGGCCTGTGATCACGGTTTGCATGCCAGTGACTCTTTATGAATGTTGAAACTGCAAGCACCTGTTCAACATGCAAACACTTGTAATCATAAATATTGGGCAAATTAGAATGGTGTTCAGTGTGCATCACCTGTAGGTTACATACAGTCCTGGGACATGTTATCTGCAAGCATTTTGAACCCCTCCATTACATACCACTTCAGATCAAATCTGGGATGTTATTTGAGCTATATGACCCAGATCTGGTGTGTGTGTCGGTCTGCTCTGTCTGCTGAAGCCATCCCCATTATATCCTGCTCCCCACATGGATACTGCCATGCCGAGAATTTCCCCCAGCTTTCTTACAAAGCCCTGAAAGCAGCTAGCCAAAAATAACATAACATACTGCCTCTGCTCCTGGTCCCGCCCCCCCCTGCAGAAGCCATTACTGGGGGGAAGGAGGAGTGGATACGGTACAAAACCAGTCTGACTCTGGCCTCCATGGCTGCAACTAATTCAAAACACAGACCAGACTTTCTGCAGCTGAGCCCAAACGCCACAAGAGGACAGAGAAAGAGGGGAGAGTTTATATTACTGGACATCCTTTTGCTGTGTATTCCAGTCCAAGGCTGGACGGAGGGTATTTCAGGTTATTTTCTGATACAAAACATGCCCAGACTAAAAGCCCAGGAGGAGTCATCCTTCAGCAGGCCAATCTTGCACGACCTAGAATTGCTTCAATAGTTTTCACTCTCCCTGTTGTGAATGAGCCAAAATAGACACAGAGACAGGAGATGTGCAGAACGGGGGTGGACTGAGTTAAGTTTAGGTTTGATGAATGAGGAATAATTTAGGGAAGTCCGTCATTGCTCGCGCAAGACAGGAAGAACTAAGGTCCTGTTGCACAGAGCCGCTCTTCAGTTAAACCTTAACAATTTTGTCCAGCTTCCTCCCACAGTCCAAAAACATGACTGTTAGTTTAATTGGTCTCTCTAAATTCTCCCTAGGTGTGAGTGTGTGTGTGCATGGTTGTGTGTTCTGTCTGATTCTGTGTTGCCCTGCGACAGACTGGCGACCTGTCCAGGGTGACCCCGCCTCTCGCCCGGAACGTTAGCTGGAGATAGAGACCAGCACCTCCCGACCCCACTAAGGGGCAAGGGTGTTAGAAAATGGATGGATGGACTTTTGTTGTGATCCAGCCGCTCGTTTACACACCACCAGTGACCGGAGCCTCTCACACCAGCACTTTTTGACACTTTTCTGTAACACCCCCGTAGAGGTGTGAAGTAGTCTGCTTGTATGAAAACGCACATGCGCAGAACACACAGCTTCAGGGTTTCTTTTGCGCATGTGTAGGGAAGATAACAAAACAATGGCGGATAGCATTGTGCTGTGTTGGGCTACTTAACATGTTCAGTTTAACACAGTGTGTGTTACATGAGGACTTTGTTCGTGGGACACGGATACGGGTTTTTTTCGCAATGAGATACCAGCTAGTGAGATGGAACTAAGGGTCAAAAGCGCAGATGCATTCAACGACATGCTGAAACCACAGCGCCATCTAATGCCCTGGCATGACAACTGCAGTTGACTCGAAGCGTCTTGGCGGTGCCATTGAAACATGGACCTTTTTCCCAGTCGACATCCAAAAACACCAGCAGTTTTCAGGCAGCAGTCTCGTGTAAACCTGAGTAAGCTGTTCTCACTATAATTTAATTCCTACAGCTCTAAGTAAGAGGGAAAGTCTAAAGTTTCAACCAAAACAGCAGCACAATCTCTGACTTATCAAAGAAGTCAGAGATTAAAGATTCACAACTCATAGCACTTGTGGTATAAGCTCAATACCACAATTATCCTGAAATTTAGACAAAATATTGCTAAAGCGAGAACTCTGATCAAAGTGGTTAAATGCTAGCATCACCTGCAGCTGTAATGCTAAAGAGAAACATACAGGCTACATGTATGCTCTCTGGGTATTCTAGATTAAAAACACAGATAGGACAACTCATGGTAGACTCTTTAAAAGAAGGCAGACAAAAGGGGATTGCTTTGTATTTATTATATGCTAAACAAATCCTACTAAACTGGAAATATTAAACATATTTTTGTAACTCATAAGGTTTTGTTAACTGCTGCAACATTAAGTTTGGTCTGAAATATACAAGTCTTTATTTTACAAAATAATAATAATGCAGTTTCTCTACCAACAAAAGAGGACTGCTTCGAATTTGTTCCGCTGAAATCTTCTACAGTATTCCCCGCACCACCATCCTTCCCCCGAAGCCTCACCTCTCCACTCCTGCTCATGTGTTTGTGTGTGTCTCTGTGGTGGCTGTACACTCCCAGCAGAGCACCTATTAGTCTTGGCCCTAACAGACAGCTCGAGTCAAAGATGAACCACGAGGCACTTCCTCTCGTAAATCAGCAGCCCCGCACTAAGCTGGGAAACAGCTGCTCTGCGCAAGCTCGGCGGCTTCTCTCCCTTCCAAATGGGAGGGCGCAAAGATAGTGTGTGTGTGTGTTTGTGTGTGCGCGGAGGGAGTTGGTGGGATACAGGAAGTGACCTTGTGACCCTGCCTGCTGGCTCAGGTGTCAGATTTCAGTACTAAAGGAGGAGGTAAATGGTGGGTTAGCATAAAATGCCTTTAAGCTGACCTAAGGTGGAGAACTATCTGCTGTGGCAGGTATGCATAACAAAAGACTAATATTAAATCCTGAGCTGATAAGATTTAGCTTGCAAATGTTTCACGCAGAAGAACAGCAGTACAGGACATCATTCTACGTTTCACTTCAGCTTCTTCGAGTAAGCTCTTAAATTACATAAGATTTATAGACGGTAGAAGATTAGATGCTGTCATGTCTAGTTTGGTGTATTGTGATATTTTAAGCACAGCCCTTTATTAGGATGCCGTGCTAAAGTTTCTAAAGGTGAATTCACTCCAGCCCTGTTTAGTCCGCTTTAAACAAACTCCAGTTAGTCTACAAAGTCCAGTCTGTTAAGGGAGGTGTGAATGTGTAATCAAACTCTGATGCAGGCCAAAAAAGCAAACTCCGGTCCACCTAAAAACCCAGGTCTTGGTTCGGTTGAAATGAACAGCAGCACAATTCAAATGCATATGGAAACCCCTCCGAATGCAGGAAGCAAACTACATTCTAGGTAAATACAACCAAAACCAACCAAAAAGTCTAGTGCTATCGCCAGTGGAAACATGTTGCTCAATTAGTTTGGTTCATTTGGCACAATAAAAGCGAACAGCACTACATGAAACTATAAGAAATGCTGCAATTTTGGTCACAAAACCAACCAAGTCTCCTGGACTCGCAAGTGTGAAAACACTGTAAAAGTATCACAGTATTCTTGGTATATTTTGACTTTTTAGTCTCACAGTTTTGAGAAAAAATTGTAGCCTGGCCGTAATACTTTGCCTGTGGAGGTGACCTGAATTCAACGTCCAAATAAACAGAAGTTGTAAAACATGCTTGACAAACAAGATGGCGGTCCTGAGTGTGCTGACTATCACTCTGAACTATGGAAACCCAAGAGGTGGATTGGTGAAAAAAAAAAATGGATTTATCGCCCAGCCCTACTTTAAGTCATATATTCTGTATGAAGGAACATTTTTGAAACTTTTTAAAACCGTTGCCGTGGCTGACACTGGCAACCAGTTTTTAAGCCCAGGTTCTATATATGCCAAAGCTCTCTACGACAGTCCGGGCCATTCTCGGACTCTATGAAAGTGGCATGACGTTGTGTTGCAGCAACTACGTTATCCTGTGTTGCAGCATAAACAAAAGGAAAGCAGCAACACGATTACATGGCCAAATAGCACCGCCACTAAGGGCCTACTTCTTCTGTTTAGCTTCTGATGATTGCGATAAAAGATGCACTTCTAGAGCAACAAAATCTACTTCACTGCGTCATAAACTTCTGTAAAGTCAAAATTCTTCCAACCCATGAGACCTGAAGGTCTCAAGTAAGGGTCAAGTGAAATTTGTCCTGATCAGCTCAGGATTATTAGAGCTTAGTGATTTGAATCTGATTATTTTAGGGTGCATTCACACCAGCTCTGTATAGACCGCGTCGACCAAATTCTAGTTTGCTCACCTAGTTCGTTTGGGTAGGTCTGAATGCGCAACTGTACTTATATGGACCGAAAAAGTGACCTTCTGGTTCAACTAAAAATCTAAGCCTCAGTTCAGATGACATGAGCTATATAGTACGATTATGTATGTGAACGCAAGCAGACCAGAGACCGCTTCCAAAGCAGGAAGCAAACTGTAAAGCAAAGACTTCTGAATAAACACAACCAAAATAAATGCGTGAGTCTAGCACTAGCAGGAGAAATGGATTGTGGTCTTTTACAAAAGACAAAAGAAAAATCCTACAACCACTAAAATCTGACGCTATTCCATTTTTGTTTACTTCTTTTGAAGAAGAAGAAAGCTGCGCTCAATGTCTTCTTCTTTTTGTGCCGTTTCCTTCAATGATTCTTGGTGCAGCGCCACCACAGGCGAGAGGCGTGAGGTTTATCAGGTTTTTCAATTAGTTTGGTGTGTTTGATACAATGTAATATGAAAGAGAACCGCAGCACCTGAAAATGTATCAATTTTGGCCCCCAATTGAGCCGAGTCTACCTTTCAGGCGTGAAAAGACCCTTAGAGTATCAAGTTTTTGAGTTTTTGTTAACATGTGAATGGGAAATTAAAAGAAACAAAACACATTAGGGTTTTTTTTTTTTTTTTTTTTTGTCCTTGTCAAACATGTCATGTCGTGGGCTTCCTCTTCACATCACACATGCTCCTCTCCGTCCCCCGACCCTGCAGTGGGACCCGCAGCCAGCTCATACCTCAAACTATGATCCCCAATAGAAGATTACAATCAGTGTCGCGTAGTTCCTTAAAGAGCTACTTAGTTGCTTTTGGAGGAAGTAAGAGGGAGTTGAAACATTGCCTTGCGTGCTGAATGCAAGAGCTCGCCCGACGCCGAACGCTCTGAAACACGTTGCACAATAAAAGTTGGCTCTGCGACTTCCTCCGCCGATGCTCAGCTCAGAGATGAATCAACTTTGACCCCGTCTAACAAACAGACCAGCACGGTGCAAGGCAACCACAAATGTCCGGCCTGCAACCAGCAGCGTGGATGCGTCGCCGTGCATGAGTGAGATTCCTTTATCGTGCATTTGTCGAGGGGGGGGGAAAAAAAAACAAAACCAAAAAAAACCCCAATGAAATGTTAATGTTTTGGACTCATTTTCTTAGGGACTCTGTTCATTAAAAAAATGCTTACAGTGAAAACATCGTCGTCCCCCAGTTCTCCCTCGTTCTGGAGTGCCGTAGAGGAAGTCGTGGAGCCTGCGGAGAGGGAGACATCGCAGTGAGCAGCTCGGAAACGCAGCTCGATCTTTCATCTCTTTTAAAGATGCACTTGCAGCAATAACCGGCGGTCAGGTTTGACAACTTCTGAACGTAAACTTCCTCATCCTGTCGCATTATCAAAACTTTAGAAAAACTATTTTCGGAACACGTTCCCCCACATACTTTGAGCTCATTCACGTCCTCGCCAGGACCGACCGGTTTCACCTGCCATGTTTTGGACACCGCCCGCTAAACACCTCCAGTCATGAACCGGAGAAGTGTTTTCTCGCCTCTCTGACTTTGTAGAACTCTTAACTTCAACATGGAAGAAATGGACGCTTATGTGGTTCGAGATACACAAATTACAGTTTTGTTGCCGATTTCCAGTTTTCTTTTTTTTTTCTTTTTAAATCTTTGATCTCATACTGATTTCAGCAGAGCAATATTTCTCTTTAAGAACTATAAAGAGAAATTGATATTAGGAGATGTCACACTGTATGAGACGGTTTTCAAATGATTATTCAATAATTATTAAATGATTAAGGAGGCAGAATGTTTACATCTTATATTAGCATTAGCTATTGTGACTGTGTGTTTACTCTCGACAAAATGAAGACCTTAACATAAATTTCCACTCAAAAGTATTGCTTTCCCCACTTTAACCTTCCTGTTACCTGCTAAACTGACACTCTCTTTTTCAGTACTACTCTGAATAAATGTCCGACAAGACTTAAGAAAATCTAATTTCCTCTTTAAATCACTCGTGTTCTTCCACTGGGTATGGAATAAACAGATGACCGTGGTAGAAATTTACCCCAGAAAAACGCCTTGTTCGTGAGGTAACGTTTTTTATTTACCAAGAAGTTTTTCACAGGGTTTTGTGAAGAAACGGCTGCTGAAATCCATACATTTCAAATTTGTAGATATTTGTATCCAGCATTACAATTTATTAATATCAGATTTTAAAAAAACAGCTAATTATTAAACTTAACTAGAGCCATAATGTAGTTTAAATAATAACATCCATTTACAGTCATCTGTAGTTTAATAATAAGTAAAGAACAAATTCCTTCATTCAACATAAAATCTATGCTGCCCAAGATATATATTTACCTAAAATCATAGGTTTTTTTTTATCATGATATTTATTGTTGTACCACAAAATATTACGATCAAATTCTAAGTTCATATCACCCACCCCTATTGCCGAATAAGTACTGACATAGCAAATGTCTACCTGCTTATTACAGCCGCGCATAAAGTCAACATCTGACGTAGTCAAACACGCTGAATTTGCATTTTCTTGATTTGCAAAATTTTAAAAGTTCGCTCAAAATTTGCACGAGAATTAAATGGAAACACAGCTTGTGACGACCCACATTCCAGCACAGCGTACCTTCAGCCAGGTCTTCAATTGCTTTGTGCACCCCTCTGTCGAAGGCTCTGGCATCAGCTGGACACTGGAACGACAGGCCGCACCGCCTGTCCTCCACCTTCCAGTGGTGAAATGTCGGCATTGCGATAGTGTACACTATGTCCTTCTTCAGCGGACAATCCAGGATCACCTGTGCATCCAGCCAGTAGGAACTCAGCATCACTTCCCGTAGCAAAAACCAAAACACAAACGTTCACGGTATTTAAATTATTATTATTATTTTTTTTTTACCTGTTTGTCACGCAGCCGTTCCCCCCGGATGACGAACTGGGAACTGCTGGAGCCTGGAGAGATGCATCACCTCCGTAGGAAGGAGGCGACAGACGCCCACCCGGGTGAGGGCCCCCCCATCCTGAGCCAGCCAGCCGCCGCTCGAGTCGTCTCGCGTCATCACCACCGCTTTCACACGCACGATGTAGCTGTCACTGGACGGAAGGACGAAAGAAAGGTGGGAGATTATTAGAACGGGGTTCTCAAAGTGACATTCGTGTTAGTCTCAATCTTAAAATGCTAATTACAGGAAACCGACAATGCTTTAGGAAAAGCATTAACTGATTCGTCATTTGCATTATCATTTGGAAGAAGTCTTTAGGATTATTAGACGATTGCTTTGTTAAAGTACAGTCTAGTTTGCTAGTATGTGTTAAGCTGCTTCAAGCGCAAACCACTTCCTTCCGTAGTAAAAACAGAACGACGGGCAAATCAATACAAAAATGCTTTACTTTATGTTAAAGAAACTAAGATAAAAAACCCCCCAATTATTTGAAATATTAAACAAAAAACATCCTTCAGATAAATTGTTAATATTCAAATTCTGTTTGTTAAAGCTGAAAATGCTGCAAAGTCAAAGTGGACTTAATGCCACAGAAGTTTTGTGCAGTATTGGATTCACACCCTGACAGACTGTTTGAGGGCGTCGCAAGTCACAACTTTGTTCAGTGCACACTGTGCTGAAGTGGGAGGTGTTGCACCAGGATAAGTCAGCATTAAACAATTCATACTTTAGTCCTAAATCTAATCCCTGACCCATAAACAGCATTTCCCTTGTGGGACCAGGTTTCGGTCCCCACAAGGAGCAGTGGGTCCCCACAACGTAGTATATGTGTCCCCACAAGGTATTACAAACAAACGCACACACACACACACACACACAGTAAAACTTATGGAAACAGAGCTCAATGTTCAAAATCTCATGGTCAGCAGTCATAGTCTTAACTGGAATATTTCAGAATGACACGAACACAACTTCAAATGGCGGTGGTGAATCTCCTTTGGTACTTGACTCGTTTTTGCTTTCTGCATCACGAGTTACAAAATTTCAGCGTTGGGATTTTAAATCATTAAGTGGATTTAAAGTCCACTTAATGATTTAATCCACACTATCAAGAAAAAGAAAATATAGACTGAAAATATTTCTGGTTGCATTAAATCTAGACAGAACGCTGCAGGTTTTCTGTAAAGCAGATACGTTGCAAAACCTGAGGCCATGCAAGTAACTGAACTTACCAAATAAAACAACCACAAACAAAGCAGTAAGGATGCTCTTTTTGGACTGTAATATTGCAAAACATGTTTATTCCAGACTGCATAAAAAAAAAACCCCACACCCAGCTGCTGCTTGGGTCTAAAATGAGTGATAGCAGCTTCCTGGTTTCAATAGTTTTATTCAAAAAAGCCTCAACTTCACCAGCTCCATAGTCACTCACCGTGTCGCTATTCATCTGAGAGAATAACACTCAAATTTGCCCAACTAAAGTTTATTCTATGCCATTAAACATATTTTGCCGTTTTTAGAAACACTTCCTGCAGTAGGACTGGTTTATTTCACATGTACTGCAGAATAAGGTTTATTTTGTAATTTTTTATGCACTTTTAATTAGATCATAACTGCAGGGCAAATTAAAAAGATCTACTCGGATACATGTAAAAGGTTTCCCCCAGAAAACTTGCTAAGCCCGGTGGTTGGGCTCCAGGTCAGTCATTCATCCAGCGGCCCGTTGTGTTTTAGAGTTAAAATTTTTTTTTAAAGTTGACAGGAAATTTTAAAATATCGCCTGATAATTATGTGTTATTGAAAAATTGTAAGATCAATACCATAACACCAACAATAAAGTCTTTAAAAAATGCAAACATTTTACAAAGACTTTAAAAAAAAAGAAGCAATGCTTAGCCTGGTTTGGACACAAGTAAAGCCTGGTGGCCCGCCAGGCTTATAATACACCGAGGAAAACCCTGCGCGTTGCTGATCCCCAACATATTATTATGAAATTGTGGGGGTTTCCTTTTGTGTTTTAGAAGGCAGCTGCAGTAAAACAAGAAATTAGTTCTGTTACTCCAAATAAGGAAGCAGAGCAGTTAGATATCTAAAATGTTAATCTCTGTTTTATGTCAGTTACTTCATAAGAAGCGAATATAAATGTAAAAGTAAGTTGAAATGAGCACAAGTAGATGTTAAAAGAAATAGGATGCTTCTTTGTTTCCACATGCAATTTGTGTGTCCAGCCAATAAACTATTGTGTCTTGGAAGTTAAACAATTTAAATTACTGACAAGTTTAAATATGCCACGAGTTTTTTTTTATTATTGTTCTTTATCTGCTGTTGTGCCTATCTAATATGTGGGACCTGATTGCTTTCAAGTTATGTTTCAATTAAAGCTTCACATCTGAAAAACAGTTTGTCATAGCTGTAAAGAGCCAAGACTACGATACAATTAAATGATCAATTCCAAGCACCAAGCCAAGGTTCCCATTGTATTCGGCAAAGGCCACTACCAAATGGCTAGATGCAACAATGTTTTAAAAAATTGCTTTCGAATCACTAAAATCTTCCAGCATACGTGCAGCTTGTGAAGTGACAGAAATGATCTCTGACTGAATGGTGGACAGAGTGCCACAGTGCTGTACCTCCCCCACCTGCTGCTGCTGCGCAGCGCCGACCAGACAACTCAAACGAAGCCACTAAACCTTTTTCCACACTATCAAGAAAAAGAAAATATAGACTGAAAATATTTCTGGTTGCATTAAATCTAGACAGAAGGCTGCAGGTTTTCTGTAAAAGCGGCAGAATGCAGGCTAGCAACTCCACTAGCCAGCCCAATTATTTAGCTAAACAGAAGCAGCGGAACAGCAAAACGGGACATCAAGCAAAATACTTATTTCAAAACTTGTACTAAATCACCATATGTTTAGTCTATATTATGGAAAGAAAATAAATATCACAGATACCATTGTTATACAGCAACTGTAACTTTGAATATATAGCTATGTTTTTGTTTAAAATGAATTACATTATGTTTTAAATTTTTGTTTTAATTTTTAGTGATAATACTGTAAAAATTGGCCTTTTTACTCACGATTGTCAAACTGTGACAAACTCATATCATTCCAAATTTGCCTTTAAATGTAACATTTGCAGCCCAAGTGCAGGTCTTGGAAACGAAAGTAAATGTCTGGCAAGTTATTTACTAAATTAGCCTAAGTTATGTTTTCAAATCTAAATGAGTGTTTCTATGCTAAAACGCCGAAAAGTCGCCAGGCAATAAAACTAATAACACTAGTAATCAGGGAAATAGTTGCGATCTTATCCCAGCTACAGATCGTTTAAGTAAGACGACAGCCAAGTGGAGCCTGAATCGGACACACATCAAACCAACAAACAAGATAATGCAGCCACAGTTTAGTCTTGAGGAGCACAAAACAATACATGACAAAAAAAAAACAACACAAAAAACAAGCAGGAGACCGGAGGTGGAGCAGCAAACAACACCAGCCATTCCCCAGCCTTAGCATGACAGCCACCACCCTCACGGGGACACAATGCACATGGTCCCAATCCTCATGAACGACCCGACAATAACAGGATGTGCCTCTGTATATTGAATCGATGCTCTTTGTGTGTGTGTGCGTGTGTGCGGAGGGGCTGGGGGATTGAGGAGGGACATTAAAAGAGATATGGAGGAAGAGAGGCAGAGTGGGAGTGAATGGGAGAGGTGTTATATAATTAGCTTGCAGATAGACCAAAAGATCTAATGCACATACACACTCTCGCACACACGCAAACACAGGTGGCAAAACTGGTTCACCAGCTCCCACCCACACACATTCATAAAAGTGACTGAATGACAGACTGGCTGACTGGGTGATAGCAGACAAACAGCCCATACAGAAAAGCAGCCACACAAACACCCACGTTTGTGCTTTTGTGTAAGGCGCGCATGCATAAAATGAGATGTTTTTTTCCATCTAGCAACTACAAGTTGTTGTTTTTTGTTTTTTTTTCTTTGCACAATATGGGCGCAATAACTGAAAGGGTCACTTAAAAAAAAAAAAAAAAAAGATGTTATGAAACAGACCAAACTGGGAGGTTCAGCGGCGTTTACTGGCAGAGGACAGAGTTAGCCATGATGTCGGTGCGCAGGTGGGGTTTTACTTGTCATGTGAAAGCATGATGGGCGTAGGCAAAAAGTCATTCAGGTTCCTCTGTGGAGCTGGAAAACTTGAAAAGCAACAAAGGAAATAATAGAAATTTAAAATAGACACCTCAGTTACCTACTTGTGTTTCCATTAATCTAAACTAACTGCAAGCTAGCTTACACTGTAAGCTATCTTACACTGTAAGCTAGCTTTCTTGCTTACAGTGAAAAGCAACTATCTCATAGTTCATTGGCTAAATGGCTAAAATTGCTTATAAAAATGGCCCTAATGTGTTATACTTTTAAAATATCATATCTTGACTTCATTATTCCAACTAGAGTGATGTTAGCTTTGGCTAAAATATCTTCCCATGTATTTTAAGGTTGCAGTACATTGAGGCTACTTTGGTGGCAAATGAAGCATTTATGCAACCTTTGTGGCATACCAAAATAATAAAAAAAACAATACAGAGAAAATGTATCCTATTTCTATCAAAGGAATAAATAGCCTTGCTCCAGGCAACTACGATGGATTATCACTATATGCCTCAAATAAAACCACCAAAATAAACACCTGAATGCAGCTATAGAATGAATAACACCCCAAACATAGAGCTTATTTTCCAAATGTGCAGGCCAAATCTGAACAAGGCCCATATGGGGCCAGAATTAGTTGGCCCACATGCAGCTAAAAGAGTCCAAACACCCAAAAACCAGTCTTCCCTAGTAATTACCACTGAACCAGAGCTCACCAACCACCATTAGAGCACTCCCACACAGACTACGTCATTATATACCGACTACATGGTACTGATGAGATCACTTCTAGTATTGCAGAAAGAGAATGATGATGTGTTCTTCAGCTTGAGCAACAATTTCTCCATTAACTCCTAGAAAAGCAGTTTATAAATAACTAGCACGATGACTGAAAAACTACACAGCAGAAATGCAATCTTTTGCATAAGCAGTGACAAGAAAAAATACAAGTACAATTTTGTTCTTGCCTAAGAACTTCTAAAAAAAAAAGAAAAAGAAAAAAGACCTACGCTTGCTTTTATTTTAATTGGAAAATGAACAAGGGTTCTGACTGGAGTTCAGCACATTTATTGATGCTCCTTCAGCTTCCACTCAGTAACTCTCACTGTTTTTTAATGACCCAATATTTCTAAACTGTAGCTGCGTTTCCATTACAAACGTGCGCGAAATTTTTCAATATGCCGCTAATGTCAGCAAATTAAAGAAAAAAAAACAAACAACAACACAATTTCACAATTGTGGTGTTTCCAGTAAAAAAAAAAAACAAAAATAAAACACAATTAAAATCACACTGCAAGACAACATTCACCCACTACTTCGGGTTGTCTCCGTCATCTGGTTGTTGATCACGTGACTTGTGTGATGAAAAATAAAATGTTTCTATTACTGTTTAGCAAAAATAATACACTAAATTTGATACAGCCAAGAAACCACCCGACGCCCTCAGGTGGGTTTTGGGGCGTCGGGTGGTGCGGTGGTCGGAGGGTGCGCCCCGTATGCACCGCAGAGCTGCAGACTTAAGAGTCCCGTTCTCGGCTCGGTATCGTTCCCACGTGTCTTTCCACAGTTCTCTTTGTCTCCTTCCTGTCGAAATATTGTTGAATAAAGGCCACTGGTGCCAAAAATATATACGTGAAAAAAAGGGAGTTGTTTTTTTTTTTTTTAAACTGGCATTTTTCCATTCAGTTGCTGTTTTTTTTGTAATTCCAGTTTGCACAGTTACAGTATATTGCTAATGGAAATGCAGCTGTGAATAAGACTTTCTTGTAAGTAACGAAAATGTGTAGATACTTCCTTCAGCCAGCTGGCAGGCAGTGTGCAGTGACAGTTAGAGGAGAGGCAGCTTAGCGTTATTCTTTACAACTTAAGAAAACTCTAGAAAACTGGCACTTTTTTTTAAATGAATGTTCAAAATGGTGGGATGGCAATTTGACTGCAGTAAAATCTTATTAAACCAGCTTGCTCCGTACATTAAAGTAAATCAAGACGCAGTTACTTTGAACTTCAAGTCATTCATTTGTTACTTTTGGCTCTGTAAAACTGCCATAGAAAATGTTTGCATTTGGAAATCCATACTGTTGCCTTTACATGACTCAGACACACATGACGAATCCAGATATAGCGCGACAGCATCCAAGCCATCCGCATGCAGAAATAAACACCAAATTCTGCAATAAATAGACACATGTGCTTTCAGATACACGATCCAGGCTATCAGCTCTCTGAGATGAACTCGTCACATTTTGGTCCGTCTTGTGACCCATGTCTAGCGCCCCGTCTGCCGACAGGCCCTGTAATCTGTGGTCGGAACACACAGACAGCCACAACCAGCAGCAGAGCGCTGCTTTAATACCCTTGGAGGAGACTAAACATCTTGGCACAGATGCACTCACACTAACATTTAGGAACTGTGAATCTAATTCTGTCCATGTCAATGTTGCATGAAGCGCTAGGTGCTGGAAAGAAAGAAAAAAGGGCCGACAGCCGCTTTGAAAGAAGACGACCGATGCGCCGAGGTCGTCCATTCATACAGATCCAGCATGAAAAACATCTTAGTTGATCAATTTTAACCCGGCATCAAAGTGGCTGTGAATTTTACTTGGCGTCACGACCAAATGTGAGTGACGACTCGGTTCGGACGGGCGATAAGAGGGGAGCTCACCGCCTCGCAGATAACAGCGGCGAATCCGTGAGTCGTGGCCTTTTATAATTTATTGTAAGCCAGCAGGACAAAAGTGCAGGGTGTGTCAGGCAACCGTGTCCTAAAAAGGCTCACGCACGTCCAATCGCCAGCCGTTATGCATTTGTTGCAATGCCACTTATACTGCATATCAAACAATAAGTCATAAGCGCAACAGCCTGGAACACAAGCCTGAGGTGTCACTAACTAGAGCCCCAAACTGCTCTCTGCTGAGTTTTCAAACGGCGATATTCTTAGCTATGTGGAACAAAGCACTGAAATAGTCGAATGTGTTGGTTGCTAAACAACACATTAGTCCAAGTTCATCTGAAAATAGCATGTTTTGAGTATGTGCTAAAAGGATCTACCTGGGTTTACCTGACCTATACCGATTTCTACTTTACTTTGAGATTTGGACTCAGAGTAAATTTGTGATATGTCCCAAACCTTTGTTTGATTTTTTTTTTGTGACAAAACTCCTTCTCTCCTTCCCCTCAGTAGTTCTGCTGGCGACTACAGTCAGAGTCAAAACCAGAGAAAACTTTATTTATTCTCTCACTGGCTCATTATGAGGTTCATTAATGAAAATGAAAAAACAAAACAAAACATGAGAATTTCAAGAAATAACTGGAAGATTAAATGTCCTGTTTTGTTTCATCTTTTTGACCTTTAAGCTCTTACCTGCTAGGAGACATGAGGAATTTGGGTATGTTGGCAGGCTTTTGGAAATAACAATATTGAGGTAAGGATTTACATTCTCTAGATGATAAACTTGGAAACCTTTGATTTTGTGATGCTAAGACAGCTAATCACTAACATGCTAATGCCATTTTAAAACGTCAACTCTGTTTTTTTATTTTATTTTAAAAACCTGTCTAACAATGACTTTTCTCTCTGACACCCATACAATTTAATATTAGTTCCTAATGAGAAATCTGACTCCTAATGATCGGTGTGGTCGAACCAGAGTTTGGTATCTGTTAGCGTTCATCGTTAGCTGTTTGCTGGCAGTCTTCAGTAGGAATTGTTTCGTTTCAATTTCTCTCATTTGACCTACAAAAATACTAAAACTAACATAACTTTGACAACAAAAAAAAAAAGAAGAAAAAAGCCTTTTAGCACCAACAAGAAGTTTATCATAGATTCAACAGCTTTCCCCCTCTTTTTGCTTAAAGACAAATACGATAGATTTGCGCGATCAAGTTTGGAGCTCGACTCTTCCTTTGTCCTCCTCATACGAGACGGAAAGCATTGGATGTAAAATTAGTTAAAAAAAAATTTAAAAAACTGCAGGCAGAGACTAAAGAAAAGCTAATCGAGACCACTTTAAAAAATTTTACAGAGCACGACTGCACTTGAAGCATGACACAAAAACAATTAGAGCTGCTTTATAACTCTTTCACCATGCCCACTTTATAGTTATACACAACAAACAGGCTATTGAATGTGCTCCAGAGTTAAATGGACCCTGAGAAATCCCCCCCTTTGTGCAAGAGGGCCGTAATAAAACAGTAAACGGGGCTTGGAAGCCGGCTTGGAAAGGTGTGGAATCCAGCTCATGTGTGCCAGATAAATGGGCCGGTGAGGGCAGTCCAGCCATGTGTGATAAGGGTGGCTACACTTCCTGTGATAAAGAATGACTCGCCACGCCTCTGCATGATCAACAGCGCCACACACACCCCTCTCTGTACACAGTATGCGCTCTGTTTGCTGCAATCAGGAAGTGACTGAAGGGCACTTCACAATCAGGATCATTTCATTATTGGTTTGTTTTTCTGATGTCCTGAATGCTCCCAGTCTCACGGCATTGTGCGATGCTCCTGTGGCGAAGTCACTGCAATGCATGGCGCGCAAACAAAATAAAATGAAAATAGAAATAAGCTGCCGCAATGCTTCCAGATGTTTGAATTTGCTCGTTTTCTGACTTATATGAGTCTAAACTTTGATGTCTTTGGTTTTTTTTCTCAATTAACTGCTACTAGTAATTAGACCAAGTAAGGATGAAATGTTCTTAATTTGATTTGTTTATGCTGAAGGACAATTTGCCGCTTGTTGGTTAGAAGAGAGGATTCGTCTGTTCTACCTGATCTTTTTAATTTCATTACCTCTCATTCAGAGAGACAGGAAGTGCGGGGTTGGGCCCTGGGGGAGAGGTGAAGAGAATTCATTCACAACTATTGACGCGGGCGCCTCCTGGGGGGAAGTCTGATCGGCATTCTGTCAATCAGCTGCAGTTATGTGGAACGTTCACATGTCCGGCCAGCACAAGGCTCGAGCCGCTGCTTAGGCCCAGTGCGTCAGTTGATATGGGAGCGGCGTTAACGGATAACACGCCATGCCCGACTGGCCAATCACGGGGCGAAAGCACCAAGGGCGCTCTGATCAATTAGTCACCGATCGTTATGGGTCTATATTCCCTTCGAAACAGCGAGGGTGGTTAAAGATCCGCAGAGGAAGGCGACCAAGCCATTCCTGAAAACATTTTTCGTCGAAGTTGCAGGAAATGGCATTCGGTCGCCCTCTGTAAGTAACCAAATAGAGCCTCTCCTTCGCATATTTTCACATGCTACGTCTGCGGTGGTTTATTTTGTGTTACAACAGAGTTACATTTTCAACAGCTCCGCAAACAGACGCTACCCTCCTCAGATAAATGGAAATAATTAGAGAGCACCAAGAAATCGGCCAGTCGCCCGACTGACAGGCTGCTGGGGAAGTCAAAGAATCTGATCTTCAGTGTTTTAGTTGTGAAAAGAAGACTTGGTTAGCCACTTTCAATATGTATTAGTTTTGGAAGCAGGAAGCAGAAAAATATAAGAAGCTAATTCAAGGAAGTAGATTTTTTTTTCCCTCTACTTCTTTAGTCTGTAGGTCATTAGGGCTGCAAGACAGAGAAAATATTCAGTAAAGACGTTTTAACTTTAAGCTTTCAACCACATAGTGTCTATGTTCTGAAGGGCAAACACACAACGAGCCATTTCACAATTAACACTAACTGTGTTAATTGCTAAAAAAAAAAAAAAAAAAGTCGGCTGTGATCATTTTGTTTGTTTTAAATGAGTAAAACCATGCTTTACAACGACCGGTGGGTCCCCTTTATACTCAGAAGTCAGGTTTGTTGTGGAGCAACCAAAAGATTAGCATTTGGTACGGCTCCTGTGGATGCAAAATATCTGTTTGAAAACTTGCTTCTTTTTGTGCTTTAACACATAAAACAGAGAAATTATTACGGGATTTTATTGCTAATAGCAGTTAGCAACGCAACAATTCAAAACTCTGATTGTTTTCCCGACTTGTTACTAGAACAATGCGAGTCACTCCCAATGCTTGCACAAATGGATTGTGATTTTGCTTCTGCTCCTAATATGAATAGGTAATGAGTGCTCAAATCAGAAAGGTTAAAATAAAAAGTTGCTTTTACATGCCGTTATAGCTTTCAATAGGAAATCTGGCAGATCAAAGCTTTGCCAAACTGAGAAAACAAAAATCAAATCCAAAATTCTACCAGTGCATCTTTAGAGTTACATCATTGGCATAAATTCCTTATTGAGAAAGCTTTATGTATCTTCTACATATTTTCAAAAAATCTGGATGGTTTCGGGTATCTTCCTCAAAGACACGTCACAAATTCATCATGACTATAAACGTTGCTCGGAGCATAAACAAGCTTCACAATTCATAAAGTAGGTAGGCCAAAAAGTGAAAACCACTGATAAATAAATCAAACTCCTGTCTTTTACACCTCTGTGCAATTGTTGGCGCTCAGCATTGCTCTTATAACTGTACTTCAAAAGTGGCAGCCCCTCCAGTTAACACGAACTCCACTGAAACTAAGCTGATTGGTCCTAAACCTCTTACAGACCCTCGATAAAGCCTCCCATCCGCTTATTCTTGGTTCGACTTAACGCTTCGGGCTGAGTGAAAGTGACGAGCGAAGGGGGGTGGAGAGGGGGGGACTTTCTAATCCTCTTTGCATCTTTGACGGACGTCCAACACAATGTCAGCCGGAGGTGTGTTTGATCAGGTGGACTTCGTTTACATAAACTGTCAGATGTCAATGGTTTATCTTGTAATTGGACAAACTGTGGCGCATCAAGCCAACTGAAAACTATTTGCATGATGAACACTAGGAAGCCTGTTCACTCAGGGCTTCCCCAAACGAGGCACATCGGGATTTTTACAGCTACGCATGAAAGGCAACAGCAATATTAGATGTTACTTCGCCCGAATTTGTTGCAGGTTGGAATCATATTTCACAACATGTGATATTTATACATAACATTCTTAGAATTAATTTAACTCTTCCTAAAACAAATAGTGTCGACTGGAGCTTACCAGCGGCATCGCAAAGACTGGGCCTCGAGATAAATATGCCGTCACACTGGCTATATAGTTTTGTATACTGTACCCACTGTACTTTTTGCATGACTTCTTCTAAAAACACATGTACTGCCACCAACTGTTAGTTAAGGAGGTAAACTGTAGTCCATCCAAATGATTAAACCCATTTTGAACATTTGGTCATTTGGGTACAAAATGGAAACGTCAAGAACAAAATTCGTTCTACCTACGTTGACAGAAAACTAAAGCTATTTTCTGTCTACTGTAAGAAACTTTGCCCACTCAGCACTTACCAGCAGTAATCACCCCTGGTTATTTAATCATTTTCGTTATTTCACACTATTCATACAAAGGGATTCTTTAAACATTAATGTTATTTAATTTGTCAGGCCAATGATAAACCAAAATACCTATCATGGTAAGAAATTAATCTAATAAAGACCCAACCCTATGCTCAACTACTAAAAGAAATAAACAGATACACAATGACTAAGTACACAAGAACAAAATTTGATGACGAGCATAAAAAGAAAATAGAAAGTTACAAAGCAGCAACATGTGGGTCTGAAGTGGAGCCATTACTGGAGTGACAAGTTGACTTGAAGTTGTATCCAAAGCAGCAGTAAAAACAAATGGTTAGCGTTGATGCTATGATTCATTGCCCTTAAAAACTTAATAACCCCAACAACATTAACACAAGGACTGTTTGGTGGAGATGAAAAGCTAAAAACACTAATGTTAAAACCAAGCTGACAAATAAACCATTTCTTTTTGTTACTGTTGGGGAGGGGGGGGGGAATAAATATGTGCAAGGAATGTTTCCTCGGCTTTGAACGCCTTATAAATTAAAGTCACCAACACGCCCTCAAGCTAACTACGGTGTCACACTAGCTAAAGAACTGAAAGTTCACGAAGTTCATTCACTGGGGAGAAGAATGGGAGTTATCTGCAAACAGCCTCTTGAGTCGTCGTACATACGGGTTCACCAGGGGGAAAAGACACACGATGAAGTGAATGAATACTCGAGCTATTATAATCTTGGTCATCCAGTCAGCTGATGAGCAGAGATTTTTAAAAAAGGGAGGGGGGGTGTGAGGGGAGGAAAACAATCCAGGTCCATTGTTTGGTGTCCTGATATAAACAGCTCGGACCATTATATGGCCTAAAGGCTCCGGAGAGCAAGCAGCGATGAGCCTCTCTGTGAAACACAGGAAACACTGTGGAAAGCATCTGTTCCATGTGATGCGTGCGTGCACGCGTGCACCAGCGGAGGGGGAGTACAGAAACTTAAAAAAAATACCGAGGGCTCTGCAAAGGAAGCGGACGGGCTGTATGTGTTTACGCGTCTGATTTTGACACGTACCGTTCAATGCAGCTCATCACTTCACCGTCTGCAGATAGTGTAAAACGAAGCCACACGTCTTTAAATACACAGTCAAAATGTGACGCCGTGACAGCGGCGCTGACTTCATGCGAGTCGTTGGTCTTGAAGGCTCTTCCTGCCTCTTCTAGATTTTTAGACCTCACCCAGGTTGACAAACTTGGTTACCACGAGATATTAAGAGAGACAAAGCAGCGATTGTGCCTTTGCAATGTTCCATAGAATACCGGTTCAGGTCGCAGAAACCTAAAGGTGTGCTGCGAGAACTTTTCGACATTTTTTTGGCCTTCTATAGGTTGTAAAGACCAGTGATCCCAAATAAACTGTTTTATCTGTAATGGAAAATTGAAGGGGGAAAAAGTAAAATATGCTGCAATAAAAAGTTAACTTCTACCGCGGCTCATACATTCATTTGCCAAAATAGTTTAAATCTTTCTGACGGTAATGTGAAAGACGGTTTCTTCCTCCCTGGTCTGCTCTGCATTTGACGCCATCCAACTTCTCATTGGCTGTCTGCCTGTACCTGCTGAACAAAAGCATCCCCCACAGCATGATGCCGACACCACCTCCGTCCGCAGAACGGTATGTTCAGAGTAAAATACACTATTAGTTGTTCAACACACATCTCTGTCTGCAGGTGTAACCGGGTTGTATTAGCAGTTTCGTATGACGCAGAATGCGCTCTGTAGCAAAAATAGTTCACATATCTGTCGGTGAACGTCCTGAAAGCCGCCAGGTGCAGCGAGGTGACTTCAAAATGCAGACCCCTTCTCTTGATTTCTTCTTCCTCGGTATTCTTTTATTTCTTTCTGGTTGTACTTGTAAATAATGTTTGGCTATATTTTTATATTTATAGCCTTTCAGACCGGCCTCCTTGCAGGCAGTGTTTCATTGTGCAGGTAAAACGTGTTTCCACTTCCCACATGACAACAACATGTTGAGGTGGGTGGTGCTACCATCAAAATTTGATTCATAGTACATTGTTGTTCTGTTCAGTAATATTTTTTCTGTACCTACCCCATAACTTGGACATTTAGATACATTTCTTTTTGTGAAGTTATACTTATGAACCAAGTTAACAGCAACACCAAATGCATCCAACATGGCCGCTCGGCCGTTGGGTAATATTCTCCTGAGAAACGGGACTTGGAGCGGTCAGTCTGTGACATGACGGTTTTTCTGTTATCGCTCTCCGAAAGACGACATTGTGTCCGAACTACTTTGGCACAACGTGAATAAACTCCGGTTACTACAGAAAATTAGCTTATTTCAGCTAACTTGAGCACATTTATATTGACAATGTTGATTAAATCTGCGGTATGTAACTTTTACAAAAACATTTATTTTTTTTATTTGTTAAAGATGTCACAATGTCATGATGGTGTAGTATGAGACAAACAATCTGTGAAAAAAATTGCCGCTCTTCCACCTCCCACTGCTATTATCGTCTGAAGAAATGCAACGCTCCCGGTCAAAAACAGCCAATTAGAGCCAGGAGGAGGAGCCTAGAGCTGCCAAACATGCTTGTGTAAGCACTGCTAAGGGAAAAGGAAAAGCATTTATCCTTCGTCATCAGTATCTATGCTAACTAGCCTTAGACCTCTTGGCAGTCTATGTTGTGGTGAATCAGCTGCAGACTGACTTATACTGTCATGACATAATAATAATTTGAACAAATGTGTAAAAAATATATATTTTTTTAAAATAGAAGTTACATACTGTAGCATTAAGATGCATTGAAAAATAAAATCTGGATCAAAAAGTTGGATTTTGGGCCCATCTGACCAGAGCATTTTTATCTACAATATACCCTACAAGTCTTCTTGCAAACTACCATTGGGATTTTTGTTATGGCTTTCTTTCAACAATGGCTTGCAGCATCATATCAGTTTCCAAAAGGGGTGAATCATTTAATCATCCATCTATGTCCGGTTTTGGTGACGAGCTTTCTCACTCCTATCAGGTTTATTGAAACGTTAATATCGGATTCAGCTAAGTTGGAAAAACGGGGAACAGGACAGTCCTGCAGAGGGAACATACAGGTCGTCTGACTCCTCGCTGCTGCGTTCACCACTTCGTGACTGCTTTTTATTTCAGGGACGGATTCGGTTTCAACTCTTTGTCGACCTTAGCTGAATGTCACCGAGCATCTCCTGTCCAATACTGACTGTGCACATGCTGACTGGGCAGTAGCTCACACCAGATCAATACATCCTCTGCTCATAGTGTTACTCTGTGTACAGGGGGTGGGGGGGTACAATGCACCCTTATAATGAGTAATAACTGAGGAGAGAAGAGGAACTTCCAAACCTGGGATATGACAAAGATAACACATTAAATCTGTCAACATTACAGCCCAAGCAGGTCGTAAACAAACGCGTCAACAACTACACGGCAACACAACAAAAGGCAGATAATGAACCGCTGATGTCGCAAGAGACTGAGAACTGTTACCGAATACTGACATCATAAAAGAAATACGTGACACCACGAGTATAAACGGGTGTGTCTTTATGTCCTGACCCGACATCAAACCCATAACTGGCTTTACTTCAGATAAAGAGACCGCATTACACAAAATAGATAATTTTTACGACGACCGCTTCCGACCAGCCAAAAAGATAAAGATAGCAAGGCTACAACCAACAGTAAAAAGCACATTAATAATCTTAATAGATACTGAAATTATATTTTAATCTTTTTTTTTCTCTAGTAAATAGCTGTAGTCCAATAAAATTAGCTCAGACTCTCCTTTACAAGTCAGGAATAAGCCCAACAGATAACATTCAACTGGGAGACAAAAAAAACTGTCACAAGATGAGAGTACACTAATGTTACGAGTTGTACTTGTTCACTGCATATATTTTCATGCAAAAAAAAAAAAAAAAAATATATATATATATATATATATATATATATATATATATATATATATAATATACTGTATATATACATATATATATTTCCAAAGTGGTTATGCACGTTTGTATTTGTCGTCAGGGTTGTGGTTTCACAGTCATGTGAAAAACAGTCAGTATGACCTTCAAATAAAAAGCATCAGCTTCAAATTATAGGTAAACCCAAACCCGGACATGAGATGCTTTGACGACGTTTACCCAAACACTTGGCCAAAAAGTTACGCCGTAGTACGGCCTTTAAAGCTTCTGCATTAATCAGAACCGGGTCACGCCAATCAAACTAGCTTGTCAAGTCAATTATATATATTCTAATCTGATTCTGGTTCTAAAACAAGTTTAGTTTATCATGCCAGTTGGTAAAAACTTTTCAGTCAAAGGAAGCCAAGATGATTGCCTCAAGTCACAAACTTTGCAGCAATCCCTCCTCCTTGTTGACCTTGTGGCGACACCAGATAGTTGATTGCATTGAGTCACCAACTCTGCTGTAAATCCTCACACTGGTCATCCATTTGGCAAAAGAAAACTCCCATCAACTCAAATCTGGTGAGAAATGCCCCCAGTGATTGTAGGGGTGGGCGATATGGACTTGAATATTGTTTTATTACAATATTTTGTGGTAATATTGTGATAAACAATGAACGTGTCAAGTGTCAGGATGACAACATGAAACGGCAACCACAGCCCCACAAAAACCAATAACGATCTTGATAAACATATCCATTTGTAATGCGCTTCTTTAGAACACCGGTCACATAAAGAAGTGTGATTTCTGTCACTATACTCCACACAGTAACTGCATTTAATCAAAATGTCAAATTAAACCATATTTATTGGTACTTTCATTGAACAAACAGTGGAGAAAATAGTAAAACTATCAATCCCGATAACTCGGACAGCTTTTAAACATCATTAATTGAAATTGATCACAGCAACGATAAATTGGAATTCTTATCATGATAAGAAATGTATCACAATAAATGATAAAAGATACGATAAATGCCCAGCCCCACGCGATTGCTATGAAACTCTTGGTTCCACAGTAAACAACATTTGTCAACTGTAGCCAAATGGTTCCGACAGAAATGTCTTAAAATACTTTTGAACAATTATGAGAGACCTGAGGATAGAAGTGCAAAAGCAGCACTGGTGTTGCCATCCAAAGTCACCCAGCCGGGTTCTTTTGAAAGTTTCCAGGGTGTGGTTTGGTTTTGCACATTAGTGGCGAAAGCAAACTTTATCAGCAAGGCCATAAAGGTATCGTCTGCAACAGGAAATGATCCAACAGCTTCAGGGAGAGATTTTTTTGTTGTTGTTGTAATATATTGTGACAAATGTATGGCCTCTGTCTCGCCGGAGAACTTGGGTGGGGACAGAATCAGATGTGGGACTGTGCAATGAGAGGTACACTGAGAGAACCGAATAAAACTGATGCAACAATTTGCAAACATCAGATGGTGATACGTATATAATCAACCCCTCTGAATAAACATGGTTAAATTAATTGACTTCCAACCAACTTCTCAATTTTGTTTAGACAAAAATGGTTTTAAGTTATAAATTTAGATTTATTTTTCGCTAATGTGGATTGTCCTGTGTGAGAAAGAAGCCGAAACAAGAACAGATTTGCGATTTAGGCATTAAATGTTAATATATAAATACAATTTTCAAATAAATTTTATGGTGGTCGGATGTTAAACATTTTCCTTGACAGCCACAGCTAAGACGAATGCTTCAGGATTAAGAAGTTTGGTTTCTAACTTGCTAACAATTTAGCATTCGCGCTGTTATTAAACTAGCTACAGCATGAAATGCTACTGAAACCATTAAAAAAAAACCTTCAAAATATCTCCCATTAAGGTGGCAATTAAGTTTTTTCTCAACAACCTTGAATAAAAATAATTAGCAAAAGGTTAAAGAAGCTCAGCACACTAGCATCTTTTTCTTTAGCATTAGCGTTCAGGAAAATATGTTACCAAAACCGTAACAGATTTTCAAAATATGTACTAAGGTAGCATTAAAACCTATTTTTCCTGACAACCACGGTTAAGGTTCTCTATGAACTCTAACATTAGGAAGCTTAGCTTGCTAGCATGTTTGTCCTCAACATTTCATGTTGCCAAGCTAGTTACAGCTGGATAAAAGCTCATAATATTTACTAAATAAATAGAAGTAAATACACTGAGGAGACAAGGTGATTTGTCTGACTTACTCCTGTTGTGTAAGGACTACAACCTTTCCAGTAGATATGCCTACTGACCAGTATCATTCATCTTCTATGATATTTTCTATCTGAAGGTTAAAGTCCTTTTTAATGAGACTCCAGGTACAGTGCCAGAACTAAAATATTATTTTTTTCTGGCTGCAGAGCACAAAGTTTCACAGTGCTCACCTCCCACCTTTTGCTGCACACTGCTGGTCAGCAGACTGAGAGAAGGCTACTACACTGTTCTTTCACAAACAAGAAATATGAGTTTCTTCCGGTCATGAAAAACACAGATAGTGTGTGTAAGCTAACTCACAATTCAAGGTTTAGTTGTATATAAGTTGGAAGAACTTTGACCATTCCAAGCAGTAAGAAATTAAAAAATACAACGTAAGACGACTCCCCAAAAACACGCACAATATGTGAATGTCGCGATACAGATATCACTTGCTATGGATAAATCATTTTTTAAAAAGTCCTTCTACTTTGCAAATAGACCTCAGATAATAACTACCAGTAGTTTATCCATCTCAACAACATGGCTTTATTGAATAAATCAATTCTGGCTAACACCTGCTGTTTTCACAAAGACCTACCTTACTCCAAAACATTTTGTGTTGTATTAAACTAGAAGGGCCATGGGGAGCCTGAACGTAGGGTGCTTAAATTATTAGCTCACATTGACTCCAGTCCAAGATTTTCTTCACCATATGCATATTGTATACATTGTGTGATATTGAAACCCTGATCAATTTGTGACATTAGCAATAGTAAATACAATTTTATTTTCGCTAGAGGTTATCTTAGCATAAAAAAAATATCACACCAACTCAGGCCTTGTTTCAAAACAGACTTGATGGTGTTTTGTTTTGAACTACTCTTCTTCCTGAAATAATTGTACCTGATCATTATTCTATAAAACACGTTCCTGTGTGAAAGCAACTACTACATGTCAGTAATTTTCTACTTTCAAATTTAGTACATTTCGAGTATTAGTAGAAACTAGAAATGTTATCTACATATTGTATTTTAACTGTATTTTCTACTATTCAATACCCTCCCAAATTCGTGTTAATATAGTGCCGACCGGTGCCAGGTTACGTACTCGGGTTTCCCTGTGGGGTCGTAGACCGGGGAACAGACACCCAGACGCGGGGCTTGTGCTGACTACAGCACGGCCAACAGGCATGAATGGGGACTCGCTGAAGGTTAGAGGGCTTTTATGAATGAGCCGCCGTCACGCTACCGCAGCGCAAACATCCCCCCCCATCCGGTGCCCTTCGCCCTTCCAGCCCCCGCCAACAAATCAGCCCAGGCAGGCATTGCCACCGAGCAGCCTAGCTCAGACGAGAGGAAGAAAAAGAAAGAAAGAAAAAAAAACCCGTCTAGTATAGTTTTTGTGTCGCCTAATATGAAAACAGCTGGTTAGGGGTAAGCGTTCGGCTTTAACTGGTGACCCACTGGTGCCGTGTAAACAGGTCCGTGGGCCTACACACACACACCGAGCTACATTTCGCAGAAGGCGAACGAGCCCGCGTGGCGGACAGAAACGAGCCGCGACGACTCGAATCAACCCGAATCCGACGCTGGATTTTTTCTCTCTCTCTCTCGCCTCTGAAAGCCAGCCGTCGTTTACAATCCCATTTAGCCTGCTATTTTTTTTTTTTTTTTTAGAATTTTTTTTATTTTTATGAATGGAGCGCGGTAGGCTATGCAAATGAGGGCGATTGAGAAAGAGATGGCGGATGGGGCATATCGGATATCTCTTATCCGGTGAGACTTCCCCCTTCGGTTGAAAGCAAACACACAGATGTGACCAAACAGCAGAGAGAAAAGGGGGCAGAGAGAGAAACGCGGCCGTTACACCGTAACAAACCGTGGGCCCCCCCCACGCGCGCTGCCGTGGCTGTATTTCTCTCTATATTTAAAGCTCGTTAGGCGCGTTTGAGTTCCTAAGTTACGCTGCAACAGGGCCTCACTCGCTGCTCTCTCGCTTGAGATCCTTTCAGAAAATGTTTCCGATCCACCCACGCTTATTCCCCTCCTCCTCCTCCCACTCTTCTTTCTCTCTCTCTCTCTCTCTCTCTCTCGCCTTCTTTAGGCTGTTTTCTAGAACATAATAATATGGGGCGGAGGAGGAGGGGGGGGGGGGGGGGGGGGCACCGTAAAAAATAAAAATAAAACAACAAAAAGAAAAAATACAAACGCAACACACAGCCGATGCATTAAAGACACGAACGGTTACGATTAAAAGGGAAGTACAGCTTTGCAAGGAGAGTTTTTGCACATTCCACCAAGTTGCTCCAAGCAACTTATAAGCACGGGGGGAGAGAGAAATCTTTAAAGCTGCATTACTTACTCGTTTGGGTGTGTTTCCTCTATCATTTTTTCGTTTCACCTCAGGTAATGTACCACGGCGGTTGCATACTTTTCACTCGTCATTCTTTCACCTCCGATCCTGTGTCCAATTCCGCATAAATCCCCCCTGCGCCTTTGTGCGAAGTGTCGGCTCTCAGGCTTTGCCCTCGACAGTCCCTTTTTTTTTTTTCTTCCTGAAATCCTTTCCTCCGCTGAAGCCACGCTGTTTTCTTCTGGATCCCAGAAGAAGAAGGAATAAAGGACCTCCTCTTCTCCGTCTGGAACTTTAATACCCAATCAGTGGATAAACGCAGGCTGCACTGGCAATTTCGGTTGCCGAATCTAGCTCCTGATTCTCTCTAACCCCCCCACCTTCCCCAAACACACACACGTACACCCACTCACTCACACACACACACACGCTCGCGCGCGCGCAAACTCGCTCGCTCACTCCCTCTCACACACGCTCCGTTTTTTAAGTCCTAAGGCGCATGTTTTCACCGACGACTCCTCTTCCAGTTGTGCGTAAAAAAAAAAAAGAAAAGAAGCGCGTCTTTGCTGCTGTTGCCGAGGGGTGGCCCCGCTAGAGCCCCATCTCTCACTACTCCATGTTGGATTGCAGGCGGCTGAGCTGCTCCAACGACGCCGGGGGGAGGAGAGAGAGGGAGGCTGGGGGTGGAGAGCGGAGCAGGGCGGAAGCGGTGACGTCGTGCTACATTTTGGTGGAGGGCCCAAGACGGCTGCAAGCTGTGGCCTATAGTGGCCCTTGATAAATGCAACAACCCCCTCCCTCCTTATTACACACACACACACACGCACGCACACACACGCCCACACACTCCTTGATCCTTGATTTCAAATCCGGGCATGTCTCATATCAAAACTCTTAGTTCAAGTACAAGCTTGGTCTTAAAAGATAGACTATTGAGTGGGAAATTGTGGAAAGGGGTGATTATGTATGGAATGCCCAAAGTACCAAAATTTTCTAAACGAAATAAAATATATGCGAATGTTAAATAAATATGTAATTAAATAACATTTTTTTATATATATATTTAATCAATAGAATGCAGTTTGAAATAAATAAATGTGTTTGTAATTGTTTTTGTGGCGATAGTTAACTTTATTTGGTTAAAAATAGTTACATGTAGAATCTATCAAGCACATTCTAAAGTCACATGAATTCATTTAAATTATTTTACAATGTATTAGAGCCGCATCGCATAAAAAAAAACACAACATGTCAGTATTGTTTTTTTATGATAATGTTATTTAAGTAAAATTTTTCCTCTACTGCAATGTCTCCAATGGTGTATTGTGATTGTGATGTATTTTCTGTTTTTTATCGACCATCAGAGGGTTCTGATTTTGATTACTCTGATCTATGGCCGTAAGCAGCAGTGGATGTCTATCCAAATGGCTAAACATTCTTGTGGCAGCCAGAATGTTAATTCAGAAAAAAAGAACAAAAATATTTTTATCCTTTGGGTATTTTTTTGACTAAAGAGTACGGTGTTATGTGTTCAGCTACACAGATGTTAAAACCTAGCAGTTAAACGTCAAAGAACTTAAACATCAACATTTTATATGGCTGCTCTTCTTTTAAAAGTTAGATATAGTTCCAGTAAAAGCTAGTTTATTAGTACTTTGGATGATTTGTTAGCTAATAAAGTCAGCAGATCCCACTGGTTTTCAAACCTGTGCCAGTGTTTGGATGTCATTACCAGAAACAAATATCTGACCTCAGAAGTTACTGATGTTCCTGGTCAACTACCAACCATTTCATCAAAGTTATTTTGTTCATATTTACCTTGCAAATAATTACTACAGCCACTTCTCAGTACATCTAAAAGCAGCCGTTGTACCATAGTTTGAGATCAGTAGCCCTACCCACTGACTGATACATAAGACTCGCTAATAGATTCATTTGTGATGTGTTGTCATACACCACCGTGGAATAAAGGAGTATTAAATAAAAATACATTTTAATTAATGGATATATTTAATAAAATGACTATTCGTCATGTATATCTTGAATACGTTGCCTAGGCTGTTAACATGTTTTTAATACAGGGACTTTTGAAAAAACATTGACAGATTTATTATTATAATAATTTTTTTTTTTTTCAAATAAAATTCTGGCCCCTTCAGACCTCCATAGTTTTGTGCAAATTTCTCACTTTTTAAGGAATAAAAGTAACAGAGCCACAAACTATTATTCATTTATGCTTAAACAATCAATGTAAGTGCATGTCTGGTCAAACACAACGTGATTAAAGGAATTTCCGGGCTAATCCTGTTAACGTTTTACTAGCATATCAGTAAGCAGTTCTGTTAATCCTGTATTACCTTTGTGTAAAGCAATCTCTGCACTGATCTCTTTAAAATCTATTGATCTGCTAAAGAGTGAACAAGTTAAATGATTGGTCACGTTTGTTGGCTAAGAATCCAGTCAGATTTTCATTCCAACCACCCAAGCAGTTGCCAACATTGTTGTTTTCCTCTCAGGTTCATGTCTGTGTGACGGGAAAAAAAAGCGAAGAGATTATTAGGGTGAAATAGTGATGGTGCACCGCCCTCTGCTGGTGACTGATCCATTGTACACCCAAATAACGTACCTTGTTCTTTTTTTCCCCCTTACATATTCTAACACAATAGTTGTATACTTTTGTTTAACCAAGTAAGACTTTAATAAATGCCGAGCTTATTGATCACTATTTAAAACTACATTAAAGCATGACCTGCACTTTTTTTTTCTTCAGTTTTCTGTGTCATAAAAAAAGGAAACAAAGCTGGCATCCATTGGTAATTGTATGACCGATTCAAGGATGTGGTTTGATACGATATTCAATATTTACTCAAATAGGGAATATTATAAATTTTAGTCAGGAAAGTAAATCGCAAGTCACTAGAATAAGAAAGTCAGATGGGGAAAGTTTGATATAAGGTGTAGCGATATAAGGGGTAACACCTCACGACCAGCTCCCGATCAATAATCTTATGGTCGCACAAAAATCAAGCGTATTTGAAAATCTGATCAACTCTCATGAGGGAATTATTGAAGCGGAGCCGAATGTACCTGAATCTCTCACGTGGCACATACACCACCACGAAAACAAAACGTGAAAGGAACTTTTTTGTTTTTATTTTTACACTTATAGAATAGCAATGATTGCCAGGGAAGTGCCTTTGTTTTAGTTGAACATTCCTTTCATTCGTCTCCTTTGCTTTGTAGTTTTCTTGTTCTTTTGTGCAGCTCCCGATTCAAGGGCCCAACGTGTTGGGTACTACCCGACACATGTGGGCAGCCGGGTCGCTTCCGAGCATCAGGTCGTACAGAGTGAGAGGACGGTTCGTGAGATGCAAATTATTGAACCCTGCAATGTAGTTGTACATTTTGAGATGGAGCTGAACGCGACTTAAGATGGTATATAATCAGCTTTAGCATTGACAAATTTGACTGCTTGTCTAACTTGCGAATTAAATTTGGATGCGTCATTCATGACCGCAGCAGGAAACTGATCAGTGGAGAAATAGCCACCAGCATGTGTTTCTGATTTCTCTATTTTAGGTTATGCTCTGGAGCTCGTGAAATATTTTTTTTTTACAAAGTCTAACATGCCTGAACAACTCGTCTTTTGTGCTATTGGTGCTTATTGACCTTCACTCTTTGACAATCACAACTTATCAAAGATAATTTGTGATTATTGCTGTCACCACGTTCATGTTGGTAGGAGTTATTCCAGTAACCAGCGAGTTGCCGGTTTGCAGGTCCACTCTGTCTGTCTCCGTCTTTGTGTCCTCGAGTAAAAAGTTTTACCCGCCTTGCCTGCTGGTCAGAGGGTCCAGTGGTACTGGTGCATAACGACCTAGCCTCTATCAGACTCCCTCAGGGCAAATGTAGCTACTCCCCAGTAGCCTGTCACATAGTACAGACCATTCACCACTATTTGCCTTGTGAACAATTAATAACATTACTTTTGAAGCCTCTTAAAGACAGCTAAAACACAAGAAGGCTACAAGCAGGCAAGTGAATCAGTCAACTACCGAAAGGTTAAAAATGTAGGTTTGTGGTTCTTCAGACCACAATTCCAAAGTCTTGTACTTGTCTTGGTTTCCGCTTCATTTCTGGTTGAATACTTCTCTCGATCTTAGACATACTTGACCAGACCAGACCTGACCAGACCGCAGCTGCAAGTTCATTTGAAACTTGACTGTTTTAAAGTGCAACCAATGTATTTTTTTCTTGTTTTTTAGTTTGAAGATTTCAAAGACGCCAATATCCAGTGCAAATATATTAATGTTTTTCTGGTTAACCTTTTTGCTCTTCAGAAAGGTGTGATACCCTCTTTTCCCCTCCAAATTGAATGCAAAATACTCACAAGTGCATGGAACAGCTGGGAAGTAAGAAGACTATATGAACAAAGCAACACGCATGGTTTCCTACAGCATTCTCTACAGTAGGGTTGTGCATACTCTGTGCATGTAGAAATGAGTTATATTTTTTGCCTGATTACAGCCGGCCTTGACTTTTCATACTGTCAAATATGTGCTTACAGGCAAACAGGAAGTCTCAAGTTTGACACGTCAATAAACAGGAACCAAAACAGAGACCACTAAGCTAGGATTAGTCAAAATGTTTCAATGATTCATTTACAAACCTTCATTTCTAAATTTGTACTGTACAGATAATACCTTATGCATATCCACCGGCCGGCTTTTTTTTTTTTTACTCCTCTTTAATAGATTTCACCCGACTTTACCTTTCAGTCACACAATTGTTTTTTCTCTTGTTTTTTGTGACCTCCTGGATGAGGTGTTGGATAAATTTTAGTAGGTCCGCCTCTTCAGGGAAGGTTCACCATAGTCCCATGTTTTCTCCATTTGGGGATAATGGCTCTCTGGAGTCCTAATAGCATTAAAAGGGCCTCACCTGCTCCACTCTGAGATATCAGTGACTTTGTTCCCCATCTTTTCTTGAATTTCTTGAGATCTTGACAGGAAGTGTTGCCTATTGAGATCTTGTAAGGACTCATTTATCCCAATGCTTCTGCAGGCCTCGCATTGATCCAGCCTGGGTGTGGCTGGTGAGGCTGAACCAAAGAAATGTGATTAATCAGACTTAATTCCTGATTTAAAAAGAAACTGGGTTCACACTGGACCAGTCATCTACTGTAGTTCTCTTTCTCTGGTATTAACATTTGTTTGATGGTTTTAAAGATTCAAGAGTGACGAAAGTCTGCAAATTCCTTTTCTTTACTCTGTTTCTTAACTCTGGACATGGACTCTTTCATTTGGACATTTGTCTCATTACATAAGATCTGCTGAACACAATGAAAATAAAATCCTTTAATCAGCACTTTTATTTACATAAAGACAAATAACCGGATCACGAATGCCCTCTAGTTCTCTTGATCCATTTTTACGTATTTTAAAATGGTACAAGCCATTTTAAAATACAATACAAAGGAAGGAATTTGCTTTGTTTAAAAAAAACAAAAAAAACATATTTGAGCAAACTACTTTTTGGAAAAATGAAATATATTTCCAGAAATATATCATAACAAATGTAATAGAAGGGCAGTTTGATAAAACAATAAATTTAGTGAATTCAGTCCGACCTGTAGTCATGTTGGCACATCAGTGCCCCCATGTGGTCAAACTCTAAAAATTCAGTTTTCCTTCATTTAGTCAATAATCCCTCTAAATCAAAAATATTCATGTAATTAAAGATTTGTTTCAGTTATTCAAATAAAAAGTGAAACATTAGTATAATATGGATTTATGACACAGAGCGACGTTTTAGGGATTTTTTTGTTATTTTTTATTACAACAAAAAACCCCACAATTAAGCTTGTCAGAAAATCTTACTTTTACATAAACGGTATTAAAAATTTCTCAGTCAGGCATATGGAAAAGTATTTCCTTGTACTTACGCAGACAGTGTGTGTGTGTTTTAGTACTTGGTTGGGGCTCCTTTTGCATGAACCACTGCATCATGGAGTGTGAGGTAGAATTATGCATGTTAGCAAAGATAGCTGGAAAATTAAAACAGATTTTTATAAAGCTTCTCAACAGATGGAAGCACTAAATACCCTAAAACGTCCATGAACAGACAGCAGACGACATGCAGTTTTTTCTCTCACATTTGTCCTTCCACTAAGCTTTCCATTAATATAAACAGAAAGCTTTGTGGGCAACGATCTCTAATAGCGTGCTAGCTAGCTTTCATTAGTTAAACGCCACAGTCTTCAGTTATTGGAAATGACCAGTTAACCAGTTATTGGAATACCAGTTTTACTGCTGGTTTTGAATTAAATTGTATATTTAATCTGTAACAAGAACAACCTCAGACTTTTTAACCTGTTAAAACAACATACTGTGTGACCCTAAATGACATCGCACTTTCCCGAGTAGCGAAAGCTACATGGGTGTGTTATTTTTTTACAATGTGTGTCTTGTGTTGGTGGGGGCTGTTTTTGTGTCCTCATCTTGTCCCAATGTCGACTCTATATTCTGCTTGTGCTTCATGCAGCACAGAGTTCTCCACAGAGATTTGAGGACTCATTCATTTAAATCTCCCTGACGTACACAAGCAGTAACTCAGTCCTTTAGCACGCAATCAGCCTGCCATTCGTCATGGCTGATTGGGCCAATGGAAATTCATCTTACTTTACTGTTTTTCTGCTTTAGGGGGCTCACTTTTAACAGTTTCTAATTTCATTTCAGATCATATTTGTTGTTAAGAGACATGTATTAATGCTAATTTCTGTGTTTTGCACCAGTCTAGCTAAACAGCAGACTTTAAGTGGCGAAAGATCATTTAGTATTTAATGAACAGTTTGATAAGTGCAACATTTTCATTTGTATTTAATTTCATAGCCATTTTAATCTTCGAAATGTGTCTTTCCTTGTGTGTTTTCAACAGTTTCCCCACCAGAAATGAGGCAACAATATAACCATAGAAGAAGAACAACTAAAGGAGCCAAATGACGAGCATTTTTTTTGGGTTGTTGCTCATGTTGGGGTGGAGGATAATGAGATTATCAATATTGCAGCTAAGAAAGCATTAGGACATGAGATTGTCAACGTTCAAATTCCATCTACTGGAGCAAAAAGGGTTGCATCTGGATCTGTGCACATTCAACAGCCTACAATCTAATACAACACAGGGACATGATACTGGTGATACTGGAAGTGACATTCAAAGGCAAGTTGGTGTTCGGAGCAGACAAAAAGAGGCTCAGTAGTCATGCATTTCACTGGACATACAGTAATAAATGATGCATTATGTAACAAATATTTATTTATTGTAACTGGTTAAAAACCTAATCCCTTTTCAACTTTCTTGGTCTAACACATAACAACTCATTAAAAGGGCAGCATTATGTATTTTCCAGGCACAGAGTCATTTTATAGTACAATCAAGTAATGGTTGCCATGGGAGATTAGAGGATTCCTCAAACATGCGTGAGAGAAAGAACGCAACACTCCAGGTATGTTTTTGATTACTATTATATAACATGATATAAAGCAATTTTCCACAACACTGCCCCTTTAAATTGATAAAGTCTCACATCACTGCACCTCTTTTCACTGTTGTGTCCACTTCAGCGCAACATGTTGACACTCGTTGACTAGTACACTGATGTTGGGGGGGGAAAAAAAAAAAAAGAGTCAGCTCACGTTTGTTGACCTGTGGGAATAGCCAACAGCTCACCAAATGTCACCAACAGAGGGCAGTATAGTGAGGGGAAAACAGCTTAGAGGTGAACAGATTGGCATGATGGCGTTCTGAGGTCAAGATGAGCAGGATGTATTACTTGAGAATACAGGGAGAGGGAAGGCAGGATGCGATGAGTTGGATGTTAAATGCGGTTGTCAAGACAAACGGTGGGTGCAGGTATGAGCCACAACAGCATTCCGTAGGTGTTGGGAGAATGTAGCTGCATTATGTTTGGAGACTGTAAATTGTAATTGATCATTTATGGTTAGATCAGAAAGATTCCTACCCCTGATATTTAGACTTCAGATGATCTTTATTCAACCATGAAATCTGCTTTGGAGAGACAATGAGTCTGACATTTCTCAAAACAACCAAGTATCAATTTTAAGAAAAAAAAAAAAAGAGTTATTTGAAAGATTTATTTTTGTTAATTAGTGCCTGTAGAGGTTGGGAGACCTCCACAGGCATAACCCCCATTTTTAGGGTTATTAAAGGATTACTTAAACCCAAGTTGACCAGGGTTATGAATGACTTTGGCCTTAGCGATCAGTTTGTGATGCAGCTTAAAGCACAGGATGACCAGAACTCGGCTTTCTCCAGGTCGTTTCATCCTCTCATCTGTTTTTGTTCCTTCATACTTAATGTGTACCATGAGGATACCAGGACAGATTGTGCTTTCAGCATTTTTCTTTTTGCAACATGGATTTATGGAGCTAATCTCTGAGCTAACGCCAGACCGGGGCACTGAACATTTCTGCTTGTAACGTGTCAAAAATATGGGAAAATTTGAAATTATGAATACTTCTGAAGGTCTCTGTAGACGGGACTCATGTTGCAGTTGAAATGAAGTGAGATTTTGTTTTTATTTTTGCATAAATCCTCTTTTATAAAAATGTGAGCTCAGTTTTTCCTAATAAAAAACCTTTATACATGAGTTACAGGTAGATTATTTGGCTTTTAAATGCTAAAAAAAAAATCAGCATTCTACTAATTATGTAATGTGTTGACATTGTAAAACATGAAATGAAAGTAAAACGAAAGAAATAACCCTCATAGGGACAAATTTGTAACCCAACCACAATGACAAATTGGAAGTTGCTTCATCATACTTGTAAATAAAGAATAATAAAGCTTGGTTTTGACTTTGAAAAGGTTACCCAAACAGTAGGCTGCGTTATTTGACCTGTTGCTCTCACTGAACGTTATCTGGTGAAGCCATTTCTCCCATTTCTAAGTTTGCAAACCTAATCTTCATTCTACGCTCTGAGCAACCTGAACTTTTTCAGTATTCATTATTTTACATCCTTTAGGTTTGTTGGTGTCAAATTTATGTGGACTTCACAAAAAATGAAAGAACAAAAAAGTCCAAGTTAAGTGTGCAGCAGCTACGATATAAAAAAAAAGTATCAACCGTCTTACAGAGAGATCAGTGTCATCACAAATCCTCCTCGAAGTCAAACGTTTAACCCTTTCTTCTTCTCTGCATCAAGGACGCAGAGAAGAAGAAACCTAAGATGGCTGCTACCCGTGATTCACAAAAATAAACGTTTTGATTAAAAGCTTTGTTTGTCTTTGAGTGTTTAAAGCCATGTCTGCAACAGTAAAAACAACTTGTAAGGGGGTTAATTTGTCACTAATTCGAACCATACCGCGCTGCCCTTACCCCTCCTGAGTATCACAAAACATTCATCAGCTCTGACTCCCTGACCTCTTTGCATCAACGGCCTCCAGCCAATCAGAGCCGACCGAGACAGCGTCTCGCAGTCTGTTAGGTTTGTACCCGAGCATTAAAGTCACCCAAAGGCCTCGCTTCACCTTTAAAACCAACACTGGTGCTGCCCTGCGCGCTAATGACTCCCCCAAACATACAAAAAACCTCTTTGGTCGCCTTCCACTCCATCACAACAGCAATCAATAAGTGATAAATGGAGTCACTTCGGTGTACATATTTAGGGTAACGTCTAACCTTCATGGGAGGACCTGATGGTAGACTGCACTCATACAGATGTGGCTTAACAGGCCAATCACACCGCTGAATACCTTCCTCTGTATGTACATGCATGGCTTTTCAAGCAGAGGGAGACAAACACTCAGAATCCCATTCACTTCCACATCTGTTATTTTCAACATACATGATGCCCTTTGACTCATTTTATTCCATAAAAAAAAATAAAAAATACACAAAAATAATTTATAAAATTTACCTCTAGTGGTCAAAAGTACACTTTGGGATTTTATTTTCAGTGGAGTTACCTTCTTTTATTTGTCAGTGGGCGGATTTTCTTTGGCTCCTTAAAGGGATAAAGCGTTTTTTCTTTTCTTTTCAGCCATCAATCAAGTTTATTTGTGTAGCACATTTCATAAACAAGGCAGTTCAAAGGGGTTTACATCATGGAGACATAAAAACATAACATAAAAACAAAGCATCATGCAGTCACCAAATTGCGAAACCAGAAGCAGACATCGCATTTTGCCAAGAGCCACCGATAAAATTGTCAACGCGCATCGAATATGTTGGTCAATGTTCCTTTTTTAATGGTTCAATTCTAGGTGAAACAACAGTTTTACAGTTTTTTTTTCAAAGTTTGTTTCACATTTGTGGAGCACAGTAGCTACCCTGAAGTTAATAGTAATATTGCTTACGTGTGGTAGATAGATGGGAGGATTATAACAAACCTGCTGATTCTGACAGTCCAAAGACGTTGCCTTCCTGTGCAATTCTGCTCAATTCAAATTTTGTTGGTTTTTTACAGTGCAGGCGATCTCCAGTGAGCCTCATAGTGTCAAACTGGCATATTGTTTTCTGGCATGAACCGTTAGCTTTACTGCAGATGTAACGGCTTAAAATCTCTACTTTCAGTCCACAGAATATTTTCCCCAAATTCTCGGGAATCATCAAGGTTGGGTTTTTTTTTTTGGCAAATGTTAGAGGACCCCTCGCTTCACTTTGGTTCAGCATTAATTTGGAACGTTCCCATATTTGCTATTTTTGTCCTGTCTGTCTCTAGTAGTTGAATCATGAGCACTGGCTTCAACTGAGGTATGACATTGTTTCTGATATGGTTAAAATTTTTTTTTTCTTTTTTCTTTAGAAAATCAGGGCATGATGTGTTGCTTCTTGAGATATTTTGACCAACTTCATGTTACAAGACAATTTCTCTTGGACTGATTTCTTGATTTTACAGGGCTGGTGCTAATTCAACCTAAGCCTGGCTTATGAAGATGAACTTAGCTTTTCAAAAGATGTAATTAATCAAAGTTTTTTAAAAATTTAGTTTAACGTAGTGCCAGATTGATTTTGGTCTAATAAACTGCATTTTTTGGTGTATTTAAGTCTCTTTGATGATCTGGAACATTTAAATGTGACAACAACAACAACAAAAAAGTAAAACCAGAATAGAACTGAAATGGACACATTTTTATAGCACTAGAGCTGATTTTAAGTCATCTTCACTCTGTAGACAGCACTCTCCTGGGGGTGCATGTAAGGTCAGAGTTGGGGGTCATCACTGTTTAGTCTGCGGGTTTCTCCAGAGCAGCGACTACAGCTTTCGCTGATTTATATAGCTTCCAAATCTGGACCTTTGTGTTGGGCTCAAAATGTACATGCATACAAATACATACAAACCTGTTTTTATCAATCAAAAACTAAACATTTGCGGGATATTAGTGAACATGTGCAACGTCTTGAATCAAAAATATTATCAAAAGAATGACTATAAAAGGACAAAAAAATTCAGAAATAATTCAAAGAAAAACCTCAAATCCAAACCAACATCTTTCAGTCGTCCAGGATCTGGTTGTCTCTCAGATGCTCAGCGAACTAAAAAACACATCATCCCGTCTCACGCACCGCTTGGCCTCCGTGGCCCCTGCAGTCGTAGGAATGATCTCGGGAGCCGGACTCTGTCGCCAGGCCGCGGCTCCAGTCCCTCTGAGTGTGTGCGGCGGCAATTTCCTTGAGAATCCACTGCGATTGAGGCGCTACTTTCCCTTTCCACGGAAACACCAGTGACCCCCCCCCCTTCCACCACACACACCCCCCCACTGCACATGGACACACAATGCAGCCACTGCTGATAAACACAGAGCAGTCACTTCCAATTAGAACTGACTGAACAGTATGATGTACAGTCCTTTCAGATGGCCTGCAGGCCCGCAGGGAGAAGAGAAAAGTCCTTCTTTTGTCAAATGCACACAATCGATTTCTGCTTCGATACACTCATACGTAACAATACATCGCTAATGGACGTCGCTTAACATCTGCACCTTAAACATTTCTTTTTAAAAAGACTCCATGACGTGGCTTGTATCATTTTAGGAAGCCGTACTGCGTTGAGTTACTTTTGAATATGTTTTGCATTTGCTGATTGCTTATCTGCAGAGCCCTATCACATGGAGGATATCATCTAACACACACCAGAAGGGCCCAAACATGTGCAATTATTCCTGACAGATTTGACATAAACAGCTTATCATCCCTGTCTAAAGGCAGCTGTAAACAAACCCCACTGCTGATCAACCAACCTGATTTAATCTCCCTCTTGAATTTCCAAACAAACGCGCCGATCTTCGTCTGCAGACAAAGAAGCCCCGCGCGCAAAATGCTTCACAGATCCCGACTCCGAGTCTGTCGCCGGAGGAGCGGGCGAGAAGTTGACGAGATTAGACATCAGCCAGCAAAGCGAGCAACAACAGAGACTCCGCTGCTTTAACGGCGACCCGTGTCTTTCCCTGCATGTGTGTGTTATACGTGTTGAGCGCTTGTGGTGTGAGTAGAGGCCATCCAATCGAGCCCCTTTGTCGGTCGAGGAAGAGAGCGTGTTGATGGAATCCTATTGATGTGCGGATTTGGGCACGCCTCTGTGATCAAGTGCTCAAACACTACATAAGAGGGTCAGAAACACCCTTTAATCCTGCCTAAACCTTTCTCTAAACAGGACACCATCGTGTCATCTCAGTGGAGAGGAAAAGAGGCTGGAAATGTACCTTTAATCTGATTTATGGCAGAATGCTTGATAGGCAGATTTTAATTACTGGCTGGTTGTTTGAAGGGCTCAAGAGCATTTTCAAGGATGACTCATTGGAAGTAAAAAACGATGGTTATAAATTTAAGGGTAGTTAAACTTTCCTGGAAAGATGTAGGTGAAAAAGTCAGGTTCAAACCGACCTCTGCTTTGCTGAAATAGAAACATACTCACAGACATAAAAAAAAAAGTACAACAGCAGCCTGAACAAATGGTCTGGTTTGGATGTCTTTTTTTTTTTTTTACCCATGTAAAAAAAAAAAAAAAAAGAGTAGTGGTGGGTATGTTAATGGGTTGTTTCGCAAGGAGCTAGCATGTCCAGAACAGGCACCACAGGCCTGTAATTTGTCAAGTTACAAGTTGAGCAAGATGTTACTGGTAGCTGCAGCACATCAGAACAGTTATTGGTGGTTTGTGAGTTTGCAAATGTTTTAATTGCTCCAGTTTGGGGAAAAAAACGGTAAATGAGAAAACCAATGTACATTGGAAAGGTTTGGTTGCCCACACCAAGGGAGGATCATGATGATATGCATCAAACATTACAGAAGTCAATGACTTCTCCATCTGCTATTTGTTGACATGAGCTAGATTCTTTTAAACACTCTGTCATGATCTTGATGTGTGGACAATTTTTTGAATATAGTTGTTAGCATTATGGCCTTACGGCAACAAGATCCTGGTTTGAGCCCATGCGTGCGTCGGTTCTCTTTGGATACTCCGGCTTTCTTCCATAGTCCAAAACCTTTACTGTTTTGTTCATTGATTTCTCTAAATTGCCTCTTGCCCAATAACCGCTAGAGATAGGTACCATCCTCCTTGCGACCCTTGAAGGACAAGCGGGATTTGGATGATGGAGGGATGAGGATCTCTACTGGAAGGGTTCCTGCAGTTTGCACAACTGACTATGATACTCAATCATCAGGCTGGGGATTTAAGGAGCAGTTGGATGATCCTATAATGATGATCAGCCTTTGTCCTCTGTGCATATTCTTGAGATATTTCAAGATAACTCACCTTCCGTCCAGTGTGAAAGTTAAATCTTTGTATGTGTTCTTGTTTACCTAAATTCCTCTCATTCCTAGTGTCATCTGCAACTGTTAGGTTGAAACTCATGTTGGCTTCCACCTCAATCCCAGAATCCTTGAGTCATAACCTCAGTGACAGATTCTTCGCTGAAAACTCACCTGTTCCAAGATGGTTCTCTGCAGCTTCTTGCTCCTCGCTTATCGCCTGCCTGAGTCTTTCCCTACAACACTTCCGGTTGGCATCTTTCATGGCAACAGACACATTCCCGGTATCCTCGCTCATTCTCCATGACTGAATTCCACAGCCCATCTCCATCATTGTGACCTCCAACACCACCTACCAACACCTTAACAGTAAGAACAGTCTCCTCTCAACAGTCCAGTGATGGACTCTGAACTGTAAGAGTCACATAAGGACAGTTACAAAGTCAGCCTTCTATTACCTAAAGAACATTTTGAGGGTTAAAGGACTTAACGTGCCTAATGCATAGACAAACATTAACAATAAAGCCATTAATGTTGTATTTTGATTACTGATGAGCTGGAAGCCATGGACTGATGACTAATGGGTTCATAACATGCTCAGCTACATCTTTACAATTGACCAGCATGTCTACAGTATACATAGCAGCAAGCTGAGAAGACTAATCCTGCTACGTCCAACTCTCCATGTCCTTCCACCGTCATACTGTCAGAGAACCTCTGGTAATGATTTGGGACTTCCTGTCAGCACAATGCAGATACATCCCATACTTTGCTGACATGAGACCCTCAGACTGACCATACTGCCAAGCCCTCCCACACAGTCAGATGACATATAAGACATTTGTTGTCTTATACGTTACACCTCTTCTGTTTGTTTTTTTTATTACTTCTGAATGCTAGACTTATAAAAGAATATTTTATAAATTGTCATATCTTCTTTAAATTCACAAGTTCACCTATGCTAGTGTAACCCCCCCATATATGTGTGTATTATTATTGTTGGTAGTATTTTATATTTTTGTTTCTATTGGATTTTGTCTTGTAATATAATGCACCAGCAAATCGGTTTCCATTTTCATTTTGGGTTTTCTTTTTCTACCAGAAACAGCCAGTAGGTGGCTTGTGAGTTTACGCTCTGGTTTAGACAGTAGAGAAAAAATGGGAGTAGAAGAAGGAACCGCAGCTGTCATGCTGAGAGAAAAGAAAGCAGCTATATGATGAACTCTGGTGAATTCCGGTGACGGTGGACAGAAGAGAAGATAAGTGACCTGATCCTTGCAGTTAAATCCTTTTCTGCTGTGATTTTCTCCGGTGAGTGTTGTGATGTATTTTTTGCAACCTGAAATGAAGCTCATGCTAAATGGCGTCACAGGCATTAACTGCTCGTGTGTACCGACAAGAAAATAAAAGAAACATAAAACCAATCGGAGAAATGTGTCACATTGGAATATTAGAGTGATTTTCACTGTATTGCATTTTTGTTATGTACAGACTTATAATGGTTTGCATACAGTGATGTATTTTTTTTGCAAGCTTGCTATTAGTTAAATATTATTTATTGTAACAAATGGGATTTATTACTCCTGCATACTTTTGGACTTTAATAGTTAATCAAGTTCTATATATATATGCAGGTTGGTTTGTTTTTAGGACCACATTCAACTTGGAACATTGTCCAGCTGCACACCACCGCTGGCCTGGATTGGATGTGCTGGAGCTCCAGGTTTCAACCCAAGACCTGGGACCTGCTGGATCCGCTGCCTGCTTTGCACTGGATTAAGATAAGATTTTGGATCCAAAGAAACACATGGCCATTGAATTTTGACAAAGACTTGAGTGACTGACTTAAATTTCAAATACTGAACTAAAGAAAGGAACTGAACAATAAGAAATCTGGACTAAAAGAAATCACACTACCTGATATAGTAAGCGTGGACACTTTCTGTTGAAAGAAAATGTTACAATAATGTTCTGTTTAATTTTGCATTAAGCAGTCTGTTCATTTTTCTTGACAATATGTTTGTTTGTGCTTATTATCCTCCTTTTTGAACTTAGCAAGAAGACTCATTGTAACTACAACACTTGAAATCTAAATTTCTCAATTTATCTGTTCGTAAGTTACACAAATTGGTTACATAAGCATTACTGTACCTTGAAAAAAATGTTTAAAAAGCCCAATTGGTCACATTTGCAAGCTTCTGGTAGGTTAGTTGCCAATGTTTAAGTAAATTGGCACACCAGTGAATTTATTCTAATGCAACACTTGCTTGTGGTGACATCATGAAAAAAAAAATCTAAAAACCAGGAAGAGAACTGTGGACCTCCACAAATCTGGTTTATCCTTGTGTATCATCTGCATGTTCCTCAAAGTGGGAATTCATCAACAAACATAAGTACCTACGGATCAACCTGATGGGAATGTCCAGCTGTATTTTGTGTCCTTAACATGAACGAATCATTGTGCAAGGTGTGCAAATCAATCCCAGAAAATCAGTAAAAGATTTTAAGATGCCTGCTGGTAAAACAATGTCATGGGCTGAATATCAACAGGAAGAGATTAGACTTTGCCAAAGCATTCAGAGATAAAAAAAAAATTAAAAAAAATTACTCTTTTGATATTTTACATTTGGAGGAACAAGAAGGAAGCTTGCAAACCTGAGAACATATTCCCAAATGTTTTGGGGGGGTGTTTTGCTACTGGTTGGACTGGTGAGCTTCACAAAACAGACAGTATAATGAGAAAAGAACATTATATAATGGATGTCAAGGCATCATCTAGGAAGTTAATGCCTTTCAAAATGGAATGACACAAAGTGAAGTTTTTCTTTTCAAGGCAGACAGTAGTATAAGACTTACTCAAATAAAGAAACAGTTTTTTAGCTACTTTTTGTCATTTTCTACAGCTAAAAACAGGTAAAATAAGGAGATACTTAACCAGCTAAAATAGCTGTTTATTTTAGCTGTTTGCTAAAGTAGCTAAAATATTTAATCAGCTAAAACAGCTTTGCTAGAGTAGCTAAAATAAAGAGTTATTTGACCAGCTAAAATAGCTGTATGCTAAAGTAACTAAAACAAGTAGCTAGGTAACCAGCTACTTTAGGTGGTCAAATAGCTATTTTTAGCTGTAGCTATTTAGCTGTAGCTTTAAAGCTAATATTTGCTATTTTAGCTGTTTTTAGCTATATGGAATATAACAAAAATGGAAATAAAATTAACCCAAGAATGATCTGTATTTGTATCCCTCCATTTTCATTCTCACTCCAACATTTGTTCGATTGTGCCACTGAGCTGCTGCAGCAATTGGATGGTAAAATACCTGTGACTCTGCCAGCCTGTCGGCTTCCTGCTGGGGTGTGAAAAGGTAATACATGCGACGCCTTTCCTCAGAAATACCACAGTACTTCACACTATCATACTGCACAGCATTTGAAAACCAAGGAAGACCACTGGCCAAGTGTTTTAGCACCCCATTAGAGAGGAAGAAACGATTGGCGACTCTCCCTGACGACGCCACCGTAAGGTGACTCGTCTGTGTAGTTCCCATGTTGACAGATATCCAGAGAGCTGGGAGTAAAAAGAAGTAAATGCGATACACTTATTTCCCACTAGAATCACATCTGCCAGAGGAAATCATCAGCGGTTTTGACAAATGAGCACTTTACTGTATAATACACTGAATGCTTATAGGGTTCAAGTGTTTTTGCAAATACAGCTGAAGCCAGATATTTACATTCACAATATAAAAAAGATACATTTGTCCCCTCACTCTCTGACCTTAGATCTCATGAAAACTTTCATGTTTTAGACCAGTTATTATTATCAAAATGATTTGTATTTGCCACATCTCTGAATAATGAGAGCAGGGATATTTTATACAGAAGCTTACATACTAAATATTTGGTAGAATTTCCTGTAAAACGTTATGACTATAGTGTCACACACTAGGTACATTTGTTGTTTGTTGTAATCCAGCATAACGTTGTTTGTACAGATGAATGCAGGATGCTCAGGCATTGTGAAATTGGACTGATGGGTGAATCTAATTCATGCAGCTCCAAACTTCTCTTCCCAAAATCGTAGCAATTTTTTTTACTTTGATTTTTCATGATTTCACAGCAGGAAGCAATGCGTTTTCATGTACTGAAGATGCTGCAGGCAAATGTCCAGATTATAATAATATTAATGTAAGTAGACTTCTAAATTCAAGTCAAAAAATTCAATCATACTTTTCAAAAATCACTCTTTTGATGTTCTGGAATTTCTGCAAATAGAAATAATTTTGGAAATAGGCCTTCCTTCCCAAACCCAAACACAAAAGAATACATTTTTGACCATTTGCTGACCCTTTGCGAGACAAAAAAAAAGAATAATCCTTTTTAATGATCGGCGTGTAATCGGAGAACTTTGAAACAACAGTAAAAACATCTTGTTCAACTTGTACTTTCGCACTCAGTTCGGCTTCTCAAGCTGCCTCTGTGACAAACGACAAGCCGTCACGTCCCGAACGTGGCAACCCCTGCACGCCTCTCCAGACAAGGATTGTTAATTCCTGTGTCTAGATTAAAAACACCTGTTGGTAAACAAGACAATTATTCTGTTGAGTCCAATAGGGAGCCGCGCATTAATCATACATGCATCCTGCCGTGTTAAAAGGCAACTTGATATTCCCCCACAGAATTCCCACTGATTAACTTGATACTCCTGACTGTTTAAAATTCATCTCACCGGTGAACAAGAAACTGATCTCCTGTGTGTGTGTGTGGGTGTGTGTGTGTGTGTGTGTGCATAAACTCAACAGAGTTATTTCCTTGAGATCTCTCAAAAAGTGTATGCATAAAATATCCCGGTCCCTCGGTGTCAGCACAATTAGCCGTTAAATAAAATGCCTGCTCCCCAATGCTTTCGCAACATTTTAATTAGACAAACCAGGCAAAGCGAGAGGCTTTTACTAAAATAAACAGCCCTGTTTGCCAAGAAAAAGCTCCCTGGGGGAACAGGCGCAGAGGAAGGTTGGCTTTCGGGGCAGGAAGTGGAGTGATGGCAACAGTTTAACCAAGAGACTAAAAAGATGTTGGAGGTTTTGCAGTATATTTCTATATTTCCTTGAAGTACCAGAGTTTTTAGTAAGTTTTAAGACATTCTCCACTTGTTTTTTTGTTTTTTTTGCTGCTTCTTTTGGTATTGTGAGAAAGTCTGAGGTGTCTCACTTAAAACGGATGTCAACTAACCAAAGAATCTCTACTTTTAATCAAAGAATTAGTTGTTAAAACACAGATTTGTAATGATTAGATTTAGCTGTTTTCCCAGCTATAAAAGCCAAACATGCCTGGCTTTTACATTACTAACAATTACCTGGAGTAACATTATTTTACCATCCATTAATACCTCCGCACCAACTGTGCAAAAAACCTGATATCCCAACCAACAAAATAAATGCAAACACTTTCTTTATATTGTTACTAAAATCTAAAGATTTTGTTTTAAATCAATGATTTAGCTTAATAAGCCTCACTAAGATTTTTGAGTCATCTGTCCTTTGTACAAAACAATAGTGGAATGAAAATGTCCAACTTTGTTAATTGCTAATTTCAGCGAGCAAACGTCTGGCTCCGTCTTTCCTCCCAGGTTCTGCACGTCTTCCATGTTGTACTTCCATGCAAAGTTTGTCACATCACCGTTTCAATTTCTTTGTCAGCTGTTCCCACTCGCCTGGTCCACAGAGAGCCAGCCTCAACATTTCCTCTCACCGTCTTTCGGGTATGTCCGTGGATCGTTCCCATTTGTCCTCGTCTTTGAAGTGACAACTGTCTAACTGTCTTACAGTACGTGTAATCACATTGTCAGGCCATTTTCAAACATTGTCAGTCCTTTTATCCCCTCCGAGACTCAAATGTTGGAAGGCAGCATGGATGATTATTGGTCACATTAACCCGGGAAATGGTGAGTCAAGGTGCAACATCCTTCCAGAGAATTTAAAAGCAAATTAGAATTGGTGTGAAAGCAAGTTAGACAACACAGAACTATTTGAAGATCAAATCTTAACATTGCCGTCTGAATCAGAAAGACATTCTAAGCACTTTTCTCCATATTTCCCTTTTGTTTGAATAATGATAGAAAAATTCTTCCCTTCAAGGAGCGTTTAAATACCAGCAAAGCTGAGAGAGTGGTGGGTTTTCGCAGAACAATTGTAAAGCTGGTAATTCGTTGCATATCCTAGACCGTTTTTGTTGTTTCGAAGTCTGTTTCTTCTGATGTTCCAGACCTCAAGGCTTTCTCAAGACTCCATTGAAAAACAGGGAGATGTTGTACACTTTCTTAGTAAATTCAATTACAACGCAAAGGATGCCCCAGACCGACTGGAGGCAACACACAGCAGAGACAGATTCTCCTCTCAAAGGCGGTGCTGGGGTGATTGTCTATCTGAACTGTCCCATTTCTGACACCAAATGTTGGTGAAGTTTGAGGAGCAAGGATTATAAAAATATCAAACATGGAGAAGCATGTTTGCGGTCCGATAATCTGGAACAAGCTTCCAGAAAACTGCTGAAAACACCGAGTTTCTTTAAATCGGAGCTAAAACCGCTCGTGTTTGGAGTAGCTTTTGATTCATAACTGGAATGTTGATTGACATATTTGATCAATTTGATTTACTTGATATTTAGTGTGGCATTTGACTAAATCTAATGTTTACTGTTTGTTTCATTATTGGTTATTGTATTATGTTTTTATGTGCTACAACATAACAATTTAAGCCTTGTTGCTGAAATGTGCTTTACAAGTAAACTTCACTTGTACAGTAAGTATAGAACAGTGAATTATCTCCCTAACGGTTTTCTTTAATATTTTTTATTTTATGTTATACAACTGGTACAGCTAATCACGGCCTTTCAGGTATCTAGCTAGGATATGAGACCCTCCTTACTCTCTTAGAAGAAAATAGTTTCTACTGTAGACTGAATAACAATAACACAGGCTGCTGATGAGAGAGGCAGGATTATTTCTCTGAAAACGAAGGGTGGGACATCACAGACAATTTTACCACAACTGTAAAAAACTATAAAATGACCAGATCTCAGAAATAATTACATTTCATTGTACTGTCTTTCCCAAGACTTTGTGTTGCACTCTTTTCCTGGTCTGATCCTGGTTTGGGACGGTTGACCCTCGTGTTACATGTGATCTGATCTGAGACCGCTGATCAAGGCATGTGTAATTCTAAGGGACATTCTGGAAGATAATGTTTATTGGGGGTCATAATCCAATGTGGGTTTATGCTACACTAAATGGTAGAACGGAGAAAACTAATTTAAATCTTAGGTTGTCAAAGTGGGGACCAGACTGACAAATATGAGCAGATGCACAGTAAGTACAAACTGTCCCCTAATGGATGACATGGAAACTCATTTAAAGATGTAGGATTTAAATGTTAACAGGTTAAAAATTAGTATATTGATATTATTCATTAATGTCAAATTGTAGTAGTTATTTCAGTACTAACATATTTATCAAGTCATGACACTTTTAGCCCGTAATGGACAAGCAGGTTAAAAGAATTGTGTTTTTGACAATCAAACTCTGATTTGAAAAGTTATTATTTTTAAATTAAAGTTGAACATTTGAAGCTGTAAAGCATGTGTTCCTTCATTTTTTACAAATAATCTGAACTGGTTTGATATATATATATTTGTAAGTGTAACTATACATGTAATCTTACAGCTTCACAGACATTGTAAGTTGTTGGTTCAAATCAGCACTCTTTTCACATAATGTCCATTGGGGGGCAGTATAAGCTCAGTATTCAGCCGATGTTGACCCAACAAACATTCCCCCTGGATGTCCCAAAGGTTCATCCAAGGGAAGAAACACTTGTATCTAACCTTGTAATCTATGAAATGAGCGCTTCTCGTCTCTTCTGAAGAAGGAAGAAAAAAAGAGAACAGGTTAATTGGATATAACTAATATGCACATTAGTTGTGCAAATCGAAGCAGGAGTATGTGATTTTGGAAAGTGGCTCAGAAAAACTGAATTCTAAGAAAGACCGTCCGCTTGCTCTCCTTTCCCGAATCTCTGAGCGATATCTTTTGTCTTTGCTGCAGCTATTTACAGTCGCGTAATGCTATCTAGATAAACTCTTTTGATGTGCAGCAATCTCAGATCTTTTCTCTCTGTTCTTGACGGCGATGGATTTAGGCACGGCAATCAGGGCGGATTCACATAAAGGGCATTGATTGATTCTCAGATTATCTTTCATGGTGGAAAGTTTAGGTTTCACTCTATAAAAGGGTTTGCTCGAAACACGGCCGCAAAATCGGCAAAATGTTTTTTGGTTTTTTTTTCCCGTGGTGGAAATTAGCAGCACAGATGGCGTGCGAAGTGAAGTCAGTCAACTTGGTGGCTGCCCAAAGATTTACGGTCTCTGCAGAAGTTCTTGATTCTTTAAATAAATTTGCTTCTGCTTAGTATTTATTTTAGAAAAACAAAAACTGAATCATCTCAATAAGAACAGTATTTGTGCAAAACTATTCGCTTCATCTGCTACCTTCATCATAATTAGAAGGAAGAAGAAGCGAAGACAACACAGAAGACATTTCAAGTTGCGGCCGAAGTGACGGATATTGTTTTTCGGTACACTGCGGAAGAGCCAGAGAGAAAAATAGAGAGAGAGAGAAAGAGAGAGATATGGGTGTGTGATAGTTCGTCGGCCCAAACAGAGTCATAAAGTGCTGCATGGTTAAGCCTGATGAATTAATAACGGGGAGGCAGATGGGTCCCAGGGGCCCTGTGGGAGCAGAGCAGCATGGAGAGCAGAGCAAGCACACCATGATATCACAGACGTACACGCCCTCACACACTCTTTCTCTCTGTCTGCGTCCGGGGTAAACAGCCAGACACTCATTTGCATCCGTACAAAGTGTAGGAACAAAGACGCATGCATATGCAGAAGCCATCCTCAAGGTTAAGCTGAATCTCACTTTTCATTCAAGAATCCAGGACGTTCTGTTGAGGTTTGACCCGGATTGTTTAATTCGTGTGTGTTAATGTGGAAAGAAGTGTCGAAGGTGCCAACGCAGGCTCAGTTTGTAAAGTCCAATCTTATTGCCGGAGTGTTGGGTGTTATTTTTCTTCGTAATTGTTTTGTTCTTTGCAGCAAACCTCAGAGTGCGGGTTTGGACTACTTGAACTTTTCTTTCTGAGAATAGCCGTGTCTGGCGCGTTGCTCTAAGCAGTCAGCATCTGAATCGGTTTAATTGCTGAGTTCGATTAAAGTTGCTTGGGGTCAGAATTTATTGTTGGGAATAAACAGATGATAAAAGCGGGACCGTTATTAGGCCGTTCATTTCTCGTGATCTTTTTTTCTCTTTATGACTTTGGAAACTGTTTGTCTGATTTCTTTCACAGTAAAATAGGAACTAATAGCTGCAATAAAGCGTCTTCAATATCTCTGCTCACACACCCGCGCACACACCAATATCCCAAACTTGCTTCGGCTGAAACGAGAACGATCAGATTCTTGCATTTCTAAATGACTAAACCAACTTCCAACACTGACATATGAATATTTTCTTTTAGAATAATGAATGTTTCCTGAAAATCTGCTACCTTATCAACATTAGAAATACTTTCTTGCAGCTTTGATGCAGAACCTTAGAAAAGTATTTATATCCCATGAAATTTTCAGATTTCTTTCAAGACACTTCTATGAGCTTCCATGTGTTTGATTGGGACGCTGGACATACAGTGTTTCAGTGTTGTCTGCAGGGGACGATCTAATGTTGTGCAAGTTGATGACACAACAGAATGAGCTGTCGGTGGAAACTGCATGGAAATGTATAAAGAGCACACTGGTCAAGGTTACTGGGTGACTTTCTGCTTGGTGTAGAAAACATGTTGCTACAGGGAAAGTAAGAAAGTAAATATGCTCCTCTGTCCAGAGCAAATAAATTAACTGCTGTGGGAGACCTCTGGTGAAAATGCCAATTCAGGACGTCTCAAGTCAGAGCAAAGGAAAGCCCTTAAGTTTCTGATTCTGATAATGAAAAAAGGTTTGTTCTACAATTCTATCAATATGTCAATGAATGATGATGTCTAACCCAACGGTATACAAAACTGAAAGTTAACTGAAAACAAAGGATGAAAAGGCAATCTATTGAAGATGCTCTGCAAGTTTGTTATCAACCAGCTTGACGACTGATATTAGAGAAATGAAGAAAGCACAAGGCTTACAACCTCCTTCAAACTTATGTTTACACATAGAACATTTCCACATTTTGTCCCTGGTTTAGTCATAATTCTGCAGAAGGAATCTTTGGGTTACAGATTCCCCAAAATGATCATCGCCAAACTGACCGTTGCTGCCATTACCCTGAAGGAGAACGTAGCTCCATGCTAGCTCCAGAGCTAACCATAGCTGTGGAACTCCAACCATGCTGTCTATATGTGCCAGTCGAACCAACTCTATATCGCTGGTTCTTAGTAACCGTTTAAGTAAGGTTTGTGTCTGGGCGGTGATAAGTTAACTTAGGATAAACAATTAGAGTTCTGTTTGATTGTCTGCTACACGGTGTTTTGTTGTGTCCTGAAGGGTTTTTAATCATTTCACCTGCTTTGGTACGAACGGATCACGCAGCATATAGCATAAACATATAGTCATAACTAAACCAAAAGCTGTTGTTGAACAAAACCAACACAAAATAGTGCACAACTGTCTGAACGCATCCCTGTTCACTTTATCAGGTCTCTGCATTAGTCATATGAGCTGAGAGGTTTAGGGCATCTGCTAGAGAATTAGCAGTGAAGCTTCTTGGGTTCAGAATCTGAAGCTGAACATGTGCTAATCATCAGGATCAATCCAGCTCAGACAAAGGAGCATTCAGTCATGCACTTCAGCTGCATTCGGTTATTAAAGAATGAAAGTTGCCCTTTAAGACAGAAAAAATAAAAATCACGAATGTGAACGTCGATCAGGCATAACATTATGACCACTTCCAGGTGAAGAGAATACCGCAGATTTTTTTCCTTCGTTGTTGCACCTGATTGTAGGTGGGATATGTGAGGCAGCAAGAAAACATTGCGTCCTCAAAATTGATTTGTTAGAAACAAGAACATTAATGAAGCATAAGGAACTGTTCTTCATCAATGAAGCACAGTTTAACAAAGCACAGTCCGCTAGTGCCTTGCAGCCAAAAGGTCCTGGGTTCGTATCCCGGTCTTTCTGCATGGAGTTTGCATGTTCTCAATGTGCATGCGTGGGTTCTCTCTGGCTTCCTCTCACTGTCCAAAACATGACTGTCAGGTTGATTGATCTCTTTAAATTCTCCTTAGGTAGAGGTGTGTGTGTGTGTGTGCGGGTGTGTGTGTGTGTGTGGTTCTTTGTCCTGTCTGACTCTGTGTTGCCCTGTAATGGATTGGCAACCTGTCCAGGGTGTACCCCGCCTCCCGCCCGTTGACCGCTGGAGATAGGCACCAGCACCCCTCCCAACCCCACTAGGGAGAAGCATGTAAGATAATAGACAGATGAATGGAAGAAACTGAAAAATCCCAGATTGCAATGGATGGACATCTTGGGGCAAAGCATCTCTTAAACTGCAGCTCTTGCATGGTGCTCCCAGTCTGCAGCTGTGGTCAAAGAAAGGAGCAGTGGTGAACTGGCAGAGGTTTATTGATACATATTGGGAGCACCGGCTGTCCCCTTTGGTCTGTGAGTTCCTGTAGTTCAGATTGCTAAGCAAGTTAATGCTGGTCCTGATTGTATATAATGAAGCTCCTCATGAATCTTAATGTCTTAAGAAATGCACCACTCCTGGTGAAAAACAACCAGTCAGAGCCAGGACTGGCAGTCTCAATCATGCTCATGTAGATGCTGCTCAGAACCTTCATCTTGCTCTCTGCTATGCTACAACGTCTCCCCCAACACGACAGCTCAGTCTAGTTAGCATGGCCACCGATTATGGAGGATAAAGACTTTTCCTGTAATGGTAAGTTGTTTCTCTGCTGTTATCACATTTAGCAGCGCGTACACCAGGATCGATTGACCCTCCTCCTGGCTCTGATTGGTTGTTTTTGACCAGGAGCGACACATTTCTTCAGATGGCAATAGTAGCTCTGGGAGGATGTGGAGGAGTTTGATTTTTTTACTGATTATGCTGACATGCCGTGGTGACAGTTTTACCAAATATGGAAAAACAATAAAAAAAGAATAAAGTCCATGTCGTATCTAGTTATGTGTCTTGTAGACCATAATTGATGTCTTGGACCTATTTCAGCAGGATAATACACCCTGCCACCAATCAAGAATGATCCAGGAATGGTTTGAAGAACGTTATGTTTGCGGTGCTAAGGTGCCATCCAAGTTTGAACAATCCAAATCTGGTCAAGTGTCTTTGTGACGTACACCAACCTGATCCATGAAGCTCTCACCTCAAAGCTTACATTACTTGTTGATAAAACTTTTGGCTTGGAAGGAGCAAACTACACCTAGAAAACTAGTCTCTCTGTGAACATATGTCCACTTCAGAACAACGTGGGGACTGATTCACAGGTCAGTGTGTGCGATCTACAAAACCGAGCCAAATTATTTCTTTTATTGCTATTTTATGCTGCTGCTGGTTTCAGGTGGCGTCCACTGATCCATTCTGGTTCACTGCTTTCTTTCTGACTCCTCTGTCACTTTGAGCTGATTTAGCATTACATCAGTCATGTCACTCCACCTAATAGGTCAGGAAAATAAATCTCCATTTAATGATGTGGTGTTATGGTTTAAGATGAGGGGAAACTGGGCCTTCGAGTGAGGACAGATGGGTGCAACAGAAACTAAGTCAGGGTTTGTTGAGGCTGCAGATCCCAGTGTCCCAATTCTGCAAATAGAACAATCTATAAATTCACAAACTTTCACTGCAAATAGTAGCTGCCACAGCAGACTTTGGCTATTACAGTTGCGCATTTCTAGTAATGCATTGATTTACACATTTGATCATTTCGAGTTTAAAGTACACTTCTTTTTTTTTTTTCAAGTCCCAGACAAAGTGAGGTCTATATTTTAGCTAACTCCAGACTCAGTACTAATTTTGTGGTCTATTTAAAACAAAAAATGCAAATCAGGATTTAATTGCTTTCAGAACAAACAAAACAAAAAGTGGCTGCTACTATATTATTATTTATTAATGATGTCAATGGCATTTATTCAGGTTTCTAGATGTTTAAAGCTGGTAGGATACACATCCAAAAGACACAACCAGCACAAAATTTCAACAAAATACAATAAAGTTTGTGGTTCTAATGTGCCACAATGTGAAAAAAAAATTCACATTGAACATTATGAATATATCTGTAAGAAACACCATATATCTTTTAATTCCCCAGTTTTAAGGTGGGAACTTTCATCACCTTTTGGCCATTTAACACCTTCTCTCAATCTCCTAGTTTTTGGTTTTCTTTGAAGCAACAATATGATGCTGAAAAGTTCATCTTTTTGAAAACAAAACCAAAATGCCAACATTTCAGCATGTGGTGTTGGTGTTTTGGAGTTGTCCCAACAAGAACGGCGTTAAAAGACTTCTCGGCTGCGGCTTCTCGGGGCTGAAAAGTTGAATAATTGAAAATATTTTTCTTGGACCGTTAGAGCGGGCAGTGTGGAGGTGAGGCATCGTATTCGTGCGACTTACAGAGTTTTGTCTCGAGTTCCCTCAAGCTCTCGCATTGTCAAATTTAGTTGCTCAAATTTACTCACAGAGTAAATCCTGGGAATAGGTTGGTTCTGGCAAAAAATCTTTCCATAGAGTCGGTGGGTAAATACATGCAGGTACATGAAACTTACACTTTTCGAAGTTGAGCAAAATCGGTAACGTCCTTCTGAATCCAGACCTGCGAAACAAACTTCTGCACAAAACCAGTTTGTTTGTGAATAAATATATGGGCAGAAAGGCAATCCGGCGTTTGTGTGGATTGTTTATGAACATGTGCCAGTTTCTGAGCGTATGCATATGCATGTGGTGGGTGTGTGCGTGTGTGTGTGTGTGTGAGGGCTGCCAAATGAGGAAAGCAGGAAGAGGAAGAGGCGAGATGGTTTGAGGGTCTGTTTATTTATTCATTACCCGGTGGCCTTGGTGGTTTCAGGGGGATGGAGGGAGGGACAGGGCAACACTTGTCCTGGGCCCTTCAGCGCCGGTCTTTTTGTGGCCTTCATTGGCTCCGTCGAGGGTAAACGCCTTCAGTTTTACCCTCGGCACGGCCCGCCTTGGTTCCGTTGCTCTTCGTTCTTCCTACGAGCCAGAGTTTATGTTTTGGATAATACAGAAAAACCTGCCTTTCTTCAGCAAACAGTTCATTTTCTGCGTGGTTTTAATAAGGTGTAACATGTTTACGTGTAAAAAATGTCCACCTCTTTCCATTAAATCAACAAAGTGCTGCACGCCAGCGGACGTAAATGATACATGACGGGGGGGCGGGGGGGAATCCAAACTAATAAAAATGTTCAAACATTCGCTTTCTGCTGCTTCGTTTATTTCTCCCAAATGTTAGCAGAGTTTCTTACATCAGGGTTTAAGATCAGTCTGCGTAGCCTAAACAAGTTTAACAAATGCCACCCTGTGAGCAGATGGCATGCGCCCCCTACCTTCACTGAATGAAATGACGGCTTTGAAACAGATGCATTAATTCCTCTTACAAGTTGTCAAACTAGAGAAGCTGTTTCACTTCCTGTCATTTTTATATTAAGGCCCCAGCCATCATGCAAGGACAACTGCGCACAGAAAATTGTGACCATTTGTATTAATTGCGCTCAAGGAAAATATATTGGTATGTCTGAGCCATAAATCTGTACTAGAGCCAACAATTATACAGGTGAGGGACAGGCAGATTCCTTTTTTTAAAATAGCATCAGGTGTTTTTTTTGTTTGTTTTTTTAGTGATATTTTGCAAAAATCCCAAATTACAACTTCCTTTCCTGACAACCTGTCCATGACAAACCAGATCTGGAAAGGTGGAGACAGAAGTGGATGGTATTACATGGAAGACTTGGTATGTGCCCCAGCTATTGAGAGTTCACAGCATTAGCAAGACACAACATTCAAGGTAGCACTTACCTCTTTTAGTTGTCCCTATAATAAAATGGAAGCTGTATAATACTGATAACTTGGTATCAGTATTATAGGTGCCAATCCAATATTGATTATCTCATTGGTATCCGATACCAATCCGGATATGATTGATGCCTTAGTTTCAGATTTCCTCTCGAAATTTCGTTTTATTTTTGCAGTGGAGTTTCTCAACACCTCCGGAAAAACAATTTTGTTTTGATTTGATCTTAAATTGTATATAAATTTGACTATGTTTATTGAGGGAAAAATGCACAAAAATAATGTTAATTTATTATGAAAGTATTTTGCTGATGGCTGTAAACTTTGTCCAAATTCTGTCCTGAGTTTGAACAAAAATAATTCAAAGAAAATCCACAAAAACACCTAAGGGACTCAGAAGGTTGATGATACGTCAAACTTAAATAAAAAGTATCGGTAGTAGTATTGCCGGTATGGTCCCTGTATTTGTTTGGTATCAGATCAATACCAAAATAAGCAGCATCGCACACCTCTAGTGCAGAGTGCACCAGCCCACTGGTAGCAACATGACCCCATAGCTCACATCCTGAGGAGAGACTTGGTGCCGGTTCTAGGACATTCGGAATTGGTTGCCTTGAGGTTCCAGGTAATACCTTATAAGTGATCAATAATCTAAAAACAATTCACAGCACAAGAATCTGAAACCACAAAGTTTATAAAATGCTCCTGCTGTCTCTCTGCCATCTTGAACAGCCATGTGTCTGTGTGTCTGCTTGAGATCTGAGGACGATGGATCCTTCATGTTATGATCTGGCCACACCGAGACAACTCATAACATTCTGTACATCCCTCACCAAAACGTTCAGTTGGAAACGTGTTTAATAAAAGTTAAAATTAACCCCCTCATCACATTAGCAGCAATAATGTGATGCAGTATACAAACCCATGACATATGTAAGGTCATGCTGTGCTCCTCTTGTGTCCTGACTAATATACCCCCACAGTGGGAGGCCATCGATTCCCTTGACAAAAGAACTGAGCCAGGTGCACATCTCACTTCTATCCCGTTCCCTCCTTTACCGACCTGGGTGTGCGTTCAAACCTGAAGCGATCAATGACTATACTGCAGGATCAATTTCTCAAGATTCGGAGTGTCAGACGTGATATGGCATGACTTTTTGGCTGGCGGTCTAACGTCTTCAAACGTCTTTCTGTTCTTGTAAACAGCTGCGAAAAGATTTTTAGATCTTGAAATGAAGAGAAGCGAGGAGATGTTATTTCTGTCATGGATGCCTTTGATTCTCAAATGAGTTCTTGATGATTTTGTTGTGTTTTATTGTTGTAATTAAGTTGGGACTTTTGCTATAATCTGCAGCATAAGCACTACACTCTTCTTTCATGTCTCTTACACTGTTTAATTCTGCTTTGAACATGAAAATAATAATACTGTCCCTTTAAAAAAGATTCAATAAGGGAACAAGTAAGACCTGCTGGTACATCATTGTTGTTTTTGCTAAATGTATAACTCTTAGCATGTTTGCTATGCAGAGGCAACTTGATTGGTGAGTGACTGAAAAATGGACAGAGCTGATAAACCATGGGTCTATAGCCTGTGGTCTTTCACCGAAAGCAGCTGATGATACATTTTCCAGCCACATCATCTCTCTGAAAGGTGCATTTTCTTTGAAACAGTTGTCATAGTTTGATCAAGTCTGCAATCTTTAGAAATTGTTTCCCGTTTTAAGCCACTTCAAGAACTTTAACAAGGATTCAGCCTGAGATCCAACGAGTCAATCTGTTAAAAACAAGGACAAAAACAAAACCATAAAAAAAAACACCACAGTTACCATCCGACAAAGAACAGCAACCCTTAAAAAGAAGAAGACGGAAAAAAACACAAAGGTATAAAATTTTAATAGAAAAATAAAAATGATGTTTTCGCATAAAAACATTCCAAATGGGCTCAGTAGGGCTGTGTATGGCGGGAAGCCGCACAATGTACCTAAGGCACTGCAAAGTGTTAACATGAAAAACACATCAGGGGAGATGGAGGAGGGAGGGCAGGCGGCCTGTGGGGGTACGCACACATGGAAACGCAGACATGTGGCCAATATGTCCCACTTTGCAATTAGCGTACATCATATCACTGCGCGTACTATATAATGTGGGTCACAGTTCTTTTTTATAAAAAGGGAAGGTGGTGCTGTTCCTCAAGATGGAGAGGCCAAGAAGTTGGTGACGAATCATAATTTGCTGCACTGCCGATGTCATTTCCAAATGCGGTGTGCGCTTGTGCGCAAAACCGAATTTGCTGCCCCCACCCCCATTTTTAGTTTGGTTGGAAGGCAACAGTTTCAGAAGCTTTTCTAATTTTTCTGAGTGTTGAAGCGAACAAAGCTGTGTGACTTGCCAGACTCGGGGGAGGTTCCTAATTGGAGAAACTGAGAGCTTTGAGCAAAGTTTTGAGCGTGCTTTTGTTTATTAGAAAGAATGGCTCCTGCGGATTTGCCTCCGCTTGTCTTCGGAACACGCGCTTACAAATCTTTCGCTTAGCTTTTGATGATGAAGGAGAAGAAGGTGTTTGTTTTTTGCAAAATCCTGGATTCCCTGGTTCTTCCGGCGCGGCAGAACGACTGCGGGAGGAAGAACACGCAGGAATTAGCCAGTTAAACATCTCAGGGTCTTTCCCATCTTTGTCTCCTCGGAGTAGACACATCAAGCTAGCTAAGCATTAAAGAGCCAAGGAAGTCACAAAGGACCAGCCGCACTGACAGGAATGCCCTCAAACTATTAGCTCTTCTCTCCAACACTTGCACAAACCCTTTTGCGCTCCCTCACTCTGCTCTCTATTCTGTGTCTCTCTCACAAATGCATTTAAACAACATAATAGAGGGTGAGGTAACTGCTGAGGTAAACTCTGGCATGTGTGTGGAGGAGGCAAACTCTAATATCCATTGGTGTTTTGGTAATTGTTGACAGAATTTCTGCAATTTGTGGAACAAAGCAGTCAAGGTATGAACTAAGCTGAAGACTATCAGCTTTAATTCAAGGCTTTTGACACATAACCGTAAAAGCCAAGCTTTAAAGCAACTTGTCCGGTGAACTGAGGAGGCGTTTCGTGGCCAGATGGATTGCATTTTGCTATTACTTCATGATGAGCTAATTAGATGAAAGCTGCAGAGATAATCTTGAAGCCAAATTCAACTGTTTGGTTTGATTTTTACAAGACAAAGCTGCAAAATAAGACGGGTTTGAAAATCCTTTAATTAAAAGCAAAATTGGTGACTGTGCACAGTTACATTAGAGATGAAAATACACAATCGGTTTGTGCAAACGTTTTTTTTTTTACAAATTAAACAAAGAAGTATAACAATGATTTCTGATATTGATGAACTTAGCATATATGAAAGTCCATGGAGAAATAGTAAGTAATATCTGAATTACAATAATGGAATAAAGAATAAATTTGATTTAAAACGCATAAAAAAGGATAACACAAACAGGGGAACTCTAAGTAATTAACCTCTGGGCTCAGACACATGCTTTTGGAATGGTGGAGCTTATTTTGATTTATTAATGATTTAGAATAAAATAAAGCAAACAAATCAGATTTGGCAAACTTCTATCTGAGATTGATTATTTTATCTAAAGCTTTTGTCTTGTTGGTAATGCTGCACGTTGTTTTACTTTGACATTCCAACACACCCAGGCATCGAACTGAAGTTAAAACTTTTTATCGACTTGTCCTTATTTATTACAGGAACTGCATCCGATCATTTTGGTAAACTTCACCAAACAAACTCAAGCTGCTGTGACCTCTCGTTAACCACAAACGTTTGGTCACTGCTGAGGTCGTATGACCCACTGGGCTGTGAATCTGAGCTCACATTACAGCCCAACTCGGAGGTATTAGAGACCAGAGTATCCATGGGTCTGATCCACAACCTGCAGTTAATAGCCTCCTCGTCCCCCTCGGCCCACAGCCTCATAATGGGATGAATGGAGCTGTGGACCCGCTGCCTTTTGGGCCCTTAGGCTGTAATCAGCTTCCCCCCAGTGAGGGGCCACGTAGGTCACGTTTCTCTGGGTTAGATAAGAGGAAGCTGAGGGGAGACCTTTAGTTTGGCTTAATGTTAGGTTCACCATCAGATAAACAGGCTGATGTGATCTTACTGCTGCAGGAAGGAGATGACTGCTGCTACTCTCGGTGGAATTCTTACTCTGTGGCTCAGGGTGTGTGTGTGGGCGTGTGGGTGTGTGTGTGTGTGTCAATTAAGAAATAAGTCTAAGTAAAAAAAAAAAAAAGTGTTTCGATTAGGGATGAAAACAATAAATACTTAATACTTAGGATTAATTGTCGATTAATGGTTTATTAGATTAAAATAAGTTCCAATCGATTTACTTATAATGTCCGCTGAGACCTTCTTTTATTGTTGTAGTTTGCCCCCCATCCAGCAGAGGGCACCTCTGGTCGTCCTTACGCGCAACTAGGAAGTAAGATGGCGACGCCAAACCGGAAAGGGAACGAGAAACGGTCCAAACAGAGCCCGGTATGGGACGTAAGATGCACTTTATGTGGTTCTGTTTTGAAATATAAACTCTTGACAAGCTTCTTAACTTTTATCTTAATAGCGCTCAATTCAGCAGAGCTGCGAGGGTGGAGAAGCGTCACCTTTTCATTCAAAAATGACTGATGTGCTAAGAAGGTGAGGATGTGTGACGACAGAAAAGTAGTAAAGTGAATATATAGCAAAAAAAAAAACACCTGATGGTAAAAAAAATCATGAACCTGCATGATGAGGTCAGCGCTGGTTCGCTAACCGCTAACGCTCTGGCCAACCGGGAACACAGACATGAACTTTACAGGGAAGACAGAACCACACGCTGGGCTGGACGGCGTGTTGAGATGTAAACACCTCATATAATTCTTTGTTCACAAAGATAAATCTCACCGCTCCCTCAACGCACCTCTGAATTTGCGACTGCAAGTTATTCCTGCGGTTCATAGAGCTGCGCAACCAGAGCTAGCGCGGCGGGGTTTGAACTCTTACCTTGAGTTATCCAAAGCAACATAATTGCTCACAGGAAGTTGATGTGAATAAACATACAGGTCAGCCTGTGTCCGGTTTGAGTGAAAAGAGGCGCGCGCGATCCGCGCTGAGGTAACGTGAGTTAAAGCAGCGGCAGCGCGCGAGGCAAAGCGCAGAGGCGCCAGCTGTGTGACTGGTCCGCGCGCTGCCGCGGCTTTAAATGCATAAACTCTAAATCTATCCATTATAAACCTATCCATTATAAACCTATCCTTTAGGAATAAATCTGCGCCACTAGTGAAATGCTCAGAGCAACAGAGACGCTTACAATCCAGCTATAATTATTATTTTCCTAAAAACATAAACAAGCAACGATTAGCCTCGCGGGGGAAGTGGGGCTATGTAGAGAGTTTTGCGTTTTGACTAAGCTCTTTTTTTTACCCCAAGAGACCAGAAGAGTACCCAAATTATTACAGAGGAAGTGCCAAACCGCTAGTCGTTATCCATCCCACCATCACCTTTGAACAAGATACTTTAACTTTTCTAACACTGACCAATGGAGCAAATCCCCTTCTTCCCATTCAGGACTAGGGCTGGACAATAAGGCTTAAAAACTTTGCACAAAACAAGCATTTCATATCAGTTGATATCGATCATTCTTAATATAATTTTTGATTGAGTTTTTCTGTTTTAAACATCTGAAATTCTGCCAAACTGGTGGAATAACCTTAATTGTCTTATCCACAGTTTTCACTCCACGTTGATGTTTATTTTTAAGAGGTGGCGAAACCTGAAACTGCTGCTGTGCAAGTTACTCAACAGGTTGTTGCTAGGTAACGAGTGAGTTGGTAGATGCCACCCGCCTTGCTTAGCTAGCTGCAAGAGGTTGTGTACATCTCCCAGAATGCTGTGTGGTTCTGGGTTGGAGTTCAGTGAATATTCTATGCATTGGATATTGTATCAGAGGTATTATCTATGGATATTGATCAAATGTGTCTATTGCAATATATATCGTTATTGATCTATTTATCTAGCCCTACTCAGGACCAAGGCAGTCGCAGCAAATCAGAGCTTTATCAATTTCCTCCTTAACTGTCATGACTTTAGATGTAAGTGTTTTGGGGGTGACAGTTAATGTTGTTTTAAGGGAAAGACACATTTGTTGAGGAGTTGACATTTTACAACGGTCTTTAGCATCCTTTGATAGCACTCGCACTGCGTGATGAAGCGCAAATCATTCCAAAACTACCACTGTGGAGCAGCATAGTTCATCCAAATTCCCTCAAATCCAGACCACTTTTTCCACTTTTAATTGCCCAAGATCCTTCAGCCACCGAAACATTAACCTGTTCACATTAGATGAGCTCTGTTTGTGCTCAGATAACTCCTCTCGAGCGACTTCTCAACAGGAAAGCTGATGAGAGGGTATATTAAGGCTGTTAAATAGTTGAGTGGGGCTGGGGGCTTCTGGGAGCCCAACCAGACAGAAACCTTTATTGGAAATGTAATTTTTGTTTGTCTCCAATTACCTCCCCGCTCATTTGTTTTACAGATGCCGTTATGGCGAAGAGAGAGTGAGCCGGATTCTCCCAAGGATTGCTCTTCGGAGAGGCCGCGGTTTATTACAAATGGGAAAGCTTTCATTGCAGATTGCTCCGGTGCAGCACAGGGGTACGTGACCCATCTAGGCCGCGCCGGGGGTTGACTTTATGGCTCCGAATTCACTCAAAAAGTGAGCGGAGCTGAATCTAGCCGTGTCCGTTTGTGTTTGTTTATGGACATCTGCATTTAAATTGCGTGTGGAAATGTTTTGACAAATGGTTAGTCATAAGCAAAAGAGTGAATCCTTGTTAGCTGGAATAAAAGTCTGTACTCTGCACCATTACGAGTGTGTCTGTGGGAGCTCAATGTAACCTTTCACTGAGTTTATTTTGGTTGTACTCTTTAAATGCTTGACTTTCCGTATATACGGAGAAAAAGATATGTGCATTTCTTTCTGCAAAACTAATACATTTGTTTTTCCTCAAGAAAATAAAAGGTTTGTGATAACCGCAAAAATGCGAAAGAAGCAATTCCTTTTCGCCGTGTTCTATAATCTTCAAAGATGCTGACAAATAGCTATAATAGTCAATCATAGTGATCAGTTTTTAAAGCAAAACAGAACAATGAAACAGAAATTGTTTGTTTAGAGAGTAATTAATCCAACAGCTACTGGATGAATAGTCAGATTGTGTGTTATGCTGTGTAGATCAGTGTTTTCTGACTTTACCACAGTGCTTGTTTTTGCTGCAGGTTTTAGATGTTTCACTGCTTATTAAGCAAACCTGATTCAGATTGATGACCAGTAAACAAGATTTTGACATAATTGATTTCATATTTTTGGGTTGAATATTTTATTCCTCTGAAGCAGTGGCATCCAGACTTATTAGACATTTTTGTTCACGAGGCACAAAAATATGTAAATCCCTCAAAAATGCATTCATTTATTTTTACCAGCTCAGATACAAACTAAACATGTAAAACTTTTGTAAAAAAAAAATTTAATATTTCGTGATAATGACGGGATCCTTAAATCATTCCCATTTACACAGGGTTTTGTAAATGGCCTTTGGGTCCCTCTTTGGACAACCACTATCCAAAATATAAGGATTGAGGACTTAGACTAGGACGCGATTTTGGGAAATATGAATAAAACTAGCTTGCTTTGGCCAAAAGCACCAATCAAAGTAGATTATCTCACAGCCATGGAAGATCTCAATAGAGATTCATTGAGGTGGATCAGACACATATAGTTCAATTTAGTTCAAGTATATTGTGTAGTTCAGTGTTTTACATTCAATCACCAATTGTGAAACAAGAAACAGACATTAGATTTTGCCATCATCAAATATAGATACTTTTTCTTTCTTGCTACACTTACGTTTCGGATTATAAAACACATTTCAATATCAAGTGAAAGATGATCTGACACAAAAATAGTTTTTTTTAAATGATGATTTTATTGCTTAAGGAAAAAAAGCTACCCAAACCAACCTGGCCCTATGTTTTGCCGTTTGCTGTGTGAAAACGTAAATGCCTCACACGTTCTAAAAAGTTCCACTCTTGTCTTGTCAGTCCAGAGAATAGAAGAAGAATTTTTTTTTTTTTTGTGGGTCTTAGTTTTATTTCTGCTGTGGTTTGTGTATTGGAGCTCATCTATGGACGCAACTTCTACCGGTTAGTCTCTTTTATTTTTTTATGGGGTACTCATGAACTCTGACCTCTATTGAGGCAAGTGAGACCTAGATGTTCTTGGCATCTTGCGCTCTTCTGTGTGAGTCATTGGTGCACTCTTTGGATCATTTTGATGAGCTGGCCACTCCTGGGAAGGCTTCCCACCGATCATTCATGGCTTTAGCTGTGATTCACCAAAGTCACAAAGCTTTAGAAATGGCTTCGTATCTCGTTCCAAATCGGCTGCGGTTCTTGAATCTCCACTTTTTAATAATGCCTCTCTTGTCTTCACTGTGCCATATGGAATTTTATGGAATTTTTTTGTACTCTTCTCCTGACTGATATGTTTGTACAGTACAATCCTATATAAACTATCTCTCTGCAACTCAGCGACACTCAGCTGAACTATTTTTTGTTGTTGCCAAGGGAATCAAAGACTTTTGAGAAAAGTATTACAGTGAGAGAGAGTACATTTATTAATCCAGGGTAGTGCACCTTTTTTATTTGATCAAATTAAAAGATTGATGAATGGGACAGTCAAACTCCGTGGGATATAAAATACCATATGAAAAGTGGAAATTTCTATTAATCAATCTGCTGTAAAACTTGTAAGAAAGAAAAATGTTAGTATATTTATTACATCATCCATCTTTTCTATTAAATTACAGACAATTGAAAAATAATTAGCATGGGCCACTTTGGTCTGATGTAAAATATGACATTATTTCTTTCTGCAAACCTCGGTGAGTTCAAAGCAAATAAAATGTTATCGACAACATTTTTAAATATTTTTTTGTCAATATCCGTTTTACAGTCATTATTCTGCCCCCATGTGGCCAAAAAAAAAAAGGGATGCTAAAATTACAATCATAAATCACAACATGCGCGGGCTTTTATATTACGATTGAATAATTAATAAGCGTGGTACACAACACCCCCCCTCAGAGATCATACACTTCTGTGCATTTATATAGCATCCCTCCCTCTCCTGTCCCGTTTACGAGATTTTTCGGAAGTAAAAACTAAGCGAGAGATGATGCGCTGCTTCTCCCTCGTTTTCTCTAACTATAAACATGTTGTCCGGGCCGTAATCTGTTTATTATGAGTAAACATTCTGTAATAAGGTCGCTGTCTGTCTGACCCCTGGCCTTATTAAACAGCAGACCCGCGCTAGCCACCGTGGAGGGCACAATCGTAGCATTAAGAAGGGGGCTTTGGGAGTTGCGAGGGGCCTTGGGAATACATAATTTGATTGGTGCAAAAATTAGGGACTCTTCTGCAAAGGCATTATGGGAGAGTTCCTGGCGGGTCATTTTAGCTTCACTTCCTCCATATTTCTTAGCTTGATTAAAAATTGATCGGCAACGGCAATGTGAATATATTATTGGGGCCATTATTCACCCCTGACAGATAATTGGATGGTACACACGACTCTATTTTCTTTCAGGGCAATTCCATTGCTTGTGTGACTGGTGTGTGTGTGTGCGTGTGTGTGTGTGTGTGCAATCTAGAGAGAGAGAAAAAAAAGGTAGAAGTAAAGAGTGAACAGTGGGTTGATAGATGAATTAACTGAAACCTTTTTCTTCTTCTTCTTCTACAGTGTAAGCCAATAAATCACCCTCTCTTCTCTCCTCTTTCCATCCATCCCTCCGTCTCCTTCGAGCCCCGCTGTCACCAACTACGACCGCGTGTGATGGATGTGTTATTGAAACATCACGCAAAAAGCATATCATCCTTTTTTTTTTTTTTTTCTGGTAATCATTCATAATGTATTCTCATATAAATTTGGAACAGGGCCATAAAATACAATGTTAGATAAAAGCAACATGGATTGGGATTTGCTTTTTTCTTTTTTTATTTCTCGGTTTGAGCTTAGGCACCCCCCCAGCCCCGTCTCAGATTCACTTCTTACTGAAGATTGAATTTTCGCTCTTAAGACAAGAAAAAAAAAAAAAGAAAACTGGAACTGTGGAAAATGTGTGTGAATAAGCCCGTCTGATAGCAGTTAGCTAGCATAGCCGCAGGCACAGATGGATATTGGAATGAGCAAAATGCAATGTCTGCTCGGCGGCTAATGCTATTTGCTATTTGCCCACGGCTTAGCTTGCTGCCATTTTCACGCCTTCTTAATGTCTTAAACTGCGTGAAGAAAGAGACGGGTTGCACAACATGGTGCGGACCACTTCTCTGAAAAACACTCGTATGTTGTCAGTGCTGTGACGTCTTAAGACTCTTTTGACTTTTTGCATTTTTCCATTCAAGCTAAAAATAAGAATGAGAATCCGGCAAAAGTTTTCACACCACTTAATCTTTCTTTACATTTATCACTTCGTAGCGGGGAAACTTCAATGTTTTTATTGGGATTTTATGCAAGAGAACACAAACATCCTAAAACTGTATGTTCCTCTTTTACTCTGATGCTCCTAAATCAGGGGTGTCTAAAGTGCGTACTTTGGAGTAGTTGTGTGTGGGCCCTGAATGCAGTTTAGAAATGCTTTAAGTGGTACTCCGGCAAATGGAGCTGATGTAACTGGAGACTTTTGGTGTCGTTTTTTTATTTATTTTCAAGAACAAATGTATATCTTAAAGAGCAGCAAAGAAGTCTATGGAAACTGTAAAGGAGTAGCAGATCCGAACACAGGCAACGTTTGAAGTTCACCTTTTCATAAACTTGAACGAAAAATCTAAAAAAACAAAGGCAAAAATGTACATAGCCGTGTACAACGTCTCTAATCCTGTAATAAAAGAAATGAAATGACTAAAACTTAATTTTGAAACCACAGGGTTCTTTTTAGTTCAATGTTTGAAAGACCTAATTGTTAATCAAGCCAACTCAACAGATCACATGGATCTCTGGTTCTTTGTAAGGCAAATATAAAGAATTTGGAGTTTGTTTCAAACTTGATCAAAACTGTGAATACGCTGCGCTTATAAATTGCAAAGACAACCATTCATGACAGTCCAAGCAAAGCCAAAGGTTTGCCAAACCCAACGTCTTGTGCCAAGGCATTCGCAACAGAGGCACCCTTTCTTTTCATTGTTAAACACACTTCACTCTAAGTCGTGGCAGATCTCTGTACCCAGAGTAAATCTTTATCTATAAAGGAAGTTGCACAAGCCCTTCTCATGTCCAAATCAAATTAGTAGCTATAATCTTACAGATCGAAAGGCCTCTCAGGAAATGATATGCGTCTGTAACAATATTTGCAGCCTCAGTAGCTCCGGCTTGATGCTTCCGGTGCTCTTTGCCCACTCCATTCCTTTATCCCTATATTCTTCATCTCTTCTTCTATGCATAGTAAATATATATTTCTTCTTTTAAATTTCTTCCAGACTCTCTGGATCTATACCTCTGTTTTTCTGTCTTTCCTTGTGGTGGGCACCCCCGCACCCCCCAACCCTCTGCCCTTCCCTCCCACAGACGGTTCTCTTGAGTGGAAATTACTGGAGGAGATTAATAACGACATTAGGCAGTAATGATGCTGCGCCGAATGAAATATTTATTAAAGATCCCTCTGCTAGCAATTAGCATGGCATGTAATCGTTCAACACAAGAAATCAAGATGATTGTGCTGCAGTGCCCCAACCCCCTTACCGTTCTCCTCTCTGCCTCCAGTCTTTGCTAACCCAGCCCATCCCCTGCCACCATCGCCACAAACATTTGCAGCCTCTTTCCACCCCACCCTGACGTGTTCTCTCCATGACAACAGTAGCTTGGGGAGGTTGTTGCGTCTACATGGTTGTGTGTTGAGGGGTGCCAATGGTCCTGGGCATTCAGACCTTAATTAAAGACGCTCTAAAAGCTGGGGACGATACTCCGCCAGGCAATTACGCTGTCAGGACATCGGGATGCCTCTGCTGATTGGCTCCCGAGGACACTGAAGACTGACCGCAGGCGCGTCGAGGAACGCTGCCGTTTTGCCTTTTGTTCCAAATTCCTGCCAAGTTGTCCAACGAGAGGGGAGAGCTTGTTATTAGACGGTTGTCTTACACCTCAGAGCGCGCGTCTTATGCCTAAAGGGACAGATTATTGCACCTTCTGTAGAAGTTTTCTCTCCAAGAGCTGTAACACCTCTAACTTTTTGAAAACTTTTTTTTTTAATACTGAAGCGATAAACCAGTTGAAAGTTAACACATTTCACCCAAGGCTTTTTTTTTTCTTTGCAATTTGGAAGACACAATCACTGGCATTAAAGCAAAAGAGATCGCTCTCGCTACCTTTTTTTTTTTCCCAGAGGTGATAAAATTTGATGATCTGCCCTTGAGGACGCGCTTGTTTGTGTTCAAACAACCGCGACCCCATTTTCAAGTGCTCACCTGAGATGGGACGACGGATGGATGGAGGTGTGAAGAGGACGATGCGGAGAAGACGGAGAGAGCGAGACGGAGGAAGAAAGAAGAGAGGGATGGGTGTGTGAAGGCGGAGGGAGTTCAGAGGTCAGACAATCAAAAGCGTCCGTTTATTGGCTACATGGCCAAACCTCGAGGAGCTCATCAGGGCGCTCATTCAGGCGTGCGGCTCGGCTAATCAGCTCTCAAACCGGTGTTTAGCCATGCTGATGCCGTCCGCAGAGGGACGAGAGTCAAAGAAAATGATAATAGGAAGGATGGTTGGGAAGAACGTGAATCAAAAGGTCGGTTAATGCCACAGTAGTTCACTTCACAAATGTCCAACAAAGGGTGACGGACTCAGATGGATCAATTTGCAATATTGCGGGCCGCGGCCCCTTTCCAACAAAGGCAGGACAAGAAGCCGGCACATTAAGTGATGCTCTTGTATAAACTTTGGTGATCAATAAACATCAGGGGCGGGGGGAACACCGAGGGGTGTGATGGGTTCATAGGGAAGAAAAGGAGACAGAGCAAATAAAAAGGGGAGAAGAGTGGAGTGAGAGAGAGAGATCAATGACAAGAGCAAGGGGAAAAAAGGAATGATGATTAAAGATAACACCGATATCCAAGAGTTCTTTGTTTGGCAAAGTTTGTGGCCGTCTCTCACTCGCATTCTTAATTAGATAGTTATCTTTAGCCCTTTGATGGATTAGATAAGCTGTTAATTAATCTTTGAATCTAATTAACTGGCGTGCTATTAATAGGTTGGACTACATTGTTGTACATTTGACTGTTAACGTCTTGAAATGATGCTCAGTAAAAAGCAATGTGGCCATTGCTCATTTTGGCTGTTGACAGTTTCAAAAGAATATAACTAGAGTAAAAAAAAAACAACCCAAAAAACAACATATTGTTGTCCTTCGTTGGGTTTTATTAACAACAGATTGACAAATAATAAAAAATTATATTCCATACGCTGTCATTAAAAAATATTGTTTTCTCATATAAATCTACACAAACAGTTTTCTTACAAAATCTTACACCAGTTTTGCGAGATAAACAGGTTTTCTGATGTTTTTACTTATTTAAAGGATCAAATTTTTCACGATACCATTTCTACACTTTTAGAGACCTTTAAATTAAAATATAATATTTTTAATAATTAGCACTCCAAAATTATACCAAGTTTAGCAAGTGCTTACTTCACAATTTTGCCTTCGTTTATACAATGGCAACAAAATACGAATAAGAATGTTATAGACTGCAGACAAAAATCAGTGCCTTGCTAAAGACAATTTTCTACCATTTACATCACAGCCGTTTTCAGATGGAAAAAACATGCATCACTGTTTTAAATATGCATTATATTTACAGCATGCTGTGATCCAATTAGCTGTGTACAGTCTTGGACATCCCCTTGGCGACACCAACATGAGCATGCATTGTTTTGCTGTCTCATGCAGTAACCCTACAATATTAAGTATTTGAATGTCTCTATGAAAGCACATGTTTATTTGAGAAATCCCTGATAATATTCTGAACAAATGTGTTATATATATATATATATATATATATATATATAATTTTGGACCAGTAGGGAGACAGAATAACATCAAATAATTAATAGTGATCGTATAGTGGTCAGTACTCTGCGTTGTGGCCGCAGCAACCCCGGTTCTAATCCGGGTCACGGCACCAAAAACTCTCGTGGAAAAGAAAACTATTTCCAAGCACTGTTCAGGTAAAATCACTCAATCAGGTTTATTCATATGTTGTGCACAATACAGAGAGCTTGTAGGACAATCAATAATGAAGCAGGTCTGAACAGAAAGCTCTGCCAGGCAGAGACAACACATGAGTTTTATACAAAGGGTTAAAGGATCCAAAGAATGGGAAACAACTGGTTCCCGTGCAGCTGGGAAAAACAACGTCCAACCTTGTACACGTAACCAAAATAGCTTTATCTTGGTGGGAATATACAGGAACTTAGAATAAACATATAGCAATACAACTAGCAGGTGTGACCTTATTGTAATTTTTTCCACATCAGTTCCGAAGAAGTTACAGAAGATAAAAACTGAGTTGATGTACAGAGGTAAAATTATTTCCTAACTAAATTCTTTGAATCACTTCACTTTGTCGTGGGAGATTTTTTTTTTATTCTGCCTACTTTAGTCACGTTCTTGGTTTTACCCTCACATTTATGTTTTAGTTCTGACTCAGAACGGCACATGGAGTTTGGACTCCAACGTAAATGTCTGCTTGCCGTAGTTTCACTTCGGCTTACCTGAAACACTTCAGCTTCTGAGGCTTCGGCTGGGACGTGAAGGTAAACAGATCTCATAAGGGATCGTTTCTCCATTTTCAGTAGCGCGGTTTCATGTTTTAGTCTTCCCCAATTGGACTTTTGTGTGCGTGTGTAACAGGACCTGGTCCTGAGCCATTGTGTTACCCGTGACATTAGTCTATCCAGCATCCCGACTGCTCCACAACACACACACACACACACACACAGACGGAGGGTCTCCCGCTGGGATCAGGGAGCTTCATTTGCATTATGATGGCAGGCAGATTAAGTACATTCCACTGCACACTAAAGGGACTCAGAGCAACTCACCCAGTACACACACTCTCCAACACATTTCGTCTTTGGGCCAGTAAGGCAGGCCTCGAACAAAACTGGTGCCCAGTGCAGAGTAACAATCCCATTACTCTCCCCATCCTCTGCTGCCCCCTCCTTCTCAAAGGCCACAAAACACGGGGACACGGACTGGTTCTAAACCACGGCACAGAGAGGAGGAGAACAGGAAAAGGAGGGGGTGAGCGAGAAGGAGAAATAACTCTGACAGGCAGCTAGAGGGACTAAGCTCATTTAGATAAATTGACATTCCCAGCTGAGATAAAACTAGCTATGATTTGTACAGTATCTTTAGGGGATAAAAGCCATTCTGTTGGATTTCATAAGGCCGGGGTGTCCTGGGATTTCACGGGCCTCGACAAAATGGTTTCAGCGTAGTGAGGCTGGAAGTCGGAGGCAGGATGATGGGGCAGGGGGACTCCCACAGGGGTGAGAGGAAGAAAGTCCCATATACTGGGGAAACAACACACGAGGAGGGCGAGAGGTGATGCCAGACTCTCAGTGTTTTAATCCACTGCACGGTGTTCTGGTTCACACAGACAAAATTCCCACTGTGTAATCTGCGGAAGGACGTGGCAGTAAATACTTACCGTTTAACCTTAAGCTGTCTCAAAAACGTTGGTTGCTTAATTGTAAAACTGAGGTATTTTTACAGGGTGTCCGCACATCCTTCAAAAGTCTTAAATTTATGTATCAAAATTCAGGCCTTAAAATGATCATATTGATATAAAAACATGCAGGTTGACCTTAAATGCGTTAATCTCCGGTCTTAGTCGTGGCAGGATTTAATCTTGTATGTAGTTTTTTTTTTTTCTTACGGGAAAAGTTAGAATCACGCACAGACATCGTCACTGCATTCTGTGACTCAAGGTGGCCATTAAGTAGCTGCTAATATACCCTTATGCTAGCTAACGGCAGGTAACTAGCTTGTAATTACCCTTGCTGGCCAGATAGCTAGCTTTTTTGTCTTTCTTGGTTAAGAGCAAATGCCAGTAGGCTAGATGACCTTTGTTTTTGCTTCATTGTCCCCGCCATATGAACCATCAGAGTCCCCCAATCATCCCCTATATTTATAGCTTTTTCGGTCTTACATTTCATTCAAGGTGGCTTAAAAAGTCTTGAATTTGGAGGACAATCTGAAGCCCAAACTACATAATCAAGACGTTTACCCATGTAACAAAAAAAATAGTGGGGCAGATGCGCACACTAAGTAAGAACAAACTGTAGCAGAGCTGTCTGGTTTTTGTAAGGAGCTTGAGGTTACTAGGTAAATCTAATACGCTCTTTTGTACTGTGTAGCACGTCATGCATTTCTTTAGATCTGATCTCTGGTACCACAGAAAGTTTGCTAGGCCAGTGTGCATGAAAGTCTATTTCTAACATAAATTATACACTATGTAGATACATTCTGTAACAGGGTTATCCTTTTTGCTCAAGACATTTTTGTATTGGTTTATTCCACTTGTTTTTGAGAAAAAAAAAACATTGTGTGTTGCATCTTTAATATTAGAACTGAAGATTAAAAAGATATGCGAAGCTCTTAGAAGGCTAAAAATAAAAAAAGGAACATACTAAGTAAATTCTGGCCAATGGGAATGCTGTATATGAATCTTAGGTTATGATGGATATCACCCATTTCTCACAGAATATTTATTTCTCTGCCTGCTTGTCCTAATTGTTCTCATATTATGTTTTAGGTCATAATGATGTGGCATTAGAAGATATAAATGCTAGATTACAAAATGTCAAGTATCATTGTACAATTCCCAAAGTGTCATGCCTAGAAATACCAAATACAATAAATAATCATGCAAATTTTCTCTTCATTCACATTCCTCTGAAATGCTCCTCAGGGTCTATTTGGTTCAGATGGTGGCGGAGTTTTACTCATAAATAATGAAGCCTGCGTGATGCTTCTCTGCATTAGAAACTTCTACATTTAGATTGGATCTTCCGGGCCTCACTGCTCATAGCCCCAGGTAAAGAGCCCCGGGCCTGAAAAATTGAAGAGTCTGTAAAACCTTACAAATTAAAAAGTCATTAATGTCTCTACCTTGAATGTACAGTACCATCAATCCACCCTCCCTGAAAAATACGGGTGCTCAGTGAAGTGGTCTCTTCACAATCTTGGATTAAGTAGAGGCCTGGAAACCAGCAGACTCTACCTTGCTTAAAAGAAAAAAAAAAATCTACTCCATTGCATTAGTGCAATTAGACCATCCTGGCCTAAATAATAAACTTAAAACCCCACAGTCTATGTTCAATATTTCATCTTTTATTCAGGTACTGGGAGTGCTTCTATAGTGAACACACTTACTCCACAGCATTGCTCTGTAATGCAGGTATTTTTCTTAGGAGGCTTTTAGGGACTAGTTAGATAAAAGCCATTGGAGAGGCCCTTCCCTGCCCACTGCTCGGGCTGAATAATGAATCTTTTACCTGCATCCTGTGCAAATGGTCTTAAGCATACCTGGCTGGATAATTTAAAGTTAATATTAGAAGTCAGGTTTTGCAAGTGCTGGAAATAAATGAAATGTACATTACAAATTTGATTGTAATGCAAACAAATCTGTACTGCTTAGATTTGTTTGCCACAAAATCTAAGCGTTACACCGAACAAATTTGGAATCTTTATTAGAAAAGATTGATAGAAAACTCAACGCAGAGACTCTTGAATGAAAAAATATTTAATAATTTGTACAAATATCAAACCTTTAGACCACTGTCCTACAAAAAAATCAGGTAATTTAAGTGACTTTTAAAAAAAATAAAGGCAGGCTATAGGCTCGACTATTCATTAATACACAGACGCATACAGACTTATGCCCATCGTTTGTGATATTTTTGGTTGGGTTTTAATCTGTCATAAGCAATGGCGGTTGCTGATATGGACAACAGCCCAGGGTGGCATCTTGTGGGGGGCGGCAGGAGCCTAGCAACCATGCCAACTTAAAGGGGCAGTATTATTTGTTTTCCAGCCACATGATATCATTTTGTAGCACAATCAAGTGATAGTCACTTTCAGTTGTTATAAAAAATATTGTTTATATATCAAACATGACTTAAAAGAAATTGGATTTCGCAATTTAGCGCTCCGACATTGCCGCTAAATCGCTTTCTGACACTCCACCTTCAGCACGCCATCTCATAAAACTCCTCTATAAAGCGTTTACGTTTGTTTATACTTATGAATATGTCAGTACAATTGTTTTGTTATTGTTTTTACCTTAACATGCCATTGCCAAAGTAGCAGCACATTATCTAGACAGTAAATATTTAGGATATCGCAATCTATACTTGAAGATGAAAATTATAAAAAATGCCGTTTAAAAAAAATAAATAAATAAATTCAGTGCTAAACATTATTGTTATTTACACACATCTCAACTAGAAACAGCTCAAGCTAATACCCAACAACGCTGATCAGATTGTAACCCTCTAAGTTGAGGGAAAACTCTGACTTTTACTGACCGAACCAACCTGAAACTCTTGGAGGGGGGCTAGCTGTAATTAGCACCGGTGGGTGCCCTGTTAAATTGAATTTAACGACAGCACAGCAGTCTTAGGGAGCGTGAACTAATCCTGGACTCGGGAGCATTACGGTTAATGGGCCTGAAAGAAAATGATGGGCTTTCAAAAGCAAAACCAATTAACACAAAGTGAAGATGTCTATTGCTGAGCCCTCCAAATCTCATAAGAACTTCGGCGCTCCTGTTATATAACTGGATTCCTCTTCATTTTGAATAATGAAGGAGGTGGAGAAGCATGACTTAATGTTGCTAACATAACTGAGTCCTAAGAAAGAACAGGGCAGAGCGTTTCGCTGGATGTGTTGCGGGGGGGGGTTTCTCAGCCATCCAAGTCGCGTTAATGTTACATAAAATTGTGACACTGAAAGGCAGATGGTGACGCTTCTACACATTACTGTATTTATCCAGAACAAATCAAACATCACAGTTATTTCCTAATATGATCAAACCTGAAACAATTAATTGGGTAAATTGTGATTAATCGATTGTTGAAATAATCGGCAACTAATTTAATAATCGATTAATCCTTGACTTTAGCATATAAACTCTTAAAATCTGCCATTTGCTAAAAGAACGATTCAGTCAGAGCAGGAATAAAGCCAGAACTGTTCAACATATGTATACGTACAGATATACATATACATACCTTCTTTGTAAATATATTCTACCCTGAACTTCTCAAGTGATGCATTGAGAACAACAATATTTTTTATCTGATTAATCGTCAGAGCAGTTGATAGAATAATTGTTAGTTGTAGCTCTAACCTGGCCACATGCTTAAATGGAGCCAGGCCTAAATGCTAAGAGCATTTAATTCCCTTAGAAAGTCGCATGTAAAATGTTAAACTTCTTGACACTGCAAAATGTTACTTCATTTTGCTGCTTTTAATTGAGTTCAGTGATTGTTTGCAGCAAACTTTAAAAACAAAAAAAACCCCAAAACGCCTATGTGCAGAGAAGGTATGCAAAACGGCAGTTTTTATGTGGCGTTTTGGTCTTAATGGCGGCTGCTTCAAATGTGTTTTCACGCTGATGGGAGAAAAAGGCTGAGACAATACTGAAGCACTAACGATTTGGTGGATCTCATGTTACAAAATTAACAATAACTTTGATGGAAATCTCCTCCTTAGAGTGGCTCAACGGTTTAAGCCCGTACACACTGCTCTTTCCTTTCCAGTGCTGCCGTGTGATTTAACCAAGTCGAGGAAATGTGCTTATGTGGTGTGATAGAAGTGCAGGAAGGCTGAAATACGGTAAGACTTGGTGGATTTCCGCCGCATCGAAGCCCGTCCCAGCCATATATCAACGTAATTAAAGGCTGGTTTAATGACGCAGGGCCTCAGCAGCATGATTTCTGTCTGATGGCCACGCTGCTTCATTAAGACCACTCAAGCTAACGAGCTGTGGCTGTAATAAAGTCCTCCCCCCGGTCTGCCGCGGTGATGAAGGAAGTACCCAAGGTGAGCTGAGCCAAGGCCCAAGATAGAATTAGCACTGGACAGGCTTCAGAGAAAGAGAATGTGTGAGGGATGGTGGTCTGGTGGAGGAATTAAGTTACTTTTAATTTTTTTTTTTTTTTCCATATCTTGGCTTTGATTATATAGGTAAGGCATTTTTTTATACATTTGTTTGTGATGTTTTTAAAGGGACCTGACAAAATGAGCGACTGGAATTACTGTCTGAAGTAATTAAACCCGGCATAAACGCTGGGCTTAAGCAAAACTTTCCAAATTTCTTAGAGTAATTGACATGGAATTAAACTCTTCATCTTCTCTGACTACATTTGTGGTCCTGGTTAATGACTGCAATGTTAGACTATAAAAATACCAAGGGTATTGCAATAAATCTACTGGTCTTTAGGTTCAATAAATACATCTTGATATGTTATTTCCTTTTTATTGCAATACACTACCACCACATCCAGGGTTTGGGTCTAGCCAGTCCCCTGCTCCCAGGGGATCCGGAGGTATTCCCTCTCCGGCCAGAACATATCAGCCCCTTCGGCATATTCAGGGTCTGCCCCAGGGTGTCCTTCTGGTTCAACGTGTACTTCAAAATCTTAGAAACATCTTCTGGATTCTACATTGGTTTGATTTTTAAGTGTGTGCTACTACATAAAAAAACAAATGTCAGGATAAAAAATGACATTCTAGCTCGATCGCTTTTTGGTGGTTGGGAGAAGATCTTTTTATTATTTTTCTTTTTATTCTAAAGGACTCTTTGGGTCTAGTGACCTTTATTTTACAGTAGATTGACAAGAAAGTAGGTTATGAGAGAGGGGAGATGAAATGTGGCAAAGGTCAACGGGCCGGGACTCGAACCCGTGACATCCGTGTTAACGACCGAGGCCTCTGCACATGGGTCACTGTGCCACTGCCGTGCCCGTGACAAGATCTTTTGATGCCAACATGTAGCAACATTTTCAGAGCATGTAAAGTCTGCCTTGTGAAGCACTGACTAGATGTTGCCATGCTCACACTACTTTTAAATGGTCTGACTGACATCACTTTGGGAGACAACGTATGAACGGTTTGCTAGCATTTACCTCTGGCTAAGAGTTAGCGGCTAACTGTTAGCCGCTAATGGGTCTGAACTTGGCGTCTACTTTGGAGGTTCCTGTCGGTTTTTGTCTGAGTCTGTTCTGGATTTGAACATTTCCTTTTAAGAACCTAAAATACTGAGACGGATGAAACATCCACTGGATAATTCAAAACTGCCAGAGAGATTAATGACACACGGTTTGAGATAAATGACATTATGCACTGTGGAGATTGTTCTAGTGGCTTCCCAGGCCGATTGTGCACTTTGCTCACATCTTTTACATTCACCTTTCTGTGTGAAATTACTGCCTTCACGTTTTCCATCTTCTGCAGGAACTATTTTTTCCAGTGCCTACTTTGGCACTGGAAGTAGGCACGAACGAGTTTGTTCAAATACTCTGTTTGTAGTTTGGTTTTTGTTACTTCATGCAACATGGCCCACTGTTTCACCAATGTGTTTAGGCGGATCTAAATGCGTCGCAGGGAAGCTCTTCGATTTTAGGAATCAAAGTGTTTTTTTTCCCCCCTCTTTTCTAAACCAAGAAGTGAGTATAGCTGAAAACATAATGAAATAACAAAAATCCGTACTGGAAGGGGACTTCCGAGGAAGAAAAAAAACAAAATACTTTAACAATATGAGAAACACACACAATCAGGGAAGTAATCACAACCTGAACAGCAGGTGTTCATACTGCAAACAATAACCAGAAGTGCAGGGAAAAGACAGCAATTTGCTGATCTTATGTAAAATAAAACAGGAAGGGAGGATTATAGAAACCACAAATCAGAATGGAACAAATAATGTAAGATAAAGAACAAAAATGCATCTTAAATTTAAGGTTTAGTTGGTTTTAATAAACTGATTCTGAGCCACTAATTAATTTCATCGCAAGACATGAAGCAAAAACAACGCTTAGCACTTAACTATTAAAGCCGACATGGCTTTTATTTCATTTGAAATTGTGAATAGAAATAAATTATTTTTTTTCTAGAATCTGTCTTTTAAAGGAACAAAAATTTTTATTTGTATGATGCTTCTGCCCCGTAGCCTGGAGAATTTTACTATATTTGAATTTTGGTCATGTAGCTGTGGTATGTTTGTGCAAAAAAACAAGAACATGTTCTTTTAGAAATACTGTTGGGGTGATACACTTTCAATTTATGCAAAGTAGTTACTTATAGTTAAGTTACAGCTAAAGCTGGTACCAGGAGATCAGAGCCAAAAATATTGATGATCGAATTTCAACCACAACAATTTCTGATCAGTGAATCTGTTTTCCAATCGTGACTATAAATTTGTTTATGGATATAAAAAGAAAGAAGGAGCAAACGAGAGGATTTATGACTAGAGAACATCACGTCTGGGTCGTCAACTTTAAACAATTTCACCCTTTTGATTAAGTATTTTATTGGAACTTAGCCTTACTTTCTTTTCATTTGTGAATATTTTACAACTGCAAAGATACGTCAACATAAAATGCACGTTTTTGTGATCCATTCTGCATGAATTCTATTAGAAAGAATAAGCAGTCATTGTATTAAAAGTTTGAAACCTCTTCAAGTAATGGATGGTGTTTTAATCTTGCATTGTGCGCTTTAGAGATGTCGTCTCTGCAGAGTGAATGCTTTAACTGAGATCTTTGCACTCCCGGCTTCCATCACTAGATGTTGAACTAATAGTTAAGATTCCCTGTGAACATCCATATTCATTAAATCTGACTCAAAACTACGTATTTCTGTCGCACAGCATCTTCAATTGGTTGCAGCAGTCCGTAATTTCCCCGGCCGTCTCCTGTGCATCAGAACGATTGGCCGTGATTAGTCACACAATATGACATTAACCTGTAAATTAAAATTCCTCCATGCAATTTGATGGGTGATTTAATTCCAGGATCGTGCCATCCCTCCATCCCTGCATCTTCCCTCTCTCACTCCCTCCAGACATCAGCCTCCCCCCCCCCCCCCCCCCCCCCCCCCCCTTTCTCTCTCCCGTCTCTCTGTCTTTCTCCCCTCGCCGTGGGCTAATCCCATTATGAATTCTTTATATAGCCTTTTCCCTTAATGATCAGCGGGGCCTGCTCCAATCCTGATTACTATTGTACACTTAGCACTACATAAAGCAGGGGATTAATATGCCCCGCTAGGACGGTTGCTATGGATCCACTCGTTGCTTTCCGAGAGATGTTGCCGCTGCCTCAGTTGGTCATAAATCCCTCTCCCCGTTGGCTTCCCGTGTTCCAGACAAGGCATGGAAAGATAGGGGGTGAATCTCTCTCTTTCTCTGTCATGTGGTCTCGCTCACTCTCCCTGGAACCAGACAAAAGTGATCGTCTCTATAATTCATGACCCAGTGTTTTCTTTCCCCCCCCCCCCCCCCCCCCCCCACTTTCTTCTCTTCCCAAATTTTTCCTCCGTTTCCCAAGGATGCCGTAGCAACAGTCCTTCTCCTTTGCTCCGTGCCCAGTGGAAAGGTGTAGTAAAGCATGGGTGGGCATCATAAATTGACAAGAGCACCTTTTGTACATGTATAAAGTAGTATTAAAGTGACTTCAATATGGATGTTAAGTATGAAAAAGACTCAAAACCTTTTTCATAGCATGGCAGAAATGTAGATGCTCCTTTTTTGAAAGTGGTCTTTGTATGTTGGCTTGTTCTCCTGGAGACTCGCCTTCATGCTTGGGCCATTTGTAAAGCTATTTTTACCCCTCTGATTCATTCTTTGTAGTGCGGGGGTGGAAACGGTGAAAGTAGGGAAAGTAGGAACGGGGGGAAAGTCCGCAAAGTCTCCTCAAGCAGTTCAGCGATGGCCTTTGGGTTCTGTAGTGGTGGAGGAGGACTTGCTTTCATTTGCAGCTGCTGTTCGAAGGGAAAATGAAACATGTGAGACATTGTAGTTTGAGGCAAAGCTAGGCGAGCGCCGGGGACACCTGGCGAGAAACATCTCTTTTATGGCCCGTGTTGTATTTTGTGGATACAGGCTTCTCCATGAGTGTCTTCATCACATCAGCAACACCCATTGAGCATTTCTCTGTATTTGTCCTCTACATTGATCTCTTTGTTTTAAACCGTAACTCTTTCTGTTGTGTAGATCATCCGTCCAAGTGCATTTGGATTCTTGATAAACTTGTAACTCATTCTTCTACCTTAAGGGGTAAAACGCGATAGAAACAGATTCTACAGAGGGAGTTTTTTGTCGGTAAACACAGCGAAGGCGCGCGCACCTTGACCTCAGAGCACGGGAGGCCACTGGTTGCCATGGTTACCCACATTAATTTAGCTGTTTTAGCAGTAGCTAGCATGTTGTCAGTCAGTTTACCGTAAATGTGTAGCGCAGCTTGATAAAATAAGTTATTCTACCAAATTGACATTACTGAATGAGACGCGTCTTAATCACCCACAACCATTAAATGCAGGCAAGTCGATAAATGAGGAGAGAAAAAGGCCCAAATGTCGGATATTACCAACTAGCAATACAGTTTGGTCACAATAAGATCATCACTTCTCAGTGAGATATGTCGAGTCCCTCTAAATAAGACAAACATGTAGATGGTGATCAATAGAACACCACAATAGAGTTTTCATAAACTATTCATTTGTATTTAAAAAAAAAAAAAAAAAAAGGAAATTCAGATTTAGCTTGTAAAGGACAAAGAAAAGTAATTTCTTCCGAGTTTGGTCACAATTAGAGGGAAAATGAAGACAAAGCTGCAATCCCTCAAGGTAGGTGATAAACTAAGCCTTCAGAAATTAAAAAAGGTTAAACGGGATGTAGAGTGAGGGTACAGACACGTTGTGCTAAAATAAAACCTCTAACCACTGTAGATGCTGCAACGCTGTGTGCAGAAGTTGCATCGGGCGAAGAGAGGTGACCAGCGCCGACTGTACGTTGTAAGATATTTTATTAGCCTATTTTCTAAACGGTTTAAATAGTTGGGACATTGAAGGCAACATGCACAATAGAGTGGCTGCTGACAAAAGATGACGTCAAATGATAATCCCTCTGTAGTGAGCCCTTGTAACTTACTAGGACTCTGGGAAGCTCAGCCCACTATCCAGATCTGGAAATTCTATTTCTTCTCTTTCAATGCTTTTTAAAATAATAATTGCTAAATAGTGAAAAGCAAATGCACCTGTGGCCATTTTTTTTTTAACATAACTTCATTTTTTTTTGCGGCACCTTAGTCTGAAATTGAAAAAGTAACTGTGGACCAGATCAACCAGGTCTAGAAGACTTTAAATAAAACAAACAAAAATGCACTTTCTGATTTGTGAAGTCTAATCTCTCTTTGTTGATTCTTAATTTAAAAAAAAAAAAAAGTCTTCTTATGTCTTGTTCGGTCATGTATCTTTTAGCACAATGTCAAACTACGTTCACGCATGGCGGACCTTATAGTTGTGGTGGTGTAGCACAGTCTCTACCAGGGAACCACTCACAGCTCCATCCAGGCCAGGCTCACCACCTGTCCTGGCCTTCCCTCGTATTCCCCCAGCCAAAGAGTCTCATGCCTGGCCACTCCGGGCAGCAGCCCAGCATTTCACATCCAGGACCACGGCCAAGAGACAGGGGCCAACAGCTGGCGGTGTGCAGAAGGAGCCTGGAGGCTTCCACAGCAGATGAATCACCACAGATTAATATTTAACTCCAGACTTCTGCTTCCCTCCAGCATCTCTGCATCCTTTCTCTTTTTCTGTACCACCTTCTCACTCCATCTCTCCATCAGTCCAACCCAAACTCCTGGAGGTATGTTAGCATATTGGCACTTTCACAACACACTCGTGTTATTAATATGAGATGGATATGGACATTATATTATGAAGTAAAAACTTGTAGATTGACTGTTCTTATCCAAAAGATTGCTTGCAGTTGCACTGAAAATAATTACACAGTAACTTACTTGACTTCTGTCCTCTTTCATCTGTTACTTTTAGATTTCAATGTACACTTAAGCATACACATCCAAATCATGACATGATTTTCAGACGTATGTAGGTTTGACAAGGTGCAAAAGTAAGCACTTGTATGATTTTGCTTCCAAGGAAGCAGATTTTCCTGGAGCCTTTCAAGCACGGAACAAGTAAACAGCCCAGATCGACATTTCTCCTGGTCTTTTTAAGGTGAGCCATCTAAAGCACACCTAATAAATAATAATATAACCAAACTTACGGGATGAGCCAGTGTTCTCTGCCTACCCAAAGACTTAGCAAGGAACCAAATTCATATCATGACTTTGGGGAAGCAAACCAATAATCTACCAAATTGAAAACCAATGACAACCACTGTCCTTTTGATGGTCCTGAAGGTAGCAGATGGTCTGCAAGAGCCCGAGACATAAAACAATTTCAATTTCAAGAGGGTTGTTGAACTGGGTGGTTATCATGCCAAGTGGATTTTTATTTGAAGGTAATGAAGGTAGGAGACGGTGTGTCACCAATGACATTCCTGTGTGAAAAATGCAACAAGGTTTTGAACTCAAATGTGTGAGTTTGTGAAGGATAAACTTACAGTAGTAAGTTGTGTTAACAGCGTGCTTAGCAGCATGTTTTAGTAACCTGCGTTACGCCGTGACGGGGATGGAAGTGTGTTACATTGATCTGACTCTCATGTTTTATTAAGGCAAATGTTCATTTTCATGCAACTGACAGTCTGCAAGGCTTGACGATAATGTGCTGTTCACACTAAATGTTTTTGAGCAGAATTGATTGTGACGTTTCCTAAAATTCCTCAAGAGATCAAAAATTGTATTCATGCAATTTGAAACAAGAATTTGACTAATTCTAAATTTATTTAACTTTATTTATTTTAACTTGATAATGTCAGTGAAAATAACAGAGAAATGTTTGCTCTTTAACTAGGTGAGGGTAGTTTCTTTTCTTGCATATTGTGAAATAATTGTTTGGTTTAAATTGCAGCACTAAGATAAAACCCGCAATTCAAGATGGATGAACTTACAAAACACTGTTGAAAGAACTTCAGGAACTTTTCATTTCTGAATTGAAACCAGTACAACTCTCTTGTTGACTTAAATTGCATTTAAACCACCTCCAGATGTTTTACAGTGCAGAACACTTAACAAGGAGCCAGTTTTGACAATGTAGGTTTCAAAAGCACAATCTTTGAATTTATAATAGACCATTCCTACTTTTTTACCACAGGAGCCCTCTTTAATAATAAAAAAAACCCCCCACAGCAGCAGCAATAGCTTCAGGTAATTCACTGATACATTTTCCTGTCAGTAAAATAAAAGAACTCCACACATTTAGAACTCTACATCACTTAGTTGAGTTTACATTGAAGCCTTTTCAAAAACCTATTCCTGCAACTTTAAGCACATTTATCACAACAATTTAGGAGCAACATTTTAATTGACTCTTCGCCAACACATTTGAAACTTGTACCATCACTTGTGCTAAAAGATGTTCATTTTAAATATAAATACAGAATACATAAGACACCTATTTGAGTAAGTATATTGCTGCTACTTTATTTGCGGGAAAAAGTAAGCTAAACTGTTTTGTAAATGTTTTGGTTTGTTAATAATAAAAGCGTTTATGGTTCAGTTTTATTTATATTTATTTCTAGATTGTGAGGAGGGTCTTTAAAGCCGTCGGTACAGGTCAGAATTCCAGGTTTGATTAAAAAAATTTTTTTTTTTTTGCAGGTGGTAGCAATGGGCCTTGAAGAAGATTCCTTCATTGCTGGGCCTGTAATCCCAGCAGAGAGCCAAAGCCGGGCCCTCAATAGCAATCTCATGTGGGAGCCATTAAACAGGCTGCATGTCTACCTCTCTCCTCCAGCTTTGGTTTTGTGATTAGAGCTCCAGACTGCTTTTCTTCCATTATTTTCCTTCGGACTGTCTCTTCCTTCTTCAATCATATCCCCCTTCAACCCGTCTTTTCCACTCCTTCGTCTTGCTTACCGTCTTATCCTCTTTTATATCTGTTTTTATACGTTTTCCTCTCCTTTCTTATGCCCCATTCCTCGGTCTATATATGTGCAGATCTGTTTGTAAAGATATATTGGTCCCATGTGGTTCTTCCTCATTCATATGCATGTTCTGTGAGCCTCAGCCATTCGAGTGTACATAAAACCCACTCTTTATGGCAAGACATAAAAGTGGTAAGGGTGTGCGGGGGGAGAGGAGAGAAAAGAGATAGATTTTCTTCTGCTCCTTAAAGAAGGGATGCTCTGATCTCCCTTGTAAAGGATTAACCTTTGAAGCACCCTCTTTTCATTTGGATCTTTGTTTCTTTTTTCAGTCATGTAACTTAAGACACAAAGGCAATTTTATCACGACTAAAAAGGGCAATCTACTGTTATCTGGGTCATGTTGTGACGGTGAATGGAATATCATTTTTTCCGTCTCCTGGCCTCCCCTCTGCTGCCTTTACGGCCGGGTTCAAGGGGAGCGCGGCGGCGCTCCGCTGAATACGTAACCAACCAACGAGGCAGCGGAATTGTGGGAATTCATGGGAATCGCCATGGGGACGGGGGTATCTGCAGGACGACTTCCTGTCTGTCTGATTCAGGGACGCTCAGGGGTGCTTGAGCTTCCCTCCATGCCATCACCGACTAGGCCTCAGCGGAAAATTTGTGTCTTTGTACCAGATTGGGTTGAATACATCCAATGGGGCCAGCAAACTATGGAGTCCCCATTGTCTTTTAGGCCAACTGGGACCACATATGAATATGCATATTCATAAGCAAGAGTTCAGTTTTATGCCCCCCACAAAAAAACCCCTCCATACCCTTATGCATTCATCTTTTTATAATGGCCTTCTCATTTTAATTTCCAGCTGTGGTGTTCGGCACATGAAAGGTTACTGTGTCACACCCCTAAAGGCTTTACAATGGTAGAAAAAGAGAAAAAAAGTTATATAATTACCCCCTTTGCCTACATGATTATGTGATTAGTGTTTGATGATTATTTCTACAGACTGAACATGTGTGGTTCTATTCCATGAGGTGAGTCTCAGTGGGCTTTGGAGAGATAAAAGTACTTAAAGGCTCAGTTTTTCATAAGGTCAAAATGCCGTTAAACTCATTTGTGTAGTTAAATTATAAGAAATCAAATTCTCCCCCTTCTAGCAACGAGTGGTCTAACTTTCATGTCTACAAACACATTCAACACATGGATTGGAACAGATTTTTCTAACTTAGACGCTAATGCCTGGTTGACACTGGAAGAGTTTCATGCCGATTTTTGAGCTGATCATCTTCCAACATTGAGACCAGACTTGACACCAACTACAGATCACGATGTCACATAGCGGAAATCCCTCTGATTGGTTGACGCTCTGTATCCAGCGGTAGAAGCTCAGATTTTCCAACTCCAGCGTCGGCTCCCCCCTGACGAGGGTCCATTTCTTGAAATGCTTGAACCGCGCAGCGATAGACGCGCCGCAAGACTTCTGCGCGTTCACATTGCATGTAAACCAGACTTTCCTGACGCTCAAATCGCGTTCAGTCTGGATGCAGCATTAAGGACGCTCTGATTATCGTGATGGCTCTAAAGTTAATCTTAGGAGATATTTTTGATGAGTTGGTTGTGCTAAGGATGATCTAATCCACTCTGAAGGATGTTGTGACCGCTCCGACCCCAAACTGGGGAAGTTTGACTGTTTTGGTGTTCTCCAAGGACAAACAAGCAGTGGTGGACAAACTAATCAGTTTCATTACTCGAGTCAAATTACTGACACTACTGGTCAAATAATACTCCGGTAAAAGTAGCTCTGTCAAATTGCTACTTGCGTTGAAGTACTGGAGTATGTGCTTTCAGAAGTTCTTGTGAATTGGAAGTTTTGTAACAACACATTTTGTTTGAGAGTATTCAAGAATAAAATTATAGTCTGTGATTAAATTGGTCCATGGCAAACACAGCAAAAACCTGAAGCAATTTACATATTTCTTCTGGGCCCCCCTATGGATTATAATAAAATCCCCCACAAAAACAAAAAATAAAATAAACTGGGCACACACATCGTTCAACCAGACATAAACCTATACACATATTTTGTTTTCAAACTCCACTGAAGTTTATTTCACACTTTAGGTTGCAACAAAACAAACTACAAACCATCTGTACAGTGAAACATTTTTGTGTAACTTTTTTTTTTTTTCATTCATCCATTCCACTTCCGGACCCCCCCTGCAATGGCCCTGCGCCCCCCCTAGGGGGCGCGCCCCACACTTTGGGAACCACTTCTCTAACTTGAGTCAAGCAGAGTGAGACTTTGTGAGATATGGAGACTTATTCTTCAAATATCATTCCTTTTAACTGGAAAAAATGTGCAGAAACCTTTCTGTGTTAGACGTACAGATGAGGATAAAACCCAGGTCAGTTTATGAGGTGCCACCCTTTTTCTTTGGGTCCCATTCAAACAGCATGACAACAGCCCTCCTTTGTTGGCGGGTTCTGATATTAGTGTATGACACTGGAAATCTAGACATGATCATTGCTAAGGCCTGCAGTCAAGGCCATTAGCTCCACTCCCCCTCTGCTGAAATATGGATCGCCTGTCAGGAGGGCCCCGTGTCCGAGACATGTCATTGTGAGAGATGAAGGGGTCCTTGCACTCTCCAATGAGCCGTCCGTGGAGAAGCCCGCGACCAATGACCCATGAGCAGAGGCACACCTTTCATCAGTGAGAGCGATGAGAGCAATGTGACGACTGTGTGTGTTTGGTTGGAGGCAGTGTGCATTTGACCCGACCCTCTAAATACCCATGCCCCCGCCTCCAGGAAAGCATATTTTGACATTTTTTGTGACGACAAAAAGCTCTGGGATTGCTCATTAAACTTCTTTACTCCTGTGCAAACAAACAAACCTAATTAGACGCCTCTCTAGTTTCAAACTTTACTTCATTTTGCCTAAAGTACAGAGAAAATTAGAGTGCTGTGAAAAATTTTGTCCCCTTCTCATTTTTTCTGTTTTGTATTTCAGTAATCATTTGCTTCACAAATTCTAGTAAACAATTTGAATGCAGAACATTTGTAATAGTTTTACTATAAATATTCGTGCGGCTTCCAGTAGGTCTGGGCGATATGAGAAAAATGTAATGTCTCTATATGTTTTTGCTACATCGCAATATACAATATGTATCGCAATATTTTTAAATGATCTCCAATGTCATTTTAAACCTCAGACCCCTTACAGCGTGACATTACGTGCGCAAGTAACTCCCTGCAAGAGTGCAAAGAGCTGCTTTTATTATTTTATTTTATTTGTACCTCTCCCCCGAAACTTAAAACAAAATAGCCATTTAACTGCAGTCCCTCAACATCTATTACAATCATTTATTCTTCCATCATCCCTCTGAATCTCCTCTCCATCCTCTGTAGTAGTAGTGGTCGTCTCAGAGAGTGTAGTCAGTGCTTCAGGATGCTCTGGGCAGAAAAGTAGGCCAGGATTACTCTTGCCGGCTTGTCCCCAGTGAAGCGTGTGCGTGAACATGTCTGTGTATTTGCGAGTGTGTGTTTAAGCCTGAGAGAGCGAGTGGGCATACCGGCCGGTCAGCCAGCAGTCAGAGCTGAGCTGGGCATATGGAGCCTCAGTATTGGGCCAGCAGGTATTTTTCAACGTCTGCTCTCGTCTTCTTTGTTTAATATTTCCCTGTTTCTTAGCATGCTGGCTGCAAAATCTTGTTTGCGCTGCCAGCGTGTAGTATAGCCTCAGACGGGATAATGTTTCTGTCAGATGGGCTTAATGTATGCTCATAATGTCGATTTTTTCTTACCAGAAAACATCATATGTTAATATTTAAATTAGCCCAGTAAGACCCCAAAGTTGTCTTAGAAAAGTTCCCAAAAATATCTGTTATATGGTATTGTTTAAAGTAGAAAAGTACAACAAAACGTAGAAAGGTAATGCATGAAATATGTCTGAACTATATTAGGCAAGTTATTTCTATTTGTATAGCAGCATACATGCTTAGTGAATGAATTGAAATTTTCATGACAAGTCAAGGTATTTACATATTTACCTTGAGGCCGAGGGTAAATCAAAAATTACATTGAAAGAATCGGTGTTGAATTTAGGGACCGTAAAAGCAAGAAAGTGTCACTCTGATGTTTTTAAGTTAATTAATACCGCATAAGTAATTCATCCATCCATCCATTTTCTAACACCCTTGTCTCTAGTGGGGTCAGGAGGGCTGCTGGTCTCTATCTCCAGCTAACGTTCCAGGCGGGAGGCGGGGTCACCCTGGACAGATCGCCAGTCTGTCGCAGGGCGCATAAGTAATTATGAGGTGTATTTAGGGTCTGGATGAGCATCAGTTGCCATACAATTTTTTTCTATATGCATAGATCATGTATATGTATAATTTCTTTTATAAAAACTGAAGATAACACAGTCAATTGATTGTGCTGTAAAATGGCACTGTGCCTGAAAAATACATAACACTGCTCCTTTAAAAGAAATTTCACTTTGTAATTTAGTGCCTTGAAATTGGGCCTCTGTCACTTTAAAAACTCCTGCTTTTTCTGAAACTCAGCCTTCAGGAAGTCATCCCAACATGGCTCCTCTAGTAACTTTTCAACAATGTTTTTACCAGAGTTTCATTGAGAAGAAACTCGAACAACGAACTCAGCAGATGTGCTGTTACTCTGGGTGCTTGCTAATTGCTTCTGGCTAGTCTGAAGGAGCTGAGTGTGGGAGAGGAGCACAAAATGCATTAAAATGAAAAATATTTTATATAGATTTAACAATGTGGATATTTTATGATGAGTTTCTCCATCATTTGGAGATCCAGTCTTGTTCAAGACATAATCTTTTCTTACTATATATAACTTTCTACCTACCATAATTGCTTTGCTGAATTAGATAGACACAAGGTAATATTTCCCTAGGCAGGTTTAAAATCTTCAATCTAATCATCAGATACAATTTTTATATTGCATTTCTTGCTTACTAGAATACTGAGTCAGTTATTTCTTTTTCTGTCTGTTTGGTCACATTTTGTTAATACGCAAACTTTTCTAAAGCTGGTGAGTCTAACTCTGTCCACAATGTAATCGATAATGTGGCTTATCTAATCAAAGCTAAAAGGGAAATCTAACTTAAACAAATGTACAAATGTGACATCAAAATGTTGAAATTCATCTCTGACTCAAGTGGATTTAGCAAAACTAAGTTAGATTTAAAGCAAGACAAGAAAAAAACAGAAAAATCAACTTCAAATTTGCAGCAAAATAAGTCTTTTAGAATAAAACCGCCTCATTATTTGACAAAAACAGAAATGTAGTTTTTTTTTGGCAAACACATCATCAGTGATTTTGACTATTGCTCACACACTGACCCTCATTTTTCAATCTCACCGCCTCAAACATCATTGCTGTTAATTAGGTTGCAGAGGACTCGCTTATGGCTGCAGGGAAGCAGACGTAGGTGCAGTAAGTGTAGGATTGTATACATGCATTTCCATCACCTCTGTGTGTTGAGTCATATGCCTGGAGCAAGTGAGGTATGCCTGATCTATGAGCAGCGGGAGCTCCAGAATAGATTCATGCCAAAACTCCAATCCTCCCCGTATTGGCCGACATTCACTGCCTCACCCCAATCCAGAATCTTACTTGTGCTTCACATTACATTCTCCTGCATTGCTGTTTGTGATTTAAAAAGATAACTTTTGTGCTCTCTAATTAACTGTCCAAATGTGGCTGTAATGATACAGTAACAAACATGAAGCGCTCTCTCGATGTTGGGTTTAGCAGGATGACACGAGACAACGATCACAAAAGCGTATGCAAGCAAGGCGGCCAAGAAATCTCACTCTGTTACACCAGTTATGTCAGGAGAAATGGGCCCAAAATCAAGCAAACTTGTGTATTTTCTGAATGCTCTACCAAAACTCTGTGTTGTCCTGTCAAATACCGAGTGAATACACGCAACTTCTGATTTTAAGAGAAAGAGAAATAGAAAAGGCTCTCTGGCAATTGGCAAATAGAAACAACTTTGGTAATCTCGACTGACCTAAAGCAGAAAAAGTTTCAAATTTCCCGAGAAACAAAAGTTTGTGTGTTTTTATTCAGTATTTGGTTCCAGTAGCACCTCAGCATTGCAACCCCGCCAACATTTTCACCCTTAGCAAAAAGAACGGTCAACCTAAAAAAAAAAAAAACACAACAAAAACATTAGTTACTGACTCAGAAACAGCAACGCTACCCATCATTAAACCCCGCGTCATCGTTCACTGGAAGTCACGTAAGGCGAGTTTTCTTTCAGCTCAGCTTTCAGTGAAACATGATTAAAACCTGAAAAATCTGGCTCTGGCCAGGTGAAAGTGTTTAGTGCTGAGTAATGCAGCCTCCGTTAGTCTCCCCAGCTGTGCGTGATTACACCTTGTCCCTTTTCCTGTGATTGCTTCCCCATGTCTGAGCGGCTCAGCCATGAAAAGCAAGCATTATACGGTTTACAGTATCATCTAGCAGTGGCGCTGTGGTTATTGTTCTGCGTTTCTACTATGGCATCGTGCATCAATTACTTTCATTGTAACTGTTTGTGACAGTTCTCTTAATTACATATCAAATTTGTTTTACTCCAGTAAAAGAAAAATCTAATGGAATGAATTCAACTTTTAAGTGTAACTAAGAGACCTGTAACTCGAGTATTTTGTTTTTTTCCGGCATTTCTGGACTTTTTTCTCCAGCGTACAGTAAACATAGATCGGCTTCTACAACAGCAGCATTTTAAACAGGCCCCGATTCCACCAACATCCAGCCTGTAGCTTTCTGCTGCCTAATTAACCATCATTTTACCCAGGGCCTCCACTGCACTGATGGGAGGATAAGCTTCCCTTTGACACGGTAAGGCAAGCGTGGAGGCTCCTAATCACGAGTCCTGCAAGAGAGGTTGGAAAACACCTGTCAGGACTACAGGTGTTTCCCCGCAACACATGGTTGCGCTTTTCTTTTCTTTTTTTTTTTTTTTGCCCCAGCTCTACTCCTAAAGTTTCTTAGTTTTCTTCTCCATTTACATGACTGTTGACTTTCATGCCTGGGTTCTGTTTTACTTTCCATTATACAATTTTCTGCTTCAAGCACATGAAAGTGAAGCCGCAAAAGCGTCCATACTCATTGGATGTTTTTTTTTTTTTTTTTCTCTTCACATCACTAAACCTTGTTGTCTTTTATTATGTTTTCACTGCCTCTTGCTAATGCTAGTGGAAGCTTATCCAGACAGGACTTGAAGCTGTATTTAAATGACGAGGGCATTCTACAAAGTGTTTTAATTATGAAAATAAATAACTGTAGCTTAATTTAAACACGGCAGTTTAGAAAAACCTCATGTTTTTTTAATTAAAAAGTTGTTTTTTTTTACAGTACAGATTTTGTACTGATTTTTGACATTATTTTTGATATGGTTTTTCGGTCATAGTCAAAAATAATGTCTTTCCCAAAACTGCAGTGGAAACTCGAGTCACGTGATCAACAACCGGGCGTTACCGCTGTCAGAAAAGACAAACGTGACAGAAGTAGTAAGGGAATGAAAGCTTTTTAATCACTTATCACGTGAACAAACTTCAATTCAAGTGTGATTTTAACTGCATATGTTTTTTAATGGAATTACTGGAATTGTGAAAAAATTTTTTTCCCAACATTAGCGAAATATCTTGTGCACATTTGTAATAGAAACGGAGGTACTGAAAACTCAAACTGCGTAGAAATGAAGCTAGAGGGTCGTTTTCTCCGGAATATTGTCTTTACACCTGAATTACTGCATTTTGGCCAACATGGTAGCTTTCATGGTCGTGATGACAGGTATTCTCGGGAAAGGTGCGTACATGAAAATCCTAACCATGTCCTGGATGCTGAATTTCCTGCCTCTGCTCTTCTGTCTTCATTGGAAACAGCCTGCATCTTGCTTTCCACTGAAGGAAGCAGTGCATGGATAACGTGGTTACACCGTTACTGATGCATAAAGCTGCATGTCTGGTTCTTGTCAAGACCTTGCCACCAAAGTCAATTTGCCCCGTGCCCTGGCAGAATGTAATATTTCTTTAATCGGATCAACACGGAAATTGCATCGGTGGCCTGTATTGATACGAGAGGAAATAATTAAACTCGGGCTGGGGGGGGATAATTTCACCCGCCGAGCATTACTGTAAAGCCCTAGTAAAAAACAAATCTGCCCCCGTCCGCCTGCCTTTTGCAGGATGAGATAAAGAGGAAACCAGGAACGCAGATAGACGGATAAGCTTTCATTGACTCAGCCTTCTGTTTTCCTTCCATCCTTTCAGTGGTTTCTGCTGCTGCATCAATGCCATCCAAACAAAACTGTTTCAGGAGGCGCATTTTTAGACCTCTAAGCCATTGGTCTGTTTTTTTTTTTTTTTTTTCTGTCATAGCATAACAGAGAAGTTGCATCTTTGAAATAAGCTTTGCAGTGTGTGCATTTGTTGCCTATTGTTTTCTGTGCCACCCTGTGTAACGTTGTTAACTGTGATGGTCAAATGAATCAAACCAGACCCCTGTAATGGCCGATACTGCATCTTGCTGGGACAGAACATTAAGCTTACAGCTAACTGCATCCCTTCGCCATTATGTGCCCTTCTCTATCACTGCAAAAAAAACCCAAAAAAAATCTAACCAAGTATTTATTTGGCCTAGTTTCTAGTGCACTAGAACACTTAAAATAAGACAAAACTAACTCGCAGGTTACTTTTCAGCAAGATATGGAAGCTTGTTTTAAGTCAAGTAAGTCTTGAATATTGATTTTTTTTTTAAAAAGACATACTAGTTCCACTGGTAGATTATTTCACTAATATGTTGTGTCATAAGTGGAATAATCTACAAGTGGGACTAGTAATCCCATCTCTACCTCTAACTCGTCTTGCTCCACCCTCATGTATATTCCACATAAATTAACTTGTCCTTACTCAGGGTGTTTGGGAATGTTTTATTTTACTTTTTTACCTAGTCACTCTTTCAATTCGAATATTATTTATAAAGAGTTGTTTGTGTTGTAAACTGGTGACTGGCAAAGCCGTCTTTAATAGAACTTGTCAGCAAATGAAGATTAAGTGTTAGCGGGAACAAAACACAATACACCTTGATCAGCCTCTCAGAAAGACGATTAATTTGCCGTTCTCTTGAATGAGCAATCCTCTTGGTCTGTAATTATTTAAGTTCCATTTTGGGTTAATTATGGTTATTAGTATCGCACATTTTAAAGGGAGGGGTTAATTTTGACAGAAGTGGTTGGAGATTAAAAGGGGTAAAGGGAAAAAAAAAATGGGAAGAAATAAAAAGCTCATATGAGTCCTTGAAATGAACACATCATTTTGGTTTGAGGGGAGGAAATTGATAGATAACAGCAGGGAAACAGCTGAGGAGGGAACAATTATTCTAATGATGTGAGAAACACAGATGTAGCAAATTAGATTTAGTTTAGCTTAGGTGCTGGCGGTGCAGATGTGGGCATGTACCTGAGTGAAATGGAAATTATATGGTGCACCCTCGCAGAAAAACAAGCACCTTATCGGTACTCCTGCTAAGCTTTTTGTAAAAGGTCCGAAAATAAATTAACTTTTTATTGCGGTAGCGTAATCTGAAGCTGAAATTTTTGAAAACTCCCATCTTTTAATTTGGCCACATTTATTCACCAATGGGGAAAAAAAAAAATCCCAAATGAAGAAACGGGTGCTTTCTTTTTCTAATTAAATTACTATTTCAGAACCATGTTTGTTTTGATTTGGCTTTTTTTGTACTGCGGAGCTCAGAGGGCCAATCGTAGCACAGTCATTGTAGTTGTTCTTTTTTTTAAAAAAAAGGAGTATATTTGAGCAAAACAATCAGAAATATTCTAGAAAAACTTGGAAGTTTCAAAGTGTAAAAAGTCAAAAGTTTTTCCTACCAATTTTTTTTTTTTAGTTTTCAAACAACCAATTGGCACGTCAACAGCATCTAATGGTTGTTTTAAAGATGCGTGACATAAAGTTGTGTTAATCTACTAATTGCAGTCTAAGGTAGAGGAGTACACAGTTTAACCTTTTGAGGAAGAAAGTAAGTTGGGTGCAGAAGTTCATCAGACTGCAACAAGCACAGCGCACCGCAGATCTGTCCTGTTGAGCTCCTACTAATCACACATCCCAGAAGACTCGCACTTGACTCACCCTGCAGCTACGACGAGCGACAAAATGGAGCTGGAAGACATGAACTCTCCTGTGGTGTTAGCGCGACGCTCAGGAGAAGCGCAGCAGATCTCAAGGTGAGTTGTCCCGTCAGACCGTCAGCTCCCAAAACCACACAAAACCCCCCACCAGACTGGGCACAATTGACCCCATCTCTTAAGACCACAGGAGGGTTAAACAAAAGCTAAAAATGTGAGACGTTACACTGCCTGCTTAACAAAAGCAGTCAAAATCTTAATTAAAATGTCGGGTTTACTATAATTACAATTAATTACTTGGCTCTGATTAGGCTTGTACTCAATGGCAATGGACTTGGGTTGAGTTTTTCAGACCTGAGCCTAAATATATATATATATATATATATATATATGTATATGTAAAAAATGCTGCAGTTCTAATTACTTATTTTGCAGTTTCACTGGTACCAATAATTTGGGACAATGGCAATTTTTAATGTTTAAGTGTATACATAATATTAAATTAAAAGTTTGCTTAATTTGAGATTATTGTACTACAATAATCAGAAAAATTTATTTATCTTGTCCCCAATAGGTGAGGAGGATATTTTATAAGACTGAACTGCGATATAACTATGTTTAGAGCACACAAACGCTCTTATGACGACCGGCTGTTTGTTAAACATAACTACGAAAACGTCCTGATGCAACAGATAAAACACAGAGGGCCATGTGGAGACGCATAAAGGTTGTAAAAGACATGATGATGAAGACTTGTTTGGCTCTCCTCATTTCTCCTTGCTGGAGCAGCCCAGCGTGAGGAAAAGCTTGTTAAAACCCTAATAGTAGCTATCAAAGGCTATTGATTATCTTTCCCGCCCTGTTTGGGTGACAAAGTGAGCATTAGTTGGAGCCATGGCGAGCTTCTTAAGACACGTTTCCTCAGGGGCCGCCCTGTCCCTGGGGCTGTCCGCTACTGAGATCACACACACACACACACACCCCCACACCCACCCACACGCACGCACCCCTCCATCCTGACTCTTTCCTCTTATTTCAGTGCAAACACACTGCTATCCTTTCACCCTCCTGCCACCAGATAATCCATTTTACAGGCAGGGATCAAACACTGAGCCCTCTGGCTCTGTGCTGCACTCACTACTGTAACACACACATACATTACGCCTGCCTCACACACACTAGCGCGATGTCATAAACCTTCAGTGGAGTAGATTAGAGCAAATTTAGTGTTAGTTTTCTTTTTTTTGGGATGCAAGTTAATCAGATATTATTCTGATTAGATAGTTTACACTCCAGGGATGGACAGACTGTTCATATGTAGCAGCGTTTCTTCTTCTAGGGCTCCTGAGTCATCAAACTCAAACACAGGTTTATTTAAGCATACAGCATTTTACCAGTGGAATGAATAGAGTAGAATAAATGGGTAGACTAAAATGATACATTGAGTGTTTTCTTTTTAGTGTTTTTCAGCCCTTTAATAGCTGTGCTCCTTTGCTTGTGTTTTGTGTGTAGGGGTCTCTACCGTTTTATTTAACTCCAATCTAAACAAAGGGAAGATTGAAGTTTTCAAATGACCTGACTGACAGAAAAAAAAACAAAAAAAAATGAGCCATGCGTTAAAATCCTGATGTTTGGAAGCTTTTGTTTTAAAATCTTTGGAAACATTTGCTGGGAAATTGCAAACTAAAATGACTGAAGACAAGCGTGTGCTGTTATTTAGGGAAGTGCAGCTTAACCTGTATTTTTTGGTAAAGAATTTTGATCAAAATCAGAATTTGCCTCAACTGTTTACGAATCGTAAATCGGAAAGGTAGGGACGGGCGTTTACCGTATCATTTACATTATTATTATCTCTGACTTTTTTCTTTTCTTTTACATGTTCTGTATTTACTTAAACTTTTACAGAAAATATTTTCAGTCCTCTGAGCCTTTTTTTTTTTTTTTTTGTGAACTCATTAAACCAAAAATGTTTATTTTCCTCCTGCATAAATGTATTGGATGGAAGCAATGATCTGTAGTATAGAACAGGAATCTGCTCTGGCGTGACACTGCAGATGTATTAAGTAGTTTGGTGAGAAGATATTCAGTTTATTTATGATGAAAACCACAGGATTGATGTAGGTGTGTGCGTGTGTGGTGGGTGTGTGTGTGTGTGTGCAGGCACATAGAGAATGTGGAGTGAACCATGAAATGAAAACACCCTACAACCATTTCACTGCATATCTTAATTAGGACATCATCTATGCAGAGGCAGCACTCATGAGTGGCTTGGTCTTTATTTACAACCTCAGCATGCGCGGTGCTGAGGGGCCCGTACTGCAGAGGATCCAGGGAATAAGCAAGCAGGCGTTCACCACATGCATTGCTTTTGTCTCATCCCAACCTTACCTGGCGCGGTTAATAGTTAATCACAACTGGACAGCCGTGGACGAAGTCTATACGCCGTGCTAAACCCTCCGAGGACGGATCGTCTGAAACCAGTGCAGTCCCCATCACCTCGCAGTGGAGTTCATGTTTTATTCAGCCGCTTCTTTCTTTCTTACACCTGCCGTCCTTTACATGAACCATCGCGATGAACCAACAATTTTGTTCGGTAGAGTTCTTGAAACATATTTAAGTCAATGGAATACAGAAAATATTCATTTAATTTCTCACGTGTCACTGAATCTCTCCCAACTCTACATAAAATTTCTTTTTAACTGAGACGAAATCCTCAGTGCCCAAATTATATACATGTATGTTTTTATTTTCTTTCCCTTGAACTAAGTCTGACTGGAATAGTTCAAGTAAAAGTCACATCAAACTAAAACAAAGTTTTATTTCGTTTAGTTGCCCAGAGAATAAATGCTTAAATTAAAATCACTAGAACTAAATTTTAATCACTAGAACTTTAAGTCCAAATACGTGAGCATTGTTTATATTCATAAAAATACCAAAATATTAATACAGTTCATTGGATATGGATCCAGGTGTCTGGTGTAATGATATGAAATGACTTTTTATTTGCGATGGTAAAGAAGAGCATCCAAGCAAATAAGAAATCCAAAAAACAAAAACTACAAACTTTTAACCCACCAGAGCTTTAAAGTCCCTAGTTACTTACATTAAATTACATTCAATGACAGGTTAAATATTAGCAGCTACCACTGCCTGCTGGATTATATGTACAGAACACTAAAATGAATTTTACTGTAAAAAATTGTCGCAGTTCGAGCTAAAGTTGTCATCTCAGCCAGGTTCGGATTTACAGGGATTTGGTATGAGACGGATAGTGTGTGAAAAAATGTAGCTCCTCTGACTTCTCCCATTGCTCCCAGTTGTAACTAGAAACAACCAATCACAATCCAGGTGTAGGGTGTTAGTGCTGTCAATCATGCCCTTGTGCGCGCTGCTTGTTTTCACTCGGGTAGCAGTGTGTTTCTTCGGATGGAAATAGCAACACAGAAAGGAAGTAGAGGAGCTTGAATGTCATGACATTGTCTGTTAAAAATCTGCAAAAAAGCATTTTTTTTTTAATAAAAGTGACTGCAGCTTAAAGTAGTGTGCTTTTTGCTTATTTTGTTGTTTTTGTCCTGACTGGTTTTTGGGAACAGCGCTCTGTAGCGCCGAACAGAAGTGGGCGACATTGACTTTGTTTTATCACAACGTTCTGTGGTACTATTGTGATTATAATAAAAGTGACGTAAGAAGTATTTATCGCATCTTTGTAGCGAACTGTATTCTGATTGTGTGTCACTGCAATTATAGCGCCACAAACACAAAGACTGCTCTTAAAAAACAAACCCATTTTTCAAAACCTTCTTTACCCGTCACATAAAACAGTGTGATTTGTATCACTTGTCAACACGCAGCAACTGCGTTTAATCATATTTCACATTAACTGATAGTTACTGATACGATAAATGATACACAATACGATACTTACGCCAGACCCAGTCTAGGGTCAAAGTCTTGTCGTAAACATCACAGGTTTCAGGTGTCGGCGCGCTCCATCAATCGCAGCCACGACGACCATTCAAGCCTTTTTTACAGACGCCGGGGCCACTCCGTTCCTCTGATATTTTATACATGAAGCGCACCATTTACAGTCTGATGAGCAAGTCTGGCTTATTACTGATATGGCCGTGCTCTTAGGGTGTTGGGCGCCAAGCAAATACTCATGTAAAATTAAACACTATTTGTTTACACAGACGTGCAAAATCAGACCCCTCCAGGGCTTTGTTGCAGAGGCGTCTGAGCCGTGATTTCAATTAGTTCGGAGACACTTTCTGGAGCTAACCGTCGTCTCAGGAAATGTTTTTAGCTGCTACCGACAAAAATCGATACATGTGTGAGTATTCTTTTTTTTTTTTTTTTTTTCCTGTTTTGAATCACACAGCTGCAGAAGGACATTTAGCCTGAATGATGTCATGAGTGAGGAAAAGTCAAGACAGGACTGGGAGACCGAATTATTTAATGATGGCTCCACTTTTGTGGAATTATTTTGAGTATCATAATTGCAGCTGAGCTTGCCTTGCTTGGCCTGATGGGAGACGACAGAAGGGCCGGGTAGGGAACGATAGGCTGGTGTCGGGTTACGATGAACACACCAAAATGCTCCTCTGATTATTCCCAAACTGAAGGAGAAGGACTGACTTGAATGGAGACTGACCAAACATTTAGTCAGACACTTTTGTCAGTAGTCTAAATCATACCTAAGATATGTTTAAGACTTCTCGAATGTTTTAAACAAAACGTAAGCGCAAAATTTCTTATTTCATTCGAAATTTTTCAAATTACCGTATTTTTCGGACTATAAGCCGCTACTTTTTTCCCCACTCTTTGAACCATGCGGCTTGTAGCCCGGTGTGGCTTTTCTGTGAGTTTTTCTTCAACCACCAGGGGGCTCTTTAGCAGGAAGTGAATCATTGGAAGTCAAAATTGAAAATCAAAGAAGAAAGCGCTGATTTTCATTTAGAACAAGCACATGCTAGCAGCAGGCACGACGGAGAAATGTTTTCAAACTCATACACCGTCATCATGGAAACAACACAAAGAAGTTCATATGATGCCGCTTTTAAGTTGAAGGCTGTCGATCTGGCAACACAGATCGACAGCCTCTGCACGTAAGGTCGGCGTGAAGGAATCCTTGGAGACGGAGGGCTGCGTCCTTAGTAGCAGATTTGTTAAGAATGCAGTCCTCTGCTGCGTCCTTGTGGAAAACCGAGAGCGGCGAAGATATCAGCGGCTTATAGCCTGGCGGGGTTATAAGCAAAGGCTCATTGTACCAAAACTTGCAAGTTAACATGAAGTCAGTGTACATGTACAGGTATCGCCCCAACAGCTGGCTTAAACCCCGTTCCTCTCAGCATGCTGTAAAGTCTGCCTGTGTGGATGCCTCCCTCTCCCTGCTCATCCAGCTGCTTCCATCCCGCCAAAGGCTCCAAATGTAATCAAGACACCTGGTTGCGAAACGATTAAAAATAGATTCTTCTCGATTCAGGAGACGAATCCGTTTGAGCGAAGTTCTTATTCCTCAAACTTTTGTGATGAGTTTATCATCTCACTGAAGGATAATTACACAGTCTGGGGAAATTATGCCTACATTGTGCTCTTGAGGAGATAATTGCAGTGCTGAAGCCTATGCATCACCGGAGGATCGGGACTCGTTCCACAAATGAAATGCATTAATGTTGCTCTCCGACTATGTATATCTTGTATACAACATGTATTACACTGTGTAGGTTCTTGCGTTACAGTATATTTCCCACGATGATAACAAATGAAAAACAGAATTATTGTGGTAATTGAGCTGTTGTCAGGAGATGAATAATCATAAGTGTCATGTTCCGGGTGGGAAAAAAAAGGTGAAAATTTACCTAAAGAGAAAATGCAATTTCCATAATTTTGCTACTTTCTTCGTCTCACCTTGATGTTCTGCACGTTTCGTTAAATTACAGACCTCAGAATTACCAGGGTAGACTTGTTAAGAAGATAAATAAACTGCTCGACATTAATGAATTTCTCAAGTATGAAATCACACTCCCCTCGCAGGTGCGAAAGCAGGTTGTGATTCAGTTTGATGGACGACTAATCAGGAAATCAATTAGGCCCTGACCCAGAAACCGAGACAAAGGAGGAGAATTATTGTCTTGATTTCTTTCCTCTGGCTCTTGGACTATATGGTGTCTGTGATTGGACAAAAGAAGTCCTTTGGGCTTACAGTTAAATCTTTTTTTTTGTTTCCAACAGAGAACATAGATGTGGTTCTTTTTTTTTTTTAATAAAACTTAATTTGTCAAATACAACCCACCGGAGACCTCAAATAGGATTGTAAAAGAATATGTTAAATAAAATACAGTAGTTTGAACATTAATACATGCTGTTTTCACACAATATTGGGATGCATTGTATTGTCTATTGTCTTAGCGATGATAAAATTCAGTTGAATTTTTAGATAAGGTATGTAAACTAACCTGGTAACAAGCAGGTGAGGGCTGTTGAAGTTATTCACACTTGGATCTGGTTTTGACCCAATCCCTCATGTTCGTCTGTGACCCACGTAACGATGGCCAGGCTTTATGCAAAACATAAATACTAAATAATACTGATTCTTGTTTAAATAAATGTACTATTTCACAATCAAAAGTTTAGTTTTTAAGTGTTACTGGCCCAAAAGAAAACACAAATCTTCCAAAATTAGAATTACCGGGTGCATCTCTACTACAAGACACAATTCACATGACGTAGTTACGTTTGTGCAACCGGGTGGCCTATAACAGTGTTTATATAAAATGGCTGTAAATTCCCACCCGTTTCGGGTCCTTGAATACATCATGCCCCGTTTCCCCACCTCCACTTCCGGTTCACAACATCGTCGGGCTCATTAGTGTATGTAGGCGCCAGGTGTGCCCGCCAGGTTGTGAGCGTCGGGTCCATTGTGGTGTGCAGTTGGATCTGTCGGATGAGCGCTGGCGCGGTGCTCGTCGGGCTGCTTGCGCCAAGATTTGGACCCTGCACATTTGTGCTGCTGGTAGGATAAATGGATTTTTGCTGCCACCTGTGTCTGGTTCTGTGTAATGTTGGGTCGCTTTTTATATTGTTGCTACTATCATTCTGACGTGCTTTCTAATTGCTTTTTAGGATGCATTTCAGTGGCTTTCCACTGCAGCATCTGAAAGTACCCTGTTGTGTGGCTGATTAAGGTAAAAGTTTTTCCATTTTACCTCATATGACTTTATTATTGTCAGCAGGCACTTTGTTGTCATTTCTGGATATTACAGATTGCTGCTGTTGCATGTTATGCTCTCACCAAGGTGCATTTTTTAGATGCTCTGTTAAATGGTTAATAGGTCGTCCTCTAGAGCTGGAGTTGTAGCAAAGCACCACAGAACAACAGTTTATATTTCTTTTTTTTTATATAATAAATAAGCTGATTGGAGACACCTTTATAGGACTGGGCTGATGCAATGTGAGATTTGTTTTTCTTTTGTTTAACATTATTTTGTGTCATTAATTTGCGTTGCTACTAATTTGGTTTGCGGTCGTTTGTGTTTACGTCTCGGATTGCTTCCAGCGTTGTCCTAGGTTGCTGTGCTCAATTGGGTTTTAAATTAGAATAATCAAGAATATTTTTATTATTGTAAATGAATGTATAAATATATGTTTTGCATGCTATTTCTGTTTCATCATTTTAAGCCAGACATACCTGGGTACTTTTAATTGGGAGACCCGGGGCTATTTGATGATATTTGAGAAGTCTACCAGTTGGCTTTTAGGGCCAAGTCCTCTGTCATGATCCGGGTTACATTTGTAAAGAAAATTGTTCCAATAACTTCTTCTGTGTAGTAATATAATTTTCTGTAGCTGGCCTTGTGTGAAAAAGTATTTGACTTTTTGTCAAATCATAACTCAACTGACATAACTTGAAATTGTTTGCTCCAAGTTTTCTCCCCTCATCAAGGCGTTGTCCACGACGGCCGACAAGTGCAAACGCGAATGAAGCAAACTCCAAAACTTAAACGAGACAAATTATTGCAACGGAAAAACGGTGCAAACGTCAAATGCGGCAATTACTGAGAGTGGAAGCAAAAAAAGTACAATCAATAAAACAAATGCAAACACAATGCTGCAACCAAAGACAAAATGCTGGGACCACAAGAAATGGAAGCAAAAGGGAAAATGCTGTGAATAGCCATAGAAATAGCCAGCTATGAAACATTACAACCTTGCTCTACAAAATGGAAGTGCTCCAGACAACTAGCGGATGTCTGGAGACGGTAAAATTACCTCTGTAAATATGCTGCTGCTTTAAATAATGTAAAAGATTGTGTGTTTGGAGTCATTGACATCTGTCGTTCTTTAAAGGGTCACAAAGTCCACTGTAGAGGAAACGGGTTGTAAACCTTCAAACAGGACTTGTTTGGAAAAACAAAGTACTCGATAGACACATCGACAATTTAAATAAAAGAACCCAAAACAAGGTCCAGAACATTACAGGCCTATCTGTAGAAGTCCCATAAGCTGTATAGAGAATAGGGGGGGCGAGAAAAAAATACAGAATGAAGTTTATTAGTTAACGTTGAGGAAACTGAGAAAATCTAAAAAATTCAGGACGTAAAAGTTCTTCTGAGATTTGTACAAATCTTGTTGAAAAGCCAAAACTAAATCTCGCAAGATAGTTTTGCCTTTTTTCAGTTGCACGAAGGTATTTGCAGTGGAAACTAGACAAAAAATACTTTCTGCAGTGGGTCCTCAAGAATGAAGCTGCTGGAAATATTAAAATATTCATACCAACAGGGTTTTGATTCATCTGCCGGATCGGACAAAAAGACAGACACGTCTCTGCATGGAACCTCAGACTGGGTGGGGTGCAGTTGTGGAAACATCCCACACAAACCCCCCCGCTCCGCCCTCCACACACACACACACACACCCCCCAACCTGCATCAGTTTGACCTCTTGGGGTCAGACAAAAAGGCTCGACTTTTCACCAAGATCCACTTAGATTCAGAGAGGGAGGACAGACGTATTATCCTCGTACGTTTGTCCATCGTATTCACTTTGGACTCACGGAGTCATACAGAACAACTCTGCCTTTGTCATCACAGTCAAAAATCTTGTTGAGATTTCTCTGAGGACTGATAGAGAGAAGAGGGGCGGTACTTTGGGTTTTTATGTACGACACTATTGGCAGCGTTGTATAAAATGTTGCGCAACATTTTGATATGTTGGTACCTACGCTTTACTTGTGCAGCTGTTTGAAAAGGTAGTTTGGTTGGTCCGAACAAACCTTTCAGGAAGAAGAGATTTCTTTTCAGAAATTCCAGACGACTTTTGTTGCACTCTGACCTAAAATCCATGACAACCCTTTCAGAGAAAATCCTGTAGCTTCTCGTTATGTATATAAATAACAGATGGTAACCAAGCTGTAACCGAGTCAGAGGGAATATTTGTTGTGGTTTTTTTTTTTTGCCATTTTGCAGCAGCTAGAAGCAGGACATTTTCTTCTGCTGTGAACGCTTTCCAAAATAAAATATAACTTCGGGCACTGTCTTTGTCTTTTTATTCATGTACACCAGTAAAATGTCGTAGAATGAATGAATGAATCAAATTAACCTACATCTTGGGTAACTTTTCTGTCTTTCTTGGCAGATAATGTGCTTCACAGAGGTATAAACAGGAACTTAAACAAAATTAGACAGAATCATTCTAATTTAAAAAAAAAGATAAAATAGGTGAATACATCAAGTTTACTGAAGAAAATACAATTGTAGATTTTGCATTTTGTAACAAAGAAATTTTGTAAATTAACACGAAACCTATATGGTAAACAAAAACCCAATTGAAAATACCCAAGTATTTGTAATAAATTTCTAAATCAACACATGAAATGCAAACAAGAAGATAAAATAGTTTCAACATTACTAAATGTTGAAACAGTTAATAACTAATACAAATGAAAAGGCATGAAATGAAAACAGAAATGAAAGGATTTCCACTAAAATAGGAAATGACGATGACAAAAGTAAAACAAAGTAATGAGCATCACGTTTATAACGGGGGAACAACTTACAAGTCAACTCTTAATTTTTCCAAAATAAAAAGACGGTACCCATCTTTGTCTCTAATATTCACTTTGTTTCCGTCACATTTGTCCGTTATTCTTCCATCTTTGGGTTTCTGAAGAACTCCGCTACCAGTCACAATCAACGTAACACATTGCTTTTCTACCGTCGTCCTCAGGTCATACTCATGCATGTGTCACCGTTGGACGGCAATCTTTATTGGGAATTTCTTCTTTTGGACAAAGAAGTCTCAATTTTCACATTTTGTGATTTCAGATCCCAGTGATGAATTGTTGTGGAGACCAGATTGCCTGCAATCAGCAATAGTCAGTAATTATGTGTTTCTCAGGAGTTTGTGCAATGAAGTAGTGTGCTGTTCACCATTAGTCAACTAAAAAGAAACACATAGGAGAGTGACAAAACATCCAGTTAAGATGGTTGGTTGTCAACACAATATAAACAAATACACATACAAATAAAAGATGGAAAACACTTTGTTGACTTTAAATTGATTAAACCCTCAATATAAGTGCTAACCAGATATTTGAATGCTTCCACTGTTATTTCTGGCCATTTATCTTTGGCAATGAGCTCCAAGTCTTTGGGCCAGTTGCTAAGTTGCTAAAATCTTGGAAAGAAATGCCTTAAAAAAACATTAGATCTGACTAAAAAAAAAAACAGTGAATTTGTCTCAGGTCTTAGGCAAACCAGATTCATCACAGTTCAGCTCACACCGGTCAAAGACACTTCAAATATATTATCGCTTTCAAAAGAGAATTCCCTCGGTCCCTGTAAGTAAACCTTCCAAATCCCCAGCTCTCATCCCTATTTTTCTACTAGAAATGAGCATTAGAAGGATTGCCCTGCTATTGTTGCTCCCCTCGGGAGCAAATCTATTTCTGCAGAGATAGAAATTGTCGGTCCCCACAAAGCTGCTGACACACTCTCAATGGAAGTGTCAATTCTCAAGGCCTCGCCATTGTGGACTGGATAATTTAATTGGAGAGGCACAACGGTGTGTTCCCGGTCGGGGCATTCAAATGTTGTATTGCCGACTGTCTCAGTGCTGGCTGCTCTCCACTCTCCTCCTCCTTCTTTTCCTCCTTCTCCTCCCCTAGTTGTTATAGAGTTCGGGGGGAGTGAAATGCAGACTCCTGAGAGGACTCTTTGTTAAGGAGACCTGCGGCCTTGTGGTCTTCCGAGTCTGGGCGGCTGTTCTGGAGAGGTGCGTTGGAGGAGGGTGAACCTGCACCGCGATTACCTGGGAGTCTTCTCGGGGGCAGGCACAAAATTAGTCAGCAGATAATGAAGCTGTCTTTGATTGCGGGAGAGGAGTGTGGAGGGGGTCGGACTCTTCTGTACAAGGGGGCCTCTGCGAGGCATGAGAAGCATGTCTTTGCAGGAGCACCTGCTGTCAACGGATGCTCTGTTTCTCTGAAATCCTGGCATAGTTTGTGGTTGAAAGATGCACAAGGGCTGAAGAGGAGTGCAGGAATACACATTCCTTTGTAGTGGAACTCCAGGTGATTATAGATTATAGTCATGCCACTAGAAAACACAGAGAGGCCGACATCAGTACTGATCTTGGGTCTTGACAATGTCAAGAGAATCAGAGTTTGGGCAAACAGTTCAGGATATCAAGCATCTCTGAAAACACTAAGCACTTTTCGAGTAAGCAAGTCTCTATTCGGTCACGTCGTACCGTTGTCACGCCAACATCATGGCTGCCCTCCAAGCAAAAACAAAGCAGTTGTCTAGTGAACCAGGCATATGTCCACCAGACCTAAGGGGTGCTGCCACAGTTGACAAAACACACAAAAAGCCTCGTACTGGCATTGGCCCTCACCCTGTCTACCGGCTATCCTGCCCCTCCCACACGCCACCACCGGCTACTTTGTGCTTGCTCCAAGCCGAGGAAGTTCCTCTCATCTCCTTTTCAAGGTAGCGCTGCTGACCTTGACCCTCTCTTACACACACAGTGTAAAATAGGCCAAACTGTGCAAATGGATAACAGAGTTTTCCCAAATACATGTAGCCCTTTCTGCATGAGTGATTTAGTTTGAGACAATCAGTGTTTTTTTCATGCTTGCAGTGCAGTGACAAAGCATTTGCTTCCTTACATGCCTCTTCCGGTTTTGGTCTTTTTCTCAAACTTAAGTCTTTTTAAGTTTGGTATTTGTGAAAGTGAGGCACATGCATGATAGAGAGAGAGAGAGACAGATGGAGTTACCGTGCCATCAATCGAATAAAGACACGGGTTGCGTAACCACACAGAAACATAAAACCGGCTTTCTGAAATTGTCCGGTCTGGAACCCGATTTCAAAAACGACCATTTCTGGTCTTCAAAGACACCAAATACATATGGATGCAAAGTCTAAATAACAGAAGACTTTTGCGGATACACCTAAAATCATCTCTGTGTGGACGGGCCCTACATGCTAATGACTGGAAACATTTTTGTGTTTGAATGTTTTAGTTTCAACACTTGTTACCTTACGTCCCCTATTACTTGTAGATTACTTGTAGCCTTTGTGTTCCCATGTGTGTTCATTGTTAAAGGTTAGTTTTTGTTTGTTATCCTTAGTTGTCTGCGACAATGAGAGCTGATGTCATCAGTTTGGCTCAATCATGCAGAGCCCTCTAACAAGAAAGTGAATCGTTAGCGCAGTCTGACAACTAGATGAGATAACGTGAGTCCCATTGACATTTCTCAATGTCTAGCTTTTGTCATGAGGTAATATTGGTATAATTGTGTTATAGAGGCGCTAGAGGTTCAGTTGAAGTAACTGCAATAGAGATGGTTGATCTGCAGACATGTGTGAAGTCTTTGCTGAAAAGAAGTTATTTTTCAAAATAAAATACTTCACAAACAAGTTAAAATGGGAATCTTGACAAAGAAGTCAAGTCACCGGGACACGTAGGAGCCCCATGTTGGCCAATCCTGCTCTTACCCCACTACAAATGCTTCCGACGCCCCTGATGGGAACATGTTGCTTTGGAAATCATCCATTTCTTTTAATCAATGAATTCATCATTTAAAAAACCTTCAGTTTGTATTTACAAGGTTATCTTTGCAGGATATGAAAATTTGTTTGATTTGAATCATGGAAATGTGACAAAAAAAAAAAAAAGCAACAATAGCTGAAATGAGAAATGGGCTATATGCTAGTGCAATATACAAAGTGGCCTGAAATGCCCTCAACTACTGTCCTTAAAATCCTGAAGTTAATTGTCTTACATAAAACAAAAAGATCAAGTCAGTTATTTTTCTGTGAGGTACACTTCACCTTTATTAAATATATACAGATATATTTTAATAACCGTATTACTTTTCTCAAAATTATTGTAGCTATTTTCCCACTTTATTAAGAACAATCTGTTTGCTAAAGAAACTGATGATGAAATTACGTCACATACACACAGAAACTTTGCAACAGACATATAAAAGTGTTAGGATCTATGACCAATAAGCAGATCGCAATATGTAAAAAAAGAAAAAAACAAAAAAAAAAGCAGACAGCGTTTCCCCTTTAACTGTAAGTGCAGATCAGTTACTCACATCAGTGAGGAAGCTGCTCCACATCCAAGGACACATTCAGTCTGTCAATTCAGCCGCATTTAAAATGTAAAGAGTGTGGACAGGTTCTGTCAAGTGGTTAGTCTATGGTCTTTGATATGTCACTCACTGCGCGCTATGAGATGTGACACTGAGCTCACGTATTTGTCACAACAGCACCGTATCACTTCATAAGCATATGTGTTTTTAACTCGGAATGACAGATCATGCGGGACTCTGTGTTAAAGCAGCTGCTGTTGTGACCGCTCAAGCGAGACAAAATGAAAAAAGAAAAACTGTGTCCAACCTGAATGGAGGTATAATCTTTCACAGATACACTGACTTGTTTCATAAGTCTTTCCAACTATAGATTATTCATTGTGTAGATTCATAATCAACTTCTGTCTTTGAGGTTTGCTTGCTCACAGTGATGTGAGGTTGCCTGTCACGTTTCTTTCTGGTCGTTGGCATGAAAACCACAAATAAATTGAATAAATGTTGAGCTGCAACAAAAAATGGATAATTGACAATGTTCTGTCCATGTACTGTAGTTTTATGAAGTCAAATTTCTTGTCATATTTGATACGAACAGGCATTTTTATAACAACTGGAGGTGGCATAATTACCTGATTGTGCTATAAAACAGCACTATATGCCTGGAAAATACATAATGTTGTGACTTTACATCTTCTGTTTATTTGGTGTAAAGTCACCAAGTAACTGATCAGTTTTTTGGCTAACAAAATTTTGGAAAAATAGCTTGAAACTCTAATAGATGATGAAATGACCTTCATTTAGCCATAGAGTCTGTTGAAAGGTTCTACAACATCAGCAGAATAAAAACCAGCCTCCACATGATTGTTATGAAGGTTATTCCAACAGTGATGTTACAAAGGTGGAAGTCAGGCGGTGAAATACAGATTGGGCTCAGAACAGGGTCTCTAACCTCTTAATGAATACGACCTCTGAGTTCTTCCCAGAATTCCCGACGCTCTCATTTCCCTTTCTCCAAAAAAAAGGAAAAGGAAAAAAAATAATAAATCTTCAGTGTTTAATGAGTGTTATGACTCTGGGGTGAGCTCCAACTCTAATCAATGAACTCCACCTATGGGGAGTGAGCATCCCGGGTGACGCAGTTGCCAATGACGATTATGCTTGGCAACCCAGGTTTGCCATCATGATTTCCCGTTAGACTATTCTTTTTTCTCTTAATGTTGAGTGTCTGATTTCAGCATGCCTTTTGTTTGTATGTAGATTTTTGATTTTGTCAATGGAAAACTACGAGGTAAAGTTGGAACTGATGGAATAAAGTGGAAAACAGAGAAATTTGGACTGTTGACCTTAAAGGAAAAATGGTCCGTCATCTTTTTAGACAGTCAAGATGAAAACATAAGTAGTGAGGATAAGCGATTAAACAGTAGATCTTTTTTGTTTTGTTTTTTTTTTGTGTTCCCAGAGGCCTCATCTGCTAAAGCAGTGAGGTACAGAAAAAAAAGACCTCATATTTTGAGAGATGGTTCTTTGACTTGCACTTTCTCTTATGCCTTCTTCCTTTTTGGTTCTGTCTGAGTTGCGTTTTGCTTTTTAAATAATTAAAAAACTTTGTCGCAACGATTTGTTCATCAATTTCCTCTTCAAAAACCGTTTTTGCGTGCTTCAATGCTTGTGTCTTTCAGTGGAGTTCCCTTCTGCTTCAAAGACTTGGAAAGCCCCCTGAAAAAGGTTGGGGAGAAGAGAGAAAAAAAAAAAAAGATGAAGCGGGGAACGGTTTCCGCTGCTCCTCTCATTGATGAAATGTTTCCTCTTCCTCTTCAATTATTCAGGCCGTTTTCATTGGAGAAGTCCCAGTGGCACCCGGTTAGATTTGCATCCTGATTTATTTGTCATATATCCTTTATATCTCTAAATTCTTTATACCTCTCCAGTGGCCCCATGCATCTTTCATAGGCTCCTCAGCAGTGTTTGCGGGTCAGACCCAAACACATTTTACACGTCATGCTGCAGCTGCAGTTCGCATATTTCACCTCGAGTGTGTAGCGCGGATGAAAAATTTATCGCCTACTGTCGTTAATTTTTTGTCTCTTCTCCTCACACCACCGAGTTTTTGGCGATGTCAGAGTCAAGTTGCCACCTTACAGGCTGTTCTCCCAGTGGTTTCTTTCCCCCTCCCAACCCATTTGGTTCTTTTTTGTTTCTTTCTGGTTTGTGTTGAACTGTGAAAACTGCAGCAAAAGCATCTCTTTGACCTGGAAAGACTGTTTTAGCAGACGATGAGTGACTGACACAATTAGGTGAATATGGAAATTAGATTGCCGATGTTACCCACAGGGCAAGTCAAGTCACATTTATTTGTAGGATAGTTTTAGCTAAACAACTTTATCACCGGCGAGAGGTTTTCGAGAAGCCGGAGACAATTTGACAGAAAAAGAAAAGATTACTGTTTTTATTTTTTTTTAAGACCTTTAAATAGGCAACATTAAGTAGAAACACTAAGGTACCATGGAATTAAAGCAAAAAATAAAAACCATAATGTAAGAAATTACCTAATTTGTTTTTAAATCAAAGCTGCTGCCAACACGGTATTGAATATTACATAATATTAATACGTATGAAATTATTTCATTGTTATTGAGAACACACATCAGTGGACAATAAGCAATGAATTTTCTTGCAATATTTAGAAAAATCAAGAACACAACGCTGTTTCAGTCATCAGTAGCAAGTAGCACAAGCAGCGTTACCTAAAAACAGTAGGAGGCTCAAGATATGTTGGCTACAAATGTACATAGAGGTGGAAGTGTAAACCAGAATATGGAGTAAACACCTGCCGAATTTAGATGAAGCAAATAAACAAACCAACACATTACAACAGAATATCCCCACATGGGTCGTCCTGGCAGTGGTCCTTGAGAAACACCGAATGCTAATGTTAGCTGGCTAATTAGCCAAAGCTAGCTTGCACTCGGCTAAACAGACATACTGCTTCAGACTTTTAGTATACAAATTTTACTTAAAAACAGGCCAGAACCATTACCTTTCCACCACGGTGCCATGGACCTGCAGCAGGCATTCGGCCTGTCGGTACTGGGTAACAGAGCCCTTGTTTAAGCTGCAAGCAACAAACATCCAGGTTGGTCTAGCTGGGGAAAAAAAGAAGATAAAATGGAAAAGCACATCATTCCCACTGTTAAACATGGGGAAGGATATGTGATGCTGCGTTCCTCTGGATGATTAGACTAAGTGCCGTTCTACTGCACGATTGTGTGAAATACTGTGATAATCAATATTTTTTCCTCACTAAATAAAAACATAAAGGATGGGTTAAGCAAAAAATTACTCAATTATTTTGGGGCTTTTTACACATCTACATACCAGGTGTGCGGCTGCTGCCACACAGTGTCCAGACGTCCAGAGAAGCTGCTGCTTTTTGGCCGGACCCAGTCATTGTTTATTTATGCCACTTGCAGACAATTGCAGGGAGAAAAAAAAAAAAAATCCAAAGGGAGGATAAGTTTGTGACACATTTAAATGTGACACTGCTTTGAACTGGCGTCACACAGATTCTCTTGCAACACACACACTCACACTACAGAGCACAGGGATAAATATAAACATGTTTGTAATGGTGTAAATTTAATTCTGTACTTGGCCTGGCGTCGCATTTACTCTCAGCCACGCAGGGGCTGGTAAAAAAGCATCCCCAACTGATTAATTCCCCAACAATTATTCCCCCTAGGCTCTCTCTGTCTGCCTCTGTTGACATGCTTTCAGTCCAAGCCGTTCCACTGATTTTTATTTTTCTATAACACAAGCCGAAGCTCCACATATGCGAGGAGTCAAGCTGGAAACACTCCGGCCCCCTTCTTCTTTTTCCCCCCCCCCCACCGGATTGAAGTGCAGCACGCAGAGACAGATTGCACTGCCTGGATGGGCCACCTAGCCTTACAATCTCCCATCTGCTCGGGCAAGACGTGGATGAGCAGGGGGTGGAGGGGGGATGATGGAGGGATGGAGAGGCAGAGAGGGAGAGAGGAAAGGAGGCAGAATGATGGAGTGGCTATTAAATATACAGCAGGCAGTGAAGAGCATGGGGCTGGGGTGCTGTTGGGAAGCTCCTGCCTCACAGCGCTGCCACCGGAGCTCCGTTTCTTTGTTTTCCGTATCATGTTGGTGCCTCTACATCCTGATCAATGTTGGTCCTACTTGTTTTTTTTTTTTTTTTTAAAACCTTGAAATTTTTTCCCCACATCTTGTCTTGTTTGAGAAACATCATTTTATCTACTACACTGTAACTTTTTTTAAACATCTGTTTCATGATTTCCACCATCAGTTTTCCCCGATTTAACAACGCCTTGCAAAAGTCGTCTTACCCCTTTAACGTTTCTCCGTTTTACATCGACAAAGTGTGGTGTTAGTTTATTGGGATTTTAGATAACAGACTCGAATCAAAGTAGTTCATAATTGTGGCGTCTTGCGGCTTGGAGTGATTTTTCTTGAAAAGTATTTTGGGGGATCGGGTATTTGTGTGATAATCTTTACAATGACGTTCCGCAAAATGTAATGTTTATTGCTTGTTTCATAAGAATGTATGGAAGCCTGTCACGATCAGAAATAAACCAGTTAACTGCATAATAAATTAAGATGATTGTGATCATTTTAAAGAGATGCTCTCTCTTTGAAAAGTCGGCATTTGAGAAACTCTGCAAACATCTGACACCCAGTGCAAAGTACTTAGCTTGTACTACCTGCCACTTCAGCCTGTTTTCCCTGACTAAGCTGAATTATTATTAATTTTTTCAAATGCAATTTTGGTTACTGAGACTTCATCATCAATTTTAATTATTGCTGTTTCAGTTTTTTGTTTTGGATATCCGAAATGTGACCCAAATCCACTTTTTATGCCCTTATTTGACTTTTTCACAGCAGTCTGAACGGCCCAATTCCAATCTTTCCGTCCCTCAAAAAATCCGATCTGGATCACTTCCATATGTGTTAATAAATCGGATTGGTGTTTGAAGGTCTTCAAAGCGTCTGAAGCCAGAACGAACACGTCGCATTTATCCTTACTTTTATGTCATTGATGTGAAACGTGTCATGATTCTGCTGCAGAGAAAGCCAGACGCGGTAAATCAGGACGTAAACATTGTCTGAAAACCTGTTCCACTGAAGCGCATCACATCACAAACCCACCACTCGTGGTTCCGACTATTCATCCAAACAGACTTCTCTGCAGAAATGGCAGCCAATTTTCCACAGAAAGGTGTTTCAATTAGTTGTGCTTTCTTTTTAGTAGCTTCCTTCGTCTTATTATGATGATACTGTTGACTGAACAAAACTTTAAAGTTGATTTATAAATGACTCCATTAATTATTAGTTCCATAAACAAAACTGCTGCTGTGTGATGTCAACGTTCGTCTTCTGCACAAGCGTTTCGCTTTGGTGACGTAAACCGTTCACATCAAACCGTCTGATCGAGACTGAATGCCCATGCAAAGAAATCTGAATCCGAGCATCAAGACCTGCTGTGTGAACGTAGCCTAACGGACTAATAAGGCCTCCAGACAAACGGCTACATTAAACCTGAAGTTGCACAGAGATAGACTTTATTTGCCAAGATGGCCTCTGAAGTTAACTCATTGCACTCGATGTTATTTAGGGATTTTGGGGGCACATGGCTCAACCTTTGAAATTGTTTTTGTAAAAATTGTAAAATTGAAAACCACAAGCAGTAATCCATCCTCTTCTCAAATATGCAGTACTTTGTATTACAGAAAAGTATAAAGAAATACAATGAAGATTACGGTTCGGATGTGGGGAAACTGCTTTTAGCAAGGCATTGTAGTCACTTTCTTATTCCAACTCAAAGTCTTACTTGACCCTGTAGTTGTTTTCCCATCTGTCATTTTGTTTTGTTAAACTTATTTCCGACCTGTGAACTCTTCATCTTTTGTTCTCGATTTTCTTACTCTGCTCCATTATCTTTCATCTCTTTTCCTTTGTCTTTCTTAACTTGTGCTTGAGCCGGATGTAAAGTTGCATAAATCAGCTGTGCATCCTGCTGTCCTGCCTGATTTAAACGATGTTTTATTAGAAGCGCTCATTTCAACGGCAGACAAAATAAATAAATAAATAAAAATAAAAAAGTCGAAGCTGACCTGGAAGTTAATTCAGAACGTTATGAAAGCCGCTCTCCTGTCGGTGGGTTCGGCCAGCGTCTCGGGGTTTTTGGTGACAGCTCGCTAACGCGCCTCAGCTGAGGTGTCTCCGCCACATTTTCTCCTGTTTGCCATCTAATTCACACTTCCCCGAGGCGCACTCTTACAAAAAAAGAAAAAAAAAAAAAAAGGGATGGTAAAACATTGTGAAAACATCTTGGGATGACAGTCGTACCACGGGCGAGGAGGACGGTGCGGCAGGGAGGCGGTTCACAAGGTTTGCGGCTCCGTGTTCTTGATCGGTTAGCGTCTTTTCCCGGTTCTTCGTCGGGCTGCGGCCTCCGCGCAGAGAACGCCGTACGTCCTGCGGATTGGTCGGCGGCGGGAGTCGGCGAAGCGGCCCTAACTGGGAAACCATGTCCGTCTATTTTTAATTCATGCGGTACCACCGGGCTAATGGGGTTTCCGGATCCACCGGGCGACTCACGAGCCCGGAACGGAGCTTGTTTCAACCGACGAGGCCCCCGCTAAATGCACTAAAATTATTCATGGAGCCTGCATTATGAGTTGGTGATAATAATATTGGAATTTTATAGCAGTTCAAAAATGTCAGGTAGCGCGAGGACACACAGATGGCAACCCAGATTGCTAAAGGTACATTACAAAATGTATTCTTTTACTTTCATTGAATAACGTGCTCATAAATTACACACAGTCAGAATGTAAAAAACAAAAAAGAAGCTAAATACAAGCTCTTTTCTGAAAGTTTATTAGCTGAAAAAGTTGACCTGATTCAGACTCGGAGGAACTTTTGTTTTGTCAAACATTAAGACACTCCTCAGTCTCATGGGTGCCTTCAAAAACATATTGCTATATCTCAAATCCCTCCCCAGAGGGTCTTAAAAACATCATGATGTCAACATTACAGGAAATGCTAACACAGTCTTACTGAACTTACAGTAACACACAGGCCACTGATGTTATCCTGCCCATTGATTTCCTCTGCGGCCCTAAGTACTGACGGCCTCAGCTTAAGATAGCAAGAGACCATAAAAGGCAGATTGACCAAACACAACATCATATGATTATATGAAATATTGATAAGAGTGGTCTCCTCTCCCAGCAGAGAAATAAATGGACAACTGACCAGCCCTGGCCGGACACAGCAGCCTGTGTAATGAACAAAGAGGAAAAGGCAACAGAGTCAAAGTTCGGCGCAGATTTTCTTCTACATATTTTCAGATTTTGCAACTTTATTTAGCTTTAGCCCACACTGGATAATACATAAACCTTTATGAAAGTTTTCCCACGGAAAAGTTGCTAAGCCCGGTGGTTAGGGTTAGGGTTAGGGCCCTCGGCAGTCATTCATCCAGCGGCCCGTCGTGTTTTTGAGTTAAAACAATGTTTAAAGTTGACAGGGAATTTGAAAATATCACTTGATAATTATGTGTAATTGAAAGATTAATACCTCAACACCAGCAATAAAGTCTTAAAAATGCAAACATTAAAAAGAAAAGACTTAAATAAATAAGCAATGCTTAGCCTGGTGGGGACACAAATAAAGCCTGGTGGCCCGCCAGGCTTATAATACAGTGGGGGAAACCCTGGCTTATAAAACACCAATTAACACAGATTGCAATGTTACAACTTTAAAATGTGTTTATTATTTTTCCTATTCTGCAAAAAAAAAAATTAAATGTAATTCATTTACTATTTCTGAAATATCTAAAATGAAACATCTGGGTTTGTTTTTGTACCATTTTCTCTGTAGAGTCACAGACAGATAAACAAATTTAACCACACAGAGTGGAGATCAAATAACTAAATATAGTTCCTAAACATAATATTCCAAAGTGGGCCTTTATAAGGTTTCCACTGTTTGACAAGCTTAACTAAACACAGGAAATCTTCACAGAATTTAAATGAAAAGCGTGCATCACGATCCAATTTATTTAAAACGGAAAAGCAACAGCTGCAAAAGATCTCTAACATTTTTACAGGGTTTTTATATTAATTTGATAGTACAGAATAAAAACCTGCTCAAATTTGTAACAGTTTTAAAATGTTCATTGCCCAGTTAACCAACAATATGAAAACAGTATTATCATAATATGAGGGGATCATTTAAAAACAATGACTGCTTGTGTTTTTTTTGTCACATTTTCCCAAGCAGATGAATTTGTCTGTCTTTTATGTGAGAGAGAAATATAGTAGCCTTCTCTTTGTAAACTGACCAGCAGCAACAAGTGGAGGAGGGGCTATTTCATCCTTCAAACAGCACATTGTCTTGCACCTTTTTGACCGTAGGAGGAAAACTTCACCCATCATAAAACTTTTTTAAAACCTCGGTACGCTTTACCGTGTGAAACCTCCTCCTGCCTAATCCGCCATCTCTATTGCGGCCAACATCAAGACAAACAGGAAGCGAGTCTTCTAAGTCTGAACGCCCGTCCCAATGTCTCAGTCCGCCGCATGAGACGGATAAGAACCACCTCCGCGTCTTATTATCAGAAGAAAATCTAATAAATCCGAACCGTGATCAAAGAAGCCAACGTGCGAACTCTGCCGAAGTGATGGACCCCGCTGCTGTTTCGCCCTTGGCTCCTTTTAATGGTTTTGTTCAATTAAAAGACACGGGCACACTTCTCAAAAGGAGGTGTCTCATCCCAAGATGTTTATCTTGATTTATGCTGGGAAGAGTGTAACAACGCCGCGATGAAAGATAGAGTTATCGGTCTGAGCGGCGTTGTGTTTGTCAAAGAGATTATCGCCGCCGCTATCTACGTCTTATCTATCGCTACAGCAGAAATCGGCGTTTTAGCGAGCAGGACAGTTTAGCTGTTATTCCAGATTGATACGTTGTGAAGGACCTTAATAACCTTTGGGGACTTGAACTAGTTTAAGCAAAAATGTAACTATATTTTCCCACTTTGACATCAAACAAAAACAGTTTTCAAGTTCCCAACGAATGGGACTCATTAGCTGCGCGCACGTTTCAAACAACACACGGGGAGAAAAGCAGTTTTTAACAAGCCTTTAGCTGCCGAGGGGGAGGAAGTGTAAGCAGTCTTCCATCAAGTGCACACATTCCTCTGATGACACGATAGCGGCTAAGACGTTTATGCAAAGTTGCAACCTCACGCTTTCAACTTTCCCAGTCACATGGACGACAACTTTGATTCCATATTAGACGAGAGGCAACAGACTTGATACGGGTATTTACCAACAAAGCCTTCTTTTTCTTATTTTTTTTATTTATTTGCGGCTTCTGCAGAGTAAGAGGATTATTTTTTTTTTCCTATTTGCTGTTTGGGTATAAAGAATCTGCAACTTTGTAAATTAATTGTTGTTTGTTTGTACAAAAACAGTAATTTAAACCCCCTTTAAAAAAACCATAAGAGTTCAAGATCTAAACCACACAGGAAAAAAAAAAAAAAAAGATTAATATTAGTGATGCACTCATCAGTTTATTTAGGCCAGTTTGTCCCTTTGGTGCTTTGTCTGGCCTCTTAAAGAAACACCTTACTACTAAAAACTAATCCATTTCACTTAGAACAGATATCCACACTAGTGCTGTTAAAGGGACAGTATTATGTATTTTCTAGACACATAATGCCATTTTATGGCACAGTCAAGTAACTGCTACTTTCAGTTGCTATAAAATCCTGCACGTAACATGACTTTGTATTTTAATGGCTTGAAATTGGGCCTCTGTCTCTTTAAAAACTCCTGCTCTCTCTGAAACTCTGCTTTCAGGAAGTCAAGACAACATCGCTCCTCTACTAACCCTTTAAAAAATGTTTCTACTTGTGTTTCACTGAGAAGTAATGTATATAATGAGCTCAGCAGATGTTCCACAGACATTTGCTAATTGCTGCTGACTAGTCTGAAGGAGCTGAGTGTGGGAGTCGGAGGCTTAGAAACTGCAGCTCGTCCTTGCAGCTGCGTCTCGTAGGCGGCACTTGGTCCAACCATGTGTTTTTCACAGCTGAATGGTTGCCATGGGAGATTTAAAGGATTTCTCAAACATGCATGAACGGATGGTGGCAACACTCCAGGTGTGTTTTTGGTGAGTGAATAATGATGTAAGGCTCAAAAAGGTTGACTTTACATAATACTGCCCCCTTAAGTGCAATACTGTTCATGCCCCTGGAAGATTTGGGTTTAAAGGTTTTGTTTTTTCTCCACCAAAGATTTTGTTTATGATAGTAAATGACACCGGCATCTCTCAAAAGATGAAACCAAGTAGATAAAAGATTAAACCAAACAAAAAAATTATGTTTTTTTTTTGGTTTTTTTTATAATGTCCAGTCGAAAATGTATTTACAACAGTCTTCAAAAATCTTCATTACCATGCAGTCAAATCACTCTGATGGTTTCCTATCAGATTTTTTGCATGTTTCCACTGGTCATTTTATGGCTCATCGTAATGACCTCCAGATTTTTGAGGTTGGAAGTTCATCAACGTAATCTTTAGCTCCCTCCACAGATTCTCTATCTGAATCAGATCAGGACTTTAGCAGGGCAGCTGCAAATTGTTGATTTGCACCCAATCAAAACAAACATGCTGGTTGTTTACTGGACGTATGGTAAAAAAGATTAGATTTTATTTTATTATTATTATTATTATTTTACCTCAGACTGTGTTAACAGGAAAAGACAAAAATAACTGTGACATTAAAATAGTTTTTTTTCGTTTGTGTTAAATTACAAATTAATCTTAGATTTTTTTTATTTTTTTTTATTTTCTAGGTTTCAACAATTTCTCATTCATATTTTATGTGACTGCATCTCTGTACAGTTTATATTCCCTGAGAGTCAACCTGACATCCGCTTGTAGTCCAGAAACTTTTGAACACCTGCTGACTGAAAGGGAGAAAAATTGAGACACCGACGCCGAAGATCAGGAGCGACAAAAGTGAGGAGGAAGAGAAGAGAAGAGAAGAGAAGAGAAGAGGGGTGGCGTGTGTGAGGAAGTAAAACAGGAGGGCGGAGCTGTGGCAGATTTTTTACCTGGAGGCGAAAGCGAAGACAGGAACCCAAAAGGTTCAACAGGGAGCAGCCGAGGCCCGCCCCACTTCCAGGAAGGCCCTTTCCATTGTGATCCATTATTCAGCAACAAGCACAATTAGCCTCTGTTGAGCTATTTTTACATGCTCCGATAAGATAGATTCAATGTACGAAAGAATGCGCAACACAGCCCCTCTTCCCCCTTCTTCTCCCTCCCTCGCTCTCCCTTTTACACATCACCACTTATTTATTTATTTGGCACTTTAATGCGCCAGAATGGTATCGATGTAGCTTTTATCCCTTCACTTATTCATCAGGACTTTGAAAGAGTTTGTTTAGAGCTGTTTAGTGAGGAATCATCAGCGAAGCCAAAGCGATTGAGATGCTTTGAGCTGACTCCTCTTTCTCCATGTTATGATCTATGGGCGTCATTTCTCCGTTTGAATGCAGCTGGTTGGCGTTTAAAAAGTGTTTGACCCGAGGAACCCTAACGAGCACTCAGCATCGAATGCGGGGCATTAATGCAGCCGCGCTAAGTGCAGGTGGTCATTTATATACAACGGGGGGACTTAAAGTTGCTTTGGGATGAGCTCATGTCAGATAAGATGTGCATTTAGCGGTGCCTCAAATCCCATACCAAAGCAAAATTGCAAAATGTGTAACCACAAACTAATAGCACGTTTAAACGTGCAACCAGCTGGCCATAACTGCTCCTAAAGGAGCCATTGGATGTTTGCAAAATATGCTCACCAGGTTGCATGGGAAGACCGCTGCCTGTTTTCTGTTTGCCCTTTAGACAGGAAAGACGCGTCGTATGTCGGCTTGTTGTTGGGTAATCATCAATAATCAAAAACGTGAATGTGACAAAAACAAAAAAAAATCACAAATGCATTTTGGATCGTGTTCTTAGGCAAAAGCAAATCCAAGCCAGTGCAGAGATAATTTCCCAAATAATCATAAACTCTCGGTCAAAGTAACTGATGTAATAAAGAGGAAATGCTCAGTGACGAAAGACTGATGAGCTCAAAGCGCCGAACTCTCCCCACATTTCACAGCTTAATGTGCATATTCAGCTTTTATATGTACAATATAACTCAGCTCAAATTGGCTCACCTGCCATTTTTATATGACAAAAGGAGAAATATCCTAGCAGGTCGCTGCCGCCTTGTTTAAATTCCCCCCCCCCAATATTTCCAAATTTACTTCATCACTTTGAAATCTTATCTGGCTACGGCTTTGGGCCTCAGGCGCTTTCTCCTTTCTTTCTTCTTCGGTGTGGGATGAGGATTTTCTTTGCTGTTATCTTGGACGTTTTTATCGGTTATTTAATCTTCAAAATGATTTGATTAGATGAGCATTTGAAGACTTTTTAATCAGCGCTGATATCTTAAATGTCTAGAAGGACATTTTCTGGATATTTCCACTTCACAATTAAGCGTACAAAAATACAACGTAAAAACATGGGATAGTTCAAACAGCTCATTGTTTTAGTACATTTTTTTGGCAGTTTTTCTTTAGGCTTTGTAAAAAAAAAAGTAAAATATGCATTTTCCAGAGCAAATCAACATACGTCTTTTTGACAAATGATGACATCTGATACCAAACAAATGTTTCTGGCATGTTTGTAAGTCAATAATTGCTTTATACTGATGAAAAAGTATTAATTCCTTTGGCAGATTGTTTCACTTATAACGTGCGAAAAAGGTCTTGTTATAAATGAAATAATCTGAAGTAGCACTTTTTCCATCAATATTAAGAAATTGTTGACTTAGAAGAAGCTCCTGTGTTTGCTGAAAAGTTACTTGTAAGTTAGTTTTGTCTTACTTCAAGTGTACTAAGATGTTTACACCCAAAAGATTTAGTTGTTTGCAGTGTACTAGTAGTTACTGCTAGTAACTAGTAGTCACTAGAAGTTACTACTAATCAAAGGCAACTCTAAACAGGTGAGTTTCCAGCCTGAAACGCAGTGTTTCTGCAGTTTTCTGGACGTTTGTTCCAGATTTGTAGTGAATAGAAGCTGAAAGTCTTAATATCTGCTCTACAGAGAGTAAGTAGCTGTGCATGCAAACTTTTGTCGATATTCTGCTGATGTCAGAAAAACACAATTTTGCAATTGTGGTGTTTCCATTAAAGAGCAAATGAAATTAAAATCACACGTGAATAAGCTTGTACACGTGATAAGTCACTAAAAGCCATGGCAGCGACAGATGTAAGCAGCTACATGAGATCATATTCATGTTTCAGCCATGATGCCAGCGGTCATCATCAAATTAGCCGTCAGAGGAAACGTTGGCGTCTTGTTCGGGTGTTGCAGCGACAGCTTGGCACTTTGGGGATGTGCTGTATCTATATGCTTTCTGTTGGCCTACCATGTACAATTCCAGTAAAATATATTGAATTGTACGGGTTTTAACAAGGCCTAATGTGGTAAAACAAATTTAAAAGGTAATTTATTTTCCTGAGAGAGTGTAGCTGTTTAAAACTGGCCTATTGGACCAGGATTACAGCTTCCAGTGCTTTTCTCCGTGTTAGGTGATTATTACGCAGCACAAACAGCTCTCGTTGCCACGAGGCGTCCCCTAACAAGGTTTCTAGCCCGTCCAGACCGCACGCTTTGACCCCTCTTCGCAGGTACCCTCATTGCTTCAGACCAGGCAGGTAATTAGTCTAATTAAAGACGTTTCGGTGTGTGTGCGTGTAGAAGTGTGTGCATGGAGGGGGTATTAGTCAGGTTCATTAGCCCCTCACCACTCCCCCCAGTTACTTATCCACCTCTTAACCCAACTCCAGTTGATCTTTACAAGACCTCCCTCCCCTTTTATTCTTTGCCTCTCCTCTCTTATCTACAGCAGGATTACCCCTGACCCCCCCATCCCCTTTGGTCCATTTAGTCCCCCTGGTGTTGGGGTGCGGGGGGGGTTAGGGGTGTGTGAACGTGGATGGGTGCATACCGGCTGATCAAAGCCCAGAGGATCCCCCCCGGGAGGACATTTTCAGGGGCAGGAGGGAATTTAAACAGAGGTCTTATCCAGGAAATCAGAGCAGAGGTTCGAGAAGCAAAGGTTTGCTGGGGCGAGTGGGGGGTGTATTGTGGCTGTTTGTAACCCAGGAGAGGGCCAGCCCCTGTTTTTAATCCCCCTAATGAGGGAGGGGATCTCACCAAGGCTGCTTTCACCTGTAAAGGCTCCTAATGTGGTTTGCATGGCGATAACCTTTGAAAGCTGCTGGTTTTCTTAAGAGAGGGCCACAGGAAGTGTGAGATGAGAGAAACCTCTGGATTTGTAAGAGCAGCGTGAAGTGGATTCAGGATGACAGGAGCATCAGAAACAACAAAGTGGTCTCTAGAGGCTGACAATATCCCTATTGTGGTGTGTGTGTGTGTGTGTGCGCGGTGGTGTGTGATGATGCCCGTCCTTTGGGCTAAACTACTTTGGGGTGAGTGGTTGTGTCCATTGCAGGCCCCCAGATTGGTGTACACACCCTTACAGTAGGATACGTGTAAATATATATCTACAATAAATCACAACGCTGACTGTGTGTGTGCGTGAATTGTGCCTTTTGTGCACGCCTTTGTCATGTCGGAGAAATGACAGGCGCAAACGCTGATTCAGAGTGGCAGCGCTAGCTCCTGAGAGCGCCAGGGATCCTACGGGGAGCAAATGATATTCATTGGTCTTAAACGCTCGGGGTTGGCCGGCCCGTCCTCGATGCAACCACCGGTGTCATGTTACATTATGACCTGAGGATGACGGAGGGCGACGCAGCGCCGAGGACGGGGGGGAGACATCGATGTAAAGCTGAAGAAGATCAGCTGAGATGCTTCAGTTTTTCACCTCTGCAGTCCTCTAAATGACCTTAAACCTGAATTTACCCACTGAGATTTGCTTCCCAGTTATGTTTGTTTACCATATTCTATCCATTTGTTCATAGAACATCTATCTATTTTGAATGGAATTTATACAATAAATACTCAAACAGCACTATTGTGATTTAGCAAATTTTAAAATGTGCTTTATTGAATGAAACTGCAGGTGAATTAAACATGTCTGCATGAGTAATCTGCCAACAGGGGGCGCTGCAAAGAAGTTTAGTGAATCTCTGCATCTATTTTGACACCATCTTTGCAATTTGGTGGGATTTTACTCATTGTGTATGTTTTATATAGTGTGTATTTTTGCTTTATTTGTCCTTAATTCTTTTGTTTGCTTATGCTGATAAAAGACAGACTTTCTAGGTCAGTTTTTACCTTCTTTCAATATACCATCTGTGTGTACAAAGTTAGTAAAAGTTGCTATGCAAAGTTGCATCACCGAGTGCTGACTGACGTATGAACCCACTGAGATTTGACCAGTAGTTGAAAAGCATTGAAGTAAAACTGAGCTACGGTTCACCAGCTCTGGTAGGTTTTGGAATATGTCCCGCTTCCTGCTGATAAGTAAAAAAATTATAAAATAAAACAAGTAAGTGTTTTCTATCAAGTGTCAGTTCTTTAAAACATTTTCTCATTAAATTCCACGAATCCTCGCTGGCTGATCTGTGCATGTAAACCTTCTGTCTGTGACTTTCATACCAGCTTGCTTTGACTGCTAACATGAGATAAAGAAACATGTTTTCGGCTGAGTAAATGGCAACAAAATGGCGTCTCGTAAAAGTTTAGGGTTTTGATATGTTATCCTGTATATATATTCTATATATATTTTCTACTTAAATTTTTAAAATACCAGTGTTATTAGTGCTCTGTATGTGTAATGAGCTCATTTCTATTCTGTCTAGAACAGGAACGAAGCTCTTGTGCTCACTTGTTCGCAAATAAATCGCACTTTTATCAAACGTCAGAGATGTTCAGATGATGTAAATAAATGACGTATTTACATCATTTTGTAAAGATGTAAAATGTATTAAGCTGAAATTTGTTTATTAAACGTTCCTGAAGAACGCCTTTAATAATCTGCAGTCGTAAGGTTTGGATTTCAAACTCGAAAAGCATTAACAGGATTTTCAATTTTATGTACATTAGAGAAATAATATTCCAAAATACCTCAAAAAAGGATGTATTCTACCTTTTTTGAATCTATACTACGTCCTGTGAAAAAAGTAGGTGAGAACATCGTCCATTGCATTGAGAAAGTTGAGATGAACTCAACATCTGGTCTCTTGTTAAACTACAGCGGTTTGACATGGTAGTCACACAAATTTGAACATTTTCAGTTTTCAGTTCACTGTGATGTGATGTTGACTACATACTACGTTCAAAGAATTTAAATTGACTTCATGCTAAAGAGATGAAACTGTTTAGATTTCTAAAGCTAATAGGTTAGCAACAGCGGAGTTCATTTTTATCAACCGTCTTATCAACGTCTAGGAGTTCCTTTTATTAGCAGTAAAAATTTTAAAAAACAGGAAACGCGGCTTGCAAACCTTCACATACTTGTACAAGAGGTATCCAGTAAATACCAATGTGACTTTCAAGTAAACAAGTCCTCAATCTTCTTTGTTCGAAAATAGAAGAAAATGCTGCTTGTTTGGGAAGCGAACAGAAAAGCATCTGTGCCAAAGATGAAGACAAAACAATGGTTTGGAGCTAAAACAAAAGCGTCGTTTATTAGTTTGTCTCTGAATGGCAGAGGTTTGATTGTGCACCGAGGGGGTTGGCAGGGGAGGCAGCTGTGTGTCTCTACAATGACGAGACACTGAGATCCTCCATTGTCAGTCCATACCTTGGGCATGGATCGGTTCTGACAAAGCGCCATTGTTCGCCGTCACCTTGCTCGTATGGTCAAATAATGAGGATGTTTTCACAAGCAGACAGAGAAACAGACTGGGGGGAGTTGCGACATATAGCCGAGTCATTGTAGAGCCGGTGTTGAGAGTTTTTGGTAATAGGAAGGCAGAATGAATGGGTTCGTCTCAGCGACTCGTGTGTGTGCGCGCGCGTGTGTGTGTCACACAGTTTTTCTGTGGTTTGTTTGTGTCTCTGCCAGTGTTGACAGGCTCGGTTATATTCCCGGCCTTGGCTCGACTTTCTGCCAACGCTTCTCCTGGAAGTCTATTAAAACCTGCCTCTGACGGACGCATCGTCCATGGTCACATGGATTCCAACGTTAAAATCGGCAAAGAATTCAGAACAACGGGGAAAAAGTTTATTGGATTAGATATGAAAATAAATACACAACCCTATATACGTATTCAGCGTTGTACACGGTGGGCCATAAGCTTCCATACATAGAAAAAATAAACATTTTATATTGGACAACCGTTTTTTATTTTTGTGGGACTCTGTGTAGTCGCTGCACGTCTTGGACCACTTCGTGGTTGAGCTGCAACATTTCCAGTTTTCTGAAACTTGCAAATAAGTTTCGCCACAGTGTCGTGTGTGACGCTCGTTCCGTGTTTCCTGTTAAAGTTTTGTGCAGTCATGCGACTTATTCTCGATCCAGCCATCAGTACAATTTCAATTCTTTGCTCTTTTGTCAAACGCATCTTCTTGGGTATCTGAAATATAAAAGAAATATACATTTTACATTCTCCTATGTATGGAAACTTATGGCCCACCCTGGATTTTAAGCACAATGCAGCAGCTCAAAGCTTGAAAGCAGCTTAAACTGTATTACTTTGACTCCTTCAGTAGCTGCGTCTCTATTACAAATATGCACAAAACATTGTTGATATTCTGTTAAAAGCCCAATTTCGCAGTTGCAGTGTTTCCATTAAATAGGAAACAGAATTAAAACCACACAAGAATATGTTCGTTCACGCAGTAAGTCATTAAAAAAGATGACGCGCCTTTGTCCTCCCACCGCATCCTGTCACCTTCTTCGTCTTTTTCGCCACTAGTAACATCCGGCTGTTGATCACACGACTCGCGTGACGCAAAGAAACTGTTTCCATTGCAGTTTTCACATCTGAAAATTAAACTTCAAACGAGTTGAAAAGCCTTTTACCGAAAACGTGAGTTTTTTCGAAGACAGCTTGGGTTCGTTAAACAAATTTATTTCCATAATTCTAATTTGCGCAGCTTTAAAGTCGATGGAAATGCAGTTAGTGTTAGTGTCAGTTTCTGATCACCCTTTCTGAACATCTTTTACTACGTTTTAGAGAAACATTCATTTTCTGTGATATGTCATACTTTGCTCCGTACCTTCTCCATGCTGATACTTTTTTTTTTAACAGTTGGCATCTTTTCATCCTTTGTAATCTCTCTGCCGAGCTTGGCTTCAGATAACGCATGTAAATGAGCAAATGTCAAGAAGACCCTCTTTAGGAGAGCAACAATGGACGTACAGTAAATCAGATTCTCTCTGATTGACATCAGGCGTGTTCCCAGAATGACTGCGTGCTGGACACTCATCAAAAGATATTTCATCTACATTTGCTGCTTTCATGGTGGGACGGTGGAAACATTTGAGTAAATGTGGGTAGAATCATTAGCTGCGCATCAGATCCTTCCTCCAAGTGATCAAAAATGGAGTGAATTGTTCCTAAGTGCATACCTCCAATTTTGCTCAACTTTAATTTTGCTGCAAGTTTGGACTTCCGGCTCATTCGAGTGTCTGATCCAGGGCTGCGCCGAGTTCCTCTAACACAGTCTGCGCACGTCTCGCACCGGCCGTTAACCCGAATATCTCCTCGGCTCTGCAGCTGCACCAACATCTGTGCGCTGTGTCTTCTTCATCCGCCCCATTCCCTCCAATAACCTGCCATCCCTCTGATGGGTATGAATAAAGGAGGGAACAATCTGGATGCTCTGTTGCGCAACATGCTGCTGGGGCTGAGCGTATCAATAATACATTTAGCAGCAGTTCACCTTCAACTTAGTTTGCATGAGTTGAATATTTGGTGAATGATGCCAAAGCAGCATCCGCTGAAGAGGCCACCGGTTTGTGTCCATGACCTTAATTTGGTGTTTGTTGCGATAAATTCGGTGGATACTGAAATTGTTTAGAGCCTTTTGGTGACCAGTCAAAAACAGGAAACAAGTTTGTCTTGCTTGATGTTTCTAAAGATGTACAAATATAAATTTTGCTCATTTTCGTTGCTTTGTTTCTGCCCGTGCCTCATCCCTGTTAAATTTTTATAGTTTCACTTGCTCTGTGTGGTCGCTGAGCCTCCTGATGTCTCCCTAAACCAGACGTTTTCTGTTTGAAGACGGGACAATCTAAAGGTTTGTATTCGGCAATATAAAGGCTAAACCTTTTGAACATATCTCAAATAATTCATTTTGATTAAATAATTTATTTGCCTTGTGCTTCATCCCCTGGCCTGTTTGTGGATAGCCGCATTTCTGTTACAAATGTGTTAAAATCTTTGTCTATGTTCTGCTAATGTCGAAAAAACAAGAACCATCATCCTCCTACCATTTCCTGTCGTCTTCTTTGTCGGTTTCGCCAGAAGGAGCATCTCGTGAGCAGTTTGGCGAAATACATCCATTTCGACATCATCCAAATTAATTCTCTGACTTCTAATTTGCGTAACTTTATGGTTAATGTAAACACAGCTGATATTTTTCTTTTCCTGCCTAAAAGAAAATCGCCGGATTTCAGCAGCTGGTATTTTTTCCGTCCCACACACATGATGCAAAGCTGTAGTCTTTTTGCTCAGGCTGCAATTTACATAAATATACTCTTGATAAATATTGGTGAACAAGCTCGTGAATTTGTGCATAATTCCTAATTTATATGCTAGTAAGCTACGTCGGAGCACGAGTTAATGGCCCAGTAGAGCTACTTTTGGAGCAGATCTCCATTTCCATGCTCTCTGAAAAGCAGGTGGTTGTGCAAACTCTGGCTTGCGTATATTTAGGACTTGCAAACAGCTTTGTGAATTTGTCTGTGTTTTGTTTGGTCTTGCCGTTGGAGAGGTTTTTTAGTCTGAATTTGGACAGGTCATCTCACTTTAATGTCCAAAACTTTATGAAAGGCCTCCATGTCTCCAGGTCACTGAAAGCGCCTACTGTTTTTATGCATCGCAAATTGTCCACTGCTGATCCTTTTTTTTTTTTTTTTGCGGAAAACGGCTACAAAGAAATTCTTCTTTATCCCTACGTGACATTTGTTGCCAACAGTATCTGCTTTGGATTTTCTGTTCACTATAATAAGCCACCTGCTGTGACGGATCGTCAGATGCTTTCTATAATTATCCCCTCAATACACGGATACTTTTATTTATTTTATGAGAGGAAAATAAACAAAAAAAACCCAACAAAAAACAACCAATCAAAACAGTTTGATTTTTGCTGCCAGGTTTTTCTTAAATATATAGTGAAATTTAAATGAATCTGTTTTAAATCTGCATTAAGTAATTCTTTGCTTAATGTGGGTGTTTGGAGCGACTCCAGGTCAGTTTAGTCCTTTACCTTCCTAAAGCGCAGACAGATTTGTTCCTTCTGATCTCTGTATTCCTTATTAACTTTACAACGCCGGTTTCAATCCGCACAGGGATTTGTTCCTTATTTGAAAGGACAAACACATTTTCCAGCAGAGAAAACAATGTGCGTGACTTTAAAAGAAAATCTGTTTTATTCGATTTTAGCACGAAAGCTTATGCCAAAAAAACAAAACAAAAAAAAAACTGTTTCTGATAAACAGCATAAAAGCCTTTTCGGCCATGACGGCAATTAAACGCTTCTTGCGTTGCCTGATCGGCTTTTATTGCTTCCACGGGTAGATCTGTGATTCATGCATTGCAGCGTCCAACTCTTTGAGGCTGCAGGACCTTGTTGCCATTCTTTATTGGGTTCAAGTGGGAACTCTGACTCTAATTATCTCGTTGTCATGAGAAAATGAAAGTTGTGTTGGGATCCTTTTCTCGCTAAAAGTGAGACGTTTCACTTACGTGACTTTAACCATTAAAAAAACAAAACAACTAAGACTGAAAAGTTCATGCTGATGGGATACAGTGCTACTTTGAGACGTATTGGGAGTCCACAATATCGCTGCAAAAACACAAAATCTAACAGTATTAAGGTTAGGACGTTAGGAAAATGTCTCGTTTTAAGTGAACAAGAACTTCTTCATCAATATTAAGGAATTATTTACTTAAAACAATCTCTTAAAACTACTTGTAAGTTTTTGTTTTGTTTATTTATGATTTCAAGTGTACTAACATATTTGGTCTTGAAATTAGACAAAAAAAGATGTGTTTATTGAGTGCTCACAAGAGATTTATGCTTTTATGTTCAGCGATAGACAAAATTCATACTCATAAAATCACATTTCCTTACAGCAGACTACGAGTAGATAGTAGAAAGAACAGGTAATAATTAAGGCAAGTAGAAACTGATACATGGCAGGTTTATGTGTCCATTTTATGGGGGGGACGCAAAATAACAAAATTAAAACACAGGAGTGTTTTAATTGTATGCAGTTCATAAATTACCATATGAGCCAAGCTACTGAAAGTCCTAAATGCTTTTTTAAAATGTATTTATTTTTTATTTTGGCTAAGAACAAATGATCCTGTCATTAAAAAGGTAACATCCTAACCTGTATAAAAACTTCTCAGTTTAATCTCGCATATTCAGCTAAACTGATCTAGACGAGCGAGAATTTTGCGAAAACATGCCAATGAGAAAAACAACCCAGCAGAAAGTTATCAGTAGAAGACCTAAATACACATTTAGCAGAGATTTTAGACTTTAAAACTTATGAGTCAAATGCCGTATTTCTATTGTTAAATGAGGGAGAGAGAGAAAAAAAGAAACCAATTGCTGCTAAAAACCTGTTTGCAAATTTAATGTTTGTTTGAGAGAGGCCAAGAAAAGCACAGTCTACGGTAACGAACTGAAAATCCCCTCCACTCGCGTCTTGGCACCGCACAAATTGGCATGTAGGCGGTACCATGTTAATATGGTGTGAGGCCGCTAATGGCTTTATGATTGGATAATTAGAGGAAGGTGGGTAATTAGGAGCGTAGTCTGGGCTTGGCTTCCCGGTCGGAGTGAGTGGGAACAGGAAGGCTCCCTGCTGGCTGTCGAGGGGTGTTTATGTGTGTGTGAGCGGGGCAGTGTGTTTTTGGATGTCACTGCTACCGACTAATGGTATAAATCCTCGCTGTGCCAGTTTAAGACTCCAGACGCTCAAACAGGGGGTTGGGGGGCCGTGTTGAACCGAAGGGAAACACAAACCCGCGGCGGCTCCCGCTGGCTTCGCAGCTAACGCCGAAAGCCTTCGGGAGGGAAGAGGAGCGACTCTAAAACCCTTCACGTTTCGCGTCGTTTGATCATCTCCATCGAGAACTTGCTTCCCAGCTTTTCGTACTGTCCCGTTCGAAGGAGAAAATGAGGAAATTTCCCCAGAATTTTAACGCAGCCCGCCAAAAGAACCTCCACCCTCCACACACACACACTTTCACTCGGTTCTTTTAGCTTCGCACGTCCCTCCGTCCGTCCTGCTGCTTTAAAAGTGTGTTTTTAATCCTTTAGAAAATGACTGCGGAGCTAACGACTTCTCCCTCCGCCCGTCCACCACTCCAGACATCATTAAAGCTCGGCTATTGCCCCGGGCTGCACATGAACCCCCTTCTTCAAACTGTACACTTTATCCATAATTCAGCCATCTACCCTAAATTATTCAAGCAAATAGTGCGGGGAAAATAATGGAGTTCACTGAATCTTACTTACACATAAAGCTATTTTAATGTTGATTTGAGTTTTTGATGCTTTCTGAGGCGGAGGCAGAGGAGGGCAAAGGAGCAGGGGAGGGAGGCTGCAGTAGCACATGTGGCCTCCTTTTTTTTCCTTGCCAGACTCCTGATTAAGGGAAGGCAGGATGGGCAAGATCATAAACACATGAGCACACACTGAGGGGTGGGAGTAAATAATCATAAAGCACAAATGCATTTTTGGAAGACTCATCTTGTAAGAATGATTACAGGAAGTGCAATCGTTCTTGCACTTCTTGTAAAACCATAATCACGTTTTATTTAAGAAAAAAACAACAACAGTGCCTTGTCGTTTTATTTACTATAGTTATAAAGTGGAAGTTTTCATTTTTAAACCCATTTCAGACAAATCATTTTATTGATTAGGATGGTGCATGTTCATTAATATTACCACAATTCAGTTAGCTAATTTAGCTAATTGTGCTAAATTAGCATAATGGCTAATTTAGCTAGGAACATATTTTGCTCCTAGCTAATAGCTAATAAATAATAAATTAGCTATAAGCTAAGTTAGCTAGTAGCTAAATTAGGTATTTTGCTAGCTTAGCTATTAGCACAAGAGCTAAATTTCATCTTTTGTCCTGAGATAAGTGAGCAGAATAAAGACAAAATCCTCACTGTGCAATTCACAAGACAGGACATAGCACACATTGTTCTGTTAAAATAAGTTTATATATATATGAACAAAAGAAAACATTTACGCAAGGTTCAATAATACCCTTGCATAAAAAAGTTTTTTCTTAACTTTATTATTATTGAATGACGTCACTGTTCAGTTTTTTGTTTTTTTTTGCCACTTCAGATTTAAAAGTGTTGTAACCCAACACTTCTTCCGCTCACTTTGCACTTCCTCCACATGTTTATAACAGCAGCGCCCCGCTCTCTACCTGGAATCCTATTTTTAAAAAAAAAAGAAAAAGAAAAAGAAGCTGAATTAACATTACCTGCTTCCTTATCATACCATGAGTCTCTGCGTTAAATCATTTACTCCCTTTGGAGTGGGTAGGGCCATGCAACTTTTATCACGGGAAAAGAATCAGAATTCCCCTGGATGGAAGGGTGGCTCATGCATAAGTAAAGCATACAGTACATGCAAGCACTATAACCTTGCTCAGAGGTTTGGCTGGAAGCACAGAGCGCATTACTGAGAGGTTTTATACCATATTATCTAGAGGCTGTAAGACAATTCTCTGTACCTGGGTCTTTGGGGGCGGTGGGGGTGAGGAGGATTGTGGGGCGCTGAGTTGGAGGAGAAAACATCTGAAGCCAACTCTGAAACCTGGGACAAAACACGGGAGAATGTCCTTGGGTCCTGCACATCAGCATACGTCTTGCATATGTGCTTCTGCATATCTGAACCATCTCTTCTCTTGTGTGTGTGTGTGTGTTTTTGTTTTGGTTTTACTTTGACAACAAACTCACACAGAAACTTGCACGCAGAGAGCATCTGGTATCATTTCATTTCAGCCTCAGACCCCCTTCAGCCTTTCTGGTGTCCCTTAGCAAACTGCCTGCTTCTGTTTACATGCAGTGAACCTCAGTCATCAAACTGGAAACTGCTTGGGTCTGGAAGTTTTAAACAGGACGACCTTACACTTCTAATGAAAAGAAATTCATTGGAAAGAGTCTAAGATTGTGTGTTAACTTTAACGATGCAGTGCTTCTGCTTTGAATGTTCGTGGAAACTTTGGTGTCAGCGTTTGTTTCTAATTCGTGAGGGTGTCTAACTAGTTCTTGAATTTCCACAATGCAAAGTGTAAAGTCACAGTCAGGTACATTAATTTTCTAAATTACATTGCATCGTGAGGACTTTCATTGTCGGTACAGAATCCAAATGGGTTTGTTAGAAAACAGAGTTCAGTGATAGTGAGTAAGAATTTAAGATGGCCTCATCTTAAGCAGTGCCATGCTATAAATATGCTAATGCAACATAATTAAGCAAAGAAGCAACTAATTATCTGTCAAAGCCAACTTGAGCTCGGTATTATCCGGTATGTTTGTGCTTGGTGTCACTTTGGATTACAGGAAACTGTCAAAAAAAAAGTCAAATCATCTAATGTATGGAGATTTTACGTATTGTATGCCAACTAGTTTTATTGATGAAGTTTCCTTGAAAGAAGAAAGTCAGTTGTGAGTGACCAGCCTTGGCCTGCTAGTGGCCAGCATAGCTAACGCTAACCTATTCATGCTTAACGGCTAACAGAGGAATCCAGTGGACGACCAGCCCTAGGCTGCTAGTTGTTAGCCTCTCCAAAGCTAATGCAAGTGAGTACGCTCCTTCTCATTTGCCAGCACCGGCCACTTTGGTGGTTGCTTAGTTACGGGTCGTTGCATTCAAAAGGGATATAGCCTCCTGCGACGTGGAAGTAGCCTCTGCTAGGTGCTCAATAGTCTTAATTTTGGCGCCAATACCACACCAAAAAATATGGATGCCAGTACTGCACTCTGTGAACGTCTAGAGTCAGTTGGCATTTCCTGAGAATGATGCGGTCGGACAACGGGGAAGCAGGAGGGTTGTCCCATCAGAACAGAAATTCTCCAAACAGCACAAGAAAACACTCGTAAAAGTGCAGGTGAAATCAGTGCAACACCGCCTGACCGCGCACAGAGTGAAAAACGTGTGGGGTTGAAATGACCCCATCTCTTAAGATGTGGGATGGTTAATTTTACGTCAAGGATTGTATTTTGTCTTTAATATCCTGTGACTTCAGAATGACTTACTGTGCCCAACTGATCAATGGCTCTTTGCTGGAGACCTTGCTTGTGCAATTCAACCAACTTGCCATGTTCAAAGACAGGAAGCCTGTTTTGAGTTTCACAGAAACTAGCATGAAAGTCAGATTCATGTCCACAATTTTTAAACGTCTGATCAACTTTTCATCAGCTGATGGACAGTTTGTTTGGCGTTAAATCTGTAACTCGTCCACTGCATTTGTTTGCCTTCTGTGTCTGTTTCTTTTTTTGCCTACTCAGCCTTATTATCTACCCAAGCAATTGTATACTAGAAAATTGTACTTGTGATTTCTTCCCAGTCTTGAGATTTTGATCAGGAGCATATTTTCATCGCAGGGAGTCTTTTGACGCATTGTCTAATCTCTGAACTCATGAGTCATGAAAAAACAAAAACAAATACAGATCTCTAAATGTGGCTGATATAGCAAATAATACACATATCGACAATAATTTCAGAAATCTGGTTATTATCATTGATCAGATCACCACTTTTTTTTTGTTGTTTTTTTTTGTTGCTTGATTTCTACGCTTTAATCCCCTTTCATTTTTACCAGTACAGATAAACGGGTGGAGAAAGACACAGTAGACGGGGGGTCACAGGAGGAATTACGGGATGTATGAGAGAGGAGTGAGGGGTAAAATGACGTGGGTGTAAGGTGCAGCAGAGTGAGAGGAACAAGAGATCACAGTGAGGTGGAGAGGAATGAAGCCGAGACGTGAGAACTAATTTGACACATTTGCCCAGAATTCCTGCGCCGTCTGCCACTATCAACACGTTTATCCTCTTTGTCTTGTTATCGAGGGAGATGAGGCCTCTGAGGTCTGGCTCAGGTCTGTCAGATCAAAGAAGGTGCTTCACCAATAGAAGCACTCTTTCAAACTCACAATCCTTCCCCTTTAGCCGTTCACAGGAGGAGGAGAGACACAGCTCACACAATGTGACACCGACAGTCATTTTCCAGTAATAGGTAGAGGGGAAAATACGGGTACAAGATATTTTACCCTAAAGGAAGAATACATTATTATTTTTACCTGTTTTTCAGGACAGATTGTAGGTGATATTTTTTTTCTCCCAGTGTCTTGACTTTTCATGCAGATTGATCTCAAAATATCAGTGATTTTGATACCAATTCGGTACCAGTATCGGATTGATACTAGCATGGTAAGATTGATATTTTAGTTTCAGATTGCCTCTTGAAATGTTGTTTTGTTTTTGCACTGCGTTTTCTCAAATCTTCCTCAAAAAAGATTTTGTTTTCGATTTGCTCTGGATTTGCAATTTTTTCCGTGCTTCATTGAGGGAAAATGCACACAAATTATGTTTAAAATTCTAGGTTTGAAAAAAAAAAATTCAAAAGAAAAACTACAAAAACAGCTAATGGTCAGAGGTTTGTATCTATATCAAACTTAAAAAGTGTCTGTATCTGCAATACTGGCCCTGTATTTACCAAAAACATGCAGTATTGCACACGTCTACTTTTTGCTCTTTTTTGTTTTAATTCGTAGTTTCATAATGTATTAAGGTTATTCTATTTGACACAAGGGAGTTTTACTCTAGCTAAAGTACAGCAAAAAAAACAACCGATGTACAAAACACGCAGGCATATCATGACATCTTATCTAAATAATTTTCTGACTTTCAGTGTTATCAGAGACAGAAAGGAAAAGAAAAATATTTTGATGAATTAAAAATTAACTTCATATTTTATCTAAGCTTTTAGCAAAGATCCTTTTCAGACAGTAGATGGTGTTAAAGTCCCTTAATACTGAATTAAGATTGCCCCACTGTAATGTGTTGCTGGCTGCTATAAAGCAAGTTATACAAAAAAATACAACTATTTTCAGACATGTCAGCGCTGCCATACATCCCCATGAATCTCGACGCACAATAAAACCAGACTGGTTTTGTTGCTCCCTTTTCTCACCGACTCAGCTTCCTATTATCGACCTTTGTCTGTCCTAATGAGATATTCACTGTAAAACATTAATTACTAAACACAGTGGTGAATGGTTCCAGCAACTGACCTCATTCTGTACAGATTTAATAACAATTATGGCCGTCTGTAAAAAAAATAAAAAATGGGTCAAGAGATAATGAGGAGGTACAGTTACAAGAAACTGTAGCAATGAAACAAAGGAAAAGTCGTCATCCAGGCTTTTTTTGTCGTGCTTTTCAACTTTGAGCCTTTCTTGTGTAATTACACGAGATTTCTCGCACAAATATCAATATCTTTCAGACCGATTTGTGTTTTCAATAAGCGAACAACATGCACAGTTTCTCTTGTGTTGCCATGGCGTTACGTCTGCATGTACATGCATGAATCCGGCTTTGTGCGCTTCCTGACGGTGAAGACCTTCTCTGTTGGCTCAGCCATCAATAACAGCAATTGTTCAACGCGCTCCGTGTCGATTCCCTTTGTGCCTCTGCCAGCTGGCATCTGGTGCCCGGCGACAATAACATTCGCCCTCCTTCCCCCGACACATTACGCCGGATGCCGGGGGTCACGTGACTCTCCAGCTGAGTACAAACAATTCTTCTGTCGCAGCCGGAGACCAGATGACACGGGGCTTTGTCACACTTTGGTGCACCGTCAGAAACGTGTTAATGTGTGCCTTCGCAATCCCCACAAACAGATAAATAAAACGAATGCCCACACATGTACATCCATCACAGGTGGCTCTTTTTTTTTTTTTTTTTTTTTTTTTTACTTGTAATGGCCAAAAAGAACAACCGGTTTAGTACAATTCACTCAGGCAGGCACACACTTTCGCATACAAAGCTCCACTCTGGCGCTCTCAAAACCCCAGTCCAACATTTTCCAAATGATCTCATCAGATTAGCCCCCAGATTGCTACCTATTACGGCCCGGCTACTTATTTAGCAATTTAGCTCGGGGGAAAATTGGCCCCCGCTTGATGGCTAATTTTCAGAGGTGACATTTTGCTGCACTCTGCTGCAGCGCTGAGGGGCCTGTTGTCGGTTTAACAGGGGGTCCAGTTGTAGTTGAGCCATTAGGGCTAAATGATCCCCTCTGACTTGATTTACTGACACGAGGCTTCACTTTGTAACAAGTGCGGACGGAGCAGACTGGAGAGTGAAGGGAATAAGTGGCGGCGTCGCTGTTGCAGGGAGTGAATCTACTTGGAGCGCTGCAGCTCCGGGCTAAATGTGCGTCAGGCTTGTCCTGGTCAGGAGATGGGAGCGATGCTGGAAATTCAGGTAGACGTTTCTGTTTCTGTTGTTGTTTCTGAGCAGTGGTAAAGTGTGCACCACCCCATGTTGTTCAACCGTCTCCACTTCCAATCAGCATATTTAAAATCTCTTTGCTGGAGACAACTGTTATTGTATGGAACCATTAGGTTTGCCAATACAATTTTGATAATTGACATTTCTATGTTGTGTACAAAAACTTACAAATTAAAACACTTACTTATTTGGTTTTTGAGTATGTGTTTGTTGCATTATTAAAATACACAATCATCACAATATTTCACCAGATGTTTAGTTTGATTATCCATCCATCCATCCATCCATCCACCCACCCACAGCAGTTAATAAGAAGATCAGACAAATTATTTCAAATATAACAAATTTGACTAGATCTTTAAAATCAGCCACACACACATATATAAATATGTATTAGGGATGCACCAATGTGAAGATTTGGGCTGATATCAATATCCAATATTAATTAATATTCCAGATCTCATGACCTTTGCTCTACATGACACGGATCTGCAGGTATACTGGGTATTTTATAAATGTCCAATATATCAGTTTCAACATCGATATTGGCTGACATTAGTCATGTTTTAACATATCGGTATCACTGCTGTTGTGGCTTATTTCTGATATTTAGAGATATCGTATATAGTATATATATTTGCATACGCTTTGGTGCTGTTTTAAAGTGACCACGATGCCTACATTGCTTCTTTGCTTCAGTTAAATATCCCATAATTCTGCGCTGCATCGTTACAACTTGACCAGCTCCATCCAAAACACACACACAAATGGCAACAATATGGAAACGAACATCGGTTTGTAATGTCGGCCCAGTTTTACCCATCGAACCAATACCAATATGTTAAAACGTGACTAATGTCGGCCAATATCGATGTTGAAACCGATACATTGGACATTTACGAAATACCCAGCATACCTGCTGATCCGTGCCATGTATAGCAAAGGTCATGAGATCTGGAATCGAACCCCTGGCGGCTGCATCAAGGACCCGCCCACTCTACCGCCTCACCACCTAACTGAATATACTTATGTCAAATGACCACTGTTTAGTTGCGAAACTGTTTGACTACCTCATCTCAGAAGTGTTAAATGGAAAGAAAGTTCTACATGGTTTTCAAACTCACTTTGTTTTAAAAGTGTCGAGCGCAAAAACATTCAGGAACCTCGAATCGACACTTTGTTGAACCGCTTTTTGTTGCAAAGTGTCTTTTAGCACATCTCTACCAACTCTGCACATCTACAGACATAAATTTTCATGATGTTGTTTGTTAAACGGCTGCAGACTAAATGAGGCCGGTACCTTTTTCTGTAGTGAAGAAAAATGTTACAACTTTCCGATTTTTGCTTGTAAAAAAAAAATAAAAAATTCGTAAAATTCTGTATAATTTCCTCCTTTGCTCCAGATATATGACTGCTTTGTGTTGGTCCATAAATACTTTTGCAGCTGAGAGGCAATCAGTTTTATTTGGACTTTACTGCCCACGAGGTGTGACATTAGCCCAGACCACCATCTGTACTGCCTGTCCAGGGAAGGTCTTAATACTGAAATTTTAGTACAGATAAAACTAAAAAATGTGCTTACATTATCGAATTTATGATCATAATTTTGACTGGGCCTCACTGAAAAGATGAATAACTATAGCAAAGATAAAACCTCCGAGGCTCTCACTCGATACGGTGTGATATCCCATGCAGCGACGCACCGCGGGAATATATTCATCCCCGATGCTGCAAGGTACATTGACTAATACCACGCTGCACCAAATGGGAATGTGTTATGTGGATGTGAAAGTGCATCAATAATCCCCACAGAGTTATGAACTGGCCGCGATTATTGCCCTGAGACCACAGGAAATCCGTCCGAGGCTGTAAAATAGAAAAGCATGACATTGTAAATATGCAGGGCATTAAAAAACAGCCAGCTGACAATGCCAAAAATAACCCTGACACACTGTCCAAGGCAGAAATATGGATTATCGCCTCATGCAGTGCAATTCACTTTATATCTTTCATGATGTGTAATACTCCCTCTGCTCTCATTTATGGTGAATAGAAAGGCCTTGTGCACAGTGCGTTTTATGCTAAGCTGATGACGCCAATAACGCTGTGTGTTTGTGCTTTTATCCTTTCTGCCATTGAGATTATTTTGCAACTGGGATCATAAGCAGAGACTAGGGACGCACCGATTGCATGTTTCTGGTCGATTGCAGATTACTAACTTACCGATTCCGATTAGGGCCGATACCAGTTTTTTGTCTGAAATGTTGTTCAATATATCAAGAAGTTGCTGAATTGGCAACAGTGGGGCGATTATTGTTAACTGTAAATGTGCAGACATGTTCTGGTCGGCCGGTTTGTGAGTCAAACCTCTCTCACAGGAGAAAAGGACAGTGGTGGATTTTTAGACCTTTGCCTGGATTGATAACATCGGTGGATTAGATATAAAAATGACATGTAAAAATCGGCCATCTCGCCAAATCGCCGATCTTCCAAAATTAAGGAAATGGGCACCGATAAATCGGTGCACCCCTATAAACTACATTTATCACCTGGGACTGATATTGTCTCAGAGAGTTCACAGAACACTCCTCTACGTCAGACAGTAAACAGAAGTCGCACCTCTTGTCCTTTTCACATTTTGTTATGTCACAACCGTAGTGCATTCCAACATAATTGGAACTAGAAGAAAAACAGGAAGAAGATTCACGTTTTTTCCTTGCAAATAAAAACCTGAATAGCCTGGGATGCCTTTGTATTCACCCCCTCTGCCCCCCCGTTTTGCATGGAGGCCAAAAAGTTTAATTTTGGTTTTGCCCGACCAGAGCGCCTGCGTCTACACGTCCTCTAGGTCGTCAGCATGAGTACAAATGATTGTTTGTAAACAAATATTCCACACAAGTAGCATCTAAAATGAAAAGAAAAGCATTGCTTACATTTTTCTACATTGTTACAGTGTTGTCAAAAGTGCGATTGGATGAATTTTGAAATGCCGAGTCTCTTTTCTATAAATATATTCACAAAGACCGCTGAAATATTTCATTAAATATGAATCCCCCAAAGCTTACAGAATGTGATCAGACTTCTTTTTTGTTTTTTCTTAACAGTGTAAAGCGAAGAAAAGTCATTTCAGGTCTGAGGGTCTCGCACGCCACCAACAACGAGCTAGAAAAGGCTTTTTACACACCGATCAGCTGCATTGAGGCATTAGCAAAAGCAAAACAGTGACGTTATGGCCCTAATGATGACCAATTTGAAGACCCCGGAGGACCCCAGCTGTGTCCAGGACCAGACGTATCGGTCCGTGATGAGCTAAACCAATCCTATTTACCCATTCACTTTCTCCCCATTCTGTAAGAGCCAGCCATACGCAAACGCATATGCATAATGGAGAAATAATGGAATCTTCTAATAATTTGTTTGGGTCGGGGCGGAAAGCAAAAGGACGGCAAGTCGGAGGCTGGCTTTCTAAATGACATGCCCCTGTGGCCTAACACGATTAGGATTTAAACCATGAGAGTGCTGAGACCTTCTTCAAGGGCCGAGATGAAATATTGAGATTGCCATTGTGGCGTTTGCTCTCTTGCCGGCTTGCTGTGACATTCCCTCACTCTGACACTTGTCTGCCAATCAAAGTGACGGACAGCTAACATGGAGAGAACAAAAACAAGGTCCGCTGAGCCGGTTTGTTTCCGTTGACTTGTTGGTGAAGGAGGTTGAGCGAAAAACCGAAACCTGCAGACACTCTACTGAGTTGATGTTACACGGTTTAATTTGATGGTGACGATGGAGTGGTAATCTTGTCATTTTGAATTTCTATCTGTAAAGGCTGCTAAAAATGGAAAAGGCTCTAGCCAAATGTTGTATGATCTGTGAGAGAATGGAGATTCTAGATTATCAGTCTCATTCTACACTGTAAGAAACAGTTTTAACAAATGCGTAAAAAAAAAAAATCATTTTATTTTGCCAAGGGGAATTCCTACAAGTAATCCATTGGGTATGAACACAAGCAAGTACAACTATAAATCTAGTCTCTGAGCTACAAAAGTTTGACAGGTTTTATTGAAATGTCTTAATAGATAACATATTAGGTTCAGCATCATTGCCCAAAAACCTATTGGGGGTATTACTATGCAGGTTTGAATCCTGCCGTAAGCACCAACCAGGTAGGATTCAGCAACAAATCAATACGTTCTTTGTCAACGAGGGGCAGCAAGTGAGTCAAAACAGAGACTTGTACAGGTTTGGATAAGCAATCTTACTCCCAGCAGGAGCAAAATATCAATAAATAGCACTTTTTTTAAATTTTAGAAACAATAAAAAAAGTTCTTTGCAAACTAAAACTCTATAAAATAACTCAATGAAATGTCCTTGCAGTTCAGGATGGGATTGTTCTCTGAATTCTCAACTAAAGAACTCTTCAGAAGCCCGATCCATGTCCGGTCCAATCCAGGAGGAGAAGAAGGAACCTCTTGGCTCCACCCTGCGGCCGGCCGCCTCCGCTGGCTCTGTCGCACTGCAGACCCGCTGAGATTCATGACGCGTGCCTCTGGCTTACCAATGGGCTTCAGAAACACCGTCAACAAACTAACAGCAGATATTGCTGGCCACATATTACACGGCGCAACTCGTTCCACAAAAATCAATGTTTGACAACTGATGCGGCGCAAAAGCTTTACTTATAACATGCTTACGATGCTGCGGCTCGATGTGTGAATACTTGTAGCTTTTTTATTCAGTGTTGAGACATAATTAGGAGTTTATTTTGGCGGTTATGTAAAATTCCAGTGTCCTATTTGGAGGTTAGTTTAGCAGTGTGTCCACACACTGCTGCTGCACTGTAGGGATTCTCATACACTTACATACATGGAGCCAGCTTGGCTGCTGCAGTAAAAACGCAAGTGAGCAGTGAGTGTGGCTATAGCTCTGTTGCGTTAAGGTTCAAACTATCGAACATTGAGCCTTTGATGCTTCCCCACCTTGCTGGCGCCTGACTCAAAGTGATGCCCTCTGTCCATTAAGGCTCCATCTATCTGCTCCATCCGTCTTCGATTTCTCTTTTTTCTTTTCTTCAGGAAAATTGTCTTGCATGCTTGCTCTGATTTTCATGCTTCAACTCATAAAAAGTACAAGTTGAAGTGGCGGGAGTATTTTATATTGAAGCCGCAGCAGGAAAACTAGTCGATGTTTTTCCTTGGTAAATATGTTTCCAGCGGCGTGAAATTTACTTCAGATCTTGGTTACAACTTGAGTAATTGACAGATGGAAAAAAGTAGCAAAAAAAATAAAAAAATAAATCAGTTCATACATTAAGTTGTGCACAATTAAATGAAACGACAAAGGGAATAAATATTGAGTGAAATGAGGCACAGACAATGCATGGATAGTTAGTCTTGCCTAAAAACCAGTTTGTCACTGCAAACGTATTGAGACAAATGTGTTGGGTAAAAGCAAAGAGCTTTCTCAAGAATTTTGCAACCTTATTGTTGCCAAACATATGGCGGGCAATTGAGTCTAACCTCCTGAATTTTCCAATAAACACTTCTAGGGAAGTTTCATGATACTCTAAAGAATAACCAGAAGAACCTGTTTGTGAGCCAGCGACCACCTGCAGAGAGCTTCAGAAAGACCTGGAATACGTAGGGATGGTTTATCCATGAAAAGGTTGTGTGAGGTTCTCAAAAGGACTGGCCTTTTAGCACGTTAGATGTGCAGCACTCCACTGCTGGAAAGAAAGAAAACTTAAATTTGCTCTAAAACAACTAGTAACAAAGACATGTCATCAGAACAGGAGAATAGTCTGGTTCGATGAGGCAGTGTGGATTTCTATATATGTTTAAAAATGGCGCCGCACACCACTGGGGTTCAAGGAGGAAACATCGCGGTGTCACGTCGTCTCCCTGCATCTGGTTCAAGCAGCTTCTTCCATGTAGGTTTTTCTGACTTATTTGGACAAATCGATATTTAATCTTGATGACTAATTGACACTTAAAGCAGTATAAACAACACTAAACAATGTAACAGTGTAACTATCCCCCTGAGAAAGCATAGACCTGCCCCAGGCAAATTTTGACTTTTTTCTTACAAATTTACAAAATTTGCTCTAAAACATAAAGACAGAGCCTACAGTTTATTGGCAAAATAAGTTAAGGGGTTAGCTGCACTTTAAGTTTTTTTGTAAAATAGTATAAAAATGCTATTTCTGGTGCTACATACCTTACACAAGTTCTAGTCAAATCTCAAACATTACTGAATCTCATGCTGCATCATGCAGACGCTCTGTCTGCAGTACGCTGTTGAAGATTTACTCATCTCAGCATGCTGAATGCATGAAATGCCTCCAGCTGAGGCATGAAATGCCTCAGCTGGAGTCGGACCCATTTCCTGTAATTCAACTAATAATTATTTAACCACTTCATGTCTCTTGTAGATTGTGTGCAAAATATTTTACTTTCCACCAAAGACAGTCAGGTAAGCGCAGTGAATACAGAGACAGAAAAAATACATATATATATATATATATATACACCAACATCTGTGATGATGGCAAAATATTTCTACAATAACTGTTCACCCCGTGTTAAACAGAAGTAACACTGTTTTAAAAATAACTTCATCTGGACAAATGTGGTGGTATTTCTGTAACTTTCTCACTTTTATGTTGGGCTGTAGAGCAGAAGAGAAACTGTGTTTGGCACAGCCAGCAGAAGCTCATGATTATTTGAATGTTGTCTCCCTCATGAATAATACAAAATATCGCTTGCTAGGTGGGGATCTCTCTCTCTCTCTCGCTCTCTCTCTCTCATTTAGGGTGCGAGTGTGTGTACGAAACAGTGTGTGTGTTGCGTGTGCGAGCACCAGCACCTGTGCTTGACCTTTTATGTAACAATAAATAAAGAAACCAGCCAACACAGTATTTTTGGTGTATTCTCACTGATCTCTGAGTCCGTTTGCATACGTAATCCACATTATTCTGTTGGCTTTTGAGAGTGGGAGAGAGAGTGGGAGGAGGTTAAAAGGTTGCAGGTCTCAGTCCACCTGCAAACATATGCTGCCAGTGAGCATATGTTGTTTCTGTGATCTCTGGGCCCAGCAGCCAGAGATGCTCACAGTGTGTCCCATCAGACTCTGCCATTGCCAGGAGAGCAAACACGCCGATGTGGAGCCTGAGCGAAGTCAAAGAGTCGCATCCAGAGAGAGCTGCTGCAGCAGCACATTTCTGGCTAGTGAAGATTATTTGAACCTTTAGTTTTCTGGTGATCATTAAACTATTGATCATCCATAAACAGGGTTAACTATACCAGTTTAATATCCACTAATATCCAGTGATATCAGCTGATGTAGACGTTTATACTTTGAGCCGTTTCAGATTTTCTAAATGGGCGAAAGCAGCGCTAAGTCTTGCTAGCTGTTAGCTTTACACCAACCTAAGAATTTATTCACTTTTCTGCTAAATCTCTCTTGTCTTGTACAGGTAAGGGAACTATTACTGGCAACAGCTAAACAAAACCTCTATATCAAGAAATCTGAACTTTGAGTTTAACCTATAGTTCATCTAGCTACAGTAATTAAAAATGTTGTTCTTATGTTGCTGAAGTTTGCATATGGGTAGTAGAAAAATGCTAACTTCAGTGTCTTGGAATGGTTGTAAATCGGGACAGTAATAAATTTATATTTGTTTTTAAAAAGTCCAGAATGCTTATTTGTCATACTAAAATCATATTTTTTATATATTTATTATTGTTATTATAATTAGCCTCTTGCTAGTTTAAATATAAATGTCTATTTACAAGCGTAGGGTTGTTGACTTATTTCAACATGTTTGAAAATTACATTTCTTTTTTAACATAAAACAATTATTTGGCTCAAATTTTTATCTTTTCACATCGGGTGTTTCGCCAGTATATATATATGTCTTTAATTTCAAGAGTCGACTCAGTATAACTATTAAAACAGTTGGAGCCACACTCACGTTTTCTTCTCAGCTTTTTATGTTCAAGGCAAATCAGAAAATAACACATCAAACCTGGTTTGCGACAACCCCTCCCAAAGAACAATAAGATACACAAACTATCAAAAAAATTTTTTTTGGACACGTGTGAACAGCAAAGAAACTGAGTGGACAAAGCCATCTTGTTTTTAGCTTAATAAAAACATCATTTTATCATCTCCATCTACGCAGCACGGCTCGCCCAGCATGCATTGTTCTTTTGGCAATGCTGTTGTTTAGCATAACTCTTAAATTTAAACTGCATTCTTACTGCCAGCCGGAGTTTTCATTTATTTCTCAGCTTCCTCATTTTGAACTCGAAAAATGCCTCAATCTTCATTTGTCTCTTCTTTTCCGTTTTTTTTTTTTTTTTTGATAATTTTGTTGCCAGCCCTCCACCCACTTCTGGGCAACGTGCCACACACCAACTTTGATAATGATGAGATTAATTTCACTCAGAGACCATTTATTAATAAAAACGACGTGCGGTCAGTTTATTTGCAGTACTAAGACAAAAGAAAACATGACTTTAATAGCTTACATTCTTGCTAAACACAAATGCACACATCTCCTATGTTTTCCCCATTAGAGGTGGATTGTCAGCTTTTGGCTTCCAGCAGCAGACAACTAAGTGACTGCAAGGGCCCCTACTAATCCCACTGTTTGAGATGGGGCCTACTGGGACCAAATGAAAGACGAAATGGGATCTCTCTGTATGCCGGCTTCTCCTGCAGGGCTACAGATTAACACCAGTGTCATATTCGGCCTCGTGGGCCAGATGAGGACCTTTCTTGTCACATGCCTAAGAAATAGCTGCATATTTCACATGCAATTTTTTTGTCTTGTTTTGTCTGTTTTTATGAAGAAAATTTAATTGCCAGTCGAGTCACAGTTGAACAAGACCAGCAGAACTCTCTGGTGGCGCCGGATTGTCCTGCGTCTCTTGGTGAACAAGCTGCTTTAAGCAGTTTTCTTCAACTTACCTGGAGCATCTTTATGCCTTACATGCCTTACACAATTGATCAAATGGAAGGATTTCCTTATGAGACAAATCTCTGTTGGAATGCTTAGCATTCACAAAAAAATAGACCTTTTCTTCCATCCAAGTCATCACAACCCACCTGCCTTCCTCCACCCATCACAGAGATCATCAAGTGAAAGCAAAGAAACAAAATAACCACTCCAGCTGCGTTTCCGTTCACCATATAACCACGCAGTTTGGTCTTTTGAGAATAAATTCATGGAAACATGGCAATTTTGAAAATCCTTGTCAATAAAATGAGGTGGTTTTCTTATCGAAATTGATTTATCTCACAAAGCTGCAACGGAAACACTTTTCCTGCATCAAACAAGTCACATGATCAAAACCGGATGTTACTGCTGGCGTAAACCGCAAAGAAGAAGATGACAAAGTAGTTGGAGGGTCACGGCGCGGCATACTTGTTACGACTTGTTCATGTCTAATTTTAATTGTCTTTCTTATTAAATGGAAACGCAGCAATTGTGAAATTGTTTTTTGTTTTTGTTTTACATTAGTGGAATATTGACAAAGTTCTGCGCTCATTTATAACGAAAACGCAGCTACTTACAGCTTCCTTTTTCAGCCATTTCAGAATCTCTTGCACGTCTCTGCTAATCTTAAAAAAACAACAAAAAAACCCCACTTACGATCAATTAAATTACTCACCACAACCCAAGTCAGTTCTTCAGGTCATTGGCTGACTAGCTGCTGAGATCAACAGCTCCTTCTGGATGCTTACATTTCAAAGTTTCATAAATAATCTTAATAAACCTAACTTCATTCACAATAACATTTTATCTTTGAATCACACGACATCTCAAGTCATGACATTACTGAGGTATGTTCCTTCAAACTAAACCTTCATGTACTGATGCATGCTATAGCTTTTCCCATATTTCCTTCCCTGCCTGAAGTAAAGAGCATTATGTCTTTGGGGCACTCTTACCTGCTTTGGTATTAAATAATTCATATGTCATAGTTCCAGGCTTGCCGGACAGTTCGGCAACAATTTTTTTCCTCTCTGTGGCCTCAAACCTGTGGGATACCTCAAGGCTCAACTGTAAGCACTCTCCTTTTTTTATTATTATGAATGTCTCCTTTTGAATTTCTTTTTGAAAAAGCTTGATTTTACTTTTTGCTCTTCTTTTTTTTTAAAATCACATTCACTTCTACCTGCCCTTCCTGCCAAAAACTATGTTTCTCTTTGGGCTGAAGGAGTTACAACCCTGGATAAAAATATGTTATACAAACTTGCACACAAATAAAACTGAAGGTGTTGAATCTGCACAGAGAGATGTCCAAAATTGCTTATAACAATTTTGCCCCAGATGAGGCTTCTTAGCAGAGTAAAGTTTTAGAATCTCACTATTATTATATGCAAAACGTAACTGGAAACTGGAGTTTCTTTTTATTTTTTTTCAAGCTTGAAGGATTAACAACAGCACAGGAGCAGGCCCGATTGAAAAAGAAGCACACGAGCCAACTTTCAGTGCAGCTCTGAAGCCACTAAAGCAGCCAGTTTTGACCAGTTTTAGTGGCAGGAGTGACAGAGAGGGAAGAAAAAAGCTGTTGCTAAGTAGAATCCCAGTCTGCTGCAGTTTGGCAAACTTTTGGACCTTTACAGTGTAGCCTGTGTGCGGTTGTGTGTGTGTGTGTGGAGGGAGTCTGTAATGCTGGAGAAGCTTCAGAGAGGAGAGAAGTGCGTGTTTGTGCAGACGTCTGGCAAACCAAACTTGCATGCATACATGCACACAGGGGGTTATTGGTGGGAAAAGTCCTCTAACTCCAGTGCATGTGAACACGCACTCACGCCCCCACGCACACGCAGTTAGGAGTCAGCTGTCTACCCCTGCTTCTCAGCTCATTAAACCAAATCCCAGGGACTGGACTGAAGAATTTAAATGAGAGCCCTTCTCCCCCCACCTCCTTTGAAGTTTTGCCCCTCTCAGCTCACCATAGCGCTAGCTGCTACTTGCAGCCTCTTACAGGTATAACACTCCCACTCTCTACTAGCTCCCTGCTTCTTCATTTAGTCTGGCACGCGGGTCTCTGCTACACTTTTGCCCCCTCTCGCTGATGCTCTGACCTTGGGGAGTTTAAAGATCTGAAACTGTATATGTGTAAATCCGACAAATCTCAACCCTCCCCACCCCCTGCACCTCGCTCCAACCTCCCATGCTAGCTCACGTTTGTCTGTGCCTGGTAGCTCCAGGTCCCTACAGAAAGTAGATAACGGTGTTTAGAGGCTTGATTCAGGATTACTGGATCTGAATCAACAGTTTTAATGGACATCCAACAGTAACCAGAGAAAATATTGAAAAAAAAAAAGAAGCAAATTTGTGATGTTCACAGGAAGTTGAGACGACTGCTTTGCTGCAGAGTCTGCTTGCATCACGCCCTGTATATACAGGATTAGCTCAACAGCGTCAGATTGAGAGTTTTATGGGATGCGTTACCAAGGCAGAGCAGCGAGTACAATCCAGAGTGTTTGATGCAGTGATTGTAACTCAGGCCTCCACTGGACTTTAGAGCAGTGAAGATGAGTTCACTGTAGTAACGAAACCTTCCTCTCTGTCTGGCAAGCCAATGGACAAGTCTAAATTTAGCAGTTGCCGGGAGAACGGCACTTGCCTGACCTGGTGTGAAGTGTAAAGCTTGGTGCAGACTCGCTCACCCAACATCAGTGTCTGACCTCACACATGCACTTCTGAAAGAATGGTCAAAAGTTCTCCATAAACACCTTCAAAACCCTTGAGGAAAACCTTCCCAGAAGAGTCGAAGCTGTCACAGCTGCAAGAGTCTACCAAAAGCATGTTACTATGTTTATAGGAAGTTAAACAAGTTCACAAAGGAAGACAAAGTGAAAATGTTTGCCAGTTATTGTGCTTGGCAGTGGAGGAAGTAACATGGCTACACCTCAGTGTGATGTGCGGCCATTGGTCTCAATGGAGACAATCTGTCCCTGGGCAAGTTGCGTTTAGGTCTGTCAATCAGTGCACAAGTGTGCGCACGTTTGTGAGCACCCTTGTATGTAACCCTAATGTAGACCTAACCCATTCAACCATTTGCCAAAACGATTCAAAGGGTCGGAGGAGGCCATTCATGAGTCTTTCTCCCTGGAAGTACCCTCACAGCCCCGCTGTCTCCCCCTTTGAACCAGGCATCATCCGACGGTCCGCACTCTGTGTGTATCAGCTTTTTGTCAGGGATTTGCCTCCTCAATCCCACAAATCAACAGAAGATAGATGCCTATTGTGCCTAATCAAAGCACTTCCTCCTGGGGTAATCCCTCAATTTGAGCAGGAAGAAAAGCCCAGTGAAGGAGGGGGATGTTCTGGATCAATCCCATGAAGGGCCCATATTATACACTCTAGTCTCACTGAAAAAAACACACAGCACCATTGCTAAACCCTCACTCCCCCCCTCCTCACCTCTGACTGCTCCCCATTCTGTTTGTGTTTATCTTCATTTTAGTCGTCTTCCTTTCTTCTATTAATCTGTTTTCCCTCGGCGGTGCTTGTGAGAGCGAGAGTGTCCTCTCATGCCAGCTGGTTGGCACGTGGCGGCTCTTTTCTGTGTTTGTTTGTTTGCTTGATGAGGATGATTGACTTCTAGCTGGAGAAAAGCCCCTTTTTTGTGCAGTGGAAGGTGTAGGACAGGAGGATCAGTCTGGGTGTTTCCGTCACTCTGCACACAAAGGTCTAGGCCTCGTCCTTCTACAGTGAGACGATGTAAATACGTTTGTCAGATTAGCCGGAGTAGAAACTTATTGGCTCTCATTCTGGTCATTGATGCTCACATGTGGAGGAGATCTTTTTGGATTGCTTCAGGTTTTGATGCTTATTTGCTGTTTTTCAACAGATAAATGTGGGACATTATGATTTTCTTTTTACGGTTATTATAACCGTAATAGTCACAGAAAGACGTGCGTTTTCTAGAGTTGATTGCATCTGTCAGTCAGGCTTGGTTCCATTGCTATCATCTACTGGATTCTGCACAACGTTTTTATCTCATATTGTCACATTGATTATAAGAGATCAACCTGCCTCCATATTACTTATGCGGCTGATTGATGAATGAGAATAAATACGATCATGTCTTAACTATCCAGCTCCAACTGCCAAAGATTTCTTGTTTTGATAACTCGAGAAACTTCAAAAGGAGAGTAACAACCAGTTTGGTTGTAGGCTTTCTCCTTTCTTCTTTGCCCTTTCTCCCGCTAGCGCTAGACTTTTGCATTTGTTTCAGTCGTATTTACCCAGAATGCCCTACACTTTAAATCAGGAAGTGAAGTCACATGGAGGGGAATCCAAAATACAGAAGACAAACCATGCATGGTGCAGTGAAAATTCAGGCGGACGTCAGCCATGTTTGTCGTTTACTCTGAACTCACGTTTGATCTCGAGAGATTTTGCCAGACTTTCTATCTGACATTGTAGTGTTCGTGAGGGAAATCTGTTTGTGTGTGTTGTGCTGTCTTTGGTACGCACGGATGCACACCACACCCTGCACTACCAAACCTGTTATATCTAAGATCTATTGTCATGACTTTCTCAGGTTTTGAAAATCTACCGACCATTTTAAAATCTTGCCGTGTGAACCAGGCTTTTATGTCTCGAAACCAAACAGATGTTTCTTCTGTGACTTGATGAGCTTCAAGTAGTTGTTTTGTTTTGTCGTAAATGCAGCTGCTGGTTGTGTCTGAGCTGAAGTGGTCATGCCTAGGTACCCATAATGAAAAAGCTTCCAATCATCCTTAAAAACAGCAATCTTTTAATCCTTCAGGATCTTTCTTTTAAGTCCTTTTCCCCTTTATGTGAATACGTATATAATTTTAATGATACAATGATGCTTTGTGAACTTTGTTTCGAAACATTACATCCAGCAAGCAGTCTGTATCAATACTTTTAATCGAAGAAAACCAAAAAGAACATGAGCTTTACCGAAGTTCTGAGGTTACAGAGGAAGCCAAAATAGTCGAGTGGATTAAGTGGGAGCTGGCGTCCCTGGAGACTCATTAAAGGGAGGCAAGAATAAGGGCAAAGATAAAAAGGGACCAAACGCAGCCGGACAGGCTTTCCTTTACCTCTGACATCATCGCTTTATGGACGGTCTTCAGGTCAACTTTCTAAGACCAGACAGCAGATGAAGCTGGTGTTAAACTACGAGACTGAAGGCCAAATGCTTCCATGGACAGAATTTCAACTAACTGTATCCAGTCAGGTTAATACTGGGAGGGTCAAACAGGGCTGTAGGTCAGTATGAGGTTATTAAACAGCTGGGCATAAGTAGAAAGACTTTGAAAAAAGAAACGTGTCCAAATGTCTCGTAAGAAGTTAGAGTTTCTGCTTGTGGGGGCTGCGTGGTGGTGCAGTGGTTTGGGCCTTATGGCAAGACAGTCCTGGGTTAGAGTGGGCATGTTCCCACTGTGACCTCGGAAAATCCTCGGAAAGGACTGGGTTGGTATTTGGATAGAGTTTTCCTTGTTGGAACCGTGAAGAACAAACATCGACATCATCAAATTGAGCGTTTTGCAACTTGATGGTTATTTTATTTTGTAAAGTATAAAAGATGTGAGCTTGTAGATCAGACTCTCTGGCACGCTTGCCCTGATTATGCCCTAATTAAGGGCTTCTTTAACAGAAAATCATCTTATACCAGTTTGATATTTTTACGTCATAATTTGAGACGCTGAATTTAATGTGCAGTGTTTATTTCCAGTATTATTGTTTTATTATGTTTTTTGGCCGTTCAAATAATTAGATTACAATACCTCCGATATTTACCAGCCCCCATGGTAATGATGTATAAAAATATTTCGTTACTGTATCAGCATCAATTCATACTGAATTATTACATGCAACTCTCATAATACACTATGAGATTTTTTCCTCTCAGTGTCCATGGCGGCTGGCATGTTAAATTTAGGTTATTCAATAATATTTATCTCACACCACTTGGGTAAAAGTGGGTTTGTGTTTCAGGGTATAAATATGTATATGTTTATGAATGCAATTAGGTGAGTGTAGCTCTGTAGCTGGTTCCACGTGCCATGTACTTGCGCAATTTGACATTTTGAAATTATATTTGCTTAATGGAAATGCAAAGTTTGAAGAGTCATGTTTTTTGATCAAACGTTTTTACGCTGGGATGAGCTGGTTTATTTCGCAAAACTGCAATGGAAACACTTTTTCCACATCGCAAGAGTCACGTGATCAACAACCAGATATTGTCAGTGGCGAAAACCACAAAGAAGAAGACGACAGGAACTAGTTGGAGAGTCACAGCACGGCAAGTTTTTTAACGACTTACTCATTCACGTAAACACTTGTGAAATTGTGTGAAATTGTGTTTTTTCGACATTAGTGGAATATTTGAGTCTTTGAACACATTTGTAATGGAAACACAACTTGTGGTGAAGCGCTTTGAGTCATCCTTATAACCAGCACGGTGCTATATTAACTCAGTTTAATTACCTTTTAAACCATAACTGTAGATTAAGCCCAGGAGTGATTTTCTTATTTCCTGATTCATAAAGATCTAAATTTTACTGTCTTCCTTAAACGTAATGGTCGCTTGTTTTTCCCATTTTTGGGAGCATGGGTTAAAAAAAAAACAACAAAGGCCTGTGTCACATGATTTTTATGCATGAGGGAAACAAAACTTCAGGAATTAACAATAAAGAATATTTAGAAACTTAAGTCAGTTTTTTGGAAAATGAAAGTGTGGATTTGAGGAAATGCTTCTGTTTCGTTTATGTTAGACAAATTGTTGGGAGGAGCAATAAAAACAAATTAAAATTTTATTCATCTTAAACAGTGACGCTGATAAATATTAAGGCTGCTGTATGAGTTAGCATCTAGTTGAAACTGTATGTAGTCTATCATATAAAGCTATATGGATTTATTGAGATTATTATGAAAATAAAATCATCAGGAATCACATGGAATTACCAAGTGCTTTTCAGGTTCCACCATCAGGCCATTGTTCACTAATAATGTAGATTTTTGACTGTGAAAAAAGAAAGTTTAAAACGCAAAACAAAAATTCTTGCCAAGTCCCATCTGCGCTGACGGATGAGTAAAAGGTTCTGTGTGACTAGAAATTTAATGGAATGACATTAATTAGTACACTGAGCTACAAATAAATAAAAAAAAGTTAAATCTGCAGAAAAAGTTGATCTCCACTTAACGACCTCGAAGTTCGGAGCAGGCCTCTAGCTCCTGAACGCTCACTTTTCTTTCCAATCCAAGTGAAACAACTGGAAGCTCAGCTCATTCAGGTACATGCAGTGAAACTTTGCCCACATTCGCAGAGTGAAAGCGGACCGGAGCGAGACGGCAGCCATGTGTGGCCCAGATTGTGATGATGTGATGGATGATGTAAGTTAATCCTCATTAAGTGGGAAATGGTACATTTACGTTTATGACTTCTAAAATCACTGTATTTGCGTTACTTGAACGCAGACCATTGCGGAGAGACGTTTAATAATTCCTGGATTACGATACCCACATATACAGCATGCATGCCTTGTGAAATAGAACAGATGACTGCCTTATTTTCTTCCGAGCTGGTGTTTCCAGTAACTGCAGTAAATTTTTTGTCCAACTTCTTCTTTTTTTTCTTTTCTTTTTTACGTTTTCCATTTTTCCTTTCCATCCCCAGTCTGGCAACAGGATAAGATTGAAAACACCATCCACTTTAAGAACACCTTCCCCTGCCTCTCGGTACACACGGCTTTGCTCTCTGGGGTCGACAAGTGTTACAGTCCCTCTTTTCTGGCCTTGGTTTGCAGATCAAATGTTAGGCTCAAAAAGAAAAAACTAAAGTTTGATGTGGATGAGCAACTGCCTATGAAACACTTTAATCCTGAGTGCTGTAATGTATTTAATTTCACACAGTCTGATGGTGTTACCCCTTCTTAGGCTTACCCCGGGGGGACAAGAGGGGAGCTCAAGGGGCAAGGCGGGGAAAAAAGGGGCGAGACAAAAGGGAGGCAGTTGTCACTCTGGCAATATAAGTAGAAGGACAAGAGTAGAGTAAGACGGAGGAAGCTGGTAAAGGTTGGGAGTCAGTTGCTGCGTTTCCATTGCAAAGTGTGTACAAAATTCCGCTAATCTAAAAAAACCCACAATTTTGCAATTGTGGTGTTTCCATTAAATATGAAACGCAATTAAAATCACACGTGAATGAATTTGTTGAAGCGACAAGGCATGAAAAAACAAGCTGCGCCGTCAGCCCCCTACCACTTCCTGTCGTCTTCTTTGTCTTTTCTGCCAGTAGTGACATCCGGTTGTTGGTCAGAAAGTGTTTCCATATCAGAAACACTTTCCATATTAAAAAAATCACCTCATCCCAGCACAAAACCTTGATTAAAAAAAACCAGGAGTTTTTTCAAAATTGGCATACTTCCATTATCCCACTTATTTTCGTAATTCCAATTTACGCAATTTATATGGTCAATTGAAACAAGGTTAGTGTCAAAAATAGATCCAGAAAATGCAATGAATGGCAAAAAAAATAAAAGGATTTTTTTATAGGAAGAGGAAAGGAAGAGAAGGATAAAAATGGAGGCATTTCTAAAAAGCCAAGGAGAAATGTTGTTGTGGGGCCGGCTTCACAGAGGAAGAAAAAGAATGCCACTTAACAATTTGGAACGCTGGTATTCAAATAGGACGTCGGAGCATCAGAAGCCCAGAGAATTGCAGCTATATCTGCATTGTCACATCCCCCCCTTTGCTCGGATAAAGGGAAAAGACACCCTGGCAAATCCCATTGTAGAGCTTGGAGGCTTCATAAAAGTTAAGGAGCGATGGATATAGTCTCGGGCCCCCTTCACGAGATGAGGATCTATCTGGTCTGGCTTCGGAAGCCCGAGACGTATACGCGGGGGGATATTGGGAGGCAATAATTCCCCGGGACGGGAGCACACACACACAGGCTCCTTTATATCGCCCCCTAATATCCAATTTACGGGCTCAGGCCCTTTGCCAGAGCAGCCCTCCAGAACTTAGAATGCACAAACTCCAGCGTGAGATGGAATTAGGGCCAAGTTCGCTTTTCTTCTGTTTGCCAAAAGTTTGAGGCTTACAGAAATATGAAACTGTCGTCCCCCCCTCCTCTCTCTCTCTTTATTCAGCCCTCCTCCCTTTCCTCTCTCCCCAAAATTATCCATTAAAGACGTGGACGTCAAAGAAACAAATAATTTGTGCTAGAGATTTGGGGGGGAAAAAACAACCAAAAAAAAACAAAAAACACCCGGCTTGATTGTGTGTGGTTTCGGTTAATTTATGGGCGAGCTTTTCCCGCATAGTGGGCATGAAATTTTGTAAACAAGCATTGTTGATTGGGAATTATAAACAGTCATTACATTTGTTTGGTTTTCTTTGAAATTTGTCTGGCTGAGGGTGTTGTGAAAATGCCAAAAAGTCAGCAACATTTGATTATTTCAAGGAAATTGAGAGAGGGGGTTGGGGAAGGGGGGAATGGGAGGTCTATCATGCTCAGATGAGTGGGGGATTTATTTAGGTTTTGGGTGGAAAAAAAAGTAAAAGTTAGAAAGTGTATACATGCTTAAGAAGCATGATATTCCCCCCTCTGCTGATCTCCTTATCCTCTCCTTAGCCTCCCTAAGCGGTGTGTGCTTCCCAAACACACGCGCGCACGCCGGCACACACAGCGGCTTTCCCTCTGTCATTGCTGGATGAATCTCCTGTGAACCTTGCCAGCCTCCATTGCCTGTGGATGTATTTACTCATAACAAGGGCTTAGACCAATAAGAATATATGGTGATTTATACTGTGACCAGCAGGGGATTGTGTTGCCCTGATGCTTTAAGCACTTTACACTTTGCTAAACTCCCTGACACCTCCGTGGATGAAATCCTCCCCCCATTTGTACAGGCCGAACCGTCTCCGCCTCCTCGCGGCTCTGCAACCGAGTGACAACAAAACCAACTAGTGATCAAACCCTGTCACAACGAGGATGCAAGAAAATGTTTGGCAAAGAGCTCGCACGGCCCATGAATTGGGAGAAATGTCACTTCTGTCGCGTTGCGTCCCCACGCGAGAAGCGACAAAACTTCAGCATAAGTGGAAAATGATGCTGCAACAAGCACAGTTGGTTGCAGCAAGTTGTTAGAGGTTATACTGCACATTTGATGAAAGAGGCCGACTTGTACGGTGCGCTTTGCTTTCTGTGTGATCCCACTCTCTGTTGTAAGGGGAGTTTCAGAGGTTTATAAAATAATTCACAGTTATCTGCTTAAAGACTTGTTTCGTAGATGCAGACATTCAGCTGCGGCCAGCCTGTTTCCTAAATTGTCATTTGTGTTCACGTGCACTGCCAAAAAAAACAATATTTTACCAAGTATTTTTTTGTTTTTGTCTAGTTTCTGGAGAAAATATCTTAGTACACTTGAAATACGAGAAATCTCATTGATACTAATTAAAAAGTACTAGTTCCACTGGCAGATTATTTCACTGATGACATGGAAAATGTATTGTTTTGAGTGAAAAAATCTGCCTGTGGAACTAGTACTTTTTAATTAGTATTAACTTAAAACAAGCTCCTATAACTTCCTGTTTCCCATTTCAGGAAAACGTTTCAGGTTTTCCTGAAAAGTTACTTGTAACTTTACAATTAAAATTAGTGACATTTTAATTGTACTAATAGATTTGGACAAGAAACTAGACCGAAACATTTGTATTTATAAAGATGTCTAGCAGTTAGTTAGGATTCGCTGTGTGAGGAAAGCAAGTGACCCATGTGCTGACATACATTTGGAGTATGATTGCCACTTGAGATATTCTTCATGTTTGAATAGTTAATATATTTTGGGAACAAAGGCATAGAAATGAACAGGTTTCAATGACAAGGAAAGCTACTTTTTCTGTGACGTAATATTTAAAGATCAACATGATCTACGAAGGACGTTCCAGTGCTCTACGACAGACCCCAACTGGTCAGAAATGATCAGAAATATTCGCCGAAATCAGAAAGTCGAGCATACTGTCAATTTCGGTTTCAGGCGTCCAGCATGCTGAGGGAAGGGTGTCTTTACTGGTGCAGACAGCAGTTCTTTTCACATCATACGCACACCACCACAAACACAGCACCATCACTTTGTTGTTTCACATCACACAAGTCGATCTGTCGACAACCAGTATGCAACCGGGATTGCGGAACCAAGAGGGAGTGACTGACAACGTGCTGCTTTCGGGTGAGCAGTACATGAACAATATCTTCTTACCAGTTACAAGTTCGCTACTATGTCCCAAGGTACGCTTTATGTCCTGTGCATATGTTGGGTTCCCCCAGAAGCAGCTGGGGAGCGACGCTGGAGAAAAATTAAAGAGGGAAGTTTGAGGTTTTCCTCTCTTCCTGTTCCCAGATAAGAAGACGACAGTGCACTTCCAAATTTTAATACCCATGCAAAGTAATTCCTTGACGTGTCCCAAGGATCATAATACCAACAGCTTATTATCCCAATCCCATGACCTATTAACTGGAATCAAGTTAGACATGTTTTCACTTGGAGAGAAAGAGAGAGAGAGATCACAGCTGTGGAGGAAAATCCAAACAGCCATTAGTCAGGTAGGTACACTCCCTCTACAAGTCAGTGATAGACTTTTTATTTATCACTAAATCCAAATGATGCATGCAATGGGTAACGACATGATGACTTTTTGGACTCCAGTGGGAAAAACATGTCCTTGGGTCGGCTTGAAAGGAGCGAGCGGCAGAGTTTGATATGGGTTTCAAATATTTGTCTCTGAAAACCACTTTTTATCCCGCCCACCCCCAAAGAGCTCAACCACAATCTGTATTCTGACTCAATCGGATCCGTCTCTCCGGATTTCTGTGGCCAACATTTGTGAAAACCACAGTTGCGTAACGCGAAGGAATTCACAGTGACGTTGTGATGTCGTGATTGCTTGTGAGAAAAGCTCAGGTTATGTATATGGTGTAACTTCTGGCGAACCATGATCCTTTTTTTTCCTAACCCCAATCTGCCATTTCATTTCCAAACTTACTGAGATACTTTGGTTTGAATGTGTAAGCAAAAAGAAAAAAAAATTAGAAGTGGAAACAGTGAGGAGAAAAAAAAAAGAATATTTCAAAATGAAAGATTGGGAACTTACCTCTCTACCTTTACCCTAAAACTAATACAGACGTATTTGAGATGTAATAAATATCCATTCAACAATGTGAAATATATAACAAAGGGTCGCTCTATTGCTTAAAGCCCTCTTTTGTCACCTGTTGCTTAAATGAAACATGACATGAACTAATATCTTTGCAATTCTTACATTTAGTCATGAGCTCTGCAGTAAGTGGATATTTTATTGTAAGATTCATCCTTTCACACACTTGATCCTCCTCTTTCATGCACTCTATTTAAACCACCCATCTCTCCCAGAAATATCTTTTAATCAAGGCCTTTTATTATTAATAATTCTGTTTTTGTCATGATGCATCAGCATCTCTTTGAGACTCTTAAGCTGTCCTCGGTGATGGTGTCTAGTTCTGGTGTCTGTGGTCATATTCCTGACCGCTGTTACTTTATGAAAGCTAATTCCAAAGTATTTAACTTGATGTTAAAAACTTATTGCAGTCAATGTTTGTTGAATACTAATGAAACCAAATGAAAATGAAATGTAATTGAACATGTCATTACTGTCGTCTCAAAAATTGACGGGTCAGTATTGATCATCATGGGATTTTTTTTTTTGTTTGTTTTTGAACCTGTCAGTCAAAATGACGGACAACAAAAAAATTCCCGACTCCACGGTGGGCCCGAAGTGCAAACCGGCTTCAACGATTCACTAAACACAACCGCAAATGACAAAACGCAACGAAAACATTCACTGAGCACAATTAGAAATCACAAGACACGACATTAACAAAACGGAAGAGGTATGTCCAACGTTGCTGATTGGACAACACCACCAAGTTTGGCTTTAGAACCAGAAGTCATAGCTCTAGTGCGGTCGATGAAAGATGCAAGCGTAGCTACTGAGCGGTGAGCTTAGGAACCTGAATCTACTTCTATACTAGAATGTTTTGAGTCGGGACATACTGCAAAGCTCGGGCTCATGCTTTTCGCAGCTTTGGTCAACGCATGGCGCCGAGACTGGCCTCTCTAAACAAAGAGAGAGCAAAAGTGGTGTTGGGATTTTTAAAGGTACTCGTCTTTATAAATGATGAGAAAGGGAGTTGTTGAAATAATTAGCAGAATAATTTGGCGTCTAATACCAAACCTGCTGGATTGTAAGTTCATAGAAATAACACCATCATCCTCATCTTTTTCAGGAAACTTGATCAGGTTTGTCATCCATTTGTGACCCTGATGGACACAAACTCTCCTGCTTCATCTTACTCCACCAGTTGAAACTCTCTAAGCGGCATGCCATCTCAGAAATTGAAGCTGATATTATCCAAACACCTTATACGAAGGGTCAAACAGAGTGTGCCAAAGTCATAAACCTTCTCCCCCCCCTCTTCTCTTTTCATCTCATTATTTGAGCATTTCTCCAGCTGATGGCAGCGGCGCAGTGCAGAGGAAATAGAGTGATCTATTGAAGCTGGCCAGTGGTCGATCTATAATGACTGTGTTGTTGGGCTTTCACTTTAGAATAATTTATATCTTTGCTAATCAATAACTAATCTTGGGCATAGTCAGAGCTGAAAATAAAGCGGAGAATGATGATGGCAGCAGGAGAGGCGCCGGCGGAGTGTGTGGGGAGCCGATGCCGGCCGGCCGCCCGGCCACGCAGCCACACACCCCGGCATCACATCAGTGGAAGCCAAACACTCCGCTCTGCTTCTGAAATAACGTCACAGCTTTGAAAGTTTGGACTTGAAGTGAACTTTTTGAAGGTAAATGCTTTTATTTTTGTGCAACATCGCAAAACAACATTTTTAGTACAAATTGTAATTATGTTATGTGTGCAAATGATGTGATATAGAGCAGGAATTCATACGTTTTTAAACGTTGCTTAAAGTTTAGCAGCGTACCTGTGTGTGTGTTTCTGCCAGTGATGGCGTGTGTGTGTGTGTGTGCGTGGGGGGGCGTGTGTGTGTGTGTGTGCGTGTGCTGGCCTGTGGTGAAGAGGGGGCTGAACCCTCTGCCCTCAGATTAGCCCTTGGTTGATAGGATTAGGCTCTAATGACTGGGACTTGGAAGACAAAGGGAGTTTCTGCAAAGAGGCTTAGATATGGAAGAATTAGCAGCAACCTTCCATTGCTCCCTCTTTCTCTCCTTCTTGCCGTTCTCCTGCCTCATTCACTTCTTCATTCGCGCTCCCTCTGTTTTCATGACCTTTCCTCTCATTGTTTCCAACACACCCTTTGTCTCTTGGTTGTTTTTAATGCTTTCTTCTGTTTCCCTTTGGTCACTGCATCCACTTTGCACCTGCGGATGTGTCAGAAATACAGTAGACCTTACCTTATGTGTACGTGACACTACTTTGCTGGGCTCAGTTTGGGTTTTCAAAGCTTGTCAACATGCACTACCTGCTCACTTTATGTGGTGCACCTGTTAAATTGCTTGGTCACAACATTAGCAAATCAACCGATGGCCCCGGAAGCAATTCGATGCGTTTAGGGTTCCAGTCATAGTGAAGATGACTTGTTGGGCGATGATGGAGACGGTAGTAGGAATTCACTCCGTGATCGGTAGGTTGCCGGTTCACGCCTCGGCTCCATCCTTCTCCGTCGTCGTGACCCTGGTCAAGACACTTCACCTGCCGCACCGGCTGGTGGTGATCAGAGGGCAGTTCAGTGTGTGAATGACTGAATGTAGTGTGAAGCACTTTGGGATCCTCTGGACTTGATTAAGAGCTATAAAGGCCAATTATCATTTTGCTTTGTTTCAAGAGAAATGCCCCCAAAAAGTGAGCAGCAGTTGCTTAAACAAAGACACTTTGCTGACTTCAGAGGAGAACGGACTGACTAATTCAAGATGATCGGCTTTTTCTCACCCCGCCACCAGCAGTCTATCATAAGGTGACACACACACACACACACACACATCACCATTTATGCACACAATCATACCTAAGGGCAATTTAGAGAAGCCAATCTATCTAACAAGCCAGTTTGTGGACTATGGTAGGAAGCCAGAGTACCCTGAGAGAACATGACAATTCCATGAAGATAGGACCCAGCTTGGGATACAATCTCAGGATCCTTTGGTACAAGACAAAACCCCTACAAATGTGGTGGCCTGCTGCCTAAAATTGGGACCATAACAGATCAAGATGCGACATTCAAATAGTATGATCAGAACTTGGATTAAACTGCATATTTTCTTGGCACTCTTTGGGACCCTTAGTAACGACTGAGCAAACGTTTCTCACCATGTTCATCCCTTCATAGCCACAGTGTAACCAACATCTGATGGTTTCTAGAACATAACGATAAATGCTCTGTCGCCCAGTGGCTCCAAGTTGCCAGATCTCAACCCGGTAGAGCGCCTTTGGGAAAACATTTGCGTCAAGGATGTTCAGTCGACAAATCTGCCGTAACCGAATGAAAGCATCCTTTCAAAATAAACCAAAGTCTTTGAGGAATGTATTTTGACATCTCGTCGATTCTCTGCTGTCAAGAATTAAAGCAATTCTGAAGGCAGAAGGAGGATTTTGCCAATAAAGTGGCCATTAGTAAATGTTGGTTTTTCATCTTAACATTTAATTCCCAATGAAACCCAATGGGGAAAAAAACTGTCCTTTGATTCATGACAGTACTGAAAGATCAAACACATTTGGTCTTAACATTGGCTCTTCATTAATTCTCACCGACCCAAAGAGTCAATTCTGCATAAAATGTTTTCTGTTTTTATTAGGGAAACATTAGAAGAAGAACCTTGGAGCTTTACAAGTACTTTGATACTTAAATTTGGACTCTTGCTTTTGAAGTACCACATGTCTAAAGTGACACGTTAAAAGCATGCACTTCTGATGTTTCAAAAGACCTGGGATTTTACTTTCTTTTGTCTTATTAGCATCTGTGCTAAATGCTCTGATGCGCCAATGCTTCGCTCCAGTTCTAATTGCCACATCCTCAGTTGTTGCTTTAGAAGGAGTGGCAGCTGAAATGCAACAAAACAACAGTAAAAGAGAGGGATTTAGGAGATTTTCTGCCAGCTTACATAAGAAGAGAGAAGAGTGGCTCCTTTTGGTTGGAGTGGAGACACTGTTTGTGTATTTATGTGTTGCAAAGATACACCCATTGGCAGATGAAACCATTAGAGAGGCATTGCTCAATAACCCTTGGTATTTTAATTTGGAGCCGAGCGCGTATTGTGTTTGGAGAGTCTTGTGTAACTCGCAGCGCAAATCCACGTTAGCGATGCCTGTAAGAGGGGAAAAGCAATGAGAGGGGAATGATGATGAAGCCCAAAATAAAGGCGGGCGGGGCGGATGTCGGGGTTTGTTTGGGAGCTCATATGTGTTGGTGGGAGTCCGAAGCCTCAGTGTTGGTTTACTGACCCCCCCAGCTGGGCTCTAGTCAGACTGACTTTTAGAAACCTGACTGAGCAGTGCAGACATAAAAACCACAAAACCCAAAGAAAAACAGCAAACATTACGAACTGTTCATTTTTCCAATTAAAATTCCTTTTTCACTTGGAGAAGACATTTGGAAGTAGTTCATGAATGGATTTTTGTCCATTGATGTCCAATTTACATGTAATACAAGCAGAATCTTTGCCTTGTGTTTCACAGCCTCTAACAAGTCTTCGTCTCAGACAACTAATCTGCTGATGGAACTGGTGCTTTTTCATTAATATTAAGGAATTATTAAAACAAGCTCCTATATCTTGACAAAAAGCTCCTTATAAGTTAATTGTGTTTTATTTCAAGTGTACAAAGATATTTGCACTATAAACTAGACCAACAAAGGGCCAGGTTACTGTATGTTATTCCCTCCACAGGTATTCCTATTGATTATATAAAATTCCAAAAATATACTTTAAAGCCTGTGGCTGTAAAGTGACAAAATGGGAATAATTGGTATGGATATTTTTACATGGCAGTGTAAAAAAGATTTATACTTTTGGCACTTTGGTGTTTTTAATCTCTTGCTAAACAGAAAAACAAATTTGTTTTAAGCAGTAGTCAATATTATAATCCAGTTTGATCACCGTTTGGTGTGGTACAGTTTTATCCGGATGAAAGTGACCTACTATCCTTTCAAACTAACACGCGGATGGTTAATTTTGCTCTTTTAATTACTCCGCCGCGGCTTTCTCCTCACATCACTTTGCAGTAAAAGTGTCCCAAATATTCTTGGGAAAGGGACAAAAATGGAAAGCGAGTGCTTGGTCTGGTCGTTATGCGTTAACCTCCTTCCATTCCTGTGTTTGCGAAGCGGCTGCAACCAAACGTCCTCCAAGCTGAGTCGGTTGCGTTTGCAGTATGACGACGGTGACATCATGCAGTTTCTCTCGCTGCCCCTCGGTTGCATCGAGTCCAATTTGCACTAAGATGCTCACGTAAACCTATGCCAAAGTGCGCTCACACACAAACAACGGGGGTACGTATACGAACTCAAACACACACACACTCCTCTCCTGCGTCGTCCATCCGCAGCCTGCTGGCTTTTATCACAAGATGAAGACCATATGTTGCTTTAGAGCCATCACAGCGTGGTGAATTGGTAGAGCAACAAAAAGGTGTTTTAACGGAGCAGTAAATGCAGGTAGGGACCTTAAGTAAGACGGATCAGGTTGCTCTGATGTTGTCAGGCGGAGGCCGGCTCTCAGACTGCGTATTTCATTCCTGCTTGTGTGTGTGTGGGGGTGTGTTTGTGGGTGTGTGGGGGTGCGTGTGCGTGTGTGTGGGGGTGTGCGGGTGGGTGTGTGTGTGTGTGTGTGTGTGGGGTTGGGGGTGTGTGTGTGTGTGTGTGCTGATACACTTCACAGAAATGAAGATTTCAGTAAATCCATGTTAAAATTCAGCTGCGTTCATCAGAGAAGCGTCCATGTTAAGTTTGGGTGTCAAATAAGGCGACGTGTGACTTGCACACATGTGATTTGCCTGTCTGAAGCCAACTGAGTGAGATCCATAATGGCTTGGTCGCTGAAAGGTCAATCTCTAAAATGTTTTACGTATAGCTTTGTGACGTTGACTCCCCAGGGGGGATCAGATTAACCTGCGCTGCTCCTAAATCAGCAGTAGATTTACTTTTCCACTGGCTGGAAAAGGAACTACGGGTTAGAATAATGCAGAAGATGGTTCCAAAACTTTCTCTAAGTCAGTGAAACAAACATGCATCGATTCAACCTCGGTGATCTTGCTTTTTAAAAGGATATCTATCTGTAAATAATCCTCATTGGTTAAATGCATTGAGTTCTGCCTGTATAAATAATGCAGGTATATTGAAGTTACGGTCGTGGGGTTTAAACTGACAGAGGTTGATGCGACGATACGATTGCAAAATGTCATGAAATGTACAGCTAAATGTTTAAAACTAACCACAAATGAAACCATTTTTGAGTGTGATTTCATATTTAAATCTGACTAGACTTGCTGAAGAATTAAGAAAGAAACATTTGGAGAAATTGATGAGTAATGAAGCTGCTTTTTGGAAACGCAGAGATGCGAAGTCAATGTTTCTTCATCATGTCAGAGCAGTTCTTCCCAGACTGAGGAGTTCCACAGGGCTCCATTCTGGGTTCATTTTTAATGTTTTTGACAACCTTCTTTTAGGTGACATTATTAAATATTTTTCTGATATTTCCTACTATATCTATGCAGTAGTTCAGTTGTGTATGTATTCTAAGCCAGAACTAGACAGACAGTTGACCCTAGTACATTATTTAACTAGTTCTGCTTTTTTCCTGATTTCTAATACCAGCAATAGCACCAGATAATAGTTCCTGTTTAATTGTACTTGGAGGACAAGTTATTTTTGATTCTGTTTTAAACTTTGATGCTAATATTTTGATATTTTGATGCACATAATTTTTTAGTTCCTGTCTTTTTAAAAAATTTTTATCAAGACACATTTCTAACTTACGACGTATGGCTCCCACTGTAGATCTAGAAAAAAATACTACTCACACATCTACAGTAGATTACTGTAATGCCCGTTTTACTAGTCTGGACAAATCATACGTTTTATAAGTCGTTCCAAATGCATCTGCCAGACGTCTCACCAAATCCTGTTAATCAACTCATATTGCACAAGTTTTATGGAGTGACTCAGTAAACTGTGGGATTTGTTTTAAAGTACTTGTGTTCACCTTCAGTCCCAGACTTGCAATCTGTTGCTTCTTCCTCGTTCGAGGCTAACACCACGACGGAGGTAAGCCACTTCAGTCTGCGGAATATTTTGCTCATGAGTTTTCATTTTGGCACAACTCTCAGCATTTAAAAATATAGTTGCAAGCATTTTTTCATGATCAGGTTTTATGTCATTTTTTTAATGTTAATTATTCTTATTTGGTTCCACAGCCTGCTTTGTCAATGCTTTCAGATGCTCCTTATAAGTACATTTTACTTACTTAATATTTGAAGTTGCTCTTATCCCATAAATCAATGATGCTGATGCATTAAAGGGGCGGTATTATGTGTTTTCCAGTCACAAAGAATAATTTTGTAACACAATCAAGTAACTCTGATAAGTTCAATTAGTTGTGAAATCTATCAAATATGACAGAAAAGAAATTTGACTTCCAAAGTTAACCCCTTGAATTTGGGCCTCTGTCTCTTTAAGAAACTCCTGCTCTTTCTGAAACTCCGCCTTCAGGAAGTCGTCGCAACATGGCTCTCATTAACCCTTTAACAGCATTTTTACCAGCGTTTCACCGTGAAGTAGCTTGTGTAATGCACTCAGCTGGTGTGGTGTTTGCTAATTGCTGCAGACCAGGCGGCGCTTGGTCCACCCAGGAGTTTTGCACAGCTGAATGGTTGCCATGGGAGACTAAACAATTTCTCAAATATTCATGAAAGCATCAAGGAAACACTCCAGGTGTGTTTATGATGAGGGTATAACATTATAACCTGGTGTAAATCTAAAAAAAAAAAGTTGATTTAGCATAATACTCCCCCTTTAATAAACTCATTGGGTTTTTTTTTCCACATTTTGCTTCCACCAGTTTTCTATTTAATGATATTTACCTGTCAGATGTTCACTAGTGTTGCTGCTGAAGTAACAGGAACACAAACGCTCGATGCAGTGGAGGCTCTTGAGGGTTTGGTGGTGAAGAGGGAGTCCAGGCACAAAGTAATCACTGCTAACGTGTCAATCCACGCTGATCAACTCTGTCACCGCTTTGGATGGAAACTCTGACTTTTTTTTCTTTCCCCAAAACCCACTCGGGAAGTGAAAGGCGGCCAGCCGCGAGGTTCTCCGTTTCTCCCTTCTGTTGAAATGCAGCAACCTTCAGAGTGCACTTTCTGGCTAGTCGCGGAAAGTAATTAACATGGGAAATACTTCTGCAATGAGAAAGCGCAGATGTTTTGATTTCATAATTGGTTCCTCGTTTTGATGAAGACTCGGCTTTCAAGAATTAAAAAAGCTGTGAGAGTTGCCACAACCTGAGGTTAAATGATCAGTTCAAACCAAAAGCAGATTGAGATTTCTACTTATAGGCCTTCAAGTTGAACAACAAGAAAAGTTTTAACAAGTTAATAATAAATGTCAAAAGTAATCATAAGTCATTAAGTTACTTTTTTTTATTATTTAAGCAAACCACTGATTAGCTTAAAGCTATTATAAAACATAATAACTCGGATCAATTATCTTTATAAAAGTTAATTACTTGATAATTAGGCCACCATTAAAGCCTGTGTAAAATGAAAGTTTGGTTTTTTTTTTCAGTGCGGGTCACGTGAACCCATCCTATTTCTGGAAACAACTTTGCTCTCCTGAAGGCAAACAAAGCGATGCAAAGACCGCGCGATCTTAAAAAAAATAATCCATCTTTCGCGCAGATGACAAAATATTGACTACTGATCTCCAAATCGGCGCCGATACGATCCAAACTCTTCCGGTCCACACGATTCGCGCCATTTCTCCTGGCTCCGTCTCTGCTCCTCGAAACTCGGGACGCGCTGAACGAGAGTGGAGAAGAGGAATTGTCGGCGGCAGGTGTGGCGTAACGTGTCACAAGCAACTGCGGGGAAAGAAAAGAGAAGGCAGAACAAAAGGTATAAAGATAGAAGTGCCAAGTCGTCTGTTGTTGTCTCCTGACGGTTGTGACACTTGTGATAATTAGCAAAAGGCGATTTCGAACTGATTCGCGCCGCCTTGATTCTCTTGACAGCTTTTCGCATAAAACAACTTTGCGTATCATTGTTTTGAACAAAAAGAAAAGAAGAAGAAACAAAAAAACCCCAAAAAAACCTTGGTGTGGTTTGTCTTATTTACTTGCAGCCGAACCACCGGAGAGTCCCTGACATTTGTTGTTATGACAGAAATTTCTGTTTTGAAAAGCTTCCTTTACAAGGTTTCCCGAATGGCGTACAGTATCGGGGAGATGATGTGATCGCTGACCTCTTTGTGAACTTCAACAGGAGATAACTTTGTTTAGAAGAGAGGGCAGTAACCGCTGCAGTCAATCAGTGTGTTTGGTAATCTGATTCGCTTCTGCAGGGATGGATGAGTGCCCCCCTGATGAACTCCAGAGCACGTTTCTGACCTGGCAGGACTAAAAGTTGCTCCTGGTTTTATTGTTTTACCGGCATATTTCAAAGCACAGTCCATAAAAAAAAATCCCTAAATCTTCATTTTGTAATTGACTTTTTGCTTTTCTTCTTACCAACCAGCTTCATGACGGACCTGAATTTAACCTCTCAGATTATTTTATGCGGTGGCCGGGACCTGAAATGCTAGAAAAATCAAATAAAATAAGGCGACCGGATTTGAGTTGTGTTTGGATGCTCGCCTCTGTTTTTGTTACCAGACTCTCGGTCGGCGTTGAGATTAAAATCGGAGAAGGAGAAGTGACTCGTTCTCATAAACGCAACCGTACACCTGAAGGAAGAAAAAAAAAAAGCGCCATCTGTTCCCGTTTGTGGCCTTCTGGTCGTTCATTTCAACGGGAAAAAAAAAGGGTCATTTCTTCCTGCTTCTTCGAGTTCGACTGATTCTCCGTGTTCAGATGTGAAAAATACATTTTGTGTGTCTTTCGTGTGGAACCTTTTCAGAGAACGTCTCCTAACCTGGCACCTGCCGCCTACTTCCCTAAAAACGGAATTGTTCTATCTTGATGTCTGAGTCGCTTTGGATAAAATGGTTCTGCCAAATTCATAAATACAGACACAAGCATCCAATCTGGCAAACTGTGTGTTTTGATCTGCGCCTGAGTGTTTCATTTGACACTTAATCTCACTTTAAATTTTAAAAATTCATCACAGTTTAAAAATCAGTTGAAAAGCTGACCAGTACAATAAAAGCTGTGACATATTGGAAGGAATAGGTGTAGGAATCATTCCTGCAGACCCCACACATCCTGGACACAACATGTTTAGACTCAGGCCAGTGCTATGTAACGTTATTTGTAAAAAAAAAAAAAAAAAAGAGACTTCTTTGCACTAAATCAACCTTGCTTTCCTCTTTTGTAAAACCAGTGCTTTTATAGATGCCTACAAGGGAAAAAACAACATGGTTTCATTTTAAAGATCTGAATTTAAGAGTAATGCAGAACTGAAGTCAGATTCCTTGTTTGTGTGTACAAAGTTGGTGAATAAACTGGATTCTGATTTGATTTTTTTTTTTTCACAACGTGTGATGTTTCAATCTTTGATGTGTATAATTAGGGGATATAACAAGAGAAAATGTAGGGGCGAGTTCTGCAGGTGTGAATACTTTTGGGATGCTTTGCTGCGTCAGCATGGATGTGAAGCATCCGCCGGCAGCTCCAGAGCAGTCCGGCTCCTCGGCTCTGCCTTCCAGACGGCTCCGCGTCTCTTCTTTCTGGCCGGCTCTGGCTGTTTCTCTGGGGGGTCTGCTGCGTTATTACCACCAGGCTATGCTGGTGCTCCCAGGCCACTCTCCACTCCAGCCCAAACTCACACCCATCCTGGAGAAGATAAGTCTTCACACCTCGTCTGCAGCCTCTCCCTCCCGGTGCTCTGTGGGGTTTTTTTTTTCTCCCCTCCTGGTTTTTATAGCTCAGCTCCCGACACTCATTCTTCATCCCTCCGCTTTGCCGCACTCATTTTTTCTCACTTTTCTCTCTCTCTCTCTATCTCTCTCTCTCTTAAGTTGCTGATCAATTCACAGTCTCCCTGAGAGGTGTAAGAACCCCCACCCACCCTCCACCCATTGCCCAGGAAGCATCACCTTTCACCCCCTCCCTTGGTTTTGGATGGAGGAGACTTTTAATGTGATGATGATGATGATACCCCCTTCCTCCATTTTTTCCCTTTTTTTTTTAGAACTCCATCTGTCTCCTCTTGCTCCCCTGCAAAAGTGTCTGTGACACCATTAGCACACCTGAAATAATAGCGCCGGTGACAAATGCTGCTGGATGGGTTTGGATAGAGAGGAGGTGTGTGAGATCTCATCCCTTAATTCAGTCGCAGCCGCTTCTCCCGGAGTTAAAAAACAAAAAAAAAAGTGTAGCTGCTGACCCGGCCGTTACATCCGAGGCGCGTGGGCTCACTCGTTTGCAGGTTACTTGTCATTAATCCACATGTTCACATGCGACAGCGCCGCCTACGTAACAACTGCTCAGAGCCACAACACCGGGTTTTCTATTATTATTATTATTATTTCTTTCGGCTCACATAGAACTGAGCAAAACTTTCATTTATTGTTTTGCATGTGAAATGAATAGATTTCTCTCAATCCATCCGTCAGTGAAGTTTGTTTTTATGGCACATTTCAGCAGCAAGCGGGCTTCACATCGGAAAAACATCATCGACGTGATCATGAAACGAGGAATAAACATTACATTTTGTCAAATGCCGTCATTAAAACCATCAAGTTGTTCAATGTTCCGCTGACTAATCAAGAGCAACTCTTAACAGGTGAGTTTTTAGTCTTGATTGAAAAGGAACTCAGCGTTTCGGCTTTTCTGCAGTTCTCTGAACGTTTGTTCCAGATTTGAGGCGCACAGAAGCTGAATTCTGACATTCAGTTGTTGCAACCGTATTTTCATTCTGCATTTTTGTTTTTGTACATGTTTTGTATTCAGCCTTCGCTGTTGTCGCTTTGCTGCCGTTGCACAGAAATCTCCCCATTTTGACACAGTAAGAACATATTTCTATTCCATCTCAATCGATGAGGATGCCATTGATTTTCTTTCTGCATTTAATTCAAATGTGTATTCGAATATCATAGACTTGTTACTAAATTTCAAGTGTTAATTTCTGATAAGTTTGAGAAGGAATCCTTAAAGTGTAGCAAGTTTCTCAGCGTTTGAGTAATAAATTAGTGTAGAAATAGAAACGGGTTTTACTACAGGAAAGTCAGCCTGATATAAAGCACATGTCCACATATTGTGTAGTTTGGACGCTCACCGCCTGGCCGTGGCTCCACTTGCATGAATTACTGCATCAGTGCGACGTGACATGGACGGGATCAGCCTGTGAATCCGCTGAGGCGTTGACCCAACCCAGGTTCCTTTAGCGGCTCCCTTCAGATCGTTGGATCTGATCTTTCTCGTTTCTCTATTCAGTCTAGGTCAGGCGCGTCTGCTGACCAGGGTTGATGAAGTAGATGTTGTCCAAATGCATGAAAGTTGTCTTAAAACGTCCTAGCAGATGGTTGTGTTGCGTCGTGCTGACCTGCGCCTCGGTCTTCGCCCCCCGAATGGTGCTCGGCTTCACAATCCCCTCGAGGCTGACCAGACTTTTTCCTTCCACTACACTTTCTGCTGTTACACTTGTACACGGCACTCTGAGCTGCCAATCTTCTTTAGTTATCTTTTCTCTCTTGCTTTCCTCGTGGAGGTCGTCGGCAACGAATCATTTAGTCAAAATTAGAGTTTGGGCTTTCTAACAGGATGAACAGAAACGGTTTAATTTATCACGCTGTGTGCGATTTCTCTGTAGGATGTATAGGTTTACTTTTTAAACTAAAATGCAAGTGGATGATATTCTAATTAATGAAAAGCTGGAAACAAACAAGTAGGACCTTCCCTCTTCTTATGTGCATGTTCATGATGTTTCATATACATGTATTTATTATCTACACGTTTGTCTCGTGAATACTGCTCTTGTCCTTATCCTAATCCTTAATTAATGTTTTTTTGTTATGTCGTCTGGTTTGCTGCACTGCAAAAAACACAAAATCTTACCAAGTTTTTTTTTTTTTTTAACTAGTTTCTATTTCAAATATCTTAGTTGACTTGAAATAAGAGAAATTTAACTTACAAGTAACATCTCAGCAAGCTATAGGCTTGTTTTGCTAAGTCAATAATTTCTTAATATTGATGAAAAAGTATTAGCTCCACTGGCTGATTTTTCACTTAAAACAAGACATTTTCTCGTGTTACAAGTGAAATAATCGGCCAGCAGAAGTTGAGCTTTATCATCACTATTAATAAATTATTGACTCAGTAGAACAAGCTCCTTTTTCTTGCTGAAGCGTTACTTGCAAGTTAATTTCAACTTATTTCAAGTCCACTGAGACATTTGCACTAGAAACCAGAACAAACGTTCTGGTTCAGATGTAGTGTTTTCACAGCGTTCTTGTGACTCTGATTACGACCGAAAGTCAACTGACCTGTTTGAACCCACAAACCTGGTGAACAACGTTGATTTCGATCCACAGGTCAGACATAAAACCAACAGATTGCAGATTTTTGACAAAAAGCTGTTAACAAAAAAGCATTCATCATTTCATCCATGTAACATTCGGACCTTGAGAAATGTGTTGCGATATCTGGATAAACTGCTGTTGGTGAAATATTGTGAGTGTTTGATCTGAGATCCTCTCAAACAGTATGGTTGGCTTTATACATTTCATTTTTATCTGACTCTTTTCTCTTATGTCTTTTTAATTCACTGTTGTAGTGTTGCTGCTATAATGTATGTGTTTTTTTTTCAGTTCTCCTTCACTGTTACACCATCAGTCTGCCTGAAATTACAGATGAAAACCCTCCTGTTGTCTGAATGTGTCACATTTATAGCAAACGACCACCGTGAATGTGAATCGTTCTGTAATAAGCAGAGAAATCACACCAGATTAAATAAGCATTTTTATTAAAACTAGATATGAACTGCTTCACCTGGTGATCCAAAGGATTTTAGTTCTTTCCATCACTTGCATTTTAAGCACCTTTTGACAGTAACTGAGCAAACGCCGTTGAAATCTGCGTAATATCAACAGCTGTATTGCAGAGAATGAGACTGAAGAAGCAGATATTAAATACAAAACACACACACACACACACACACACACACAAAAAACCCCGTTGCGTGAGTGAGGAAAGTCTTTATTGCAGCAATCACAAACTTCTACAAAAATGATGACGATTAACAACGCGTTATAAACACGCACCGCCTTCACTCCTCGCTGATAAATGTGCAAATAACGACTCGCGAAAATGACATTTAGGTTAATATTGTAAAGCTCCCTCCCTCTCTCTCTCTCTCTCCTTCTGTGTTCGCTTTATTTAAATGTCTGACAATGCGTGCAATTTCTAAAATAGCCGGTAGAAGGCGCAAATGATTAAGCATTAATGTGTGGTGGAGGCAGGAGCGGCTCAGATGAACAGTTTAGGGCCAAAGTTGGAGGGAACAGAACCTCAGATTAAAGAGCAGCCCCGGATAATTAGAGGCGGTTGCTGAGTTCAGGGTTAGAGCGTCATTATGTGATGCGCTTCAATATATATATATATATATATATTTTTTTTTTTAGTGCAAAAACTTAAAGGCAGCAGCACAAACATATTTGTTTTTACTAACAAGTATTTCTGCCACTTTGCTTGGATAATTAAAAACTAATCAGGATTACTTCATTTCATATAACATCTTATTTTTGTACTTTAAAAAAAATCCTGAAAGTACTAAATTATAATAATAATAATAATTTCTTCTGATTAAAAACATTTTGATGCCGTATGTTCTGTAACATTTTGGCACCAACTTGGATAAAAACAAAAAAACCCCAGAATAAACCATTTGCTTGCACAAAGCAAGAGCGCATGTTCCTCTGAGTAACAACGGGGCTGTTAATAAGAACAAAAATAAATCAATAAAATAAATAAGTAAATAAAGCAAACACACACACACACACATCGCGCGCGTAAATGCGCCCTAATGATCCCCAAACGCGAAGCCTCGTGCAGGGCGAGAACATAGCGGCGGTAGTTGCACCTAATTAGATCAACTGTGAAAACTTTGCAGCAGGTCTGCATGTGTGCAGCAGCGGTGACACAAACCAGAGAGACTTGCAGTGGCCCTTTCTTCTTCTTTTCTTTTTTTTTTTTTTTTCATTTGCAGATCCCAACTTGTTTGAGGCGCAGAGCTGCGGGGCTGCGAGGAGTTTGACCTCGTTTTGACTTCTCCGGGGGGGGGGGGCTGCCATTTGTTCCTGAACTAACTCCGGCCAGTACCAAAAAAACTGCTTAGAAGTTTGGTGATTTCAAAAAAATTAAAACAGAATAGATGTTGTATCTTTTCCTGCTAAAAATCTGTTCTCAAACTGTACAGTGGAATTTGTTTTTTAAAGGTCATATCGATATGGAACACAGAGGTTTTATATGTGTTATATATATATATATATATATATATATATATATATATATATATATATATATATATATATGTTTCAATATAGGTTTTTTTGTTGTTGTTGTTTTTCTATTTAACCTTTCATTGTGTCCAAACGCAGGAAAACACGAAGGCGACGTCTGGGGCCGCCTAACTAAGAACGCTTCCCCATTTGTTTCTCCGGTCAAACGCGCTGCTGTCAATTTGCATCCAGCCACTTGAAAGTAATACGCAGTGATTTTATTGAAACGACTCAATGCATTACCGTCACCGCAAAGCGGATTAAGCCGAAGTGACGGTATTTGCCCTCCGCGCTCTTCTTTCAGGATCGCCCCCCCTCCCCCTTAAGTAAAAAAAAAAAAAAACCCAAAAAAACGCACTGACCCTCACCAGAGAGCAGCTCCAGGAGAGAGACTGCGGCGCTCCAGTTCGCTTTTTAAAAATTATTTTCATGGACGCTAATTGAAGGAGCTTAATTGCTTTATAATGCCGCGGTGGTTATTTTACAGTCAGCGGCCACTGATGTCAACTCCCTTCATGTTGATTCGCGGTGGCTTCTCGCTCAAGATGTCACCATCACCTGGGACAGAAGGCTCAGCGTCTATTTGTTTTCCTTTTTATATATATATATATATATATATATATGATTTCCCTACAAGGAACGCGATTTAAAAAGAAAGTGTCTAATTATTTACAATTGTGTTAAAAAAAAAAAAAAAAGATGGAGCGTTATACTCACCAGCCAAAACAGCTGAAATAAACAGAACAACAAGTCAGTCTACGCGTTGGTCCGCGTTTCCTCAGTGCGTATAAGTCCCCGGCGGATCCTCCGGCCGTCTGACCGCTCCACGGAGGAGCCGCGCGCCGGCCGGACTGAAGCAGCCTTTTCTTTTTCTTTCTTTCTTTCTTTTTTTTTTCTTCTTCTTCTTCAAAACCGGTCATTTCATGCCCGTAAAATCATCCCCTCGAATCCGACCGCTCGCGGGGGGACTTAGTGGCTCAGGAATCAGCGCCGAGCGCGTGAAGCCGCGTTATCCGTGTTGCGACACCGGCGGTGGCACCGGGGGGCAGATGATCGATGGCTGGACGCTCCTGGGCGAAGGGGGAAGGGAAAAGAAAAGAAAAAAAAAAAAAAAGAAAGAAAAGAAAACTGCAAACCGACCAACGACACTTTCTGAGCTCAATCAGGGGGACATTAGGGCTCTTCTACTCTCTCACTCTGTTCATTCACAAGTTGCAGTGGGAGGAAGAGATGCGTAAAACTCAGAAGCGAGATCAGATAAACGTTATTTATATACGTTATGTATATTTAACATTTTATAATTCTGGTCATTTCTGGAAACTCTACATCCATGTTCCCCCCCCCCCCCCCCCTAGTAAACACTAGTCACGTGCTTGAAAAATCTCCGTATTTATTTTTTAAAGCAAGTATTGAGGTAGAGTCTTAATTGGCGTAAAGGGAAAAATAATAGAATTTAGAAAGGTTGATGGAAATCAAATAAGTTACTGTCAAGAAATCTCATCTAACGAGACAGATTTTTTTTTTTTTAATAATTGTTGTAATCATTTAATACCACACGGCATCAATAATGCAATAAATAATGCCAATAATGCCAGTACAATGAGCGCACATTCATTGTACGTTTCGCATCGTCATTTAAAATCCATTCATGTTCACCAAAAACTTTTAGAATCTCTGCGAAGAAAGCGATTTGGCGCACAGCAGTCCGTTTTTCTTTTAAAGTGAATTAGGAATTAATTTCACTTTAAATGCACACGTTTTGCAACATGATCAGAGTTTAACTTTCTTTACTTTAAGACGTTTTGAAAACCTGCATGAAATCATATATATATATATATATGTGTGTGTGCGCGCGTTTGTGTGCGTTAGACTGAAAGAGAAACACGCAGAGACCCTTTCTGGCCAGATAATTTGCTTTTTAAATTGAGTTAAGCACCGTAAAAACCGGCGGAGGCGCAAAGTTGTGTGTTTTCTCTCCGCAAACGACTCTTTTTTTTTTTTTTCTTTTTCTTTTTTTCTTTTCCTAGTTTGCGCACCGCTCGCAAATGTGGCCTAAGAACTCTTATCAATCGACTTCGGATCGATCACGCTATAGAGAACCAATAGAGGGGGGGGGAGCCCCCAGCCCTGCGCCTCTCTGCCATTGGACAGAGCGGGCAGAGTGGAGCGACCCATTCGGCGCAGCTGCGGGGGAGCCGGACACCATCAGCTGCGATTCAGACCTAAAAAGGTGCGCTCACCAAGAGTTTGCACTACTTCAGCCTAAGATTAAGACCAAAACTGAAATTCCAATAGTTTTTTTTTTTTTAATGTAGCAACAACAATTGGAGGGCTAAACGCAAGCATCATTTACAAATAACCTAGTTATTCTTATGGAATGGAATAGTGAGCTCTCTCCTCAATTATTAAATGTGTTGCTCATTTTCATAATTTTGCTCTAAGGTTAATATTAATCCGAATAGTTTGAGTAAGAGAAGGGAAGGTCCGCAACCTGCAGACAAATGGACCACACTAATAAAACAAACTGTCAGTATTTTATCAATAAAACTGAAGTAATAATTTGCGTAGCTCAACAGCTATGTGAGACTTTGATAATAACTCCAAACAAGATTTACTCACTCGACTAATTTAACTTGGTTCCAATTAAGATCATTTTTGCTAATCTGGATTGTTCTCCAATGGTTAAAACAAAACATAAACATTAGCTCACGATTAAGCTATAAAATGTAATACTAATCTAGCAAAGTCACAAAATGGAGCTGAAATAGTGAACTTTTAACACACAGATGTTCCCAGTCACCCTCAGCTAGAATGAACCATTCAAAATCAATGGCTGCCGACGGTTCAGGACACCTAGCCTGCTAGCAACGTCAACTTTAGCGTTAGCCCTGTAGCTAAGCTAGCCAAAGCTGAGAAGGTATTGAAATAGAACAAATTTAAAGTTTATTCTAAAAAGTTGGAATAAAGAAATGTTCTAAGACCCCCACAGTCAAGATGAATCATCCATTAACGAAGGCCGCAGATTTAACTTGTTAGCAAGTTTCACCATAAACGTTAGCGCTGATGCTAAAAGCTGAACACAAACCGAGTTCTTGCTCAAAAACAGAAAACATCACAACCACACATCTTAAGGGAACGTGTCGTTTTTTTTTTTTTGTTCTTTTTACTGAGTTGATTTATCCACTCATAATTCACCCGGCAGAAATGTCATCCTGCCTGTTAGACACAAGATGAGTGAGAACAGTTGACTGAACCAACTGTTTTAGTCAAATTCCAGCAACAATGTTGACCCTTGATTCAATTTTCATTTCATTTCATCGCCTAATATTCAACAGCCTCCAAAAATTCCTTTTTATAGTGTAACGACAGACGGTTAAAATATTATTTTTGAAACTTCAGGAAAACAGACGAGCCCTTCACCTACACTCCTGGCTGTCGGGGCTCTTGATTACACACCTGACAATAACTCACACCGAGTTAAAAGCTGGATTAATTAGTCGTCCATAAACTATTCACAAGCTCCATAAGTGGATTATGAACCCGTTAGCAGCAAAACATCTGCATGTTTTAAAGACGAGCAGTGAGTGTTTGGGGATGAGACTCGAATCCGAAACCATAAGTGGGTTTTAAAATATATATATATAATATATTTTTTAATGTTCATCCCAGAGCGGCTGGCTCCGCTCCTCTCGCAGGGTCCTCCCACCCCTCCTCTCTGCCGCCACTTGCTGCAGCCCGGTGCGTTGTGTAAGACGCGACCTGTTATGGCCACCGCTACTTCCGGGTTTCAGCAGTCTGGTCCAGATCCTCCGCGCTCCTCCTCGAGCTCGAGACGCACACAAACGTCCCCATTGTGCGCACAAACGGCCGCGGCGGCTCACGCATGCACACGCGCCCTGCGCACACGCTCTCCGCCGGACGCGTTCGCGCAACCCGGCGCGCGCGCGCGCGCGCGCAGCATCGATCGTGGCTCCTTTAAGAGAGCCCAAGCCAGAATTATCACCCCACCTCCTCTTGATCTTCCTCTAGACGCTTTTGCATAAGAAAATCAAGCCGGGAGCCGAGAGTGATCAAAGAAAGCGAGAGGAGAGCTGCTTCGTTTTTGAACGGCGACTGTGAGCCATTAAGCGTTGAGGTGGTGCCGATCCCGTGGAGACGCGCGTCGGATCCATCATTCATCCGCTACTTTTGACAAGCCCCCCTCGCGTTGTGACTGACAAGTCGGAGTGGCAGAGAGAGAAGGGGAGAGAAGAAGAAGAAAAAGAAGCAGAAGAAGAAGAAAAGCCATGAGAGTGGACAGTTTTGTTTGAAGGGGGTTTGTTTTATTTTCACCCCGCTTTTCGGGGGGGGGAAAAAAAGGAGCCCCGGCGCCGCTGCAGAGAGGACAGCCGAGGACGTGTATCCGCCGCGCCCGGGCTGAACTTGCACCGAGAGCGAAGCGGGAGCTGGCTTCACCACTCCGTGGAAGAAGAAGAAGAAAAAGAAAAAGAAGAAGAAGCAGCAGCAGCAGCAAAGAAGAGTGAAAGACGAACTCGGGATTTTGTGCTGAGAGTTCTTCTCGTTTGTTTTGGATTTTCCTTCTGTCTTTTTTTTTTTTTTTTTTTTTACCCCCGCGTCCACCCTGGCCTCAGAGGGGATTTACCCGAACTGAAAGGACGACCAGGGAGTGAGGAGGGTTATGGCGCAACGGGTACGTAGGGGCAATCCTCCCCTGACAGAAAAGAGAAAAGAAAAGAAAAAAAAAACAAGAAAAGTTTTCTCTCAAGTCCACCACGATGCTCGCTCTGTAACGTGGCTTCATTGACGCTCGTACCAGCACACACGGACCCACGGTCGGCTGCAAAAAACAAACAAAAAAAAACAAAAGCAAAAAAAACTTTCTGCCCCGCGTGTCCTCCTGACCAAAAATACAAAATGTAATGTTTTGGCGTCTTTTGGCACGGCGCTACGCACGGCCGCGCTCCACGAACCGGCCCCACCGCGGGACGCTGGAAGCGCGATCATATCTCTCGTCGGGCTAAGTTTCTTAGATTGGTTATGACAGGCCAGTAACTGGAAGTGAACGACGGGAGGGGGGGGGGAGAGGCAAAACAAATCCATGCGTTTCCCCCCTTATTTTGAAGCGTCCAGTCAATATTTACTACTCGGACTTATTTGCAGGATGGAGGGGAAGAGGAAAACTTCAGCTCTCCTGTCCAAAATCGCGCTTAAAAAAAAAGAGACAAAAAGTTTTTTGTTTTTTTTTTAATCATCATCATCATTATTATTGTTATTATTATTTTTTAGTAAGGTTGGCTTGATTCGGACAAAAGTACTCCAGGGTGTAAAAGCGGTGGTGTTGTGGGAAGCGGACCCATTTAGCGGCTTAGTTTGGCACTGCGCTGCAGCTGCGCCACGCTGGGGTTTGCACCTCTTTGCCTTTAGGGTCGAGACGCTCAGCTATAAGTGATAATGCTTTTTACTCTCTCCCCGACACTTGTTTGTCACGTCTTGAGAGCACCATCAATAATTCAGACCCCTTTTTCTCTCTCTCTCTCCCCTCCCGCACACACACTCACACACACACACACACACACACCACTTCCAGTCTGCTAAAGAGGAATTTACCCTCGTAACTTTCATTTTAACTTTCTTTTTTATTATTATTAAAAAGTCTGCTTCTATATTTTCTCCCGAGCTTCTCCAATAAACTGATGACCCATTTGCTTTTTTAAAAGCAGCAAAGCAGGAGATGTCCAACTCAAAGCAGAATTATTTAGGTTGACTTCTTGTGGAAAAACAAAAAAAAAAAAAAAAAATCACAATCCGCTTTTACGTGCGTGCGCTACGCATGTTGTGCTTAGTGTGTAGGCGAAATTATGAGCCTTTAAAATTAGAGAGCGACGCAATTAACTAGTTTAAGAGATTTCGTGCACAGTAAAAAGGAAACAAAAGAAAACAAACAAAAAGAAAACAGGCTGATGTTTGTTGAAACCCAACAACTCGCCGCGTTGAGTCGACAAAATCCTCAATGAGCCGCGTTACTGGTGTCTTTATTATTGTTATTTAATTTATTTTAGAAATCAATATGCATTTTTTTCTTCTTCCCTTTTGGCTTCAAGAGTCGCCGTCATTGACCTGAGAGTAAAAAAAAAAAAAACCTCCATTGTAGCTTTTTGCCTTCAGGAAACAGAGTCCAGACCTGCAAACTTTTCTTCTGAGCGGGAATAAAATAAAAATCTTCATTACTACATGTCTTAATATGAGGGTCAATATTTTTAAGAGCTGGAAAGACAATATATATATATATATATATATATATATATATATATATTGTCTTTCCAGCTATATATATATATATATATATATATATATATATATATATATATTCTTAAAATAGTAGTTCTGAAATAAATAAAACATATATAAATAACCTAAAGAATTCCCCTTTCCTTGATGATCGTTGAAAACTATTTTTTCTTTTTTAATAATTAAAATGTCAAACGCAGCACATTAGATATTTTGTCTATTAAAGTTTCTGGTTTGACTCGGGTACATCCCCACGCTTAACCTCTCCCCCCAAGCCCCCCAAACACACACACCCCATCCACACACACACACACACACACACACACAAACACACACTTTAACTGCGTGCTTGTTGTGTGCAGTACGAAGACTTGCCCCACTACGGGATGGACGGGGTGGGCATCCCGACCACCATGTACGGAGACCCGCACGGCGCCCGCTCCATGCAGGCGGTGCACCTCAACCACGGACCCCAGCTGCACTCCCACCAGTACCCGCACACGGCGCACACCAACTCCATGCCTCCCAGCATGGGCTCCTCCGTCAACGACGCTCTCAAGAGAGATAAAGACGCCATTTACGGGTAAGGTGCGAACCGGCGTTCGTGTGCAGCCGGGCTGAGCTTGCGGGTGTAAAAAAAATGTAGTTGGGTGGGAGGGAGACATCTTTATGATTATTTTTATTATTATTGTTTTGTCTTTTTTTGGTGTAGAAAGCAAAGTAAAGATGAGCATGTTTGGTTCTGGATACACTCTGAAAAACGCGCACTTAGAGAGCAAGGCGTGTTCGCTGCTCGTTTCTGCAAAAATAAATAAGAGGAAAAAGTGTTCAAGTTTACCATTTGGATGCACTGTCGCTTTAAATTTCCGCCTAAAGTTTCTCCCTTCATTTTGAGCTAAACTCGACGTTTGCTGAACTTCTTGTTCTCGTTTGTTGTAGCCTATATATATATTCACTTAACGATTTACTCATTTTATTTCTGTTTCGGCGCAACTCTTAGAATAGGAGCAGTAATTACCCTTTTTTTTATTTGAACAATTACCGCTAATTCTAACTGAGCATTTATTTATATATATAATTTAGAAATATGGGGGTTTTTTATGCTAATTTATCTGACGTAATATTACAAGTTAATTACTGAATTATTCAAAAAAAAATCATTCCAATATTTGTACATAGAAGTTTTCTTAACAGCGTTGTAAAGCTACACTTTATTTATGTATTTATTTTTTATAAAAGAAGCCATAAACACACACACACTTATTGCAACAGTACACACTGAATCACACAGATCCAAACGGGAGACCTTGTCTTTGAAATTGTTAGACAGACTCTCAGACTTTTTTTATGCTATTAGAGGCAGAGCAGATTTAGTCAAAGGAGTCCCCTCGCTGTTTGCGGCTCTTCTTTGCGAATAAACAGGGGGGGGGAAGAGGCGCACCGGGCTGCGGCAGCGGCAGTCCCCACGGGCCAAGAGCTTTGGAAAGGGGAAAGAGGCTCTAGCCGCACGGCTGGCTACATCTTATAGCCCGGAGTAGTGTTGACCCCGGCGCTGTTCTCTCTGGTGACATTTGCTATTGTGTGTGTGTGTGTGTGTGTGTTTCCAGGCACCCCCTGTTCCCCTTGCTTGCACTGATTTTTGAGAAATGTGAATTAGCGACTTGCACCCCCAGAGAGCCCGGGGTGGCGGGAGGAGACGTCTGTTCGTCGGAATCTTTCAATGAAGACATAGCGGTGTTTGCAAAGCAGGTCAGGACAAAAAAAAAAGTTTGGCTTTTTTTCTTTCTTTCTTGTTTTCTTTTGCTGCATGTTGATACCGGTTGAGCTCCTATAGTTAAGAGCCTCTTGCTTTATAACTTTTGCGTGGAGAGAAGAAAATTCAGTTTTCAGCTGCGCGCAAACATTGTGCTATTCTTCCTTTCTTTTCCTTCTTCCAAAAGTGCCATGCATCATTAATCCTGCTCGAACCTGTTTCATGTTCATGCATTTTCTGAAAGCGTTCGTTTTGCTTGCAGATTCGGGCAGAAAAGCCTCTGTTTTCATCAAATCCAGAGTTGGATAATCTGGTAAGAAATCCAAATGATCACATGTCGCACATCTCAGATAGTATTTCTGGACGTCGTTGGCGCGTCTCCTGGCGGGCTGCTCCTATTCGCCACAGAGCCACGTGGTGCTGAAAACTTAAAATGGGATTGCACATCATGTCTCCCCCCAAAACCCCCCGATTTGTGCCGTTTGATATGATGATGGCCCCTGGTTGTATGTGCACATAAAGGGCCGCTGTTAGAACGCTGCCTTTGAACTCAGCAAAGTTATTCTGTTCAGCCTTTTCTTAACCACTTGATGTTTTAAATGTGACGTTATAGAGCAACATTCCTTCTTCTTCTTCTTCTTCTTCTTCTTCTTCTCCTCTCTCTTTTTTTAAAAATCATTAGATTAGATGAGCGGAGGCTAATAGATCTCTGACTCTGAGGCTTATTGCAGCTCCAGTCTGCGCTCTTGCACTTCCCACATTGCAATAACGTCCAAGTTTAATATCACTTCCACATAAAACTCCATTCGTATGAATATTTCGCTCATCTGCAGCCACTCGCATTGAGAAAAACGCGCGTGTTTAATATCAAGAGATGTGAAGTGCTCATTTTTTTTTATTGTTATTTTAATTTTTCAGATGATTCAAGCCATTCAAGTTTTACGATTTCATCTTCTGGAGCTGGAGAAGGTAATATTACCATCACCATTTTTTTTTTTCTGTCCAGCATGCCACTTCAGACCTATGGGCTGTATCTGCATAAATGTATTTTTGCAAGTCGGTTATAATTAGCGTCGAAATCAATCATGCGGCCATTTTTTTCTCTTTTTTTTTTTTTTTTTTTTTGCCTTGCGTAGTTTAATCACGGCGCAAGCTGTTACAACTGGAACGGATACTCTCGGTGCCCAAATATCTCTAATGAAGCTTAATGTTGGCAAGGCGACTGCACGCAAGGTGAAACATGTAGGCAAACTTTGCGGGATTTTTTATTTTTATTTTTTTCCAGAATTGATTCTTTGCGGAGGGCAGAAGGCCCTCAGGCTGCCATCTGTGGGTAGACCGAGCGATGAGTGTGATATGGTCTAATTTGTCTCTGTATCAGATAGACCGCTGAAATCCCGCTGTCAACTTTTACTTTGAGAAATTAATACTATCTTTTTTTTTTTTTTTTTTTTTTTTTGCGATCTGCACACAAGATCTTGCGCTCAGATTGAAAGGAAGCAAAAGTTTCCGATTTCCTGGTGCAGGAAAAAAAAAAAAATCAGGTCGGGATGCATCACCCCAGCAGTGGAGAATACAGCCTTTCTGAGGCGACATTAAACAGTTTACCTTAAATGTCAGTCAAGCGGGTCGTCCTCGGCTTAATGGCCACTACCCGGGGCACCGATGATGAATTTAGCACGGGTGTTGAGTGTGTTGTAGCCTCTGAGCCCTCTTGTCACTGTCAATTTTCGACGATATCTCTATTTTGAGTGGAGAGGAATTAAAGTCACGCAGCAGCAGCAGCAGCAGCAGCAGCAGCAGCAGCAGCAGCAGCAGCAGCAGCAGCCACTGACCCAACGAGCCTAAATCAGTGGCAAACTGGAATCCAGAACACCGTTTAAAATGACCAAACTTTACAGTCGGAGTATTAACGTACAACTTTTAATATCTTGCTAATTTAATATAAGCTTGTTGACAGTTTTTTTTTTTTTTACGCTCACAAAAATAGAGTCAAATCTTGCACTGGTTATTGTTAAAATAAGTCACTCTTGCCTTGTAGTTTTGAATTAAAGTGAATGATAAGCTATAGGTGTGTTAAGCTCATGAACCTGAAAGGATTATCACAAACTCAAATATGTTTCCCTAAAGTCACATCATTTCAAAACTGTGTAGTAGTTGTTTTTCTGCTTAGTTAATAGGATGACTCGGTGCCAGTAAGTATTGCAAATCAATGCTACTTTTCTCCACACTCACTTACTGTACATTATTTCCCCACTGAAGAAATGTTTGTAATTTTACTGTTAAAATAACAAAACCTTCTTCGTTTTTTTTTTTTTTTTAAAGTGCTCAGTCAATGGTTTTATCACATATTTTTTGGCTCCTGAAATCTTTGCTGGTGTTTTTTTTTTTTTTTAATGTTTTTAAATCATGGCACTGCTGTGTGATTTCCCCCTCCCCTCCCTGCAGGTACACGAGCTGTGTGATAATTTCTGTCACCGGTACATCAGCTGCTTGAAAGGCAAGATGCCCATCGACTTGGTCATAGACGACAGAGAGGGGGGCTCCAAATCAGACAACGAGGAAATCACAAGATCGGTGGCGTTGGACCAGGTAAGCTGCGTCTCTCCATCTGTAACGGTGTATATGTGTGTGTGCGTGTGTGTGTGTTCTCTCCCTGCTGGCTATTCAGCTATTCTGGGTCACTGCCTCACTCTTCTGTTATTTGCATATGATTAAAGCCCGTTTTACATTCCATCCATCGGAATGAAAGAAGAGAAATCTGAATAATGTTGCTATTATTGGTCCATTAAGACTTGAACCCGGAACCGACCTGAGGAGATTACCTCGCCAAAGAATCGCCGTAAACTTGACCTGCTTCATGTCGATTTTAATTTAGAGCCCCTCTTCATTTTTCTCTCTCTTTTTTGGAAAGCCCCCCCACCCCTGCCCCGTCAGCCCCCGCCGCCCCTCCACCCCTCACCAGAAATGAAGCAAAGCTCCTGGGTGACGTGGAGCTGAGAGGAGAGTGCAGCGTTGTGGGGCTGCAGACTGTGGTTTCTCCACTGTAGGGTTCACGGTTCATTACTCGTCTTGTCAGTGTTTTTCCTTAGACATGAGTGCACATTGCTTATCGGGACCCCCGTCCTCTCCTCTCCTCTGCTCTCCTCTGCTTTACTCTGCACAGATTCTACCCCAATAGGAAGGTTTATTTAGAAGAAAACAAAACAATAGAAGCAGTTGGCGGTACCAAAAGGTAGATTCGGGAGTGTTTTCTTTTGTGCAGATATCGGTGATAACCACAGCCTTCATTATGTGCTCCGCTGACTGTTGGGACTCTGGGGACAAGCATGCTTCACACGCATGACCCTAATGGTCCGTACGCTGCAGTTAAATAATGATAACAGTAACTGATGATTAGAATTATGCAAATCTGGATGTTTGCTATTAATAGCGCGGGTCCGTTTGAGCTAGATGAGGCTGCAGCAGGAGACGCACCGATCTGTCGGGCCGGTCGTTGGAGCCGGCCGATGTTCAAAAGTAACTCGTGAACGATGCAAGTTAGTGACTTGGTGCAATCTGCTGGGTTTCCTTAGATAGAAACTTTTTAAACTACTTTGGATAATTACTTGAGCTTACTGAGCTGTTGGATAACCTAGGATCAATTGGACTGTGTGTGTAGTTGAACTGAAATGATTAGTTTGTTTTGTAAAGGGCCTCGAGACAACATTTGTTGTGAATTGGTGCTATAGAAATAAACTGAATGATGTCTTTTTTTTTTTTTTTTGCCAAAAACGATTTTTTTTTTCTCAGTTTTTTTTTTTGCCTAAATCAGATTTTTTTTTGTTATAAAGAGGGTGATTTTTTTTTTCTTTTATTTCTTTTTCGCCATTATTTTAGGAAGGTCACAATATTAATTTATGAATGTATGATCCAACTGTACGTACTTTGATCCAGTTTTTATTTTATTTTTCTGTGGTTCAACAAATAATTCCACATTGATGGCTACATCAGGATAATGTTGTGAATCTTTAATTTTCTGTTGGAGCTACAACTTTTATCTTTGCATTTTTAGTTCTTAGACCGAAACATGTGAATCATAACTGGCTGGCCTGGCAAAGTAAACCAAAAATTGCTCCCAGCCACGACAAACCTGGTCGGTGCATCTTTAGCCTCTATAGACGAGAACAAGTTAAACTATCCCAGAGTTTTAAAGGGGCTTATGATAATAGAGGTTATAACCTATAGATGGCAGCGAGGGGGTTGGGGGTGAGAATCAAGTGTCCAAATTAAAGGGATTAGCTGGATAGTCCTACATAAAAAGTAATGAAGCGTTTAGACTAAATAATTTAAATCCACGGACTTCCATATGGTTGAGTGGTTGGTCTGAGTGGAGGAGAGGGGCAGCCACTGGCTTTTTATGTTCTGGACTGAATGGGAGGACTGGGGGGCCCGACAGGGAAGATTCCCCCTCCCCTCACGCCCCATTGCGCATGCACTGCTCCTCCGATCCCTGGCCCTTATGTCTGATTATGGAAATGAGAGACACACAGAAAGAGAGAGAGAGAGAGAGAGAGAGATCACAGTGGAAGATAATACTTCATTTAATTCAGGGACATAATTAAATAACACAGAACGCCACTTGTGCATTTAAGTGTCTCTTTGAGCAGCATTGTCACCTATTCTCTCAGGGATTCGGGGTTGGGAGGGAGGGAAAAAGGAAGAGAATTTCCTTTATATTATTATGATTTCAAATGGATAGGTCAGAGGATTGACTGAAGCTCTACGGCATGCAAGATGTGCAAATAGCGAGTTCAAAACCCTGGGGCTTTGAGGTATATGAAGGAAATGATGTTGTGCTCGGGGGCACTCGTGCAGATCTTTAATTGACTGTATGAAGACGTGGCCTATTTTAACATAATGATGGTCCCTGTGCAGCCAAATCAGGACGGATCCTCACCGGATTGTGTTTACTCTGACAGAGGAACACAAATGACCTGCGAGCATATCAAGATATAAGATAACTTTTTGACAGATGTGTAATGTTGACGGATGAGCTTATTTTGTGTGTGCGCAAACAGGCATATCCAAACAGGCAGCGGGTGCACGCCTGTTTATGCTGAATGCAGGCATTGTAACTCAAACAAAGCTGAATCTCATGACAAACTTTATATGTATATATATTTTAGGGCTGAAACAATTAATCGCGATTAATCAATTGTCGAAGTAATCATCAACAAATTAAGTAATCGATTAATCATTATTGGTGCATACAGACTCGAAGAAGGCCATTTGCTGAAAGAGCAGCACACTCAGAGCAGTCATTAAGCCAAAACTGTACAAATTATTTTTACATTTTGCATTTAAGATGAAATAATAGAGAAAAAAAAAAACATTGCAAAATGTGGTTTACCCAAAACTCAAGTGGCATTGTTTTAGCTTAATTTAATCATCAAAATAGTCATTTGACAAATCAATAACTAAAATAAATGGTAGTTGCAGCCATATTTATTGGAGCGGAAACAATTCATTGGATTAAACGTGATTAATTGATTATCAAAGACTGTACAAAAAGTTGTACATATTGCATTTAAGATGAAATAATAAAATAAAAAACTCTGTAAATGTGTTCTACCCAAAATTCAAGTGGCATAGTTTTACCTACGATTTATTTTATATATATATATATATATATATATATATAATGTTGAAAGTTCAGAGAGAAAAAATTACTTTTTTGTGCTACATCTCAACTGTGGTAGTTAGGCAGTGGCAACCTTAACAAATTTGCATTGTGCGAGCATTATCTCTTTCCATATGTATTTTTAATATATGCCCTCGGGCATAAAGTTGAAGTGGACTGGAAAGTGAATTTGCACAAAAGAACAATGTTAACAAGAAGGAGAAACTGGGCTCATTTATTCACAAACCAATTTATTCCAGCGAGGCGACTGTAGCAGAAGGGAGAAGAAAAAAAAAATGTCAGTGGGAGGAAAAAAAAAAATACTTTGAATTTATTAAACTCACCAATCTCACAATGCTGACTTTCTCAGTTGCACGATCCCTCGTCATAGGAGTGATTCCGGGTTCATTCTTTAGGTGTCTCTGCATTGTGTGTTTTCCCCCTTTTTTTTTTCGTAGCTTGTCAAAAGGGGAGATCGAGCGGCACTTTCAAAAAGAAAAGCAGAGCATAGCTGAGAGGTGAAGAAGTCAGAGGCTCTGCGCTGACTTGTGAATGCAGCTCAGCTAGTTTGGGCTCACCCTCCCAATGTTTGTGTGTGTCTTTCTCTGCGCGAGCGTGTGTGTGGGTGTGCGATTGTGTGCGTGCACGCGCTGCAGTGTGTGTGTGTGTGTGGGTGTTCAGACCAGCCTGATAAATGCAGCACCCCCCTCAGGTGCTATGTGACTGGAGTGATTGGTTAGCACCAGTTGGACTCTCTTAACTCCTTCCTTGCTGGTTTTGCAGAGACTTTTCTCGCAGGTACGAATTCTTTGGGAAGAAATTCTCCTGCAGAGCCGCTTATTGACTATATATATATAGCAGCTTATTGTTGTGTGAGTACGACTGCAGCAGTATGCCCAATTTGCCTGGCACACACACGTCCAGCTCGGTTTGAGGAGTCAGGGAAATGTTGCAGAATATCGTTTGCACCGTTGTCTTTAATTGCACAGAGAGCAAGGGGTGGAGTGGGGTGGGGAGAGTTACTGCAATTTACTAATGAACTCCGAGGCCCGTCGAGCCTGAGCACTGCTAATAGTGCTGAGGACTCACTCCAAGTCTCAAGAGCTCCTCTACTTGATTGAGCCATGTGGGCTGAAGTGGGGCTGGAAATAATTGAAACTTCTTCTTTTTCTTCAAGAAAAGAAAAGGAAAAATTCCTGCTTGACTTTATGTTGACATAGGAGTGAATACCCGGCGACTGATGTGCGAAAGTGGGTAGAGTAGTCAAAAATTGTACTCAGATCAGAGTGGCACTACGTCCACGTTGCCATGTCCAAGAAATGACCCAAAAAGTATTTGGTAAAACAGCTGCTCAGTGTTCTGGGTTGCTGATCAAAACATCAGTCATTTAATATTTGAAAATTACATCATCAAATGGACCAGAATTTGAAGTTCGCTTTAAAGAGCAACATTGAAAATAAGTCATATAACTAACATAATTTACAAAATAACAAAATCAGGCAAGAGAAACTATTTCTTTCAATATAAAACTTATGAACATTTTTTCCAAAAACTACAGGTGTGTGTCTGTGTTTTGTGAATTTTTGATTAAAACATGTTCGTTCAGTAAAGTTACTCGCAGTGGGAAGAGAATTCAGAAATTTTACGGAAATAAAAGTAAAACGCACAGTGTAGTAAAAATACTCCTAAAAGTAAGTTTCCCCCCCCCCAAAAAGGTTCTCCAGTAAATGTAACTGCCTAAATATAACTAGTCACTGCCCAACTCTGCTGACTTGAACTCCTTTGGACTTTTTCATTATTATTTTAAAAAAGTCTCCCTCGCGTAAAAAGAATGCAAATCTCGCATCACATCTATACGTTTTGGGATCTGTGGTTGTTTTTTTTCTCCCCCAAACAAGCCCAGCTTGTGTGTGAGAGAAGGGTTGTGGTCACGGTGTAAGAATTCACTCCTGATAGTGCTATCATGCTATCTTCTCCTAACAAATGGCGCTGTTTTGCTGTACAAGTGCGGGCTTCCAGGTCAGTGGGACCCAGCGGTGTTGGTTTAGGTAACTCTGGCTGTCAAACACTGCTGACCCCTCTTCCCCCCTCTCCTTTTCTCTCTCCTCCCCACTAAGCCTCTAACCTCCTAAGCCAATAGAAACTATAACTTCCACTACCTTCCTAATCTCTACGCCGCTACATCGCTAATCTAGCCCACTTCTTGTCAAGGTATGGAGTGTCGGCCGACTTCGCCGACTCTCCTACAGTGGCGCGCTGCTGTTCTTAACACCAACTTTTAAAACATTGTAGTGATTGTTGGTAATAGCTGCTTTTGTAGTTGAATAGAGAACGGGTTTGACCCCCCCTTCACCTTCCTCCTCCTCCTTCTTCTCCCCCTAAACTCCCCCTTTTCTCCTCTGGTTTGAGTTGTGAATGCAGGGCGGCTGTTGAGGATTCAACAAGTGATACAAAGAGATGACCACGTGACTTGTGTGTTTCATAGCCTCTTCATTATTGTGCAGCGAATAACAAGTAGGGGTGATTATGATTATGCAACTCGACCCTGGAGTGACATCAAAGATAAAAATGTAGGGAGCCTCCTAAACACCACCATACGTTTATTGTTTTATTTTTTTATTTGTTTTTTCTTTTTTGCTGTTGATTTATTGTTTGTTTTAAGATTTCGCAAGTATTGCTGGAAAGCAGTGCTTAGTCGAACCACAGGATCCCAACTGCAGATATAAAAGTTTCTGGCTTGTGACTCTTGACGCCTCTGATGAGCGGCCATGTCTGTCCCCGAGGCCCGCTGTGGTTTCTTAGGCTAAGTAAACAATAACCTGGCTTAACGCATGTGTACTTAGCTAATGGAAAGTTCCTCTCCCCCCTAACCCCCTGTGAGCCCCCCGACAATGGCCGCCGTCACAAACAGCTCGTCTCCAAGGAATAGGCTGAGAAAATCCCAGCGAGTTAACCTGCAGAAGAAACCCGCTGCGAAACGTGCCACGGAGAAATCACATCAACCCTCTTTCTATTTTTTTTTTTTTCACTTGTAGCTACATTAAAAAAAAAAAAAAAACCAGGAGGGGATGTGCTTTGTCTGGTGGTTAAGGGAGGGCACTGGAGTTAATGTTTTTGTTTGGATTTTGGCTCTCGCGGGATAAACACGGAGCGTACAGCGTGGAGAGTCGTAGTGGAGGACGGCCACGGAGAAACAAAATCAGTTTGTCAGTTTCTACGAGTGCCATCTGAGCAGACTTTGAAAGCTCCGGTAATTATCTCAAACATGTAATTATCTTTGCTTGCCTCTGCGAGGTTGACCCACCAGTTTTGAAGCGTACCTGACGGCTATTCAGCATAGCATACTTTACGCACTCAAGAGACAAAATCCAGTTTTCTTCTTCTCCCCCCCCCCCCCCCCCCCCCCCCTCCTTTCAGCAATTATAAGGTTATTTCTCCTTTCTTTGTCTATTGTTAGGAGTTAGGGAGTGCAGAACAAAAAGGGAGGGAGAGAGTTGGGGGTCCTTTTGGTCTGCCCCCGCACCCCCCCCGCACACACACACATTTTTTTTTCCTTTCTTTTTCACCGCGCATACCATTATCAGGTTCTCTTTTCATTTTGGAAGCGCTAATATTGCAGCGAAAGGGGGAGGGAGGGAGAAAGCAGAGGTAGTTGGGCAAGCACTTGCCTGGCCGGTTATCAGAGAGGCAGATCCTGCTTTATCTCTTCGCCGTTGAAGGCAAAAGCAAACAAGAGTTTACAATAGCTGGCCTTTCTGCCCCTTTCACTCACAGCTTTCCCACCAGCGCTCGCTTGAGTGGGAGAATGTGTCCGGAGTTATTGCAGGCCATCTCGCCACTGCCGCCGCATACACATGGTATTCTCGCGGATTTCAGCTCAAGAAAGCAGCGCTGTTGCAAAAGGTCAAAAATTGTGTTAAAGAAAACAGGCGCAGAGGGGAAGGATGCATGAGGAATTCTGAGAAGCCTGACTGTCATCTTCTTTATATATATATATATATATATATATATATATATATATATATACTTTCCTTGGCACAGTTCAGAAAGGGAAACAAACTTTGATAAAAATGTCGGAAAAGACGGAAATAAATGAATCGTGTAGGAGTCCTGCGATGTAATCACAAACTGTAAAAATTTGAATATCTTTATTTATTGTGTGAAGAAATTCTTCTTCTTAAAAAATCAACTGTGGCAAAATAATTCCCACATAAACTTTACTTTTTAAGTTGAATCTGTGACTTCCTGCTTCCCTGGGTTATAAATACTTAGTGACACAGATGGACTTTTCTTTTAGCGACTAGCCACTAAGCTAGGTGACGACATACCTTAATATTAAGAATAGCAGCAAAGAGAGTCACAAAGTCTCCAGTAGTACATATTAAATGCTATCTATCTGCCAAATGGGGGGTTTAAAGGAGGACGCCAGAAAAAATAGTTTTTTTTGTCCTACCATTTTAAACCAACTTTAACCAGAACTCTGTGCTTTTGTCAACTTAAAGTAAACCTGCTGATGAGTAAGCTAACATAATAAAAACACATGTGCTATGTGGGGATTTGAAGAGAAATTTGTGGAACAAATTTGTGCCTTTCACATCCTCTATGTGTGTTACTTTCCATGCACTTCTATTCGGAATAGTTCATTAGTATTGGGATAAAAGGTGTGGAATTTGCAGTGTTCTGCTGTGTCAGGACAGCAAGGTATGTTACTTTTGCCTCACTTTCTTTTCAGAGTTGAGATAACGTGACTATCTCGGGAGGAAATCTTTAAGCTCCATGAGTTCTCAGGCACCCATTGGCCAAATTAATCAGAAAACATGGCAAGGTGTCAGCTTGACTTTCAGTTTCAAGGTTTTACCATATTGAGGTGAGTGAATATTGATCAGTTTAGGAAGCAGTGTGTGGTGACGATCATGCAGCAGATTTTTTCAGCCTGCCCTACAGTTCTGTGGCTGCCTGGCTTATCTGGTGATCAAATTGTGTATCATATAATGTTAAATGCAAAAGAAGACGACGGCAGAGCGTTATTTGCTTAGTTGAACACATATACAGTACGTCATCAAATAGATCTGTGGAGTGAGACAGTGGGATAGTGTAGTGTTGGACTTTTTAGCAAAAAAGCTAGAGGTGGCCAGATCGATTATAATTATTGATATCGATAACATGTCGATATCAGTATCGGATCGATACTAGCGTGGTAAGGATGGTATTGTAGTTTCAGATTCCTTGTTGAAATATTCTTTTAGTTTTGTGTCGTAGTTTCTGAACTCTACCTCAAAAAAATATATTTTTTAGATTTGATCTGATATGGGGATCGCTTTGTACCTTGTTTAGCTTTGGAAGAACATTCGCACAAATTTGTTTAGTTTTTCTCTAGTTTTTAAATATCATTGGTATGTTCTTATAGTATTTTATACACTTTGATAAATATAGTCCAAATTCTGTTATGGGGGAAAAAGCAGAAAAACTGAAGGTCAGACGTTTGATGACATATTAGACGTAAATAATCAAAAGCTTCAGTATCGATAATGGTATCCGTATCGACAAGGCTGGGCCCGTATTCGCTTTGTATCAGATCAATAGCAAGATATACTCAGAGTAAAAGGTTGGATTTAGCAAAAATTTTCAGAGTGAGATCATAGTACTGAAATTTAAAAAAAAATTTTTTTACACATTTTTACCAGCAGTGCCAACAAATTTGTCTCCTGTAAATATCCATAACATCAGAAAAGATATTTTGGGCACAAAAAAAAGAGGGAAGAGCTGGGTGGCAAAGCAATATAACCCCAACCATTTTCTTTATTATTGCAAATGAATTGGCAAGGCAGCATTTCCTGCATGAGCGCTTGTATGATATGGGGGTCTGGCAAGGCGAGAAAGGGAAGCCCCCCTCTCGCATCTTAGACGAGGCACAATGAGAACGCATCGGATTGGAATGCCTCACCGATCATAGCGGAATCAGAATTTCCAGCAAGGAAAATCTTTTCACGGCGAATTAGGAGGGATGAAGGAGGGGATGAGGAGGGTGGGAGGGAAAAGGTATGTGTGGCTCAAAAAGAAAAAAAAAAGAAACAGGGCTCCCTTAGCTTGGCGCAGAAGATTTAAGAAGTTTAGCTAAATCTAGGCAGAATAGAATGTGGAAAATTGAATTTACTGAACAATTAGGCATTGAATTAATCTTTATCCTGCGCAGGAGACATGGAGCAGGTTGAGAAATTTTCAGAGGAGGGAGGCGTTTTCTGAGCGAGAGACCACGGCCGCTCATTAAGCGAACAGAATGAATCAAGTGTGAAGCCTTGGGCGCGGAGGGACGCTCCTCCTCCTCCTCCTCCTCCTCCTCCTCCTCCTCCTCCTCCTCCTCCTCCTCCTCCTCCTCCTCCTCTCTGTTTCTGTTTATTCATCTGTTCATCCTCTGAATTTACATACATTTAAGGTGTCCCTCTTCTTTTTGGTGCTTTTAAGCCGTTGTTTAAAAGCACCACAGGGTAAGTGTGTGTCTCTGTGTGTCTTTTTTTCTGGTCAAGGTGAGCGCGTTTGTTATTATGGCAGGTGTGCATGTGTTTGCGGAATAAAAAAAACCCCAAACTATTTGTATGTGTGTGTTTGTGCAAGCTAAGTGACCAAGCAAGAGAAGTGTGTTTGAGAACACACACATGCTGCGCAGCCCTGTGTGCACCGGTTGTGTTATCTCAGCCGTGTGTGTATTAATTGCGTGTTAGATCAGAGCTGGGCCCCGTTCCATCCAAAGGGCGGCCTGTGATTATAAATAAACTCCCCCCTCCTTCCCCTTCCCTCTCTCCCGTCCCCGCAGAGATGCCACCAGGGCCCCGTCTCGGCCCCGCCCCGTTTCCCATGGGGCCGCGGTGGCCACCTCCCAGCAGGCAAAGCGCTCTTTTGTTCAATTACAGCTAATGCGGTAATTTTCTCTTTTTTTTTTGCCGTTTCCCCCTGTTTTTTTTTTTTTTTTCTCGTTCTAATTATATTTTCAAATGGAATTTGTTAGAGAATTACAACAAAAAGGACATGGGGGAAAAAAAAAAGAAGGAGAAGGGAAATCACATCCTTTTTCACAAGCCGACGCTCTTGGGTTTTTTCACTTCTCACCGCTCGACATCCCCGGGGGTGGGTGCTGTACTAGTCTTCTTTACGGAGCTCTGAATAAACATGTTTGGCTTTTTTTTTTAAAAACTTTTTTCTCTCTCCATCTCTCCCTCTTTTATACTTGTATTTTTTTAAACAGAGCAGATTTGGACGGAGTTGGCAAAAGCTGCCGTTAACTGTTTGTGTTTTGAGCATGTGGTCTGGATTACCTCACTTCTGATGTGCTCTGGAGTCACTCGGTCATGCATGGGTGTTTCATTTTTTTCCCCCCTCTCTTGTTCTACGGTCAGCAAATAAGAACAGAAAAAAACAACCCAAAAAACAATCATCCTGGTTCTTATCCCTGTTAAAATCAGCATCCCTGTCCCTACCCCAGTCATGCCGTCGCGCAGGAACTTCAGTCTTTATTGAATAGCCTCAGAGTCTAATTTGGAAAACGATTATATCGTCCATGTAATCACTGGATTATAATTTCATAGCCTGGGAACATCAAAGCAGCTCTAATCCGCTCCAAATGTGTTGAATTTGCTGACTTGTATTTTCTCCGCTCAAGTCTACACTCTGTTTTAAACAAGTCCCATGTCATGAAATAATGTCTTCCTTTCTTTTAATAAAGCAAAGATCAACTCCAAACCCTTCACGCAACGGCAGCAGCGCCAATCGCAGCATCCCAATTGAAACCAGTTGTTCCCATTCCCACAGCCGTTCCTCTCCTCTCCCCTCTTCTCGTCCTCCTTGCGGGTTTCTATCACTCATTTCGTCACAAAACGACCTAAAAGCACACGTGCACCCGCCCCACTTTGATATCTGCCTCATTTGATTTCGCAAAGCAAAGCTAGGCGGGCGGGCGGAGGAGGCTCGATAAGCATTTGCGTCGCGTTCTGTTTGTTTGTGATATCGAGTCGTTTCTGAGGCGTTTGATTCAGTTTCCCTTCTCCTGTGACGTCTCCTTTCTCACCCCTGTCTTCAGCGCTAATGTTGCTTCGCAGAGCGCCGGGAGACATCTGGTTTGGTTTCACTCACATGTAGCAGCCTTTGTGTGTTCGGCAGGGCCCGTGCGGTTTCTTTGCTCTTTTTGTGTACGTTCATGTGCAGCGTGGTGCCAAAGCAGTCGTCTCTGTTGAGTTTTGTGGCGCTCTGTTCACGCCACAGCGGCAAACCTTTGATACGTTTCGGTGGGATTTCGTGTGATGGACGAGCTAAAGTAATCATGAAAGGGAAGCGGAAGAATTCCAACGTTTTGCCGAAGTCCGAAGTGTGCCGTGCCGTTCGGACTGGATGGAAAGCGTCTGTTCTAGAGATGCACCTGATCCGATATCAATATCTTTATCGGTCCCGATATTGAAAAAAATCCTGGATCGGGAATCGGTGACAATGTGGGCAACCTATTCAGTCTAACTCTATGTGCGACCTTATGCTTTATTCAATTTACATTTTCTTGCACATTTTGAACCATTTGAAATATTTGCTGCTGTTTTTTTTTTTGTTTGTTTTGTTTTTTACATGTTTGACCAAAGTAGTTCCCTATTGTTTTTGACAGATTCAGTTTATTATTTATTTTACTTTGGCTGTTGCACTCCTAATTGCACTGACTGAACAAATTAAAGTTGTTTATACATGTTTGATGAAACTTGTGAAGCAATCAAGTGTTCTGTACTGGTGCAGAGTTATCAAATTAATTTCTGTTTCTGTAATTTGTGCCAGTGTTTTTTTTTTAAAAAAAACAACATTTTAATTAAATTCAGCTCTGTTTTTCTGTATCGGCCGATGATAAACCTCAGATATCGGTATCCATATCGGAAATGAAAAAGGTGGATCGATGCATCCCTAATCTGTGGACATAAAATTTCAAGTTTTGGCACAGATTTTCTATTGGGTTCACATCAAGTCTTGAACTAGGCCATCATTACACATGTTTGGATTTAAATGACCAGCTCTGGCTTCATGTTTATGATTTTTGTTGCTGCTGGAAAGTGAAGCTCCACTCCAGCGTGTGAATACAAATCAGTAAAAGAAATGCGTTTCTCAGTGAGGATGGTGTGTTCAGGTTCAGTTTTGGCCTCATCTGACCAGAGGGTCTTCTTCCACATGTTTGCCGTTTCTCTGAAATGGGTTTTCTTCTTTTTGTCGCTCCGAAAAAAGTTTTTAGCGTTAAAAGAATGTGTGGCATATGTTACACAGAGTTGCCTTACATCTCTCACACTGACCCGTGAGGCTCGTGTTTTATGATAAAGTCAGAGACGGGATGGAAAATTTTTTAATTAGCCGTAACTGTTATTGTCACCAGAATCTTCGGTAATAGTGTCACATTGTAGCGTTTTCCTGATGTTGTGCAAGTCTGCCATGTATCCTTTTCCTTGACCTTCTTACAACAATTACAAAACCGAAAATGAAATAGTGTTGATTATGAAGGCAACAGGAATTTGTCATCTTGTGAGTATTTCCATAAGTTAACATCCACAACAAGCTTGTAAAATAGAGGATTCGTGTTATTTAAAATTCTGAAAAAAGAAATTTTAACTTGATTTCGTCAGCTTTTGTAATAAAACACTTTAGCTAGATGTATGGATTTACAAAATTGTTTAATGCGTGTTTTAGTTTGTAGTGGTGGGGATAAAAGTGGCTTTTTGAGTCAAAAAGTCTCAAGGGGGAGTGAATACTTTTGCGAGGCAGTAAATCTGCATGTATGAGGGCGATGAAGGCTTCGATGTGTCAATAACTGTGTGATTTATTGTATGTACACTATTTGTGGCGTGCGGTCATAATGTTTTCAGTCGTTTCTGGGCCGTTTGCTAACCACTGTCCAGCGTTCAGATGACCCTCATCTGGCCTTACATGGAACCGACTTGCTATATATAAACTCCAGCTCTTGTCCAGTCGGTAGCTACACGGCTGCATCGTAAAGTTGTTTTTTTTTTTTTGTTCTTGAAGTTGGCTAAGCTCAAACATTTTCATTTGTTTTCATTCAGACTCGGCCCGATCGGTATTGCATTTCATTTTGTTTAAGGAAAGATTACGGAAAAGCGTTTGCTTATTTAATTTAGCTTTTGCCATGCCCAAAATGAAACCTAGCTCCACTTCACTGCGAGTCGTCGTCCATTTTTAAAATATTTTGAACATATATTATTTTTATTTCATTTGTGGACCCAACAGAGAATTTGTACCGATGGGGGACTGCATGAGTTTTTTTACCTTCTGCTCTCTCCCTCTCTGCTCGGATGACATCACTCCCTGGCGCTTGCCGTAGCCTATCTTAAGTTGTAGCTGTTTCGTATTCTCATCTGCTAGTGGTTTGGGGCAAATGGATGCGGCCACGGATCGCATGCTTCAGAAATCTGGGAACTGAAGCAACATGTTTGCTCTCTGTTGATCTGGACCGGCCTTTTTGAGAAACGTCTAATAATCTGCATTTTGTGAAGAAAACCAAAAATGTCGAAGGGCCTCATGAACTGCAGGGTGAGCTTGTAGACTGAATCCTGAGTTCATTTTTGAGTTTGAATTTGTGTCTGTTTTTATGCCATTGTTCTGGAAATGCTCCAATCAATGAAGTAGAGTCCGGAATCAAACTATATTTTAAACTTTTCAAAAGTTGTTGTTTTTTGTTGTTATTTGACATAGTGATCAGAGATCCAATGACGATCAGAAAATAGAAATACAATTTAGTTTATTTTTCCAGCTTTCACAATAAAACACTTTAGCCAGACGTACTGTGTTTAGAAAATAGCTTTTTGTGGCTCTGGGTGAGTTTTATTTTGTAGTAGCGAGGGTTCCCTTTGCTTGGAATGCATTCAATTAAAGAACAAAATCTGACCTATAAATGCCTTCACCAACATCATACAGTAAAACGTGATAGGGATATGGATTTTGATGTAGAAACTAATTGTAAATACCAATTCTTTTTTTTCTGATGGATTCAAAGCAGTTTTTTCTGTCTTGTTTTTTAATATGTAATGGTATTTGTGGGGAAGGGGAAAATAACAAAATCAGTCAAAATTACGACTGGCAAAGGAAAACAGAAGTCAGAATTACCTTGATTGGTGCATCTTTAGATATCCACATTCAATTCACAAATTAAAATTGATTAAAAACAAAAACAACAAAAAAAATAGATGTATTAAAAATGGCCGTCTCTTTGGTTGCCTCTCTCCCGAACAGACATCCTGGAACAGAGACCACGACGACACGGCGTCCACGCGCTCCGGAGGCACGCCGGGACCGTCCAGCGGCGGACACACGTCTCACAGCGGGGACAACAGCAGCGAACAGGGTAAGAGTTCAGCCGCAGCAGACGCTTGAAAAATGAACGAGAAGAGAAAAGTTCCTTACCTCTTATTTCACATTCACTTCTTTGAACTGATAAGTACTCCTGTTGTGGATGAAGGAATATTACACCTGTTGTCTTCCTAACATTCTTTGAGCTTCAGTACATTCGCTCAGAAGTCGATGGAATCGGATTCTCCTCGTGTTGATGCCTAGAACCCTCGATTTGACGTTCTCTTCCTTTGTCCTTTGGTGCATTGTGAAGCTCGGTGTGTTTTAAAGAGAGGCAGACAGAAACGGCGCGCTGGTTGTGTTGGGATTGACGCTGCGAACCAACTGCACACAGAAATGCAGCTTTATGTATTATTGAGGTTGATGTCAGGGCGAGCAGTTTGCAGGGTTGCCTGTGCCAGGAGGCAGAGCCTGGGTAGGAGCAGAGAACACTGCCATGCCTTACGAAGTCAACACACACGTTCACACACCGTGTTTCCAACTGAAATACTGCTTCTTTTTTTTTTTTATTTCGCCAGTACTGGTCAGCGCTGAGGACTCAGATGTGTAGCTTACAAAGAAATGAAAAATAGATCATGTGGAAGAGAGGAACGGGCTGATGAAAGAGCCCTGAAATTACCAGGCCCCTGAGACAAAGAGACATTGTACAAGTGTGTGTCCACTCCTCTACCTTTGATGCGTAATAGTCTGGGAGCAGCCAGCCAAGAGCTGATTGGTCGCTCTAATGAGCATGCTCTGTGCCGAGTTTGGGCTCCTGTCTCTGCGACCTTTGCCCCTTATTGACCAAACTGACACTTCATTTTTCACATCTTTCCAATTATAGACTGGCTCCTTATACTACAATGACTCTGTCTCATCATCTCTCTGTCACCTCACATCTCTGTTTTTCTAACTCTGTCTGGGCTCTCGTAGGTTTTTGTTTTGCCGTTGGACTTCATTAGAGGGTAAAATGTGGAGGGGTGAGCATCTGTGTGTGTATGTTTGTTGCTGAAGCTGTGTGTTTTGAATTCTGCGATGAATTTAGGCGAGTATAAATATAAATTCTGGTCAACTTATTTAAAAAAAACATGACTGAGTTTGTTAAAATTGCTTTAATAACTTCAGGTTTTAGTTGACAGTTCGGGACGTAATAATATAACTACGTCTGAAAAAAAGTTATTTGACGTTTTGTTTTTAAAAATTGTTTTTTCTTTTCTCACAAATGCGGCAAAAATTTTACTAATCACAAACTATGTTTCAAAGGATCAGACTGCAACACTCCAGCATAGGTTGGACTTGTCCCCATATTTCCATGCTTGTTTTATTTTGTCTTGTCTAAAGGGGGGCCTAATGCCAAAAAATTTGTAAAATTTTGGTTTTCCCAAAACAGAAAATCCCTGTTCAACATGTCAACACGTCAGACTTTAAACTAGTCTTGAAGAAGTACAGTTCAGATTCACGACTAAATGATTAAATTTCCCTTTAGCTTAGCATGGTTAGCAAGCTGTTAGCATTGTTAGCGTCTAACCGTAAGAATGAGAATTCGTAAAACTGAAGAAAATTTAATCTCTGTTTGCCAATGTGCAATTTATGGTTTAAACCTCACTCAGGTGTTTTGGTGTGGCTGTACGTTCACCTCATAAGATGAGACGCTACAGTGTTTGTTAGCATTTGATGACATGACGCCTTAGCAAGATTATTGAAAGTCTAAACAGAGCTTGAACTGAAAAATGTTATCAAAACTCATTCATAAACAGAAAAGTAGTGCTTTACTTTACTTTTACTTTAGCACCTAGAGGAAGAAGCTAAGCAGGTGCTACTCGTTTAGCTGTCTGAGTAGCTAACAGTTAGCCTATGCTTACAGATCAACCACATTTAACTGTTTGCTTTCTACTGAGTACCCAACATATTGCCACATAAATAGGTAAAAAGTGTTGGTTGATTCGTCACGTTCAGCTTTTCATAGCCGCTTTTTGCTGGTTTTGACTGACCTGACCGTAAGTTGACTTTGCTGCAGCGCGACTAGCCTGCTGTCAGTCGTGGGTTGGAGGGACTCAAGTGAGCGCCCAGTGCTAACTGTAGCTGCAGTGCAACTGGTGGCTCTACGTTGTCACCAAAATCTCCAGTAACACAGAAATAGTTGCTAGATTTGCCGCTAGTCGCTTTTTTGAAAAAGAATTAGCTAAAGTGGTCTGAATAGTCGCTAAATATAGATTATTATGCATAGATTAAACAGCTTAAATCACACAGGTTAATGCCTGAAAAACCTAAAACAGCTAACCCTTACTTCACCAGCCAAAATGAATGCTAACACCCAGACTGGAAACACACGATCTCATTGCATCCCTGCCTTAGAAATGTTACCTTAGAACAGTTTTGTTGCTTTAAAATTCATAAAACGAGAATTAGGTTCATAATTGGGTTTTCCTTTTATGTTCCTCTGGGACGTTAAGGCAACAGGATCAGTTTGACATTGCCTGGAAATTCTTCTCTAAATGTCACTTTTAAGGACAAAGAGTGTTTATAGACTCAACTATAGGATTTTCTGCTCAGGTGTGACTAAACTGTGGTAGGAGAAGAAGACACAGACACGTCTAAAACTCCAGACTGTGAGAAGGATTTTCTTGAAAGCATGACAAATCGCTTAGCTTTAGTCAACTGATTTTAACTAGCTGAAGGAGAGCAACAATGCGAATCTGTTGCGTAACGTTTGCGCTTCGAGCTGGTTAAAACCTTTGTTGCGCCCGTACATGTTTAACCACGCAGCGTATTCTTTCTTAATCTCAATTTTTTTTTTTTCTTTTTTGAGGGTTCAGGTAGTCTCAAACAACTCTTCCATTTCGAAGCCTGCAGCCGCCGCGATACGTTTTACAGGAGCCCACATAAACAACGGGCCTCCCGTAGCATCGGAGCGCAGTGACAACGGTAGAGCGCCGCGGGACGCGTTGGACCGCGTTCAGGTTTATATGGGTTAGCAGCTATCACTGCCGCGTCATATTGGCTCGGGCAAATTCTGTGTCATTCACTTGGTAATCCCAGTAAGCTGGTTATTTATTTGTTTGGCACTTTGCTCACTCTCTCCCCGACAGTTGTCTCTCTTCCCCTCTCTCTCGCTCTTTCATCTTCATGTCTCACCCCCCCACCATTTGCTGTTTTCCCTTGTCTACCACCTACACTTCAGTCTCCCTTTCATTTGACTGTCAGTTTGTGTCTCTCTCCTCATGCATCCCTGTGCTTTCTCTCCTCTTTTCTCCTCCCCCTTTTTTTTCTTCTCTGCCTCCCACTCACTCTCAAACATCACCTTTTGTCTATCCCTCGTCTTTCCTTTCCCTTTACCCCTCTTTGTTCCCTGTGTGTTCGCTTTCATTTCCTACCGTCTTCTCTTCCGTTTTTCCCAACTTTGTCCATGTTTATCTTTACAACTTTATCGTTTCAGCCTCTGAACTTTTTTTTATCTTTTCTTTGCAACCTATTCTTCTCGGACCACACTTTTTCACAGTTCTCCATTACTTCTTAAGCCGTACTGTATTGCCAAGTGTAATGTACTAAGACACTTGCTTTTATGCACACACAAACTTTAATGACACCCCGTTCTTTGGACACAAGTGTTGGAATTGAGTCGTCTCACTGTTTTTGCAGCCATAGAAGCTCGAACTCTTCTGGGAAGGCTTTCCATGAGGAGTATGGAGTGCATTCTCACGAGAAATATTTGTTCATTCTACCTGGAGCTTATTTGTAAGGTCAGACACTAATGTTGGATGAGTTGGCCTGTCGCAAAGTCTCAATTATAACACATCCCAAAGTTGTTCTATTGGCTTATGGTCAGAGGAACACGGTCCACCTATACTAAACTTACTTAATGATGTTTGGTTTTGTTTGTTTTTTTTAATAAAAATTACATACTGCAGCTTCCATTGCCCCTTTTTTTATTTGAATAAACATGAACCTGAATTAAAATGATATAAACTGTATTAAAGACTTACTAAGGTTAAGTGGTGTTGAGAGAAAGATGGTTTAATCTCACTGGAGGTGTTTTAATCCTCCACATAAAAAGCGTAAGAAAATGTTTGCCAATTTTTTTTTACCAATCTCTCTTATTTCTGCCCCTTTCCTCACTTCTGTCCTCAGACCTTTCCTTCCCTCTCCTCCCCTGCTTATCATCTCCTGTCCTCCAGCAGAGCGAAGCAGCTCCGATGAAGGATGCTGGATAGACACGGCCCTTTAACAACTGAACTTGCCTTTCTTTTCTGGAGGGCTATTACTGAGAAAAACACATGCTTCTGCTCTGGCCTCCTTTCTTACTGGGTCATTGCCCAGTGGTATAAAAATCGCTGTTTTCACCCGGAAGTGTACTCTCTCTCTCCCTCTCTCTTTCGAAAATCAAAGAGCCGGAGAAACCGTGAGAACTATAGATCGACGTGAAACATATATGGTTTTTTTTTTCCCACGATAAGATGGTTAACGTCAACTCGTAAACCTCGCAGATGTTTTGCAGAGCTTCGTCAGTGTCAGAGAGGCGGCGGGAGAGAGACGAAGCCCGGCTCTTATTCTTACATGTGGTGACAATCCTCACATGCTGCATCCTCAGTTATGGTGTTTATGCTTTGACCACAATGCCCATGGTATTTTTTAGCTCCAAATTCCATTGGCAAGTCACAGGAGAAAAAAAATAGAGGGAGGATCACATTTGCTTCACACATGTCATTAAAATCAGTTCTGGGTGTCTTCCTTTCTCCCCAGAGGACTCACACTAAGAAAGACGCTTATTTTTCTTTTTTTTTAAATTTATTAATTTTTTTTATTTCTCCTCTCTTTCTTCGGGAGATTCTTTGCAAACGTCCAGCAAAGCGCTGACGAGGGAACTCCCTGTAGCTAATTAGTCCCGCTCTATTAGTCCAGCTGTGTGCTAACTAGTTCCTACCAACAGCCGCGCTTTGTTGTAGCGCCCCACAAGCTGCCTTGGATCGTACTCTTGTGTGAAAAGTAATGCTCGGAGGGTAAAGGGAAAAGCTAACAGATCACATGCGCCGGCGATGGCTGGGAGTCCCTCATGTCGTCTCTTTTTCTCGCAGAATGAAGTGGCTCCTCTTTGCCTGTGTGAATTCGTATTGCGTGCGAGGGAAACAGAATAACATTCAGGCGGCGACTTGGTCAGCTGCAGCCGTGCGGTCGGGTGTTTGCTCTTTCTCTCTCTCTCTATCTATCTGAAAGCTACAGGGTTCGGCCTCTTTGCTGGTCGGAATCGTCCCGGGAACGAGGCGACGACTGCTGATATTAGATATGTATCACCAATTACCCGGACTGTTTGTACAAAGTACAGCGCGCCGCGCCAAGACAAATGGCTCCCTGTTAGGCTTCATGTCGGTGTCTGCCTTCGTTCGCTGGTGTCCAAGTGTTGGTTTGAGACTTTCGGAGTTTATGATATCCACCTCGAGGCTTTTTCATTCGCCTGATTTGCGCTGGAAAAACAAGTAGTATGCAAAACTTTCTGAACCGCTCCAATTGTCTGTGCTCTTTTCCCCCCCCCCCAAGCAGCTAGACTTTGTTGTAAGGATTTCCAGTGGTCTTGATCAGTAGGATCTTCAGGCTTTTTAGAAGTCTGTCCATGTTTTTTTTCTTTAAACTTTGGCCGATTTGTATACATTAGAAAACAAAATTTTGTAGAAAAAAGGTTGCCTTCCGTCTGAGCAATGTAAAATAATCTGTGAAAACTAAAAAAAAATAAAACGTTGTGAAGAAGGTTCCCGGTATGATGGCGTCTGCGTTCATTGTTGGTGTCTTAATATTGGCCTGAGATTTGAGCTTGTGTTTTAACAAAACACACAAATGTCCAATCATTTCTTTACCCATTGCCTCCAAGGTCTCAGACTTTCTTTTAACCTGTTAAAGTGGTTTTGATCAGAAGGTCTTTCTCACATTATTGGCATAGAATTTCATAGAAGACATGAAGAAAGAGAATGTCTTTTCCTCTTTAACAAAGCCTGTAACATCTCAAAATGGTTGAAAGGATAAGGGTTTATCAAAAGGACAAAGCAAGTTGACATACTGTAAATGTAGGAGTAAACACACGTGAATAAAAGGTCAACGTTTAAATTTGTATTTTCAAGGCTACGTAACGACGAGGACTGAGGCGTAAAACCTTGTCCTCGATCCCGTTTAAAGTTGGTCTCTTTGCTAAGTTGTCCATTTTGTTTAGCTTCATTCCTGATTTATCCCTCGAGTTTAATCAATCAGTCAGTCAAGTTTATTTGTATGGCATATTTCAGCAACAAGGCAGTTTAAAGAACTTTACACCATGAAAACACAAAAATAAAAAGTAATGAAAACATTACACAGTCACCAATTTGAGAAACCAGGAACAAACATTACATTTTGTCGAGTGCCATGGTCAAAATCAACAAGCATCAAATGTATTGGTCAGTTTTACATTTATTATGGTTCAAAAGCAACTCTAAACAGTTGAGTTGCTTTTGAAAGGATTTCTGGAAGTTTGTTCTGGGTTTATGGTGCATAGAAGCTGAATGCTGCTTGTCTGGTTCTGGGGATGCAGAGCAAACCAGAGCTTTATGATTTGATTTAGCTCGAGTAGCATAAGTAGCAAGCAACACTTCCTGGTTCCTGGTTTATTGTCCTTCACTTCAGTTTGTACTACAAGTTAATTTTAATTTTTTTTATTTTTTTGCTTTTTTACTTCTGGGACCTGGCGAAGCAAATTTGCTTGAAAAATTAATCGTTTTTATTTTTGTAGGTTAGCTCTGTTTTACATTTGACTCTTCATATTTACCTCCAAAGAGTAGACCCCAACTTCAGAGTCCGACAAAATAACTTCTTCTACATTTGTAAAATTGTGATTGTAGAGAATTAGTAGTGAGAGTGAATTTTACTATTCAAACAGATTCCATATGACTGGATACTGAGAGTTGTTTTATGTGAAATAGGGTTACTCACTGCAAAATGTCTTGAAACAATATCAGAACTAAATTTAGCCAATTCTCGTCATTAATCATAGCATATAACCTTCAGCGGTTGTGAGTCTTCATCGACCGGGCAGAGATATTTCTGATGTTTTCATGCATCCATCCAGCCATGCATCCACCCTCCAACTTCGGTGCCCTCCAACAAGGTCAGAGCTCATAGCTGCTGTTTGCGATCGTCTTATTGGGTAGTTCCCAGAGTCAGGGTGGGCTTTTGCAGATACGGACACGGGAGCCAAGCAATCAGCGGTCGGCCTCTGCTCGTCCAATCGTTCGGCTTCCTGTGGTCCCCTCAAAGTCACCGATTAATTGGTCCGATTGTCCAGTAGACTGGAAGAGAGGGAGCTGTGATTGTTTGTGTGGTCTGTTACCCTCTATGACTTCCTCTACTCTTCCAGTACCTCATATATAGAATCTGGAGTGGTAGCCAAGTTTTGCAAAGGCGTCAAGCCTTACAGCAGCAATGTTACGCTAAACGGTTCCACTCCTCTGTTAGAAAAATATCATAGTGCATTAATTAGAGAAAAAGAAAATCAAGGATGGTCATTGCTCGGCTTGAGGTGCGCTTCGTCTAGACAATGTCTAGACGTGATCGAGCAAGATCTCTCGGTCCGGTAATTGTCTTACTGGTGTCCAGCTTTACCAGTAATCTGTTTAAACGTGAGGCTCTTGTGGGTGGATAAAAGGTGTGCGGTTCCCTTGGTTTAGATTTTTTTGTTCTTCAGTCGGTATCACAGGAGGTGTGGAGGTAGAGGTAGCTGGCAGACGCAAACACGGTTCTCCTTTTGATTTCCTCAGGGTGTGAGTACAGGGGAGGAGAGTGAAAGTAGAATAAAAAAAAAAGAGGCTGAAAGAAAGCGTGTAAAATGGAAGAGTAAGACGAGATGAAAGGGGAGAAATCTCGGCGTAAATGCTGCGGAAGCCTTTTGGAGGGTGGAGCAGTGTCTTTATGTGTGTGTGCAAATCGGTAGGGAGAGGGGAGCGGTGGAAAAGTTCTGGCTGATCACGCCGTTAAGTGCCGCCGAGTGTCATTTGGGAGTTCACCGAGCTGAATACGCCGGTAAAGAAGCGCAACATCTCTTGTGGAGAGACATTAAGGTAACTCTTGCAACATAAAACGCGTGATCCAAACTTTTTGTTCACACGCAGTTTATAAAAAACCAATATATGACAGCTATATAGTCTTATTGCTTCTAAAACATCCTTACAAAGCAGCCCCGGACTGTGTGTTGCTGGTAGCAATGTTTATTCCACCTTCCCCAGATTTACGGCTTCTCAAACATTATTACCTGCAGTTACCTGGGAAAAGTAAAGGCTTCTCGGCGCCCGGGCTTGACCTTTCTCGGTCAAGCTCACTGAGGGCTTTACAACTTCTCACTCTCGCTATCGCGTCCGCTGTCAAGTAATGACACATCTTACTGAAAAACGATGTACCCTGATAAGATTTTATGGCCAGTAAGCAAACTCGAGTGGCCTGAGTTTGCTCCTCTCAAAAGAAAAAAAACAAAAAAAAAAAAGAGGAAATTGCCTCAGGTTCCCACAGAGCGGAGTCCGTTTGCAATTAGGATTAAGGTTGTTGTCACACATCTGCTGGAGACGGGAGGGAACGGGGGCACAGCGACGAATAAAAGAACCTAAAATAAAAGCAAAGAGCATGATTTCCTCCACCTCGCCTCTCCTCTCTTATACATCATTTAACATGAAACGATCCTCTGCCTGTTCAATCACATCCACGAACTTGGTTTTATTGGCCTGAGTCAATATTTTATGTGTGAGAAGCTAATAATCATAAACCCATCGGATAAGATGTGCATACACATTTTACTGTGAGACTTTGGGAATTACGTGAGGGTTTATCAAACATTTAGAACGAGAATAACTATGGAGTGTATTAGGTTTTCCAATGACCGTCATAATGACAGGCTTTTAGAAGCATCAGAGTAAAACTAGACAGGGCAGTACTGTTAGGGTTTGTTGGAAGAAAGAAAAGGATCTGAAATGTTCTTTTCCATCTGGACCCCATGCCATTGGCGCTAAAAACCAAAGTTGGAGAAAAAAACCCCAATCAAATTCCTGAATTGTAATTCCAAGTCGAAAATTTGGAAGTTTTCAAATTTCAGAATGCATTTAAAATGCATTCTGAAAGCAGTTTTTGATGAGGGATGCAGTTTGATTTTGTGTTCAATTTATACCCTGAAACTTGAATGTATCGTTTCTCACTGAGGAAAAAACAAAAGTGGAACCCGGGAGTTGGTAAAGTTGAGGGTTTGTCACCGATTCTCACCTCAAAATTCAACATGACTACCACTTATAAAACTCAGGGAAACCAGCTGTTTATTTCTATTTCCACTAGCAATAAACCCAGTTGCCAGCCACAGTATTGTACAATTTCTGTTTAAGTGAACATTAGGCCAGAGTGCTTGGATGCATCACAGGGTTCCCACACAGTCTGGAAAAGTATGAATTTAAATTTTTATCGTTTCCAGATCCGTGTTACTAAGGAAAAATAAAACACATGGCATAGAAAAATGTTTGGATTTCCTGACTTTCATCCATCTGTCCATCCAATTTGAACACGAAGGTACAGCTGCTGGCGTGTTAGATTGCCAGTTGCTTTCCAACATGCAACTAGATCACTTGCTTTCACACCAGTCCTGTTTAGTCCGTTTTAATCATACGTCAGTCTGTGTGCCTAGAAAGTCCGCTTTGTTTGGAGAGGTGTGAATGCGCAATCAAACACTGATGGGGAACGAAAGAAGTGAACCGTGGTCCACCTACAATCCTCGGCCTTTGTTGGGTTGAAGTGAACTCTGGCACGGTTTGAATGCAAACCGCCAGGCGCACTGGAGATCGCTTCAAAAGCAGGAAGCGGAAATAGTGGAGGGCATTCTGGGTAAATACAACCAAAACAAATACGTGTGTATCTCGCGCAAGCAGGAGGAATGGCTTGTGGTCTTTTTACCAAAGGCAAAAAGAGAAATCCTACAACTGCTAAAGTCTGACGCTGCTTCATTTTGGTTTATATTTTACAAAGAAGGACGTTGCGCTCATGTCTTCTTCTTAGGTTTTTGTGTTGTTTCCTTAAGTGGTTCTTGGCGCAGCGTCACCACAGGCGGAGGAGGGAACAGGATTTTCAAAGGGTTTTTATTGTTTGACACAAAGCAGAGTGAAAGTGAACCACAGCAGCTGAAAATGTAACAAAGGTTGCAATTTTGGTCCCCAATTGAACCGAGTCGACCGGACTTTTATGTGTGAAAACAACCTTAAGCTCAGTGAACCACAAATGTAACTTCCATCTTCAGAGGTAAATGAAACGCAACACAAGCAGTCAGTCCACTTATCTTTTTGACTACATTGTACATATTAGCTCTGAATCATAGCTCATAGCTGAATCATAGCTCAAGGTTAAATTGCTTTATATTTACCCTGTACAAAGTTGATACCAACATCTCTGCCACTAAAAGTCAGCCCCAGTGCCAGAAGTGATACTTGGGGCAGAGCATGGATGTATGTGTTAGCTCCCCCTCCCCTCCTGCCTCTTTTCACTCTCCTCTGTGTCGTCCCTCTTGCCGTTTGCTCGTTTTTGACTTTCTGTGATAACGTCGGGTGGAATTGCCAGCACGTTTTGAAGCCGAGTTATTGTTCCCTCTCCTCCTTGTTACTTTAAGTTTCCCATGCATCCCTTCGGCTGGCGTATCCGTCCGTCCGCCGGCTACATGTGGGCATGTTTGCATGACCAAAGAAATGCAAAGTCTAGCCCCGACCATTACAATATGCCTTGTGTGCAGAATTTACATGAAATACATATTCATTCATGACAAGCATCTGCACGAAATATCATCCTTGGTACTCCACCCCCCACTTCTTGTGCCTTCACTTAGTCTCTGGGCTTCCCTCAAGAAAGCCTCTAAATATTAAAAAAAATATATGTATATGTATATATTGCTTTGCAACAATTTATTTTCTGTATTTAATGCACAAATGCACATGGATACATTCATACAGTCTGGTGCTTAAAAAGAAAAGAAGAAGAAAAAAATGGTTTCATTTCATTTGCTTGACTGAGGGAGTGCTAGTGGGAGGGAGATGTATCTTTAGCTCCTATGTTATAATTGTGGCACACTAATGATGTAGACACATTCTCACTGTCTGTTTACAGGAAGCACTCTTCTTTAATTTGTGACTGGTGCGAATGCCAAATGCCTATATCTAATTACTGGTGGTTGCTAAAAGATACTGTTTACACACACCCTCTGTAGCCTTCTCCATGTCTCTCGTGTGTCAGACGGGAGAGATTAGCAAAAGAATGCTTGAATGCGTTGGAAGATTTTCTCTCTCTTTTTTCTCTCTTTCCTTTGATTTTTCACTTAACGTTACATAACAAGACGTCCTGTTACGCTGACGATCCGTCCTGGAACTCAAAAGGCATTTTCGCGTGGTGGTGCGTCTTGAAGTTGATCCGAAAACGTATGACCTGACAGCCCCCCGGTTCAGGTTCGAGTCCTGTGCGCGCCACTGCAATTTGCTCAATTGTAGTGCAGCCGTGTCCCAAAGGAACACGCTGGTTTCGTCAAATTACTAGATATCGCTGCGTTTAGAAGTAAATTCGGCAGCTCGGATTTGCAAATGTAAGCACTTCGGAGCGTGGTGAGGCACTCGTCATGCAAATCAATGTGGCAGACAAGGACAAAACAAAAGAAAAAACTGTATTCCCCTTTCGCCGATGCAGTCGAGCATGTGGGTGCTTGGATGAAAAATGACAACAAAATAAAAAAGTGACAAACTTGGAATGGTCACCAGTTTGGGCTTCTTGTTATGCTCTGTTTTTAGCTCCCAATTTACTGGAGTCACATGTCAACTCCTGTGCTTGGTAGTGTACAGTACACACAGCCTGAATAATGCAAAGATAAGCTGTCGAAGAAAGACAATGCCCCGTTCCCCTAATAGGAGCAGTACGGGTTCTAAGGGAATCTGACAGTAAAATCACAGCAGCTCGTTGCTGATGTGTCACAACACATTATGAATGGTCCAGAAAATGACCTTAAACTCTCTCTCGCTCGCTCCTCCTGACTTTGCACTCCTGTCACTGCCGACTGCATCTTCCTCCTCCTCACTGGAAACCGAGCCGAGCTCAGGGCCCAAGAGGCCCCTGATCAGATTCATGTTAAGATGTCACTGATGTCTAAATACAGTATTATTATAGAAAACCTGAGTTGGATGACTCAGACAATGTCTTGTCCTGACTGTATATATATATATATATATATATTACTGTATATATCTGAGTTTAAACAAGTATTTGTTTTTACCTATTAAGGGGTATGATATGCATTTTTTTCTATTATATGGGTCAAAATAGAACAACAATGAATAACTAATATCAGATTGGAGAATTGGGGCAATCACCTCTGCCAATTGTTGAAAGTCACATATAAGACATAAACTGTTTATTGCATTTTTATATGTAAAAAGATTAGATGAAATGTATAAAAAATGTTAGTTATTAGCTCATCAATTGACCTTTTGCATTATTAACACAAGTCTAAAGAAAAACTATTCAGTTTAATTCAGTTCATTTTAATACTATACTGATACTTTATTTATCCCAAGGGGAAATTAAACATTGTTGCAACTCATTTAATGAAAGAGTTATTGTGGATGTGGGCAGGAAGGATCTCCTGTAGCAGCCTGTGTTGCAGTGAATTTGAAGAAGCCTCTGACTGAAGACACAAATTTTTCTTAGATAGTCTTGTGAATAAGAAGGTGAAAAGGACTGTTGATCATTTTCTTGATTTTATGTATTTTTAAAAAAAACAACATGTGGATTAAAGCTTTATATGCACTAGAAATATACAAGATAGAAAGAACAGATGAGATAAATAAATTGAGTGTTTAGCAGCTGCATGAAAGCAAAAAGAGAGACAATAAGGGAGTCTTACTTGTCACACCAAAAGTGTTTAGCAACAGGTTGAGGAGGGGTAATGTCATATTAATATATTCTCCATACAGGTAGAAAAAATTCTGGTGTTTATGTTTTTTTTGTCTAATAAAAAGAGCTTTAAACAGAACGAATCCATTGCTGGAACCAAACCATGCTTAGTGTGACCCAACAGCACACACAGCAACACACACACAGAGAGCATTGCCCACACACATCCACAGAGAGGCTATGTTTATTTAGCCTTTTGATAAAGAGATTAGTTTCATCATCCCACTCTTTCAAGCTAGCAAAGGGGGTCCATGTTCAGGAAATCCTGGCTTTCCTGATACAAACTCCTGTTAGGGAACAGCAGCTTAAGGAAATATTTATGATAAGACATTCATACTGTAACTCTTAAATGATAAATAGGCAGATTCTATTTTTAAGAGAGGGGACAAATAGTTAAAGTGGGGTACTGAGAGTTGGCAAAAGATAAACACAAAAAAGTTAGAGGGGGTTGTGAGGAGGAGGGTGGTGTTTCTTTATTATTAACTCAGTGGCAGAGGTTGGAGTCCAGCTTAAAGCTACAAACAGCGAAGTGCTAATTTTAGCCTCCAAAGAGGATAAGGATAAATAGCTTGCTGCCAGTTTGCCATATGGTCTCCTGCCGATTATATTGTGTCAGGAATATTTTCAGCCCCGCCGCCACCCTTACGCACACAAACATTCACTCATACACCTATGGCCACAAGGGTTGTTTTCGCGTTTTGGATGTCACGAATATTAGACGACGCATACGAGGTAAAGAAATTTGGTTTTATTTCGTACCCCGAATCTCTCGATAAGAACATCAAGATGCTGAAACCGGATGGTTTAGCCCTTTCTTTATCCATTACTGGAGCTTCCAGTTGCAGGCTAACATTTGGCCTCTTCTCTAATCTTACGCAAGTTGGTTTATATTCTCACTTGTAAATATGAACCTTGCAGAAGAATAGAAAATGAGTCTCTCTCTCTATCTCTCTCGGCACACATGCATATGTTCACATATAAATGCAACACACACACACACGCACACACACACAGCTACTCTCCATTATTCTCTCACTCTCTCCCTCAAATTGAAATAATTCAATTTATAGACACAGTTCCAGACCTCCCTGGCTAAGAGCATTATGCATGGAGCCCCCCCCCCCCCCCCCCCAACCCCTCCATCACACTCCTCCACCCCCCAACCGCTCTCCTTTTTCCGAACAAAAGACGGGGGAGAATTTACCAGCCAGCTCTCCAAACGCTACCAACACAAAGCCAATTTCATGCCAGGAAAACACCAGCAGAAGTGCCATATTTGGTCACAACCTTCATCCCGGCGGATTTTTATTCCTCATTGATATGGGTTGGATGCTACTTATGTTACTGTTTTATAACCCTTGCATGGCCCTGCCTTGCTGTTTACTGGGCATGGCCCAGTGTGACTTTCTCATGGGATGATATCTTTTGAGTGAAAATACCACATTATCAGAGCACAACGGTTGCAAGGAAAAGAAAAATGCAGAACAAGGTCTAATTTCTTTTATTCAAACAGCAAAACAACATTATGTGTCACTGCTTCTAAAATAACAGCATGTTGATTACTGGGATTATTGTAATGTTATGTAACTTTACACATTTACCAAATTTAGTGGTTGTTTCCAAGTCCTCTCTGTGGAAAATAGTATCTGTTTTACTGTTTGAGTCTTTGTAGAGCAAAAATTATAATAAGCTAATAAAAATTAGTCAATTTATCTGTTCTGCTTGCTAGCCTGCAGCCAACTTAAAAGACTTGCTTGCCAACTTAAGACCTGGATGGGTGGAGTTATGGGTATGTTTTTTAACCATAAATATTTCCAACAACTGGATTTGTGTAAGGGTGTCTTGGGTTGGCAATATTAGGGTTATAGTTGTTTACATGTGCTTCTGTTGGCATCTGCAGGCCATCACTTTCACTGTGCACTAGAGCGGTTTGTAAACAAGTATGACGTTTCAGGCATAAGAGTCTGTTCCTCTAAGCCAGAAAAGGGTGGATTCTCCCTCTGGGTTTCTGCCCAAAGTGGAGGAGTTAAAGCGTCCTGGTCATCTCGTTTGGGAGGAATTACAAGGTGGGGGGAGCAGATGGATAGATGGATTGGGTTCTTGTCCAAACTCATGTGGGCACTTCTCCAGTAATGGTGAAGAAAGAGCTTAGCTAAAAAGAGAAGGACTCAATTTAATGGTTTGTCTGCATTCTGACTATCACGTCTGGTCATAAGATATGGGTAATGACTCAAAGAATGAGACCCTGGACCCTGGAGTTAAGGGGATGGCATGCACTTCCTCCATAGGGTGGCTAGTCTTAAACTTACAGGATTAGATGGAGATCCCTTATTGCTTCTCCACATTGAAAGGAGTCTGGTGAAGGTGGTTCATTCATCTGATCAGGATACCTCCTCAACATCTTCCATGTGAGGTTTTCCTCGCATGCCTTGAAAACACTGAAGGGACTACAGTATGTGGCCCCTCTTACTTGGGAAATCCTTGGGAAACCCCATAGTGATCTGGTGTATACGACTAGGCAGAGAAATGTCTGTTCTCTTCCTGGAACCTGTCACTCTTAAAACCTGATCTTGAATAAACGTACAATCGGTGGTTGAATTTGTTTTTCTTGTGTGTAAAGGAAAAGTGAAACACCAACAGTGCACTGAAACAAGTTGGGTGGATGCAGCTCTGCATCACTTAATGCCCCCATACAGCTGGAGAAAACTCTGGTCACTTCCTCTGCCACCTCATTAAAAGAACATTAAAGTGTGTCCCGAAACTGGTTTTCAAAACCTTGCTGTACTCAAACAAGGCGCAAGGTTCTGCATTCGTAGTTTTTGCTCTCTGCGGCAACGCATGTGCCAGGTTGCTCATGGTAATTTGAGTGTGTGCCATTACGTTTGTAAGAAACATAAAGATGCAAAAGAGCCACGAGTGAAATGTCGTGCTGTGCGCTGAGGTAATGTGGAATGCAGTAAGTTGGAGGTAAAGAGTTGCTTAATGCAAGTCTTCTGGTTTAAAGCTTGACCCAGGGCTGACCCAGACCCAACATGCTGTCCCCAGAGGCCCCCTCCCATTGGTCCCTTTGACATGGATACCTGCAAGAGGGATTCGGCCGAGAGATAAAGACCTCGGTGAACCTTTTTAAGAGTTTAGGGAGGGAGAAGGCGGAAAGAGAGAGAGAGCCAGATAACAAATACCTGTAGATAAACACAACAGTAGGCTGGGCTGGAGGGCAAGCTTGGGCGTTTACTTTGTGTGTTTGCAGAGCGACACAAAGCTTGCCACTTGCGGTGCACACACTTGTGAACACGCATACATTGGGCTGTAACCCGATCGTCCCTTCTCGCTCCAGGCCAATGAAACCTAAAGAGATGAGCAGGTACTGGTGGCAGAGATCCCAACCGGTGATAACCTTTGGACTAAAGGCCTGAATGGTGTCGTTAAACACACATTCAAAGCACATATATACGTATATATACATATATAAATTTATATGTGTGTGTGCACCAGCTTCCAGGGGCAACTGTGGAGTGTTTGTTGCATTGAGAGTCTCTTTAGCAGAAGGGAGGTCATACTCTTCCAGGAAGTCACCCTCCAGAGAGGGCTGCCTCTTTCAGGAAGTGACTCGGTGGGAATGTGTGGCAGGAGCACCAGCATCCATGGGGGGCATATCACTTCTGTCCACACGGGCCCATGCTCCACAGGAAACGGGTCGCTGTAAACCCACTCACTTCCTCTTCCTCTGCTTCTGTCCTAAAAGCCTTATCAGGGCGGCGTATGGGTCGGCTGATAGGACTCCTAATCCTCCGCATCCATGCAACACCGCATCCTGTACCTATCAAGGCCATGACAAGCAGGCGTTTGGAGGGGGAGCAGCGATACAGTGTTCTTCTTTTGGGTTGTGGGTTGGCGCAGAGTTTATTATTCAACGAGAGAGGAGATTGAATATTTTTGGACAAACGCAAAAAGGTGCTTAATAACATATCTTATGACACTGAATGTCCTAAACCCCTGAAATGTAAATCCAACCACACGAGTGGGTTGGCGTCTCAGACCCAGGGATTTAAATTGTTTTTTTTCTAACCAGTTTTTCACTAACATCCAACTTGTTAGCACAGACCATATTAAAGTAAACACAAAAATCTTCTGTTATTCCATAACAGCCATCTGGATGCTAATGCACTATTATTAGCGCATGCCACAGCAGTGTTAGCGTGCCTGTACTATCTGAGTGCATGTCTCAGTTTGGCCGGCACTGATAAGCTAGCAGTGGGAAAAGCCGTGTGTGCTGAAATTGTTTGTCAAAGGTTGTATCAGACGTGACCTTACACTGTAGAAAGTTGCAAAAACGAGCAACGAAAGAGTTCTGAATCATTTTAAGTGAGATTCTGTTAAAAGGTAACGTTTTTCTGGCTGCAGATAGCATGAATCCAAATTAGATTCTCCTTGAAACCGAAACTAGCAGCTATGGTCTGACAGACGCCAAACCAGACTCCAGTCGCCACTGTTTTATGAATCTTTGGTTATTAACAGAGAAACCATGGTTGTTTACACTAACTTAAGGCAGGGAGTTTTTCCACAGTCAATGAGCTTCCTGTGCCAAACACATATAGTGAGAAGAGAATATCAAAGTAACCGCCTGATATAAAAGTAAGGGGGAGCAAAGGCTATAAAATTAGCGTTTTTAAACCACTTAAATATTTTTGCTTTTTGCACCACTAAAATTAGACGGTTCACATAAAAGTGTGATTACTGAGAGCAGAGACTGGTTGCTGGGAATGACATTTGCACAGAATTTTTAGTGGCTTATAATGGTAGTTTTATCTGGCTTGGTGCAGTTGAATGAGTTAGCGGTTTGAAAATTATTTAAGAAAACTTTGATTTGGGGACAAGAAATGTTGTATTTTATTCAACTCATGTTGACTTTAAACTGCCTGAACTTAGTTTGGAGAGCTTGAAGAACAGCCATGTATTTACTTGTAGTTTAAAGGGATGTTTCCTCTACAGATGTGTTTTTTTGAAAACATACATTGCTGTATTAGTAGAAATTAATTGCACTTTCACAGGGGACCATTTTGATGTCTCTTTAAGGTGTTTCCCCTCTACTTTTATCTATTGAATTTTGGTCCAAAGTAAAGTCAAACAGGATATTTTTCCTTTAGATTAGCTGAAGTTTCCTTCTCTTTGTCCCACGTCTACATTCAAGGACTTTGGAATGCCCTTCAGCACTTCAGCTGACTTTTGGAAAGAACTGTGGTGCCATTGTGCTGTTAAGTGCTTTTACCTTTTGTTATAGTCCTTGTCCTCCACTGCCATCCCCTCCCCCCTTCCCGTCCTTCTTCCATGGTCTATTTTTCCCTCTCTATCTGTTTGCCGTGTGTTAAGCTGGACCGCAGCTTGGTGTGCTGTAGGTGTCAAAAGCCCTCTGAGAGGCTGCAAAACAATCGACAGCGAGAGTTAAGAGTGAGACGGCTGCAAAAGAGGCACGTTCTTCCACAGTTTCCGTGTTTTAGCCTTTGTGTCGGAGGCGAAGAAGCTCTGCGCCGCTCTCACCGGCGCTGCTATTTGAACTATAACTCTGGCCTTCTGTCTCCAGTTTAGGGAAAAAAGGGAAAAGAAAACAGCAACACAAAGACAGGAGAGGAAAAAAAATCAATAGCTACACAAGAAAAAGTGCTGCACATGAAAGGCTGAATTCATTGCCCTGCACTTTCATTTTAGGGTTGCGGCGTGCGTCTCCTTCTACCTCGCTCTTTCTTTCCCAGCTGATCCGGGAGCGGGAACACTACACGAGGCGGTCAATGCGGATGTGTGTTTTGTGTTTGCGAACGCCGAGGCTTGCTGCAGTTTAATGTCGTGTCGGTGCCCTGCGCTCGAGGCAGTTTCCAGCGTGTCAGGCAGCCTGTGGTGATGAGCCTTTTCGGGAAAATGGCACAGAGGGAGCAGTCACATTTACACTGACATTTTTGCCATCACCTATGGCTATGTCAACAGGCCTGACCCTCCACCCCCTCCTGCTTCCATAGCCAGTGGATGGGCCCCAGCACAAACATACAGCAGCATAAGAACTTATTGGGAGAACTGCCCTAAATAGAGTAATGAACATCCCGTAAGATGTGGTTTATAAAGAGGCCAATGGGTCAGACTTTAGGCTGTCATTACATTACCAACACAAGTAGAATAGAATAGAATAAGTTTATTAGTCTAAACTAATAGACTAATAAACCCCCAGTTAAGATATTCACAGTATAGCGGCACCAACACGGAAACAGAACAATCAAAATAGATACATTAGAAACCAATTACAAAAATAAAACTAAAATACATTCTCTGTTTATACAATAAATAGAATATGTCCCAAATTATACCATAAGTCTTAACCTATTTGTTAAAGCTGTCCCCACGTCCTGACAGTGTAATATTAGACAGATAATGTGTGACAAGATCGAGCTCCCTCACTTCCTGCCAGTGCTATTATTGTCGCCTGAAGAAATGCAACGCTCCCGACCCAACAACAACCAATCAGAGCCAGGAGGAGGGTCCTAGCGCTGTCAATCAATTATGCTCAGTGTCCTAATGGCGGAGAGACAACTTACCATTACAGGAAAACTGTTAATCCAGCATCATCGGTGGCCATGATGATGGATGGTGACTAGCCTTAGCATTTGTGGCAGGCTGTGTTGTGCTGAAATAGCTGTAGCAAGGGGGAGGGTTTGGGCAAGAGAGTGATTGACAGCACTAAGACCCTCCTCCTGACTGATTGGTTGTTTCTGACTGCAGTGGGGAATGTGAGGAGGTGATTTTTTAAAAATCTTTTACAGATTATTTATTTTATACTGTCTCAATATAATGATCATTTCAACAAATACGTTAAAAAAAACATATTTGTTTTATTAAAGGTGCAGCTTTAAATTATATCTCTTTAGGAGAAGATCATAAATATGTACAACTTCCTCCATTTTAACTGGAACATAAGGTTGTGTAAAAAAAACTCTCACCCTTATTGCAGTAGCAAAATCTGATGCACATCTTATCACACTTACTAACGTAGAGTTGAGCCCCCATACACTTTTGCTTGTCACGGTTCCAGGTACTTTAAACTTTCGAATCATTACTCAGACTTGGCAAGTTAGGGAGAGTATTTATGTTCCTGTTGCCAAAACATCTGATTTGCCTGAATGGATTGTTCTGCTGTCTTTCCTATTTTGATGAGAGCAGCAGGGTCGTTTGTCATGTCTTAAGTATTTTACAATAAGGAAACTTTGTGACATGGTTATTTTGAGCAAATCCGTCATATTTATTAACAGCTTTCTTCAGTTTTGTTACATTGTTTATGCTGAACATGTGAAATTCTTGCTCTAAGAGTGGAGCTGGTGGACTTAATCAACCTTCCTGCAAGATGAATGTTATTTCTTTACATTTTTAAACACATGGATAAGTTGAGACAAGCCATCTTCCTGTGTCCGCATCCTAGCTTTTGTTCTCTAGTCTTTACCGTTTTGAAAGTGATCCTGCTTTTTCGTGTCACTTTGATATTTCATAGTCCTTTATTAGGGGTGTCACTGGGAGAACGGAGTGTGCTTAATATGTTCACAAACAACAACACACCCAATCGGCTCCCACAAATTTTTGATTTCTACGCCAACTTTGTTTTAATGCACATGGGTTTTTTTTTTATTATTATTCTTTTTTGTTGCGACTTGAAGACATTCCTCTTATCTGACTTCCTAATTTCCTCAATCAGATCACCACAGCAGAAATAATTGCCCCAAACTTGGCTCAGATTCTCACAATAACAAGACTCCAGTGTGCCGTAATGACAAATAATGCCTGAAGATGACTCACCAGTTGCATTCGGTATTGAATCTGTCAGCGCCCATCCACAAAACTGTCATCATTCAAGGAAGTGTTGCTTTGTTCTTGCAAAGCGCTCTTTATTTATTGTAATTACTTTAATGGAATTGTCTTTGATTACAGGAAGCAATTACTTCAGTTTGCTCATCGTTGTTTACCTGGCTAGCTCTTTTTTTTTTTTTTTTACAAGAGGAGCTTTCTTTCTCTTTCACTCTTTCTTTCTTCCTTTCTTTCTTTCATTCTTTCTTTTCTTAGTCTGCAAAGATCAGTCGTTTCTCTTTTTTTGTCTTCAGAGTCACATGATCCAAACAAAGTGGCTGAAGTTTGAGGCGAACATCTAAAACGAGCTAAGACCTTCTGGCAAAGGCAGGAAGGGAAGTCTAGACTAGCCATATTGTTTTCCTGACAGCGCATGTCATTATCCGGAGAGCACTCGTGGGGATTGCTTTCCATCTCTCCTCCAAGCCGGGAAGGAAAAAAAACAGAAAAAAAAGGGGGGGGGGAAGCAAAGCAGCATTGGTCACAGAGAGTGTTTTGTATTGAAGCAAACGTCTGAGTGTGTTGGTTTTGAACACTTTTATAGTCATTGTTGGAAAGTTGCCTCACAGATGAGTTTGGGAAGCAAGAGGGAAAAAGTGTTCTTTGGTGCACCGAATGGGCCTTTCCTGCTTGAGAAATGCATTGCAAGGAATGCCTGCATGTTCAGAATGTGCGGAGGTGGGAGGGACCCCTAGAGTCATGCAAAGGGAGCCCCCCCACCCTCTCCCAAGGCCTGAAACCCCTTCCCCCCTTGTTGAACTCCCCCTCAGCAAGTCTCGAGCTTATGAATGGTCTGAGTACAATAAGCGCCACTTTTTTCTGCACTCCCTCCCTCTCGCAGGCCCTTCTTTACCCCTCTGAGGATTTCTGGGAATGTAATGTATGTGTGTTTGTGTGTGAGTCCCAGAAAGAGGAAAAAAAATAGAGTGAGAGGGCGAGCACTTTAGTGAATGTACATCAGCAAGGGTGCGCGCGCGTACTCCGTCCGTCATGCTCGGAGTGTCCGTGTGTGTATGTATGAATTTCTCGCCTGCCAATATGAGACGTGTGTATCCCATGTGGAAAAGGATAACAGGCCCCTGAGGCCTGGGTCTTTCCCGAGCAGCCAATCCAGGGTCATGTGAGCTTTCTGGGGTGTGAATCTCAACGAGCGGCCAATGAAAGATCAGCTCCAGGTCACTTGGACTCCATCAAAGACGCGCTCTTTTCTCTTTGATCGGGAAAAACCTTTGGAATAACTACGCCCCTATAAAGTCGAAAGACTTGTCTCCACTTCTTCTCCTCGCGGTTCATCCACAGCCAATAAAACCTCGCAAAAACATCTCACGAAAAACGCTTAGCCATCTGCGAATGACTCCTAAAACCGTGTCCCGCTCATGACATCTGGTACAGAGCTGATATTCATAAGCTTTACTCCTCATCGCGGCGAGTTTTCTAAGAAGAAACATTATTAGAAAGCTAAATGTCATACATCTCCTTCATTGCGCTGGAGGCGACAAGATCGCAGTTCGCAGATGAGTGAATTGCAAGTCCATGGCTGTTAATTTGCCAGGCAGCAGAAAAATGGCTGACACCTTCCTCGTGGCACCTGTGCCCATGTGCAGGGGGCAGGTAGTGCCAACGACGCTCTTATTCTGAGAGATGGTTCATAATCAGATCATAACAGATTAGCCTAGATACAGCATGATAATGTCAGAGTGCGCCTTGAGAAAGAGAGATGCACAGGGGTGATAACAGCGCGACAGGGAGACGATAAAACAGAGGCGTTTGCACTTGCCGGACGAAAACGTAACGAGAGTGGACACAGGAAAATGTCAGCCTTCGTATTATTTTATGACAAGCTATCATTAACTGCTGTCTCATTTACAGTATGTAAACCTTACCTAGAGAAAATTCTTAACTCTTACACCAAGGATGTTTTGCAAATCTTCTAGATTTGAAGGAGCAATCATTTTGGAGAGTTAATTAGTTGTCCCTGAGGCTGAAGCTAACAGCTAGCCCTGGAGGGACCACAACCACAGTGTAGTTCTGAAACAACTCCAATATGAAAATCATCACAGTGGGGTGCCAACTAAGTTTTAGGAAGCTGTAAACGATCTTCATTTAGTCATTGCAGCTATGATTATTTCCAGTGAGAATGGGGGGTTGTGCCTCCGTAGTCTTGAAATGTACTGAAAGGAACAACTGGCTTATGTAAAGGTAACACAGTATAAAAAGCAAAAACTGGGTTTTATGAATGCTGTTTTATTGATTTTTACACCGCCTAAAACTAGGTTTGATAGATAAGTTGAAAAATGTTGCATTTTTTTTTTCGTTTGTGGGTGAAGAATATCCTTCCCGTTAACGCTTCTTCTATTGACGTTCCCTTTCTGCAACTTTCTCTACACCAACACCTTGAGTTAAGTGTTGACGTACTTCAGTCAGCGTGATTCACGGGTGGGAATGGTAACTTCACCACAGTCAAGCTTTAGTTATATTGTCTGATTTACCTATGTGTGGCGTGAACCTGTAGTAATGCCTTTATTAACAAAATGTATGTAAGTTTTGCAAGACAAATTGTGAACAATGCAAAGACACAAAATCTTACAAAGTATTTTTTTGCCTCGCTTTTTGTTCTGATATCTTACTATAATTGAAATAAGGCTAAGCTAACCCACAAGTAACCTTTTACTTCCTAATATAGGAGCTTGTCATAGGTCAATGTTTCCTTAATATTGATGAAAAAGCAGCAGTTCCTCTGGCAGATTATTTCACTTAGAATAAGGCATTTCTCTCATTTTGTAAATAACATAATCTACCAGTCGAACTGGAACTTTTTCATCGATATTAAGTATTTATTGACTTAAAACAAACTCCTACATCTTGCCAAAGGGTTTTTGTAAGTTCGTTTTGCCTTATTTCAAGTGCACTAAGATATTTGCACTGGAAACTAGGCAGAAGTACTTTGTAAAAATGTTGTATTTGCAGTGCAGAGAGTGATGTTGTTCTCAGAGACAGAAGCGAGCTAAACCCCTCACTCCATATGAAAAACATTTTTAAAAAAAAGCTTAAGTGAGGCATCTTCTGAACAATGAAAACATAAATGCTGCCAAGGCAGAAAATCTATTAGAAGGCCATAAAAAACCCATAATGATGTTCACTTAAACTACATTACAAACCTTTCGAGGCAAAAAGTAACACCATATTCCACAGTACTTTTTAGGATGGCTTAACAGCATTAACAAATTGACATGACCCAACTATAATGCCTTACTTATCTGTTAGATAGGTCCCCTGACTGGAAGTGTTTCAGTTCAATTCAAAAATACTAAACTCCATTTCCATGCTTTGTTTTCACTTACTATTTCACACTGGTTCGTTCACCATCCCTCACATCAGTCTCATGTGTAAGTTATCATTGGCCCACAGCATAAAGTGACGACCGTTTAAAGGCTCACCGGCGTTTGAACAAACTTCTTTGAGAATGGAGCTGTTTGACAGTAGCTTTGGTCCCTCTGAGACTATCAGAGACCAACTAATCTGGACTTGGAGCGAATGAGGACAACAAGAGAGTTTATATACTCGGGTGAGAGAGGACTTTGCTCCAAACTGTTTTAACCATTTCTTTAAACCCAAAACGTCGAGCTAGCAGATGGAGTGGAGGAGGAGACACGACAGTAATGAAGTAGAAAGAAGGAGGGGAGGGCGGGGAGCGGGGGGGTTATGGGGATTGAGAAGAACACAGAAAACAGCCAATTGAAGCTGAACACAGAAGAATGCATCGGTTTAGCTAATGCTAACAAGCCTTGTAATGAACGAAGGAAGCAAAGCAAATTTTTTACATCATTGTCTCTTCGCTCACAGTAAACATGACTGGGATTGTGTCTGAGTGTGTATTTTTGTATACACCCTGTGAGGGGACCGATAAAATATTCCTTCCCTTGGTTGGCCCCGGGGCATTTCAACTGCCCCTGGCTCCTTCCAGTCAGTGGCCTGCTCCTAATTGCCGCATACACGCACACACACACACACCCCCCCACACACACGCACACACGCCTGCATGCATGCAGACCCTCTGTGGTTGGAAACACACATTCAAGGGGATAGGCAGAAGGATGCACGCACATACAGACGACTGCACATCTATGCATGCATACATTCTTCACAGACAAACATGCACCCCCGCCTCTCTGCATTGATTCCCTCCCCTCCATCCCGTGACCCCCCCGTTACCCCCCTTCTCGGTCCCTCCTCTAACTAGTTGCGAAGACGTTGTCATGGCCGATCATGTGGGGCAGGCCCAGAGCTGTGCCTGTGGCTTTTTCTTGTGTGGGGACTGCAGCTTGCTAGGTTAGCTTCCCCACGCTGAGTGCATGCAGCCCAGGGTTACAGCCTGCTGAGGCCCTTAGTAAGGCTGGCAGACTGTGCATGGAGAGTAACTGACTGTTTTATTGAATGAGCTGCTCATCAGCTGCCTGGCTAGCTTTCTGACCCAACTGAACGACTGTTAAAAAGGGACTGTAACACAGCGGGCTGACCGAACATCTCAAAGACTATTTTACTGTTTTGTTTTGTTTATTTTTTTACATGAGAAATGTAAATAAGTAAAAAAAAAATTTAAAAAAAATTCTGTTCATTCAAGCACAACATTGATTGGTTCTTGATTCATTCAGCTCAGGAGATGAGATATACTGAGTTCAAAGGAGCGAAACAAGATTTGTGGAATATTTAGAAATAGACTTAAAACTTCATAATTCTATTATTTAGACAAATAGAAACAGTGTTTTATTATTCTACTCATTATAAAACCCTGGAGAAGTCTCTTATTTCGGTTCCAACGAGGAACATTGAGGGAAATCCTCGCTTTAGCGCTGTTGGCAGCTAACGGTTCACAGTGCTTACAAATCGTTTGTATTGGTCTCTAACAGTCTCTTCTTCAGCAAGGTTAGCAAAATGTCGCCATGGCCAACATTAAAACGTGGTGGAGGCATCTGAGGCGCTTTTGGAACTTCTTTGTAGTCGACTCCGTCAACAAAACGAGGAAGAACTCCCTTTTATGCTTCACCAAAATAAAAGTCTCGAACATTATTCTGTGATTTCTGGTGGTCACTTTCTGGATAATCGCTTAGACTTACTTCACCAGATGAAGTCTTGCTTCCCCCAACTGGCTAGCGTCTGGAAGCCCAACGAGAAACATTGTAGTCTTTTATTATTGCGTCGTACATTATGAATAATGTCACAGACAAGTTCAGATTAGATAATTGATCTGTTCTACTGAGCATGCCCAGTTTAAGCTTAGAGTGAACGCATGTAACAAACCGTCATTAATCACGACACTAACAAGTTTTTGCATATTCATTAAGAAGCAGACATTCTCTGATATTCTGGCATTTCTTCACATTAACATCCTTGTTAGTCCGTATGATGTATTCGAGATGAACTGGAGACATAATTTGACGAGCATTAAAATAATGAAGTCTGCTTCGCAGCCGTGTGTTGCATCAAAACTAGTTTTAAGCAGATTCAAAGCAATAATCTGTTAAAACCAAGTTATGCATACTCTTATTATTTTATTGTCCAGAATCATGACTGTCACCTTGTATTTGTGTTAGTCGTTTTTATCAGTTGTATTTAGTTTGGGAGAGGCTTTCTCAATAGGTGTTTTTTTTTTCTGTCTTAGATGTCAGATTGAGATAAATAATGCCCAATAAACAACAACGGACTGCTCCTCGTTGTTGTTTTTTTCATCTGATTAACTCCCCTGCACCGTTTCCTACTCATTATTTTCTCCCCCTTCGTTGCCTCTGTGAGTGTCTTGAGTTTGCACGTTTCGCTCCCGTTTCTCTCCATCTCCATCCCCATCCTTTCTTGCGCCGTTTCACCCTTTATCTCGTCTTTGTTTTCCGCTCCGTTGTGTAGCCTCTGTCTGCTTGACAGGCTGCCGTAGCACCGTTGACATTTCCTCGGCATGGCTGCCGAAACAACAGCTTCAGCACCTTTCCAGGCTCAGCCCTTTTCTCTTCTCCGTGACTTCCCTCGTGCTCGGAGGTAGAGAAAAAGCAGAAATTAGCCCCAGACCTCGTGGAGGTGATTCGTATCAAATTGCACTGAAAATGGAAATGCCAATAAAACCGATGGCCTTCTGCCTCTTTTTTCCCTTCTAGGTAAAGTAAATGTACACTTCTAAGTCTGACCTATGGATGCTTGCTCCCCTTCTAGGGAAAGTAGGAGTCCATAGGTCAGACTTAGAAGTGTAAAGGATAGGAATGTGTTAGCAATTCCCTGTCTGTTTTGGGTTGCAGCTGATAAAACTGCAGAAAAAAGAAGGAGACTGTTGATAGTGAGCGATTTTTTTTGTTGTTGTATTTTCTAAACATTCGCCTTCTTTCCTTTCTTCACATCGTACCTCGCCTTCTTCCCTTAGCTTTGGCGCTCGTTCGATCCCGCTCCGAGCCGGTTCTCCGGCCGTTTGCTTCTGTTTTCTCAACTCGCATGGGACGAGCCCCTGGGTTTGTTATTGTAGGCTTTGCTGAACATGAGCCGGTCTTTACGACGGATTGAAAGCATTTGCTTCCAATGAAAATCTGGTCTTAGATTACAGGGCCCCGACTCGGCTCACCCGTCTTTTTCCAGCAGGCAGCTGGGAAGGGAGGTGGCGGCGGCGGGGGTAGAGGGGCAGGCGTATTTCTTTTGCCCTGAAACAGTAGGAAGAAAAAGCTGAACTCACTCACAGGGCTCAGACGGTGCTTGTCCTAGGCTAATGATGTAACTGAAGCTTGCAATGTGAGTGTGTTTCCAGGACGGAGAAAGGCTGAGAAGCTGCATAATGTGCTCAATGTGTGCCTGCTTGGTGAGCGCAGGGCTGAAAAGTCTTGTTAATCAATTAATGCATCAGTTGCTGAACAATTGCAATTGATTGTTCAATGAAAAAAACAACAGTAGTCTTGTCATGAGGATCTCCTGGTTTGTTGACCTTAAGTAAAAATCCACAGTTTTGTGATATATGTGGTAGCAAAGTCAAATATGATGTAATTTCTTTTACAGATAGCCACCCACAAAACAATGGAGACATGTTTTGGATTTCAACACTGTGGCTACACAGAGACATGATTTATACATGAATCATTCTTCACTTTACGCATAGCACTGATTTAGACCTAAATATATTTTGTCTAGGTCCAAAACAAGCAAAACAGTGTGAATCGAGAAGAGGGGTTACATGGTTTAATATTGTTTTAAAGTTGACATCAACATGATAAAAGTCGCTATAGAGTTGTCATGGTGACGTCATAGAAACGTAAGCGAAAATGCTTCACAGCAACAGGCTTTATTAGCTATATTCACGCAAATATTGATGTAGTGTATTATGCAGAGTTATAAGAACAAAAAAACAAGACATCAGATAAAGAAGTAAAGAAATCGTCTTTTTGCCTCCACCTTTGCATGAAATAAAGACTATTTTCACCGGGTAGTTTACTGTGGGGCACTGAGTACACAGTAATCTGGTCTACTGAGATAATTGATCTCAGTAGACCAGATCAATTATCTAATCCACGAAGCGGACCGCCTACGCGGTCATAAAAATTTATCTTTGCGCGGACATGTCTGGTGGTGGTCCGCTTCGCCTCGGCAGACAGAGTACACCCGAGTATGTGGGGGCCTTTAGTCGTAACCCAAAATATAAGTGAGGCAGATGAGGAATTGTTTATTCTTTGTCTGCATGAAATGAATTATTTTGTGAGTGTGTAGCTCATCGTCTATAAATGCGTTGTGATCCCAATATGACCAGTCTGAGCTTGTCAAGCAAACCTAAAACAGGTCTGGACTCCTACTAAACATCTAAAAACACATCAAATATACAGACCAAATATACGAACTTTGTTGATGCCTGAGGATGCATCAATATTACTTGTACAGTCTACTGGTGCTTTTTCCTTTTATCTCCTTTTATTTTGATTTGATACATTGACTTAAGCACAATTGCACCCATTAAACTGTGTATAGGTTTTACACTAAACATGTTTAATTAGGAATTATATACTTCTTTGCTCTTTTATTCATAGAGTAACACAAGTATAACAAACTGTTATCAGCTGACTATATAGTCAGACTGTTTTCCTCCGGTAGCCAGTCTCTCACACACAATGACTGATGAAACCAATGGAAATATTTCTAAACAGCGAAACAGAGAGAAATGTGGAACACTGCAGGTGTTCAGTGACTTTAAACTATAACGTGTTCAAACCTTAATGTACCTTACTAGAAAACGTTCTTCTACTATTACATAGTTCTCATGTGACATAACACTTTCGGGAACTGTGTAGCAGCCATTTTGGTAGGTATTCATAATCAACTGTCACAGCAGTTGCTATTTAGTTGCCATGACAACAATAAACAAGCCACAAGCTTATAACCTTGTTCCAATTTAATTTATGAACAGTGTAAGTACATTACATCTATTACTCTATTGCCATATCTTTTTGATGGTTTCGAAGCCATGGTTCATCTATACTTTATGCTGCACTTTCCTACCAAGATGGCGGTTCAGTGGTGCGGATCACTTCCGGTTCAGACTGTGTATTTTGACAGACATTAAAAACTCTGAAAAATAAAGAGTAAATTAATTTGAAGAAGTCCTAAAGCCAATATATATTTATATTTGAATTGTAATGTGGTGAATTTAGGTAAAATGACAAAGTGTAATGACCAGATGATTAATTCTCCATTGCTTCATCCACTGGTTGTGTTACATTAGCCTGGGCCAAGCACACGCTTGATCTTCATATGTGCATTATCAATGCGCAGTAGGTGGTGTTTGCATCAATGCCAAGCCAGCTCTTGTTTCTGCCCTGCCCACTCCCCTCATGCAGTCACCTCCACTTCCACATGAGGTTCATTAGAAAGCCTTCAATATGTGTGCATATGTATCTCCTTCTGCCAGCACAGTCGGAGAGAGAGAGGGAGAGCTGGCTGGCCGAGCGTGTTGTTTCGTTTGGTTTGTTGAGAGGCTCTCTCTCCTAATGGCGTGTATAATTCAGGTGCCCTCCAGGCATGCTTTCAGGAATTCTTTTGCCTGAGGTAATGGGGAGCAAAGGCCCGGGTTTTAGGCCCTTGATTATTCCATTGATGTGGCAGACTGGAAAAAAGTCATCTCCAATCGGATTAGCGCCAACATCGCCATTAATTATCAATGAACCTGGATCTTGTGGGGGGGGTTTGCGAAGGTGGCAGGTGTCGCCCTTTGGAAGTCGGTGAACTGCCCTCAACTCTTGTTGCAGTGAAGAAACCGAGATTCTTTGGAAGTGCTTAGCGTATAATCAATAAATAACAGAATCCAATTCAGTGACTGCTTCTGCAGTTTATATATATATAACTTTTTTCCTCCACATTCTCACTTCCAGGCGAGGGAGGCATTGCGGGACAAAAGTCGGGTTGTTTGGCGCCGGAATACCCCGGCATATGAGGGTGCCACTTGTTTACCTCGCCTCATGTTTCTTTAATGATTATCATCTTCATTCAGGGCGGCTCACGTTTTTTTTTTTTTTTTTTTTGGAATAATGATAATAACAATTAGGCTTTTCATCGACACAGATGGGAAGTGCCACTTTCTCTCCAACCGGAGCTGTATGGAATCCGTACAGTAATTGGGCCTCTTTGAATGCAAGTGTGTGTGTTTGTGTTGAAGAGTTAATGTTGTGGAGAAAAGGCCCGTGGAGCACTTTTCCTTTCTCTTTCAATGCTCAGATACTCTGAGCTGTCTCATTGTACCCCCTTAGGTGAGGTTAACTGGCCTTAATAGAGTCTTATCGAAGCCCTACAGGTTGCTGTAAGCAGCCATGATGCTATTGTTATGAAAAGCAGCTAGCTTTGTTAGCGCTGTTTGTGCTTCCCATCTATTTTCCTTTCATTTCCCCCTCCCACATCCTCGCAACCTTGCCTTTTGTACTGCCGTGTTACTCTTTCCACCCCAGGTAAAATGGCAGAATGCTTCAATAACTATTTTCCCCTCAGGATAATAAAGACTAAATCTCTCTGTCATATTCAATTCTGCGCGGGCTTGGATGGGAGAGTGGGGAAATGCAACCTTACAAGTCCTTTGTGCTCTCCCTCTCCTCCCCCCCATCTCTCTTTTCCTCACGAGAGGATGCAAGCGCTTACTGTGTTTTCAGGGACAGTGGGGAGAAAAATGAAAAGGCTGGGGTTTATTTATAAATGTATTCGAAGTGAATGCATTTAGCGAGGTGCCATTCTCTGCCAGCCTTTGTCGAAGGCTCCATACCCCATCCGACACAAAGAACCTCCAGAATTCCTTTTTTCCCCGAAATCACATTTATTCCCTTTGAACCCGAAAGACGCGGCAGCTGCAGGAAGCAAACAAACTTCCCTGGCGTCTGATCGGAGCTGTCTCTTCCTGTTTCCCCGTCATGTGACAGGTGACGGCCTGGACAACAGCGTGGCTTCGCCGAGCACGGGCGACGACGACGACCCGGACAAAGAGAAGAAACACAACAAGAAGAGAGGGATTTTTCCTAAGGTGGCCACCAACATCATGAGAGCGTGGCTCTTCCAACACCTAACGGTGAGTTCAGCCCAACAATATGTGTTTCACGCCACGTGTGATCCTCAACTCACCGCCGACAGTTATCTATCTTCCCCATGTCTTGCTAGCTCTGTGCTGCTAGTGTTTGGGCAGAGAGACTTTTGCACACCTGAAACACACACCATCCGACACTTGGCACGCATTCGGGCCCGGTTTGTACGACAAACACTTCAAAGACAGGAGACCCGTGTAATGTTGGAGAGAATCTCTGATCGTCCGCTGAAGCTGAATGAGGAAGAAGCAGAGCAGAAGCACCCCGGGCAAGTTTGTGCAGATAGGCCGAAGAACCTCGTTACATTAGTTAGCAAAATGCATGAGACGCCGCGAAAGGCCAGTGGCTTGGCTTTTGCTTTCCCTCAATTAGCAGGAAATCCACTCATCGTTTGAGACTGACACAAATAGTTTGGTGGAAGCTAATGTTATTTTGCGGGTGATAGAATTAGGCTTAGGTTTACAGGGAGATTTATTAGATCAAAATAAGCTCCTCGGCGCTGTTTAGATGTGACTTTTGTTCCAGTAGCTTCTTTTCAGGAGTTTTATGGCTCATAATGAAGATCAGCCTTAGTTTGTCTTACACTTAAAGTGATAATATGCTTTTTGTTTTATCGGAAGGGGTGTGTTCACTCCAGCTGACCAAGATTTAAAAATGAATGTCTGAATATATTTTCATCAGATCTGATCATTATAGAAGCATTCGTCTCTATAGGTATCCTGTTAGATTCTCTTCCTTTGTTTACAGGCGTTCCTAGGCCTGTCACAAAACCAGTACATTTTGCCGGACAATAAATTATCCCAGATGTTATTGCGATAAAGAATAATATTGTTATTTTGACATCGTTTTTAAGTAATATAAAGGTAATGCCATTATAAAGCAAGAACACATTCTCAAAGATCAATAAATTCTAATGAACTGAAATACATTTTAAAAACCAAAAAACAGTTCTAGGTGTACCTTTCAGAATTTAGCAGATTTCTGATCTCTGTTTTTTGTCAAATTTGACCTCAATTATGTACAATAAAATTATATTAATTTAAAAGAAAGAGAATGCTCATTAGAGTTCACATTGCAAGCCATCCTTAGGATCCTACATTAGCGATTAGCACAGCTAGCATTACGAGTTATTTAATAAAAAATTATACAAAAGTACATAATTCCTCACCACGTCAGAAAAAACGTTCCTCAAATATAGCCATGGAGAAGGACTAGTTGGTCAGCAGCAAACTTCTGACCAATCACACAACACTTTGCACAGAGCTCGGTCGAAATAGTTCGACCCGGGCTTCCTGTAGAGTTTGGCAGGTGGATGTCCCTCTTTGAGCAAAATGATTTCGGCACTCTGGATGAAGTATGTTGAGGGCCTTTACCTTAGCTCTGAGATTTCCAAAAGGTTGCCGACATTTCCATACCCAACACGTTCCATGAAAGACAAAAGTCAAAATCGCCGTTCAGCCTTCCTGTTATCTGACGAATAGCTTGTTCTTTCTGGTTCTCTCACAGTCTGAGTGATTTAGACTTAGACTTAGACTGACTTTATTGTCATTTTGCATGCACAGGGTGTATACTGAGTGATTTTCAGACATGATTGGTAATGTCATGCTAAGCAGAGTGTACTTTTACATAGCTAAATGCTCTGTTGTTTCGGCCTAGTGTGCCCATATCTATTTTCGTAGGATTGTCGCTAATGGCATGAGTCATCTCCGTCAAACGGGAAGTACGCCACAACAGTCTGCAAGCACAGTTTGTTTTTAGATGGAGAGGTTTGGCCACAGACAAATCATTTGTTGCAAGATGTCATAAACTTACGAAACTCCTTAGATTATCTCTTACACACTGACCTGATGGAGTTGCATATTGACGCAACTCCTGTATGCTCTTCTTCTAACACTGGTTGAAATGTGGCTGATTGTCTCTCCAGCGGCCACCCCTGTTGTAAATGAGAACTGCAATAAGATATCAAAGCAACACTAATAATGTTTAGTGAGTTGATCGAATCCTGCTAAAAGACTTTTTCAGATTGTTTTTGCATCCATCTTATCTGCATCTTATAAAAGAACTTGAGAAAATAAATGGTATTTCCAATCAAATTCATCCTTTTAAAAATGGCTAAAAGCAGTAAATCCGCTCCTGATGCTTCTTCAAAGAACGTCGTAGTGAAATATAACCTAGCGTTTAACAAAACTTTCAGTTTACATTAAGCCAAATTGCACTGGATTTCAAAGTTTAGGGCAAAGCAAATAGAGGAGCTGGAAAGTGTTTGGCCATTTAGAATCTTTATTAACGTTTCCTCTAAGAGCCGTTCCAAGGAAAGATGTCTTAGAAGTACTTTTCTAACTCTGCGTCACTTGCAATCTGCAGACCTCAGGAGTTTGTGGAGAACATGATACGGTTTGGCTGAGTGGCACAGACCAAACAAGAGGATGCGGAAGATTGTGGATATTGCAGTCTTTAATGTCTGCGTACACTGGCATGTGACGTTACGTTTGTTACGTTGTTAAACGTAACATTTTTGGTAATTTTTATTTATTTATTTTTTTACTTTTTCAACCTCCCGCTCTCCATTTTGTGATCTCTAATCGTACACCCCAAACCTTTCAGGGTCAAAGGGAGAAGGTGTTTGTAGCACGCACACACGCCAACATACTTCCTGTGTCATTTTACACTCTGAATCAGGCGTATGAGGGGTTTCGACATCGCTGGATTTCAAACAGTTGGTAGGATATGAGCTTCAGGAGCAGAAGAGGGGGATAAGGGAGGATGCATGAAACTCTCCTTCTCACAAGCAAAAAGCGAGAGAGGAACCAAGCCGTGCACACGAGCTGGCAAACAATGGATGTAGGGTGAGCTACTTTACGGCACAAAACTGGAAGAAATCAGAAGAGCTACATCCATCTTTTGTGGCAACAGAAAAAAAAATTTATATTGAGTGCATTTAGTTAGTAGGGGAGGGAAAAATATCCCATCTTTTCTTAACAAAGTCACGAAATGTAACTGAAGCCTTTCTTTATTTTATGTTTGACCTTTTTTTTAAGCTGATCAGAGCTTTATGGCGACTGTTTAAAAGCAAGCCAGGACTTTTTGTTCTCCTTTTACTATAGTTCTTTCAGCCACTGGGCTCCAGGCTAGACCTGTATTTATCTTACCAGCAAGCAGAGTGAGAATGATGACACATCTCTAACACTCAGTGGAGAAGTCAGAAGACAAGTCAAGCAAGTCTAGGCATCATGGGGGGGTCACTGAGTCTCCATAGCAACCATTAATTCTACATGTCAACCGGTTGTTTGGCAGTGATGCCAGAAAAAAAAAGAAGAAAGAAAGCTTTTTCTGTAAATTGGTGGCGTTTGAGGAACTTTACAGGGAATTTGGCTAGAATTGTATGGGTTTGATCAGATGAGACAAAGATTGATGAGGTTAATGGATCTGATCTGAAACAAAGGATGAATATGTAGAACTGTGCAACTGTTAGGTAAGGTGGAGGATGCATGATGCTTGTGTATTCCAGAGCTCCTGGGAACCTTGTGAGAGTTAGCAAAACACGCAAGGTCGTTAACCTTGGGAGATGCTATGAAAGAGCACTAAGAGTTTTCCTACCAGAAAAGGTGATTTTACAAAGCAGAGATACCAATAGCTGTGTAATGTTGCTAAAAATGATTTTGTCTTATAGTTAGATTTTTTTTCCACGATAAGTAAAAGTGGTGAAATTATTAGCTATGTTTTCTAAGTGCTTCAGTAGCTGCGATTCCATTAACCGTAATATTGCTCTAATTGGAATGACAAAAATAAATTTACTTAATGGAAAAGGCAATTTTGGAAAAAATAATCAAGTTTTTCTTCTACAATGAGATGGTTTTTTGGCCCTATCAAAATTTGTGTCTTGTGCAAAATTGCAATGGAAACACGATTTTCGCAGCACCCGGGTACATGATCAACAACTGGATGTTACTACTGACGGAAATGACAAAGATGACAGGAAGTATATGACGGATCATGTCGAGGCATGTTTTAAATGACTTATTGAGTCAACACGTGTGATTTTAATTGCATTTCTTCTTCTTACCGGAAACAACTCAATTGCAAAGTTGTTTTTCAACATTAGCAGAACATTAACAAAGTTTTGCGAACATTTGTAATGGATAACTAATGCAATGTAATTAGCTGTAATGGCAGCTAGTGTGGGATTAAAATAAAATATTTATATCAAAGCTTTTTACATTCATGGTTGGTCAGTATTTTAGATGCCAGGTGCCAGACCCATCTGTTCATACTAATCATTCTTTGATACTGCCATCATTTGAAATGACCAGTTGGCCTTGTCAATCATGGCATTTACCTGCAAAAGCACATTATCCCCATAGAAGGCTTATGGTTGAGTCTAAAGTTGAGGCTTTAGTTTGACAGGATAGTGGGAAAAACAGCAAGAACTACAGTCGAAATTTAGATCCCAAACTTCAGTGTATTATATGTTAGTCGCCCTCACAACTGGACCCTCAGGGGAGTTCCCATTGTATCGAAGCGGAAAGGGAAGGTGGGTGGCAAAATGGGGCTATGAGTGCACCAGCAGGGTAAGGGGTAGGTGGCATTTACACAGCTGTTCTTTCACTGTTGTGTTAAAGTCGCTCATTTCATCCACCATTGGTGTTTACCAGCTACTTTGCCTGGGAAAGGTAAAGATTGTTTCCCCGCAACAATGGGGGAAAAAATCATTTAATTCCCAAGATTGTTGTTTTCCTCATGAGCTGCTCGTCTGACTGGGAGAAAACACGCTTCCATTTGAGATTCGCTGCAGCAGTATTGAATTTGTGATGATGACAACGTTTGCAACTCTGAGTTCTCTCCAACACACCCAATGAGCTCATATGTTGTTGACAATGCTTGTGGGACGGGTTCAGCGCAAGAATTTGGCTGCACTGGCTTGGAGCGACTACAAAACATTAGCGTTTACCGCCTGTCACCGATGGCCAAGGCATGCAGTCTGCTGCCAGCTCGACATGCAGCTGTAAACTGGCTAGGAGGCCGTAATAAAAAGGAGAAACGGGAAAAGGCCTTTTTCCACTTGTCTGCTCATCACATTGTGATATTTCTTATTCTTTTTATAATAATTGTGTGGTAGTTTCCGTCTTTTCTCTTTTGTATTGATCATATTTATTGATAATATTTGTGTATTTAAGTCAGTTTATCCCTGTTTGGTTCATCTTTGTTTTTAGTAAGACAAATTATTCATTGTCCAGGGACAACAGATGAAAAATAGCTTTTTGGCTAATTCTGACGCATTTAGAAACATGTTAAAGGGGCAGTATTGTGTCAAATTGACTTTTTTGAGCTGTTATAAGGTTATTTCCTTATCAGAAGCATACCCAAAGTGTTGATTTAAATTTTTTAATGCTTGTTTGAGAAATGATGTCCACCATTTAGCTGTTCAAAATGCCTGGGTGGACATAGCTTCACCGTCAGGACGGTTTCCAAACTTCCAAACTTTATGCTCACAGAGAACCCTCCCCACTCAGCTCCTTCAGACTAGCTAGCAGCAATTAGCAAACACCTGGCGGATGGGTTCATGCTGAGCTCATTTTAGCAGCTGCTTCTCAGTGAAATGCTGGTAATATATATATAGCATTTTTGTAACTGAAGTTAAGTTAGTTATTTGTGCTCTAAAATGACTATGTGCCTGGAAAACATGTAATACTAATTAATTAAAGAATTAATTGGATTGACTGTGCACATCTGATCAGAGAAATCTACATTTTTGTGATTCAGAGAGAATAGCTAAAGATTGTTGGCAGTATTTTTGCACTTATTTAGCTAATATTTATGTATTTACAATGTCAGACGCTAGTTTTAAGAAATTCCACAGTCCCTCCTCCCCACTGTGGGGTCTGGTTCCGTCCGCCCCACCTAACCTGCACCCTCCCCTCCACACAAATGGTATTTTCTTGTTTAATTTAACAAGAAATGAGTAGTAAATGAAAGCTCAGGCCTCAAATCCCCAACGCGCCCCACGCTCTGCTCTCCACTCCCCTATGAAAAGGCAATTTGTGAAATTATGTGATGGAGTAATTAGATGGAATTCACCCCCGCCTGTGTGTGCTGCACACACACCGACCATATTCCCATTTAGATTGCTGCCTCGTTCGGGTTCACAGAGGTGCGCAGAAGCGCGCGAGTGTGTAGCAGTAAGTTTGGCTGCATTTGAAGTGTCAGCATCGGTGTATTCGCACACTTTTATACACATTATCGCTAACACACTCACATCCTGGCTCTCCTCCCCTCTTATTTGTACACATATGCAGAGTAACGAGGGGCAGCCATGATCGCAGCTCATAAAAGAAGCCAACTCACAAACCCTCAATGAGTTGCCTCTGCTTCCCCCTCGTCACCCTCCCCCTCCCGATGCCCTCCCCCCCCTTCCCTTAAAATGTGTAAAATGCGAAGAGGGAGAGAGCATAAAAAAGATCCAACTGGAAGGCATAATCCGCCGTTAATACAATTAGAGGATAATTTAAATGCTAGTGTACGCAGATGTAGCCGAGCAGGGGGAGCATCCCCCCACCCCTCTTGGATTTTTTTTTTTCTTCAACAAAGCAGCGTGTGCTTGTAGGAGGTGCAGGGGGGGCTGGGGGGTGTTGAGCAGAAACAGGTGTGAAAAGGTGATATAATTCATTTCTGCACCGTTAGGCGAGGCCAGAAGCCTAGTTGTTGTGTGCGATGGATGGATGTCGGGTTGGGCATTTATTGTATCGTTTATCATTTATCGTGATAAATTTCTCATCGTGATAAGAATTTTGGTTATCGTTGTCATGACGAATTCCAATTAAAGCTGTTTAAAAAGAAACCGGTCTGTATTGTTGGTAAAACTTGTTTGAAAATGCTTGTAAATGTATCAAGTTTTTTCTTAGGAAAGCCCAAATAGTATCAGATTTGATAAGAATCTTTTGAGTAAAATAAATAACACAAACTCCAAGCCAGCAACTTTAGAGAAAACTGCTTGGATATCCCCCAGACGGCTGCAGCAGATCCAATACTTGTCCTGAACCAGGTTTCAGCTGAATGTGTTTTCCTGTTAGAACAGAATAGCTGTACCTCTCCACTGTCACCACATGCTTGCGCAAGAGGAGAGAACTGTTTGTCAACTGTTTTTACCAGCTGACAATACATGATCAATTGAAATTGACTGTTAAGAAAACAGTGGCTGGATATAATTGGACCCTAAATCGGACTGTATGATTGGAATAATTTGGACTGAACTGAACAGATATCAGTTCACTCTTCATGTACTGTGAAGCACTTTGTGGCCCTCTGAGAAAGCGCTCTACAAGTGCAAGCCAGATTAGATTCTTTGTGTGTTGTTATGAATAGGCCTTGTTTGACTTGTGTACTGCCTCGAGATGATATTTGTTGTAAATTAGCGCTTTATAAATAAACTGAATATGATGTATGACTGAAAGACAGCCGTGGTCTTGATCGTCTTGCCAGAAAGTAATCGTCTTGTCCTTCTGTGATTGACAAAAGGCATTCTTTTTTTCTGGTTTCTGCAAAACGTGTTTGTACAATTCAGACTATATTGCATTAGCAGATGGCATGGAGTCCAGTCCAGCAGAAACTGAAGCTGGCTGGATGGTGAATCACACAAGACCTTGAATCGGCTCTAGGTCAATCTGTCCCTTTGCCAATGTACATTTTGTACACACATAAACTTTCTGGATCAGTTTTTTAATCTTCAGTATCTTTGTGAATTATGGGAATAGTCAAAAAATGCTCAAATGTCACACAGAAGTAAAGTTAATTATTTTTTGAGGGCTTTGTATGTCATACAAACAAATGATCTTACAATGGAGTGACTATGAGTGAATTATAGATAGTTGCGATTGCGTACCAATTTTTTTCATGCATACCAACTGTTTGGACACATGGTTTATATCAAACAATAAATCATGTATCTATGCTGTACAGAACGACCAAAGTACCAAAGTATGAAATGATGAAGGGTTGTAGTGAACAGCAGCCCATTGATTCTCATTGGTTGCTTGAGGAACTAATGAGATCCTCAAACCACACATGAGGCGATCAGAGCTTTTTTATCAGTATGAAAATCTGCAGCATGTTGTTACTCTTTACTAAAAACACATTAGTTCCTGGACATTTGGAGAACAGAAAACCACATACTAGAGGCTGTCCACTTAAACAATGATTTTGGGAGAAAAAAAGCTCTGAGGTCAGAGTTCACCATTACCTCAGACGCCATTATTCTTGGGCTGTTTATTGCTGGAACCTGGATGTGTCAGCGCCCGGGTCAGCCAATGCTACCCGGGCGCATTGTCTGACTCGAGAAAGTTCCTGAGAAGGTTTTTATCCCCTCTGGTTGTGTTTTCAAACCGAGATCAGAGGGTTACTCCTGCTCCCTTTCATCTTTACTACTCAATTGTACTGATAAGGAGAAACAAGGAACATGGAGAAATTTTGAAAAAGATACAATGCCTGAACCCAATCCAGAACAGTATTTTTTTTGGGTCATATTTCCGACATTCTTGTCTTGTGATTGTTGTTTATCTTATCTATCCTGCCACAGAAATAAGACTTCTCATAAAACATAATTGCAACTAAAAGTCAAAGCCACAGGGACGCCTTGTTAATATCTTTTGAAGAGGCATCATTAAGCAGACTTGAAAGGACAAACATCAGCTGACTATTTATGGGTTTTCATTCATTTATTCATAAAAGACAATGAAGGCACAACGTCCGTCTTGATACTGTACACTAATTCAAAGGCTGGTGTCTCAGATTAAGGCCTAATTTAATCTAAGTGGCAGTCAGAAGCTTTGGCGCCACTGCATGATGATTTCAAAGAGGTCTTGAGAGACGACAGACAGGCAGATGGATGGATCTGCCGAAGGCCTGGCGTGACACCGAATGGAGAAACGAGCTGCCTTTATTTGCTTTTAGAGACTTTATCTTCAGAAAGGAACCGGCTCTGGGCTGTGTGTTTGTGTGCATCTGCCGGTGAGGGTTTGCCGCTTGGTGTTTGTGCAAATGCTCATGCGATCACCCGGGTGTGTTTGTGCGAGGGAGTTTGGAAGCAACGACTTGTCCGTACCGATCAGCAGGAGTGGTCGGTGTCAAAGAGGCGGCAGCTGAGTCAACCTGCCCACCCCCACTAACACACCCACGCCAGCACGCCAGCACACACACACATATTGTGCCCCAGCCCCCACATTACCCCACACCTTGTAATGAAAACATCATCAATTATCCGTCTTGACAGGCCCCAGGGACCTACGAACTAGAAAGCTTTCTTTGGGGGCTTCTTTTCTTGGAGTGACCCTCACGGAAAAACACTCTGCGATTCTCCAACCCTTTTGTGAAAAACATTCACGCTTCCGTCGTAGTTTGTATCCAAATCTTAAGACTTTGCTTTGCCAACAGGCTCAAGATGGCAGAGTCCATTTGGTCAAGGTGTGGGGAGCAGGAGGTGTGAGTGCCTTGTATGGGATACTGGGGGGGTTCAGAGGGAGGGTATAGGGTGGAGTAGGCATAATGGTGTGGCTGGGGCAGAGAGATCTCATCAGTCTTGACAGAGACTCCTGAAAGGCCATCTGTGTCGTGATTGATGGATGGTTGAGTAGATGAGCAGATGGGTAGAGCCAATACAGTAGGTAACAGAGCGACTCACACATGGCACAGGTTTGCAACTCATAAGATAAAGGTTGACTTCTGGAGATATTGGCTTTTTTAATGTGTCTTTCTGGAGAAGTTTATAAGATCTTGTCTCCCATTCTGTAGTTTGTCTTTTTTAAATTGATGGGATGTACATACTTTTAAGTCTTCCCGGAGGTTTCATTCCCATCTTGTTTCAATCTAACAAGAATCAGTTTATAGACTATTTCAAGTAGATCAGCAGCAAATGAAGAAATTACAATATTAGTTCCGTTAACTCGTGAAAGTATATCTCCCAAACTTTTATGAGATTTTTGTTAAACTCAATAAAAGTGAATCAAAGTACATCCTGGTAGGGTTATATACCTTTTTTATTTCTCTGATATGCTTTTATCAAGTAGTGAAAATATCAAAATTTTCAGTATTTGACAAAGGGAATGTGTAATTGACCTAAGTTTTGGTTTACTAACTGGTATATCTCTAGTTTTAAGTACTGTAAAATTTCAATTTGTCAGTGTATTTAAGTACTATCTTGGTCTCATTGTACCTGGATATATTTCTTATGTTGTCTTAGACAATTAAATGTAAATATTTTTAAACAGTTTTCCCAGAAAAAGTTAGCAACATAAGCATGAAGCACTTCGAAACAGAGTAAGATGAATATTATATTGTTTTTAAATGCTTGATTATTTCACTGTTATTCCCGTTATCGCAACATTTCAAGTGACTTCTTTGAGCAATACATAGGTGCAAGTTGCAGCCTTTTATAAAGTGCCTCTACATTCCCCCGAATGCTTGACTCCATTTTTTTTTCTTCCAGTCTCTCCTCTGTGCTTCTTGTATCGTTTTACCCCACCATTTAAAAGCCCTCAAGGGCAGTTAACTTTTAATTCATGTCACCTTTGAACTCTTTCCTAGACGTCTGCCGCAGATCTGGACCAAGAGCTTGCACATTGGCGTGTGCGTTTGTGTGTGTGTGAGCTGATCTGGCGTTTAGTCAAGAAGTAGGTTTGTGTGTTTTCTTGAGAACGTGAGAACTTTACAGACCCTCAAGGTCGGTCAGTAGCGCTGGAAGGGATCAAGAGATCTAATGGCTCTCGAAGCTAAACAGACCTGACGCCCAGATTCAGTTTGAATATTCAAACTCAGCTTGTTTTTAGATTGTACATAACTTGCAAAAATATTCATAGAGTATTCCACTGTTTGGTTGCTTTACAAGTATCGTGATTATGACACAATTCATTTCTACCAAAAGTAATTCATTGCAGTTGTGTCCCTTCTTGCCATCATTTTCTTTCTGCTTACCCCCCTGTGCCCCTCCCCAGCTCCCATATAACCTCAGTTGGGGAAACTATGAAACAGTTCAGTGTGTGGTTTCATTGTTGTATGTCAGAGAGATTGATGGCCTCATGCTGAAGCTGTGTTTCACACTAGTTCTATTTTTCATTATCAGCTGTACGTGAGCAGCATGTGTGTGCGTGCATCGGGGTGTGTGTGTGTGTGTGTGTGGCTACAGGCTCAGTAACTCAGATATGCGAAACCATTCTTGGTTTGGAACCCACTAATCAGTTTACGGCAATCTGCAAACGCAGAGAGGGAGTCGACTGAAAGCGTACACTTGGAGGCAAATTTAAACCCACTACCCATACGCAATATTTTAAAAAAGGTGGTACAACAATGCCTTTGTTTGTTAGGGTGCGGAGTTCCCCACCATTGCTGTGGAATTTATTGGAGAGTGTGTGGCAAGTTTGACATGTGGTAGAATCTGGATAAATATTGTCTCAAGGCGGCATTCAATTTGGCTTGGAAACTCGAAGGATGGAAGTGCATAATATCTGGATTCTTGTTCCAAGTAAAAAAAACAAAAAACAGTGGTAATTATATGTTGAGTTGGTGCTAGCTACCAATAAAAGTCAATAATAATGTCGTTCTGTTCATTCTATGTTTTAAAATGCAAAAAGAACATGCTTACATATATAAATTGTATGACACGACAGTGTGCTGTTGCTAGAAAGAGACACAAACTGACAGACTCACAAACAAAATCAATATATCAACATATTGAAGACTAAGGTCAAGGCTTCAATTCTACCATCACAAATTTCAACTCCCTTTTGGAAAGTCCGTGTTGAGAGAGAAAAAAAAGAGATAAGTCTGTTGTTAGCTTGATCCTATGCTGTCATCTAGCAATTTTGCTGTCTTATCTGTATGCTAGCAACCAGCGTTTCCTAATGGGAATTTCCTAATTCCCATTGCCAAATCGTAGCCTAATTGAATAGAATTGTAAATTAGCTTCCGAAGATGTTAACATCTCCTATTTTAGTGATTGTTGCTTTGGTCCTAAGTTGGGCTATTGATTGTTACCCCTGATAAAAGCAAACTTCTGCTGGTTGATTTTATTTACTTGAACTCCATTTTTTTCCCAGCTGACTGAATTGATTATATAAGTCTGGCTTGTAAACGTGTGTACAGTCTTCTTTTTTTTTTTTTTTGGTAGGTATGTCTTCTTTTTCTTTGGTAGGTATGTCTTCTTTTTTTAGTTTCATACAAAGTGACCAAGTTACAAAATGGCCATCACACTAATATAATATAATGCATAGGATTATGTTTACCTCCCACCAGAACAGCATAGCTTCTGAGTGTGTCCCACGAGTTTGTTCAGCCATTCATACTGTACAATAATTGTGCTAGGTGTGAAATCACATTAGCAGTAGCTGTTAGCCATTATGCCACTGGAGTGTGTTTGGCAATCCAGAGGATGGGTAGATGTTTTCTGTCTGGAGTCAGCAGCTCAGTACATTTTACTTACAGCCAACTGCCACAGCTTGCCCCAGATACATTTGTTGGGTGCGCGCGCGATTGCATATGCAGTTCGTGCCATTATATTATTTGTAACTGTCAGCCTCATGTCTCTTTTGTTAAGGCGGAGTTGAATGTGTGCGTGCCTTTTGTGCCGCGTTCCATGCCGGCGCTTGATAGATGCTCCTGGCTCTGCTGTTGTGGTAATCAGTTTGCACGTTGGCTGAACTAATTTATCAATTCAGTTCCTCCCACTTGTATTCTCGCCCATGCGTGAACCCTCTCTCTTTCGCCTGCTCTCTTTCTCCGCCTCAGATAAAACACCCTTTTCTGAAAGACCATGCAGGCTCCCTATCTTTTATGCAAGTCTTCTGCTTCTCTGACTTCACTCACCCATTACGCCTTTCTTCCATGACTTTTTGTCATTTTCTTTATTTTTCTGTAACACTCATCTGTCTTGACTTGTATTTTTGAACGATGATACTTTTGTTGTTGTTTTTTGTTTTTAAGGGACTGTAAAGAGAGCAGATATTTATAGATGAACTCTTGGGATACTGTAATTTCTACTCTTGTCCTATAATAATATGATTGACATTTTTTAACTTAAACCACAGAAAAAGTACATAATGTACAGGTCAATGTCGCATGAAACACATGGCCATAGGTTGGTAGTTTGTTCACTCTTGACCAGCTGACCCAAAGAGTCATTGTGATGGGGGACAGTCACGCACACCGACCCAAACACACAAGTATGCATGTCAATGTTTGTGCATTTTCGTGTGATTTTTTTGTGTACGGTTGTGTGTCCAGTGGAAGTGAGGCAAATCGTAGCTAGTGAACCAGGAGGTGAACGCAGGCGGGCAATAACTCATGGTGGAGGAGTTGGACTCTCGAACTGAAAGAAGAAATATCTGAAACCCTGCAACCAATGGCCATCTATTTGTCTTGCTTCTCACCCTTGATTGTCTTAACGTCCTCCTGAAGCTTTTTAGGACCCAGGCTTTGCAATAGCTTTCCACTTCATCCACTTCAACATTTATTTTTCTCCGTTTGAAGCATTTTACGTTTAACAGCTGTTAGCTTTCTTGTCTTGTTACCCCGCTTGCTTCTCGAGAGCAGAACGAGGCCGAGGGTGCTGCTCACTTGTTTGTTACGACAGATTAAGTCATTGATTTGTAAAAGGGGTGCACTGATGGAGAAGGCCTGCTGCTGCACAAGATGAGGAAGGGCAGGGATGGAGCAGAATACGGGGAATGGAGAGAAACCGTCTGGATTGAAAGAGAATGTGGGTACAGAGCACATCGGAGCTAATTGTCAAAGAGGTGAGTTAAATGGAGATGGAATGGAACAGAAGAGGAAAAGGTGGCAGCCAGATGGATAGTTAACAAAATGCTAAATATAGAGCAAAGTGGTGGAGTTAGAGGGAGGGGGTAAATGTTCTCTGATAGACCAGAGATCTTAGGAAAAGACCGAGGAAGAGAGCTGGAGTGCGAGAGCGTCATCTTTCAATAAGAGCCCTGCATCACCTCTTTCTGTCTTTTTGTACTTGCTGCTTCAAAGAGCATAAGGCAGCAATTGTGAAATATCTTTACCTAGTTCCAGCAACTCCCCAACTCCGATTCCTTTAACCAACCCCTGCGGGGGCCAACGGTGAGTTTCTAATTAAAATGTTGGGGGCAAAAGGGTAATTATTATAATGGCATAATAATATCGCCAAGGTTATTAGAATGTTCTCCGGTCACTAAATTGCTTCCTCTGAGAGATCGGATTTCAGTGGCATTAGGTAAAGTCAGATTTCCTTGAAAGTCAGGTGAAATGAAATGAATTCCCTCATGGCAGAGCTGCGATCTGAGATTTAGGTTCCCAATTGTATGTAAGAGTCTAAAAAGAGCATTTATTCTATCATCGTGATGGTATTTCCTTCAATTACTTTGACGTTTCGTTCTATTACGAAGATTGCAAAGTGCCTTTGTTAAGCCTGTGTTGCGTTGAACTCCCCAGTAGTGGCACGCAGTTTCAGTGCGGCCCTGTCCTACCAGCCAGTCGCATTGTTTGTGTATAACAAGAGAACATTTGTTTTTAGGCTTAGAAATCATTGCTAAAATGCTAGCTCCAAGCATTGTTGCTCGGAGCTTGCTGGTGGTCTTAGGGGCATCCCACTGTTTTCTCTCAGCTTTCCGCGGTACCTGACTGTGATGCGGCTTTGTAGATTCCTCTTACTCCCATTTAGACACCCCCTCATTCCCTGGCAGCCCCGAGGCAGCCCACCTCCAGCTGTGGCTGCTGTTCTCCACACCGCTTGGTGCAAGTACCGATCGCTTTGGAGTGCCTCCCCCTTGCTCAAATAGGCAGTAATTACGGGCTTAAAGAGGTTTAGTGGTCCAGCAAACTACATAATCACCCCCTGAATTAGCCCCAGCTCATCAGCCTCAGTCCAATGAGCAGCAGTTACCGCTAGCACTAGCTAGCGCGCCGTACTCCCTTTATCCTTTATTGCACAGAGGGAAGCGCAGCGGCAGGTGTTGTGCAACATCCGGCCCCCTTAATAAATTTTGCCTCCCTGGAGCTGGAGTAGGGGGGATTAATGAAGCACGCCTTCAACTCTCACTCAATGCAACCGCCGGCAAACAATACAAGATTCTTTTGTCAACCGGGCTCATTCTTTACATACCTTAGACGCCGAAACCTTCCTCTTAAACATGTTCGCGCACGCTAAAAAGCTTCCATATATAGGTTAGAAACTCACTCAGCTGTGTAGCTGTTGGATCATAGCGCCCTGAAACGACAGAGCAACAGCTCCAGTTGCCTCCCAACATCATTCACTGAGCCCTCAGACTGTGTTGAATGATACTAATTATCTATTGTCCCCAAGCAGAAGCAGGTAAATTGTCTAAAGAGTAAATGACATTCCTCTCTCTCTCTGTCTATAAAGCTAACAAGTGGGTCTGCAACTAACAATCATTTTAGTCATCAATTAATGCGGCGATAAATCGGCTAAAAAGCACATTATGCAGATTTTACATTTAACCACCACTAGAAATACATAAACAGACACAAATAAGCAAACGATTCAATCCATTTTTAAATAAGAAAATAAACATTTTATTACCTAAAGTGCAATATCATAGCATTCCTTTAGTAAATCTAAACCTATACCACCTGATTAGTTTTAGCTAAAACATATTTACAGAATGTTTTTTTTTTATATATCTTTAATTCAAACTGTATATGTATTATTTGTACAGTTTGGCTTAATTGCTGCTCTGCATATGTTTTTTTCCCCACCAAATTACCTTGTTTTACTCTATACTCCAATTAGCGATTAATAGATTACTAAAGTAGTTGTCGACTATTTCAATATTCAATTAATAGCGATTGATCCCATCTATGGTTTCAGCTTTACTAGCAAGATTTATATCATTCCTAAAGGCACAAGAGCACTGTTCCTCAGACAGCAACGAGTAAAAGCTCATTAACGGATTAAAAGTGTAATAACGTCTGTTTTTACCTGCCATGTCTTCGTTTCACAAAGAGGCGATTGAGAGATTTGACGACAAAAACATTTTTCAAGTGGGTTACTTTGCAAATGTTCGTGCATATATCAAAAATTTTCCCCTTAAAAGAGGATGGTGAATTATTCATACAGGCTTTGAGCTGATTTGCCATGGACCAACACCATAAAAAAAAAACACACTTTGCACTTCTTTTTTAAACATGAGCTTTTATTAGTTAGCTAAAACATTTTAGATTCCAGTTTTAAGTCACACTGTCGTAGTTAGCTCCCTTTAACTCTCTCAGAAGAGCCGTTTTCCACAGTTTGATTTCGGATCGGCGCAGCTCGAATCAGAGGAAATTAGGTTAGGGGTGCTTTGTTTCCTTTCCTCTCTGGCTCTGTTGTTGTTTTGTTCACCCTCGCTCTCTATTCTTTTTGTCTTTAATCCCCCCCTTTTCTCCCAGAGCCCGCCTTGTTGCCGGGTCCCTGCTCCCTAATGAAGTCAAAGGGATGTCAGTCGCTGCCACCTACACAGAAAGGAATTTGAAATGGCGCTGCTCTCACAGAAGCAGCGTGAACCAACACGAGTATGAAAACTTCAACTGAATGAGCAGGAAAATTGGGAAATTGAAGGGGCTTGCCGTAGCTTAGACGGCGCGAGCTTACGGTTCGGAACGCCTGGTTTTAAAGTCCGCTCGCACTCCAGGGTTTCAGGATATTTGTTAGCGCTTTGCTTCCCCAAATATTTAAAGTAATCTCATACATGTCTGGCAGGAGCTGGCTCCACAGTTTATATGTGTGTGCGCGCATGAGACAGTTCGGTATGATGCAGCCAAAAGGCCTCGGGATTAGCTGTCAGGCATTCCTGATGGGCAGCTCAGTTTCCATTGAGATTTAACCGGCGGACTCAGAGGATTCGGCCATGTGAGCACCAGGTTTTTTCCGCGGCGGGACGGTTACAGCAATTAAAAGTCTTTTTGGAAGCGAAGATGCGCTCTAATTAAAAGTTGTTTACTGTGAATCACTCCACTTCTTTCTTTCTTTTTTCGCATCGTCGTGCCTTGTGGCCAAGCACAGCCATCTGCCGGAAAACGTAAGCAGACTTAAAATATCATTGACCCATGTCTGCGATCCGCAGATTGTGCCGTGTCACGGCCTCGCTTCCACGGGACGCTACATTGCGACAACATATGATTTTCCTCTTTGGTATTCCCCCACCCTCCGCCCATATTTCAATGGTTGCTTTTTTATAACGCTAATGTGGCGTGTCAAGGCTTTTAACATGATGCACAGAGGCTCGGGGAGCTCAGCTTTAAATAGAAGAAAATGCAATGATAACACCTAATGGCTAAGAAGGGAATGCGCAAGGGTGTAATTATACACACACTGAGATGGTGTGTTTGGAAAATGGAGTGTACATGTTTTTAATTATATATCTGAAATGATCTACCAGTTATTCAGAAACCAAACTATAAAATGTGGAATTGTTTTTTGCTTTAAAGATAAAAGGAGAGTTTAAAAACATCGGAGGAATCTAGAAGCGTGTCTTCTTTTTCTGCATTATTTGCATGTTGTATGCGTCTTCCGCTTAATTGTTTTGCTTCTCATTGCAATCAAGATGCGAATTAAGCAGCTTAATTTAAGTCTGAGCAATGAGTCAAATTTATGTCTTTGAATTTCGACTTGGGTCCCAACAATCTCAAAGGCATCGATAGATCTGCCCTTATGGATAGGGAACATTGTCGCTGATACCCGATTTAGAAGTTTTTTTCCCCAATATCTGGATCAATACAGATATTAACAATGGAACATATAGATTAATGTTTGTTTGTTGAGTCTTTTTGGTTCTACATTAACTTGTAAGTTATTTTGTACAGTGCTGTTTCTATTTTCATGGCCAGTAATGGTTCGGTTATAGGTTGGACACAGGATAGGAGGACTAAAATAGGGATCCGACAGAATATTTATGCTTATCTCTTTGTCAAACCCTGGGGCTTCACATATCCATTTCCACATCTCCTCCTTCTGCATTTCTCTCTCGCTTCCTTTCCCCCCCCTGTCTGTCCATCCCACTCTTGTTCTTGTCTGAGGACGTCCTGGGAGGAAGACGGTCAGACAGGGAGAGGAAGTTGTTACCGAAAACCCCTCTTACCCACCCACACTGCGCATCTGTCCGTTCGGCCGCGCAAAAAGTTGAGCTCTCACACGTGCGCGGCTAGCCGAGCGAGTGCGTCAGCGCTGACTTGCAAAACGAATTATTGTTTGGCCATAATGGACACACATAGCACTCTGACACATGCTCCATTTGATAAGACACAGACAGGAGAAAGAAGAAGAAGAAGAAACAGTTCCGCCCTCCCCGGCACCCTGATGCTGTGGGCCCTGCAGAGAGTGGAAATTCTCATGAAAGGAGTTGTATATTTGGAGAAGACGTATCATTAAGATAGGCTCGGGGAAGGGAGGGAAGGATGCGCCGAAACTTTCCATCTGCTCTTTTAAAGAACATGTTATTGCTTTTCGCACTCAAGGCCTTCCTTAACTCCATCTCTCTCTCCCTCCCTCGTCCAACCCGCCGAACCACAGCCAGAATCACTCAAAGACAACGGTGAAACCCGGCGACTCGTTGCCGGGCGAGAAACTAAATCACAGTGTTTTGTCAGATAGGAGCTAATTTGGAGGCTTAGCATTGAGGAGGACAAAAACTATTTTGTCCTCCTCAATGGCTGTTTGGCTTCCTGGCCAAGTTGTGCTTGTCACTCCGCTCTGTTTATCTGTGCTTTTTTTTTTTTTTTTAGGAAAGCTGTTACAGGAAAAAAAAACACTGAAGCACAGCTATGAATGAAATCTTATTTTGCTTATTTGCTTCCAGTGACCCAGGCTTTTTGAAGCTTTGGGATCCCAATAAATAGGCATTTTTGGAGGTCATTCAAACTCTTTCTTTGGATTATAGTTGTCATTTCCACTCATTATGTCTGACTATGGCAGGATTTTGTGTTGTGTGCTTGAAAATCTGTAAAGTGCACAAGTAGAATGGAGAATATATAAAATGCTCTTTTAAGTCTGTGGTTCATATTAGATTCGGCATACAAATAAGAAAAACAAGTGTTTCTGGTAGCCTCCTCCTAACTAAGACAATCTCTTTTTATTCAGTTGTGACATTTTTTGAAAGTGATTGGTTTTGTTTGAATTCTTCAAGATGCTGTTCATTAATAATTCTAAGGGATGCGAGTGCATGCGCTGTTATTTATTCATAGTTTTACACATTTTTCTGACTTTTTAAGAGCAAAGTTCAACCAAGGGCTACATCGACCACTGTTGTCTGAAAGATTCGTGTACAGGTCAACCTTTACTTTGTGCTATGTGCTGTTTTGTAAGAGACTTAAAATAAATTTTAAAAAGGAGTACTTTGAAATTAGCCTGGATCTTGACAGGCAGTGAGAATTAAAATCAGCCAAAATCCAAGAAAAACAGAGCCTGGCCATTGCCTTCCTATGTAATTCTGCTCGATTCTCATCTCCCTTCAGTGCTGCGTCTGAGTTTTCTCCCATTAAGTGGGATTTCTGTGGTTGAATTTCACAGAAATCCTGTGATTACACAGCAAGGAGTCGTTGTGACCAATGAAATCAATTTTCTGCGTTGTTTTAGTGTTGTAGTCTGCTTTTAGTTTTAGCAATGGCAGCAGAGGAAGTGAACAGAGCCGTTCAGTCCGTGTTGATCATGCTACCAAATATTGATCACGCTACCAAATATTGATCACGCTACCAAATATTGAATTAATATTAACAGCCGCCTCATTTGGCTCGGCCCGACCAGCTGTTGGCTGCCTCTGGCTAACCGTTGTCCAGTAGCAACCGTTAGCCATTAACAGCTGTTAGCCGGTTCTGAACTGGATAGCTCTTCGATGCACCGAGATTTTTTCAAATGCAATCCCAGAATGGTAACCCCTTTTTTTTCTAAAGATCCGAAAGGGGAGTGTTTTCAGTGTGTTTTTGGCATTAGGACGATTTTAGAATAAAACAAACATAAGAAACTGCGACATATTAACTTGTGTAAGCTGGAGTGTAATTTTTATACTGATTACGGAGTCCTTAAAATACAGTTTGTGAAGTTAACAAAGGGGAGAAAAACGGGGGGCCCTTATGTTTTTACAAAAATATTACAAAATTCTGATCTTGTGCATTTCCCATGAACTCAGTGTCATGCATCGTCTCGTCTCGTGAGCTCACGTATTGTTAGTGCCCTACCAGCCAGTTTAAAATAACTTCCTCTTCACATCGGCTTCCTTCTTCTCTTCTTGACATCGCTCGAAGTCACACTGGCCCAACCAACCCCCCATTTTCCCACTGCCTAAAATCCTGATTATATGAGTGTGACTAGGGTTGTGGATCAGGTTTTGTGTTCATGCCTAGAAGCTACGGCGAGGGGAGCATTGAGAAAGGACGTGCTTGTGCTGAGCCGTGGCCGCTGGCATGGCTGAAGCGCCTTCGGTATCACGAGGAAGACACTCCTGCCTTCAGTTCCATGGCACGCAGAATAGACTCATTGATCAGGTTTGATCAGGGAGATTTTTGAAGACATCTTTTTTCACATGATTTGTTGACATTAATATGTCATCGGAGAATTTATGTGACTCCTGTTTGTAAGCCAGGAGGGCACTTGGTCCTCCACAATGCCCCGTCTTGTGTTGGTAGAGTTAACGAGTCCTTTGTTCGCCGATACTTCTCATTTCCACAGAGATTTTGTAAAATTAATCTTATTAGTTTTTCATGACATCCTACTGACAGATAAACTGATAAATAGACATACAACCGACTTTGTAACACACCTCTGCTTTCGTAGACGTGTCGCTACGTCAAAATGGGCGGCTAAACGGTAGCGCTGTCACGTTTCATGCAGTAAGCGTTTTACACGCAAATTTATTTTGCGGTTCTCGCAAATCTGACATTATCTGATCAGCTTCGAACACGCACACACGTACGCAAACCTACACAATAAACGGGGTAATCTCGAGCGAGCACACACTTCCAGCAGAGGAGCACAGAAAAAAAAAAAAAAACGGTTGATGAAGTGGACACAAATTTGGCCAGAGGCGACAATGCAATTATAACTTAGCGTATGAAATTAGCCTCCTTGTGTTTCCATTCCCCGCAACCAATCACATGGATAAGGGAATGCTGGGGGAAAAGAGAAAAAAATGAGTCTCCTCTCACGCTCTCTCCTCCTTGCTCAGCATTAAACACAATCCTGGTCATTATGCGCTGGAAAAACTGTAATAAAAAAAATGAAAAAGCTGGCGCCAGACTGATTTTTCTTGTCTGATTGACTATCATGAGGCCGTCGCTTTGTTAACACCGGCCACATGTGTGGTGTCAGTGTTGGTCACCCTAATTCGGGATGCAAGTAATAAATGCCAGCAACAGAAGTTATGCTTTTTTTTTTTTTGTCTTTTCTAGGCTTTTCAGTGACATTTATTGGTTTCATAAAAACAAAACGTTTGACTAAATCAAACCCTGTGGTTAGTAAAAGGTCGTTCTTTTTTTTAATTAGCATATCTCATGTAAATGGATACACAATAATTTCCAGTGTGTTCAGACACACTGGTAGTGAAATTACTTTGCTTCGTTCACCCCTGGCTGTTCTTCATCGTCCCTCCTCTTCTCTTTTCATGGCCTGCTCACGGCACAGACCCGGATTTGTCTCACTCATGAACCGGACATTGTACTGCATGAAAAAGAGTCCAAGCCGCCGTGATGCCACACGCTCTAATGTAACTCCACACACTCCTTCAGTGCACATCCGCCTGCTATATATATAAACAGGTGGCTCAGCGTTAACTGTTCTCAGCTGGCTCGTGGTGGGGGCGACTCGTAAAGCCGCTTTGAAACAGGCTCAGTTTAACTGACCAATCGGATGCAACAATATGCATCCAGGTTTCCTTTTGGCATCCAAAAATAAGCCAGCAACCTAAAGTTGATTAATTTAGTTCCAGTTTATGAGTTTGACCATGCCAGAGCGTTCGCGAAAGACTATAGCTGCGTTTCCATTGTCTTTAAAAGTGCGCAAATTGAAATTTGCTCAATGGAAAAAGGTCAATTTTGAAAGAACTCGTGTTTTTTCGATTAAAACATTTTTACCCTTGGCTGAGGAGATGTTTCGGCTGTATCAAAATTAGTGTGTTTCGTAAAACTGCAATGGAAACACTTGTTTTTTTTCTCCTCAAACGAGTCGCAACCGGATGTTACCACTAAAGACGGAGAGGACGACCGGAACGGGGTGGAGGACGATGGCCTGGCATGTTTCTTTTTAACGATTTATCATGTGAACAAACTCATTCACGTGCTCTTAGCTGTATTTCTTATTTAAATGGAAACACCGCAGTTGTGAAAATTGCGTTTCTTCGACCGATGTTAAAGTTTTGCGTACACTTATACTGGAAACGCAGCTTCTCTGTGTGCGGGAATGTGAGACTTTTAGGAGATTTTATCACGGTAAAGGAACCCTATTGCGCTTCAATAGACAAACCCTTTAAATATCGAGGTCTTTTAATATTGCAAGATTTTGTGCATTAGAATTTGGAAAAATCACAAACTCTCGCTCCTAAAATCTTTATTAAATGTATTAAGAACTCGCTTGGATTTGTTGAGCTGAAGTTATTTAACCCCTTAAAGACCTCTTAAACTGGATTAAAAGCCTCACTGAGAAGGTATTATGTATTTCAAGGGAATCCCCTCTTCCCGTTTTAAGATGGAGGATAAAAGAAAGCCAAGGACACATTCGATATGCCACAGTGAAAATGTATCAATCTAAGGGGCAAACTTAACGGTTAAATCAGTGTTGCGATCTATAACCGGCAGGAGTGAAGACAAAGGATTACGTGAGTGTTAACCGTCTTCACTTGTCTTTATTCCTTTGGGTTGATGCTACATATTCTCATCTCACTGATTACATATGCAGCGGGGCGAAAAGGAGGGGGGGGGGGCGTCGATGCGAATATATTTGTGTAAGAGGCTACCTAATTATCAGAGCTGGTTCTCCACTTCACTTAACTTTCTAATTGGCTTGCCTTTTTGGCTGCCATTAATTACAAGATTTCATATTCAATTAATGATTTGTGTGTGTGGGGGGGGGGTGGAGGGTGGAAGAGCTTATTGATGCGCTCATACTCACACCAACAACTTACAGTATAAATCTAGATATAGACACACACGAACACACACGTCTCATTTCTGCCTTTTTTTTCTTTTTTTTTTGCTCATGCGATTGTTCACATCAAGGCAGACGCTTCAACCAGAAGCTTCATTAATCAGTTTGTGGTCATTTTAAAAAAAATGATCCTTCTCATGCATGTCGTCTTTCTCCTCCCTCAGCATCCCTACCCCTCAGAAGAACAGAAGAAACAGCTGGCGCAGGACACAGGACTCACCATCCTACAAGTGAACAACTGGTAAGTCGCTTCGGAGTTTACATGCAGTCGATTTTTTTTTGTTTTTTATTTTTTTCGGGGTGGGACCGCCTGGGGCTATCCTAGTTCTTAATGATTGGAATTAATGCCTCCCCTCCTCCTCTACTTTTCATCCCTCTCTTGCTGAATTCCTCCTCAACCCAGATCAATCCACGTGAGGAGATATGGCCTGGAGTGGTTTCTCTCTCTCTCTCTCTCTCTCTCTCTCTCTTTTTTTTCCTCAAAAAGCAACTGCTTAACTCAGCCCCGACATGAGCATCCATGTAAATTAACTATCTTTAAAAAAAAATCCAATAACATCATTCATTATGTGCAAGTTAGATGAGGATGATCACTTGAAAAGTGGTAGCTTACAGGGTAATTATAGGTGTTTGGCCCATTCATTTCAGGGTTTATGGATTCTTTTTTAGCCTTACTGTAATTAACGTTCATTTTAATCTTTGGGCTTATTTTGTCTAAGTCGATTGCAATATTTAAGCAGAATGTTAAAATCTAGGATTAGTTTTACTCTTAATAGCAAAAAATACTAATTGCTTTGATTTGTTGTCCTACTTAGGGACTTTAGTCATTTTTTCGCAGTACATGCAGCTCATGGGGGTAGATGAGACATTAAGTTGGGGTCACTAGATGAGATGACTTTTTTTTTTTTTTTTTTACTTTGGAGGATTTCTGCAACGTTAAAATCCTATTTGTAAATCTACAAAGATTTACAAACAGCTTTGTTTTTACCGGTACGGGTTTTACAAACTGCAATTTAATAACCGGTCTAGAATAATCTTAATGGAACTCTACAGAATACTTCGCAATGACCGTCTCAGATCCCACGTGCCACGTTACACCATATGTCTGTGCCACTGCACTACTGCTAGTATTTGAACCATGACCAGCTGGCATCATGCAGGTCTTCTGAAACACAAACTCCGCATTGATGAAAACTCACCACGGCATTCCAGATGCTCGAAACTGAAAGTGAAACTGGTGGCATGACCTACTTTCTGACCACTGTGAATTTCACATCTTTCATCCCGACCTACGCACACAATTCATGCTGCATCAAAAGCAACAGAAAACGTTAAAGATGCGACACTTTAAAAACCTTAAAATCTGCATCAATTCTTCATCTTTAGATTTGCTGAATGTGTGTTTTTCATGAAGACAGAATACGTGACAAGCAAGGCAACAGATTGAGAGCAACTTATGTATTTTAGATTGACTATACAAATCAGATGCTGATTTCATGCATGTCAATATGATCTTAGGAAATTGTTTGTATCTCTTCTGTTACCCAGTTATATTTCTTCTTTTTTTGACTGGCTACATTAGATATTGACACTTAAATGCGTTTAAAGTTCTGGGAACGTCTTCAGTGCTTTCTGTGTTGGTACGAGTGGTGTCATTAAGCCTATTTTAGGGAGCTGAGGCCTCTGAAAAATTGTTTTAAGCCCCTCTAAATAATTGGGTGTTTATTATTTTTATTTTTATTTAGTTGTTGTTAAAAAAAAAAAAAACTGCCAGCAAATTCAATATAATTTGGCCAGAATATGCCACAAACAATTATGTTTATCTTGGCAACATTTACTAAGAAATCATTTGTTATATTGATCAGCTGTTCAGTCATATTTTGTAGTGTGAGTTTTCCATTACCCTGGAAACTACAGTAGTTTGAAAAAAGCAACTTCTCAGTTTTTGTTTGAGAGATTTTCTACCTTCTTGCTGTTTTTGCTCAGATTCTGGGGGCTAACCCCCCCCTTGTCCTTTAAACCTAGTGACGGCCCTGGTTGTCACCCAGCCCAAAGAGCAGGGCTCATTAACTGAGCATTGCGTCTGAACAATTACTTTCTTTCTTACTTCGCAACAAGAGTTTTAACTCCCCATTACATCAGAGCTTAAATGAATCACTATCACAAGATCTCATAGCTCCAGCATTTCAAATATTTTTGGAACAACTTTAGCTTTTAAAGTCATCCTTGTTAACAAGGGGCCCCACTTGGAAGTCTACAGCCTGGCTGCTAACCTGCCTCTGCAAATTACCGCTCTGCGAGTGCCAACTGGGCAGCTAATTGCAAACAAGTGTGACTGGCCAGGCTCATAAAATAAGGTTGCTAACTATCCGTTTTAACCTTAGGTAACACTGTTAAAGGTAGAAAGGGGCCCTATGTCCTCGCGCGGCCAGTCTTATCAGTGAGATAGCTATCAGCACATGCTTAGCGTTATTAGCCGTGTCTAATTAAAGGGGCTGAAGCCCGGGTAGCCGAGGCACGGCCCTGGCAGAGCGCGTTTGATCTGCGCAGCCCTTAAAATAATCCTTGAAAGCGCCTTGCGAGGTGCGGGCATAAAAACGAGTGGAGGAGAGGCGAGAAGAAAGCGATGAGAGGCCTAGCGAGAGTGAAAAATAGATGAAGAGCAAAAAAAAAAAACAGCATGAGATAAGGACAAGAAGGAGGGGAAAAGATCAGGCCTGATAACTCCCCCATTACCAGCCGTCTAATGATGTTAACATTATTCCCAGCCATTGTTCAGTCTGAGACCTCAGAGACGTTAGATTAGGGTATGATGGATCAGTCTGTGGAGAATTATACCCAACACAAACACACACACACACACTGCCTTCTGACCAAAGGGAATCCTGTAGAGGTTCTCAAATCACGTGACCCCCCCCAACCCCACCACCTTTAAAATCCAAGGGAGGGGATCACTTCTTACAGCTGTGATGTTGTGCGTGTGTGTGCAAGAGACAGATAGACGTACACAGTCACATGAACTGTAGCTTGGTCTCTTTACCTTGAGTGTGTGTTTGTTTTGTTTTTTGTACGGGTACGGCAACAAACCCTGAAGGTTTGTGTGTGTGAGTGAGTGAGTGAGAGAGAGAGAGGGAGAAAGCAAGGCCACCACACACACTGTGCAAATTGTAGGTGGCTAATCTTGGTTTGTGGAAGATGTCGTGTGTGTGCGTGTGTGTGTGTGAGAGAGAGAGAGGAACCGGGGGTGGTTAATCTAAGGGGTATTAACTGTTAAACCCTGCATGCTGGGATCCCGCTGCCCCCTCACATTTCGATATATACAAGTGTGTCCACGTGTGTGTGTGTGTGGGGGGGGGTATTTGTCCACAGGCAGATTTCCATGCATGGTTCGGTTGTCTGAGCAAGCGAGCCGCAAGTCGCGGCTTGAAAGGACAACTGAGAATTAAAAGAAATACAAAGAAAACGAGGAGAAAGAGATAAAAGCAGGAAGAGAACGATTAGAAGAAGAGAGAGAGGTTGGGAAGAAATGGAAAAATAAAAGACGGACAATGACGGAGTGATGGAGAGAGAGAGAGAGAAAGACAGAGGGCGGTTATGTTAGGGGAACTGCCATTTCACTGGCGTGTTGTTGCGCTGGATGGGAAGCCCCGTCATTGGGTGTCTCCATAGCAACCCCTAGTGATGTTACCTCCTGACCCACTGATTTAGTGAAGTCAATTTCCCTAGATGTGATTCTGTTTGTCGGCGGCTATTGGAAAAACACACTCGTTCGCACGTAGACGTGATCAAATTCAGACGCACGCACGCACACACACACACACACACACACATGCACGTCGCGCAATCGTTGTTAGTTTCCACCGAATCCTCTCCGCAACTTCAGAGGGCACAGAGCGCTTAGCGGGAGTGTTGCTTTGAGTTGCGCGAAAGCCATTTGAGTTTAATTCGTGCCTCTGTGGTCAAACGACCACAGACGCGCGGCGGGGTCGTCCGTGTTTATGTCGTCCCAGCAGAGGAGGGTTTAAAGATGAAAAGCGTACGACCGCGCGCACGGATGGAAACGCACGCCCCGTCACGTGGTAGAGCGACACAACGCCGGCGCGCGCGCGCACAGATTTTCTCCATCGTCATGTGCTTCATCACACAGCGTCTGCTGCTGCACACTCGTGTAACTCTCTCCTCTTGCTCTTTTCTCTCTCACGCACCGCGGATGTGTTAACACACATGTCTCCGTGCATTATTGATGAGCGAGCACGTGGTGGGGCTCGGCGAGATTAAATAAAAATGCTAAAGGCCGGCAAGGGGCCGCAGATCACTCATGAATTATTGGCAGAAGTACGCTGCACCAGGGAATCTCAATTTGAATGGAGAGAGATTCGTGCAGAGTAGAAAGAGAATTGAAACGAAGGAAGGCCCGAATGGAGACACGCACACACACACACACGGATGAGGAAAGTTACAGATACACTTGGTGGACAGGGGCGCTGTCCAAGCACAAATGACCTTAGACCCACGTGGACACATACAAGAACTGATTGATTTCTTCTTATTATTAGTACCAAGATTCTGAGCTTTCCTGTGAGATGATGATGAATGTGGCATCAATGAAAAATCCTTAGTGATTAGAGGAAGATACTTAGTGATGCTTCAAGGTCTTTGAGCAGTAGATTATAATGTCATCAGTATACAAGTGGACTTGTATACCCCTTAGCGAGTTGCAGTGAGTCTGACGTACACTTTCCTGTCAGATGCATACAATAAACATGCAAAAGTATTCATGAGTCAAAATTCAGCTCGAATACTGTCAGTCAGGAGACAAAACGGGGGGAGAATCATTTATTCTGACAGACTGTGAAGGTAAAACAGAGAAAACGACCATTTTTCCCAAATCATTTTCTCATGCAATGTAAAGTTTACGAAACGTTAACAAATTCCGCAGGTCTGTGACTTTGTCTGGTCAATTTTTGGCTAAAACGTTTCCATTTTCCATTCAGCGAAGTTCCACGGTGGGTCGAGTATCCAGAAATTTCACTCAAGACAAAGGAGCGATACTTCATAGTGAAATTGCTCAATCAAAAGTACATTTTTCTCCAAAACTTGCTCTAGTAAATGTAACCGAGTTGTTGTACGTGGTTACTACCCACCTCTGGCCATTGATCACACCTCAGCAGGAACAAAAAGTCTTCATCACGGCGAACCACAAGCAGCACAGGCTCATGAAGATAAGCTATCGTGAGAACGTGCACATTTGTTTGGAAGATAAAACTAATGCTGACCTGCGCGGACTCGGGCGTATCTGCACGCGTATCTCTCTGCAGCCACTTTATCAAAGTGTTTTAGAACAACACAACGCAATTATGCAGCACTAAATACAGGCAGCAGCTAAAAGCTCAATGTGCATCATATAAAACGTCTCTCTGTGGCAGCAGTCAGTATCTCTGCGCTAAGTTCTCCTAACACTCCGGTGATGTAAAAATCGATGCGCAGGTCATCAGGTTTCCCTTGTTGGCTGCCCCTCTCCTTCCTGCCTGCAATTTAATAATACCCCTTTAAAGGCAGTGTTTAAGCCCCGCCGAGCAATTGTTTTGTCAATAAGACCTCCTTTTACGAACGTCTTAAAAGCCTGGACAGAGAGAGAGAGAGAGAGAGTTTGGAGGAGAGGATTCAGAAGGAGCTGGCTGGACGAACGGTGATGCAGCCGAAGAGGGCGTGGCGTGGCGCAAGTGCATCTGCTGCTTATCGGGTTTCTGAAAGCATGGGGTCGACACAAAACAGAGCCGAGCGGGGGAGGCAGAGGAACAGAGCAGACACAGATAAAGGTGGAGGAAACAAGAATGTGGAAAATTTGAGTTTAGCTCTTCTAAAATGAACATAGGAGCCCACTTAAAAACCTTCCTGTACGGCTTTATGGGTTAGATTGGAATTTGGAGGCGCCATCTTTGAGATTCTAGTGGTAGATTTTTTGTCAAAAAACAAACAAAAAAAAAGAGTAATAATAACTTTTGAGTATGTGCTGGAAGTTTGTGTTGGGAGGTAAAGAAATACATTTTGAACATTCATCATTCGCTAAGCGGAAAAGACAAGTTTTATTCTTATTGGCATGGTATGAAGGCAGAAAGTGTTTGGATTTCATTTTATGCTTAACAAACCTCTCCCACATCCTGATATTTTATGTCATTTCTATTACATAATGCTCAGTACATCAAAAGATGTTTAGAAAAAGAACAAAAAGTTGGTGAAAGGAGTTCCAATTTTTTGAAAAAGACTGAAACATATGGAAAGAAACCTATTTATCTATTTATTTTTACCACTTATATCAACACTTTGTTAGTAAACCCTATGAGAATGCATATCATCACCTTCCTACAAGAATGGCTTGAGTGATTTTGGCAAAAAATAAATCACAACCTCTTTCTTTCCAAAACATGTTTAAGCAAAAACACAAACAAACAAAAAAAATTACACACACTTTAGCAAAAACTGACGTGTGCCATTATTTTAGGAAGGTGACGAAATACAACTCTGTATATAAATACAGAAAGTGTTTTCATTTTGTTCTCTCTCCTGACAACAACAAACACGCTCAATATCTGATATTTTATGTGATTGCTGTTATTTAATGCTCAGAATATCAAACGATCTTGACGGCTAAGTTGATGGCTCGAATTTTGTGGAAGGAAACCGATTTATCTGCTTATATTTGTCACTTATATCAATATTTTGTTTGTAAAACCCTATAAAAAATGCATATACTGCTGGGCTTCTGGCTGTTCTGGTTCCTCCTTACAGACTTCTTGTCTACAAACATTGTGTTGCCAAGTACGTTTGGTTTTGCCTTCATATTAAATGATTAAATAATCAGATTTACTGATTAAATCAGACAGGGGCTCATAAACTATCCCCAGTATGAGTGCTGTCGCTTCGGATAGCCTACAGTGTCGGTTATTGCCATGAATAAGACTAAATAATCCAGGTCCAAGTGGTAAATAATGAAACAGTGAAACGTAAGAGAAAGAGAGGAAAACGGGTACAGTGAGACGAGTTGTGAGGCTCGGTATGTTGACAGGCCAGAGAAAGGTAGATGCTGGAACTTGTTCGCAGAAACTCTTCTGGGGTGTGTGTGTGTGCGTGCGCGAGCTCGCGCGTGTGTGTGTGTTTTAGAATTAGCAGGCCAAGTTTCAACCCATGCCCCGAAGCCTGTTTCGTACACTTTGCTCCGTCAGGTTGCTTCACTCTGAAACTCTCTGACATTACAGCAGACACACACACCCCCCCACGCCCGCGCACACACACACACACACCCACACACACTTCAGATATGACCTCACCCTCGGTTTTCCAGTGCAGGCTTAAGATGCATGAACAATTTCAAAAACGATATTGGAATCTCTCAGTTGCTAGCAATAGCCCTTTACGGAAATCTTCAGCCTGTGCCAACACAAACCGATCTTTACTGTATTGTGTCAACAGAAATCCGCGTGGTTGGTGTGTCGGTGCACAACCTTACACACATGCGAAAGATGCACCCACTCCACCGAATGCCATCCCTCCTCCTCCTCTTTCTCCCCCTCTCCTCCCCGTGTTTCTCTTACATCACAGCCTGCCGCCCGAGGCCAAACCTGCATTTCTCTTCGTTCGCCCCTCGCTCTGTCTTTTTTTTTTTTTTTTTTATTATTCCCTCTTCTTTTCTTCCCACTCCTCTCCTTTGCTTTTCAACCTCCTTTTATAGTGGGGATGGGAGGAGGAGGGGGAGGGTGTAGTTCCAAAACATGAAAGGGTGACAGAATGTGAATGCCACGGTCTGTGTGGAAACCCACATGGTCGCCGTCGTACTCTCCGCCGTCCGTCGGTCGGGCGTTCTCACGTTGACGTCTGCTGTGAAAAGGGGCCAAACGGCAAAGTGTTTTGTAGAACCAAAGAAAAGACAAAGACCGGATGAAGGGATGACATTCATTTTCTGCTAATAAATTACGGGTGTTTTTGACATAATTAATTTGCTTCGGTTGACTTTCTGGTGAAATGTGGCCCCCTCCAAGCCTCCGCTTAAACCATTGTGTCAAAATCTTACTCGCTGCTACTGTAAAAAGACATAATATGACGCTTGGGCTGTGTCGATTTTTCAATAAAATATTGCTGTGTTTGCACGGCTAATGCCAAGCTAGTGAGCATGTGGGTGGGGGGGGGGGGGAAATAACAATACATTTTTTGCTTTCGGTCTGCTGACAGCGGATATTTGCTGCCCAAAAAAAAAAAAAAGCTACCTTCACTTGTTTCTGAGCAGCAGTGAGGATCCCCCATGGTGAAAGCTGCTGCGAGCTGCTGGGGGGAAGTGACACGCGCAGTGGCAGGATATGACACGGGCAGTATGGAGCGGGATTTAGGTCACCCAGTCCGTTTGCAGCAGTGCCCGTCGCAAAACCCCGTCAGCAACACAGCCTGTGTGTGTAACCGCTCTACGCAGATATCCTTTTTATTTTTTTCTATTTGGAAACTGAAGAGACGTGTAACAGATTCATTTTGTAACTAAGCGTATTTATATTTATAGTTAACAACCTCTCGCACTGTAAATAAGGTGATACATATGTAACACTCACCCCTAAAGTGGCTCAAATGGAACAGAGCTCCACATGCATTCTCAGCGTGTGCTGCGCATCCACGGTGAGAGCCACACCAACGGTTCGATCCAAGCCCGAAGGCTAGAGGACACAGGCTGGGTCCTCTGCGGTCGGGGAGCCGACAGCGGCGCTTGTTTCTGACCAGCACCAGGCTTCCAGCCATCCCTTTCTCTCTCCAGTATTGATGGACAAAGGTGGCTGAGTTCAACAGTGGTGCAATGTGCCAGAAATGAAGCAGGGTCAAAGATGAAGCCTGAACCCTATTTGGTTGTGTTAAGCCCAGACTTAGTTTGGGACTTTTGCTTTTAGCTCTTATTTTGAAGCAACAAAGGAGAAGCAGGAAACCAGACACTGGTTAGGGTAATGTTCATGCTTCTAGTTGACTTCTTTGCATAGTGAAATTCTCTTTAAACCTCTAAAACATCCCCATCCTATTCCACTCTACCCTACACAACGCCATTTTGCCACCTTTGTCATATCCTGCCCTACATTCCTTATCCTTTTCTATTCTACTTTGCCCTCTCTGTCCTACCTTAACCTACCTTATTTTGATGTCTACCCTACTTTATCTTCCATACCATACCCTACTATATTCCACTTTACCCTCCACACGCTAGTCTACACTGTGCCTCCCTCCTTATCCTACCATTCTTTACTCTTCCTACATAATTCAATGCCATTTCACCTCCCTAATGGCTAAGGGAGTAAATTTGCTTCACTCAGAAAGAGGAGCTGGAGTCAGATTTGACCACTGCATCTCCTTTCAAATGTCTAAATCTCTGTCTTTATCCTTTTTATTTATTTATTTATTTTTTTTGCCATCGTTATTTTTGCGCCTGTCTGAGTTTCATGCCCCTCTCACTGTCTGTGTTTCTGAATGTCTTCTTTTGGCACGTCCCATTCAGATGTCAGTAGTTGCTGCAGAACCAGCTCCTGTGAGAGTCACTGAGTTCACGTGTGGTTTTCAAGTGGCAAATATTTCCTCTGTTTGACTCTGTGAGGCACCTGGTTGCCATGGACACGCACATAAACAGACCGAGCTCCTCTCCAGGCTGTGTGAGCAGCTTTGCCGGTCTGCTGCTCCACTCTGTAAAACCAGTTTTAGTGGTGGATTCATGGCCCTTTTAATGGACACTGGGCTCTTTAGGTAGTGGAGCAACAGGAACACTGTCTGTACCTCGCACACGCATACATGCCTGCATTTTATGTGGGAGAAGCAATGGAGATTTAGCGACCCCGTGTCTGTTTGCGGTCCGAAGCTCCAGTTGAACTTCACACAGTTTCTCCTGAGTTTCCCCCCCCCCCCCCTCCCTCCATATGTGACCTTGTAAATCCACCTCATGTTATTAGAAGCTGGAACCGAAAAAGCCCCTCCATGCACTCGCCGTGTTTGTGTGCGTCGGTGTCTGTGGGTGTGTCGCCGCATAGCTGCCGAATGCGTTTGGAGATGGTTCAGGACGCATTCGCCTGCCAATAAAGGCTTGCAAGTTGTGCTGACTCCAAACACAGGCCTCTTGTCTCATAACATATGAGGTGCAGTCTCGCGGCGCTCCGTCTTTGTCCTCTGACTCCTAAATGACCTCACTCTAAACGAACCTCTCAGGCGTTTCTCCGTCCATATGGTTTTAAAACTCCGGGCGTGTGTTTTTGCATCCTTCACAGCCTAATGCAGAGGTAATGAGCACTTGGCCGCACCTTTTTTGTTTTTTTCTAAGAAAACTGATGCAAACTGACGCTTTCTATAGGCAGCGGGCAGGACAGCGGACTGAGCAAAGCGTTGCGTGTTTTGTGTAGGAGTCTCAGATGTTTGACCCGCAGCGCCGTGTGGTTTGTTCCAAAACCCATACATATAATTACAAATCCTTAAAGCGCTGAATTTTATTGAGAGACATAAAGGTGAAGTGTGCCGAATACAACTCCACAGTTATTATTAGTTGTAAACAAATCCTGAAAAGCATTCGATTTTCATCAAACTTCCTCTACAATTATCTACTGTTTTGAGTTGATCTCATGCATAAAATCCAAATTAGCTCAATCACTAGATTTGTGATTGGCTGTGAACACTTTAGCAAGGCGCTGCGATTGGGCCAAAAAGTTCTGAGAGGCGGTTTGGGGGGGGGGGGAGTGAGAATGAGGAAAACTTTCCGACAAGCAAAAGCACGCAGCCGCGTTGTTCGTCTGTAACAAGGCATGTAGGTGTTTGTACTTGCTGAAAGCTGTGCAGACAAATTAGGGACGGTGCGTAATCTTTTGACTCAGTGCTAAATATGGTTTGCTAATGAATAGTTGCAGCCTTTTTTCTTTTTTTTTTCTCCCTCTACCAAATCCGCATCTAAGCTGAAAGCTTAAAATTCCTCATAACCAGTGGTTCTTATCTTGCGCTCAGGTTTTCCACAAATGCCCTCGGGACGCTCAGCCAAGGTGGGCACGGTTTGATTGATACAGACCGGGGAGGAAAACGTATTCATTAGCCGATAATGCATTTTGTTTTCACACATTTCCAAGGGGGATTAAGTGGAGATAAGGAAAAACGCAGGTAGGCATCATTTTTGGGAGGTTTTACAGCACAGGAAAGCAACAGCAAGGAGAACATCGACGCTTACGCCGCGGCAAAGAGACTCGCATACACAAATAAGCAGTGAATGCATGCAAAGAAGCCCAGTGAAAGTTTTGTTGAGTCACCTTTGGCTCCAATTATAGCTTGGGGTACGTCTCCACCAGCTTTCTACCTCTAGATCTTTTCAAAATAAATATTTTTCCAGTTTTTCAGTTAATTTAGGTCTGGGCTTTAGGTCCAAACTTTGCTTTGACCTAAACTATTGGATTGTAATTCTGACTTTATGTTCACATCTATCATTCTGTCAGAAGGTGAACCTCTGCAGGATTTGGCAGTTTTCTCTACTTTTTCTTTTTTCAGAAATGCTCTGGATTTAGATCTAATGATTCTCCTACCAGCTCCCATTATGGCATAATGCTGCCACCACCATGTTTTACAGTGGGGATGGTGTGTTAGCGTTCCTCTACAAAAATGGTTTTGTGCATCTATACTGACGATGATTTCTAATTAAGAGACTTCTTAAAAGAATTTTTTGCATTTGGTTTTATTTCGGGGTAGCGTAGAACATATAGGCAACCCACAAAGGAAAGCATTTTCAGTCCACTTTACAAGAATAGAATAGAAAAAGCTTTTATTGTCCTATATAGGGGAAATTCAGGTGTGACAAATCTGGAACAAACTTTCAGAAAACTGCTAAACAGCCGAAACACTGAGTTCCTTTAAATCGAAACTAAAAACTAAGACAGTCTTTACAACATTGATCAACACACTCGTTGTGTATTGATGATTTTGATGATGGCACGCGACAAAATCCAATGTTTGTTACTGGTTCCAGCATTTGGACTGTATGATGCTTTCATGATGTAAAGCGCTTACAACTGGCTTGATGCTGAAATGCGCAACACAAATAAACTTGATTAAACAGCGTCCACGGATATAAAGGGTCACTGCAAAAAGGCCTTAGTGTTAAAAACAATATACAAAGAAACAATAAGGCCATAACACGAAAATACCGTGCAGTTATGAAAAATATAAATATTGGATGTATAACCGAGTTGAGTCACTTTTCCAAAAATGTACATAACGTGTATTGAACATTGAAAAAGACAGACTGTTTGCAATACCAGTGCAGACTTCACTGCTTTGCGCTAGTCCGTCATGTAAAAACCCAGTAATGTGGAAAAAATTCAAGAAGTGTGAACACTCCAGTCGAGGCGCGCATAAACAACATAAATTCACTCTCGCTCGTGGAGTAAACAAGTAAATCCCAGATCCTTGTTTCCGCTCGTGTTTATCCTTCGCTGCTCGCCTGGACGGGAACGTTCGGCTTTGTGCAGGCGGTCGATGTCAGTTAACATAAACTAATCTGGTTCGTTCAGGAGGACGAGGGAGTGCTGCCGCGGAGGGAGGATCAAGCCGACTTGTCAGCCGGGGAGAGAAACTCAGAACTGCACTTCCATCACACGCCCACAGGCAGCGCGCCTCCAACCTTCCACAAAATGCCTGCAGCTTTTCTACAAAGTCACGTTAAGGACCGAAGACAGGGCCGCTATTTATTAGTGCGGCTGCGCCACCGGCGTGTGGAGGAAGGATACGGGGGCCGGGGCGTTAATTGTGGTTTTTGCGGCAGACAATTGATGCTAGGAAGCGCGGTGACAACCTGATGATAAGTACACGGCTGCCCGTCAGAGCTTGCTTTTTTCCCCTTTGTTAAATCAAACTGATTGGCAGGCAGGAGGCGTGTGTGTGTGTGTGTGCGTGTGTGTGGTTGCAGAGTTATTTTAAGCGGCTCTCGGATATGAATATGCATGTCAGACTCTCTGTTGGCGTGCGCCGAAATGTGCCGACTGCTTCAGAACGAACGGAGCCGAACCCGAAATATCCAGCTGTGCTGCAAAACGTGGGGAGTTTGTGTAGGCCGCATGAGTGTGCAGAAAGTGTCTCAGGTTACTAACTGGCGAGTGAGCGCCGAGGACGCGGCGCTCGGCTGGCGTGTGTGTTTCAGGTCTCGTCTTACCAGCGTAATAGCCGGTTTGTGGGCTCAGGAGACGTGTGACGACGTGCGCCGCAGATCCCGAGGAGCTGCGCTCGAATTTAAATCAATGAGCTCGCAGAGTAACCTTTTGTGTATCCAATCTGCATCTTTCCGACGCTCGTTATTGAATTATCGCCTAATTGGTCACGCAACAAAGGCAGCTGATGAAAAAGACAATTTCTTGCTTTTAATTGGGCATTTCACGTGCGCTTCGCGTACACCTGTGTGCAGCTGACTCGACTCGGCGTGTCTGCGTGTGTCGGTGTGTGTGTAATCAGAATGGGACATTAGCGAGGGCTTTGGCAGACGCCGTCGCAATCAGTTCCACTCTTCCCGGTGAAGGAGGGAGAAAAGGTTGGAGAATTAATTGTTACATTAGAAGTGTCCCGGTTCCTTGCAAGAGTCCTCACAACTCTTGAACGTTGGCACATTTTGTCACACCTCCACCTCACCCTTCAGTGGATTTTATCAGAGTAACGCATAACTGTGAAGTGGAATAAAAATGATTCGTTTGTTTTTAAAGAGTTTAAAGATTAATAACTTAACTGCCATTCGTGGAAGTGTTTTTGGGGTGGAAGCTAGGAAATGAAAAGTGTGGCGTGTATTTGTTGTTCAACCCCTTTTGCTCTGGTACCAATAAAATACAGCATTCCAAGCCCACCTGATTTGTCTAAACCGATGAAGGGGAGAAGAAAATGAAAAAAAAAGGCTAAGATTAAACTTTCAATGTCCAAAGCACGGTGGTGGCAGCATCATGCTGTGTGGAAGGATTCCTTTGGCAAAGACAAGGAAGGTGATCAGAATGTTGCCCTTTGAAACAAGATGCCCAACTAAACGCTCCGTGCAAACAAACAATTTTCAAATAATCATGTTTTAGAGGTCCATATCTTGAAAACCATACGTTTGTGTTCACACGAGGAGTCAAGTTTATTTCTGCATCACATTTCAGCAGCAAGACAGTTCAAAGTGCTTTGCATCATGAAAACATAATACAGTCACCAATTATAAAACAAGTAATAAACATATTTTGTCAGATGTCATGATCAAAATCATCAATACACATCAAGTATGTCGATCAATGTTCCAGTTACTACTAATCAAAGGCAACTCTAGACTGATTTAAAGGAACTCGGTGTTTCGGGTGTTTTGCGGTTTTCCTGATGTGTGTTCCAGATTTGTGGCGCATGGAAGCTGAATGCTGCTTCTCCATATTTGGTTCTGGTCCTGGAGATGCAGAGCAGAACCAGTACCCGAAGGCCTGAGAGGCCTGGATGGTTGCTACGACGACGGCAGATCTTTAATGCATTGCGGTGCTGAGCCGTTCAGTGATTTATAAACTAACAGAAGTCATTTGAAGCCTCTGAGCTACATGGAGCCAGTGGAAGGACTTTAGATTCCGGGGTGATGTGGTCTATCCGCCTGGTTTTAGTGAGAACATGATCAGCAGCGTTCTGATTGACCTGCTGCAGTAATGACCAGTGTGAACCACTTTAGTTTGATCTGTTCCATAAACAGACGAAAATGCAGTTGTTGTTTTTTTTTACCATGAGAGAATGTGAAAAAGTTAAAGGGGCATGAATACTTTTACAAAGCCTTTGTATATAACGTTGGATACAGAGACAATAAATCCGACCCAGTCTCTTAACAACAGTTCATTGGCTCTGGTTCTGGCCACAGCATCTGGTTGGCATGTTTTTGGATCCGTCGGTTCATTCGTATGTCAAACATATGCGCCCTTGGTTGGACTCCCAACTCCTGACCTCTGACGGCGTTCAGAGTGTGATGGATTCCCCGACCTGCGTAAGTCGTCTTCCCTCTTCCGTGTGTGTGTTTTTTTTTTTTTTAACCCAACTTTATGCGTACCACAAGCGGCGGCGTGTCACGCCAAAATAGCCCGGCCATTGTCGCCCAGTCGCCGAGCCGGATAGTGAAGCTCATTGTGTTGGATGGGAGGCCGGGGAGAGAGCAGGTCATAAACACCGGCCCTCCAGCACCCGGAGGGTCGCGCAAAGGTGAAGCCTCACTCTGGTTTTCTTTTCTCTCTCCCTTCCTCTTCTTCACTCTTTTCTTCTTCTTCTCTTCCAGTCTTTCTCTGCGTCAGCTTATTAACGGGCACAGCAAGAGTGTCTGGTTTGCAGAGCGCCTTGCTTTTTCTTTTTTTCACCCCCTCAGACGCTCTCACTCCTCCTATTCTCTTCCTCTCCATCTCTCCATTCCCTCGGCTGCTATTATGGGAGGCATTTTATCCTTTGTTCCAGGCCCCATGGTGCATCTGGCCGCAGATACGGGGACGACAGGGACAGGAAACCGGCATGGGTTTCTGAGAGGCGGAGGGATTGCGCAGGGTCAGACTGTAGATTCGTTGCTAAGGGAGTTGGGTTGCCTTTTTCCACCGTAAAGGACGATAAGCAAGAGCCAGCTGGAGGAGGAAGCAGATACAGATAGGCAGAGTCGAACTTGCTCAAGAGTTGCGAGCCCAACGCAATAAAATGTTTAACTCTTAGAATCGACGTCGAGTTTCGAGCTGATTGCCTAACTTCCCACACGAGACATGGAGAGGAAGAAAAAGAAGGGGCAAAGCAGAGCGAGAACAGATGCAAGGAGACATTAGGGAACGTCAAGAAGAAGAGGTCAATCCTTAGCCAGCGCTGGCCTCAGGATGACCTCGTCCCTTCTGCGAGGAGTTTGAAGTGCAGAGGAGAGGAGAGTTAAAGGAATGCTCAGGCCTCCCTCAACCCTTTTTGCCCTTCGCTCCTCCTCCTCCGCCTTCCATATTCCCCCCCCAGCAAAAACAGGGTAACGGTTGGGTGGGGGGCAAGAGAGGGAGAGCGAGCATTGGTGATAAAACTCCAGACGTTCCCTCATTTGATGGTGCTCTGCCATGTCAGTGCATTCTTGCGTTCCTCCCTTTTCTTTTTAGATTTCTCTCTCCTGTCTCCTTTGAAATTCCATATCAGCGTGCTTCAGTGTAGCAAATATAGAAGGGAAACTGCTACCAGCTCCACTTCCAATTATGTTGTTCTTGCTTCTTTTCACAAGAAGTATTTCTGAAGCAGCTTAAACATGGCAAAAACACAAAACTCCATTTTTGGTCTAGTTTCTAGTGTAAATGTCTTGGTGCACTGAAAATGAGACAAAACTAACTTACAAGTAACTTCTCAGCAAGAGATAGGAGCTTGTTTTTACTAAATAATTTCATAATATTGATGAAAAAGTATTGGCAGATTATTTCACTTCTATCAAGACATTTTTCCCATGTTATAAGTGAAACGATCTGCAAGACAAACTAGTACTTTTTCAACAATATCAAGGAATTATTGACTTAAAACATGCTCTATGTCTTCCTGAAAAGTGAAGTGCGAGTCAGATTTGTCTTATTTTAAGGACACTAAGACATTTGCATTTGAAATTAGACCAAAAATACTTGGCATTTTGTGTTTTTGCAATGAAGGACATAATAGTTGTAAAGAAAATACAAGCAAACAAAAAGGCTGTTAATCTTTCTTTTTACTGACTAGCTTCGCCATCCTCTGTCTCCCTAATTCCCTGCAGGTCTGTCTTCAAACCATAAAACCAAGGAGGAACACAAAAGCACTTCTGATGAGGGAATATTAAAGAAATTTAAAGCAAGGGAGTTCCCCTCGCTCTTCGGGGTCCAAACAGATGCGGCATGTTTGCGTCCCTTTGTCTCTTTCCTCCCCTTCTCGCCCAAACCCTGAGCTCATAAACGTTTCATTTTCCAGCTTTTTAAAATGTCTCCCACTACCATTGTTCCCCCCCCCTTAAGTTCGGTTAAGGCCCACTCCCTCCCCTTTCAGAGATGAAACAGAAGTGTCCGGTCGGGCAACAGCAGGAACACATAAATCAAGTCAGAAGCCCCCCAAGAGTCCTCTCTCCTTGGGGTCATTACAGGCCAAAGGGTCATTTCAGAAGGGGTTAGGCTGACCGAGGCCAGATCGGTTCCTATGTGAACATGCACAATTAATAGGTGTGAATACATGCAGGAGAGGCATTAACTTTGTGTGTGATAAAAGTGCAAGAATCTGTTTTAAAAATGAGTTTGTGTTTGTTTGTGTTGCCACTTTGGGGTGTTTTCCAGTTTAATGACGTTTTCTGAAGGCCAGTAAGACTAAAGGTGACCAAATCCCAGTTCCAGTGTGTCACAATGTTGTTTTTGAATGTAGAAAGTAAACATAACGCCCTGTTGAGATGAGAAATAATCTGTTCTCTAGTTACACTTAGGCCTGTCGCAATAAGCAATAAATCAATTAATCACATAAATTAAAATGAGCTCAATAATTTGTATTTTTAGGATTTATCGTTTTTGCCTTTTCTCTCCCTTTTCGCTGAAAACCGGATGACAAAAGTCGTCAGATTGGAGATTTGGTCTCAACTAGCCTTTTTTTTTTTGAAGGACAACGTTTTTTCATAGAAACTTAACAGTTCATTTTATTTGTTGCATTATTTTGGATATTTAAAATGTCTTCCAGTTCCATTGTTTATTGATCTTTGAGACTGTGTTCTTGCGCTATTATGCCATTACTATTATATTACTTGAAAATGGTCTCACAGCAACAATATTATCGTTTATCGATATCTATAATAATGTCTGGGACAATTTATCATCCAGCAAAATTCAATTGTATCTTAGCAGGTCCAGTTGTACTTGTTATGTCTTTGAGACTTCTTCTGATACAATAACTTACCTTCTTTAAAAGCAATAGTCCTTACAGGCAGCAAAAGCCCAATCAGATTCCTAGGGTTAAGGGTTACAGGTAAGGTGTGAAAGAGTTGAGTTATGTACTGGCAACGGCTACGTTCAGGGTGATGTTGGGGTTAGGCACTAATGGAGTAACAAAAAGAATGAACAGAGTTCAAGACCGTGTCCTATTAAGGATAGAAATACCAATGGTTTGACTGTGCAGTTCTACAGGAGGTCATGAGGAGGTTAGTGCACAAAAACTGCACGGACTAAAAGAAGTAACACACGGTCACCTGTCACTGGAAAAAAAACAATGCCTCTCACCAGAGGCAACGTGCCACGCGTCTCCGTCAGCAACACCCCGCCGTGTTCGAAGCCGAGCGTGTTAAACCGTCAGCAGTCTCAGCCCGTCGGGAGGCGGAACGCCTCGGATAAAAAGAGATGGGTCGCAATGTTTCCAGACAGGCGCAGAGGGAAGATCCTGCCTCCACAAAGACCCCAGTGTTCAGGCTGACTCTAGATTTTTTAGGGGAGGGGGGTTAGGCAGGTTTCCACAAGTTCTGCAGTCCCTGACTGTTCAAAGACAACTATTTTAATAACTGAGGCAGTAAAGATGCGACTTTCGCTGTTGCGCTGCAACAGCTTTACTGGGGCTCAGCGTCGCTTATGGGAGAATAATTACTCCTTATCACTGTTATGGTTTGCTAAAGAGAAAAAGGCGACTTTGGAAATGTGGTGGTTTTTGTGCTGCCTGCCAAGAGCTTCATGGTATTAGTCAGCATTTTTTCCCCCCCTTAATCTTGTTTTGAGTAAAGCTCTGACTGTGTTTCTGTGTTTTTGTCTCCTCTCCTTCCTTTTCTCTCCTCCTCCCCCTTGCGATCCTCCCCTCCGTCCTTCCCTCCCCCCCCCCCCCCCCCCCCCCTACTCTCTGCAGGTTCATTAATGCGCGGAGGAGAATAGTGCAGCCCATGATCGACCAGTCAAACCGTGCAGGCAAGTCTCCTATAGTTACTGTTTTCAAGTCGCGCAGGCTTAAGCCAGCCCAAGTCCATGCACCCGGAGGCCTCTCAGTGGGTAAATACGGGACTGATGCGCCCTTCTTGGAATGTCCAAATCCTTCAGGGAATTCCCCCCGTCCCTCTGTACTGACCAATAAAGTTAAAAGGCAAAATATCTCAACATTAACAGCAACCATTAATCAACCTTGACGTGCCATGTGGAGTGAAAAAGTAAAGTATTCACCTCTTTGCCAATTCGTAACCCCACTTTGTACCCACATGTTGGCCTTTCCTACAATTTACCAGCAATTTGGACAAGTCCTGACGTCAGATTTACCCATGGAGGACAAACTAGGTACAAATTGATGCATGGTTTGCACGAAACGTTCCTATGGTGGCTTTGAGTTGATTTGTGGTCAGTAAAAACATATCCAAGATGGGTACAAAATCCCACCATAGGAGAAAACTAAAGCTGCTAAAGTATGAAATGGCAAAGCGGTGAAACGACCAGCTCTCGTTAATGATGAGAGACTTTTTTTCCCCCCTTGTTATCCTGCTCACAAAGCTAGCTGTGTTCTCAAAATAGTTTGTTCTTAACCCCTTCCCGCCCCTTTTCACCAAACAGGTACATAGTAAAAAAAAGAAAAAAACAAAACCAAATCCTCCACCAAGGCTCAAACTACAACCTAGAGAGACCTACGGCCGTTTCTTTTTTTGGTTTGACCGCTGATTGGCTTTTTTGGCTCTGGACCTGTTTTTACCCCCACCCCTTCCACCCCGCAACTCCCAATTCCTTTAAACACCCTCCCTCAACCCTATTTGCGGCTGTTTCGAGGGAACAAGTGGGGAAGGAGTGAGCAGTCCCCCTGGTGCATGGCTTGGTTTTGGACTGCTGTAAACTTTATTACCTGTAATAGGGGTGAGAGGTCATGGCGGCATTAAGGGAGTGGGTAGGGTGGTTGGGGGGGCATAGTAAAGTTCAAAGGCATTCAGTGGGGCCGAGGTCCTGCTTTTGCTTGACTGGCCGCCAAACGGCCTAAATCGAAGGTAAGTGGCTTTCTATGGGAGCAGAACAATGGAGGGGTGCAGAAAATAAGGAACCGGATCAGGTTTCACATATTCTTGCCGCTCAGTTTTAGTCCGTATTTATAAGATAAAGTATTAAGATAGGAGCAGATTCTGGGACCAATCAGTAAGAATGAACTTTTGTTGAAAACCGGATCGGGCCTCAACCTGGATTTGATTTTGCTCCTTTGATCGTATGTATAATTATACGTCAGGGCGCAGCAAAAGGTTTACGTTAAAAGCATTGCTGTATTACGTGCCAACGTGTCTTTTATTAAATATCTATTGGAGTGGCTGGACATGTCAAGCTTGACAGTCAAAATGAAATAACTGAAATGTTTTGGATTTACAAAATGAAATTTGAATTGTTCCCGCATGTGACATTTAAAATCTACCTTGCTTAAGCAGACAAATAAGATTACATTTAAATGTAGATTTGGGCAAAGAATCTTGCCATATAGACATTTACTAACCTTTACCAACGAATTCACCCCCCTTGAAACTTTTCTAGATTTTCTCTGCTTATAATCTCAAATTTGATGATTGAAATTGTACATAGCAGTTAATACAACGTAATGCCTAACAGAGAAACGGAAAGAATGGGATATATAGTTGTCAGGTTTCAAATGTGCCCCCCTTTACTCCTTTACCCCTAAATAAGATCTAGTGTAATAATTCAGTCTTCAAAAGTCTCTTTATTACTAAATAAGACTCCATATGTTTAATAACCCTTCACTGTCATGACGACACTGGTGTCCTCATTGACACATTTGACGTTTCCACTACAAATTTTCGCAAAACTTTGTGAGTATACCGCTAATAAAAAAAAACAAACAAAAAAAACACAACTTTACAATCTCAGTGTTTCCATTTAATAAGAAACCAAATTAAAATCACAATACTCAAACAGTATCGATTGTCATTTCAGCGTAAATAAAAAATAGTTTTCCTTAGTGCAGACAGCGAAGTCTGAATCCAGTCTGGCAAACTAGCTATCTTTTTCTTTTCACTTCCCCATTGATCCACCTCTTTGTGTTGGTCTTTCCAATCATTAAAATAAATATATTACATTTTTGGTGACAAATACGACTTCTCGGCCGTTTTCAGAGCTTCTGGCCCCATGGCAGAATCTTGCAGTCTTGACATTTAGTTTTAACTCGATGCAAGCATCAAAATAAAATTTCAACAAGTCAATCCCTCAAACCAAAGTCGGTGTCTTAAATGTGCCATAGCGTAGATTAAACTCTTATTCTGATCCTATTAGAGCATTTATCTGCGTTAAAGTTCACCAGGGGCTTACAGCGGACAGCTAGCTGTACCAGCATGGAGCAGAGTGACGTTGAAAGACAGCAGAGTCTTCCTGTGCGTGCACCAGCCAACAGATGATCCCGCACCGTCCACTGAGCTTTAATTAAAAGGACTAATTGACCACTCTGCTTCCTCCCACCGGTCCCTCCTTCCCTCCCTCCCTCTTCTTCTCCTGCATCCACAGTAAGTCAAGGAGCTCCCTACAATCCAGATGGCCAGCCAATGGGTGGCTTCGTCATGGACGGCCAGCAGCACATGGGAATCAGACCACCTGGTACGGCTTTCTCCGCGTGTCTGTCCTTTTCTTCACTCTGTTGTTCCTCCTATCTGTCTTCAGTCTGTTCCTGCGGGTTTCTTTGGCTCGCTTCCACCCGTTTTCCTTCCAACATCACCTCGCCCTCTTCAACCTTTGTGTCCTCCTCTGCGTTTCTTCAGACGTAGATGTGTTCTTCGGCCAATATCTGCCATGTTGATGTTTACTTTAATCTTCATGCTGACAGAAAAGCTCTTATTGTGAACTCTTACAGTCGCTGCTTGTTGCTTTGGGTAGAAACAGCAGGATGTGCACTCCCAAAAACACTTAGAAAGATATGCACACACACCGTTTCCTCCCCCTCTTTCCTGGATACACCAGAACAGGTGTGCTCAATCACATTACACCACCATCCTCCTCCTCACTCCCACTCCCCTTAAAACTCAGTCCCTCTCTCACGCCATCAGCTTTAATCCCAGAGTTTGTCCTTAAGCTCTTCTTCTCCTCCTCTATCCCCTGTTTTCTGTGATTCTCTCTCAAGTCTGCAACCCAATCTCAGCCTCCACTCGAAGTCAGCAGGTTTAGATAAACTGCCGGCCGACTTAACCACCCTGCACCCCACCTCAAAACACTTCCACACACCTCTCCCAGCCAAATCCACGGGGCTTTGTTGCTATGCTGTCTGTCAAATCAGCTTCATAGTGAAACCACACTGTTGCTAAGTGCGGTCTGCTTCGAACAATTCCCTGTTTGAAGTAGTCAACAATAAATTTCTGCACCATCAGTTAGAGACTACACATTTTTAATTTTTACGTTTCCTCTTTGTGTCCTCCAGGGCCGATGGGTGGAATGGGCATGAACATGGGCATGGAAGGTCAGTGGCACTACATGTAGCCCTACCCGAGTCTGACCAATCACAACGCAATGGGGGTTGTAAGTAGAACAAACTGATTTTAAACAAACTGATTTTAGACTGATGTAATCCTTTTTCTGACACTCTTCAGGTATGAGTGGCATCTAAAGGTGCTTTCACACCTGATTGTCCTGTAGACTTTGTTCGATTGGTGACCAAAGTTGCCGTTACATTTTCAGCTGCAGCGGTTCGTTGTGTCAAACGAGCCAAAACCGTTTGAATAGCCTGGCAACCTCTTCGCCAGTGGTGGCACTGCACCAAGAATTGAAGAAGGAAAAGATACAAAAACTTTTGAAGATTCAGTGAGCGCACCTTCCTTCTTCTCGAAATGTAAACCAAAATGGAGTAGTGTCAGATTTTAGCAATCAGTTTACATTTTTCCCCATTGTTCTCAAATTGGGGGTAGTTTTTTTTTTTTAATTCAAGGCTATGCTGCTAATAAAAGATAAATGTATTGTGATTAGTATCATTTAGGTCTAGTTATTTATACCCATATTTATCAGGGCACCAAAAATCATACACCTTTTAAATATGTGCTATGGTGGAGGTGACGTCACACTGTGTGAGAGAGGATAAAAAAAAACCCTTTGTAAAACAGGTGTTTGATATAAAACAAAGACGAAATGACTTTTGTTTTCAGATTATGCGTTAGCGTCGTATGTTATTCGTTCCTTCCTACTTGATCTTTAGACATTTTCAGTAATACTGGAAATAATATACGTTTGTCTTTGAGTGTTTCCACATTCAAACCTAAAACTTGAAGCAACCGAAGTGGATTTTTCTTCGTGTCTAAATGGGTTTTAGATACAAGCATTCTCTTGTTCTCCACCAAGCGGATTTGCGCTGTTGCTTTTTCTTCAGCGTTCCCACCCTCGGTGCGGTGATAAGAGCCTTTGATCTCACCCGTGTAACTCTTTGTGTACGTTCTGTCGCTGTGCGTCGTTGTCACACGTCCAAAAGCTACAAAATCAAACAGGAGAAGCCAAACAAAAAAGAGAGAGGAACTACAAAGGCTTAAAGTAACATGCAGTGTAATACTATATTACAATACGGATTACTAATAAAGAAAATGTTCAAAATCGAGACAAAGTTATGAAAGAATAAACCGTTTGTACACTGATTTTTTTTTTGTGTGTGTGTTAGCATGTGGCGAGGAGGAAGAGGAAAGGGGGCGGGGATGGGTTGGGACAGGAGATGGGTGGAGGGGGGTAGGGTGGGGACCTCTAATGGGAAGGGAGGGGGCAGGTAGGAGGTTACTATGGCAACAGACTGATTGGCAAAAATGTAAGCAGTCGTTGCTGGTGCAAGGAGAGCGAGAGAAGTGCGCGCCCTTAAGTGTCGTAAATCTGCCGGGTTGCTGTTGATGCATGAGCCGCATTAATACACACATGCTAACCAGCTACAGGGAGCCCACCACCACCACCTCCACCACCACCACCTCCACCTACCCTCACTGTCTTCCTCATGCTCGCTCCAACATTGTGCTTTTTCACACTGTCAATTTTCCTCTCTCCATCTCTTTCACACACCTTCTTCTAGATTTTTTTCTTCTTCCTCTTCTTCCTTCTCACTTCTCTCCCCGTTCTTCCCCTTCCCTCTCCTCCTCTCTCTCTCTCTTACTCCTTCCCTCGCTCTTGCCCCAGGGCAAAACAGACTCCCACATAATTCTGGATGTACACAGGCTGTGGATGGTGCCACAGCCGCACATTGTGATAAAGCGGCGCCGGGTCCAATCTCAGCCGAACATCATTGTTTTCCCCTTGCTGTGTGTGCCACCGCACAACGTTTATAAGTGAAATAAATACATGCTGATGTGTGGGCGTTCGCCTGTGTACCTCCACGCTGGCCTGTATAGTGGTATATATGTGTGTGTGTGTGTGTGGGGGTGGGTGGGTGTGTGTGTGTGTGTGTGTGTATGGTAATAGGATTACTCCTGGCACAGAGAGGGGACACAAACTACTGCAAAATGGAGGAGGTAGCCAGCAGGGTATGGAGCTTAGCCGGGCCTAATTGACTAGATCCAAATTAAATATGCCGTCACTGGAGGTGTGACCAATGGATTTGACTTATTCAGTTTGCAAAAATAGGGACCATTAACCCTCTGCACAAGGCTCATACACTGTAGTGGGGGAAAAAAAAAAATATATATATATATATATAAATTCTGCCTCGAATGTTGGCGACAACAGAAGGCCGGCGATCTCATCTCACAGAAGTGTAAGGTAGGAGAAGAAGAAGAAGCTAAACATGTTTTTTTTGTTGTTTTGTTTTGTCCGCGTCGCCGCCGTGTGAAGTGAGTAAACACGAGGGCCGGTTTCGGCAGCTTTCTTTCCAAGCAGCTGCTAGCCTTCCCAGCAGACCGCGCTTTAAACAGCCTCAATTTGCCTGCTGAATCCCGTAATTGGGCCACCAGAGGAATCCTCGGTGAGACGGGGCGAAGCGCAGAAAAGACGGGAAGAGTGGAGAGGAGGGAGGGAGGGAGGAAGAGAGGGAGAGAGACGGCGAGGTAGACTGAAAGAAGACGGGAGGGGCGGATGAAGAGAGAGAGGGAGGAGAGGAGCCGAGAGACGGATGATGACAGAAAAAAAAAAATGTCTCGTCTCCGCAACCTAGTCTTTCCCCCCGTACAGCTTCATCAGCGCCGTCGAATTTTCTTCCTCTCTCCCCCTTTTTTTTTTTTTTTTTTCTAGGTCATTTAAAAGTAAGCGATGTGTTATACTCTTTCACGACCAATTAAATTAATAGGTTATTACGTGAGGGAGGAGTGGGGACCGTTATCTTATTTGATTAAGAGAGCACAGGTTCATTATATTTTATAAGCAATTTTCATTAGCGGCGTTTGAGGTTTTTGTTACTGCAGGGGCTAAATTGAGCGGTTATTGTGCCGAGCCTCGGCTACAGAAGGTGTGCCTGGCAGTCACACCGCAACATTAGTTAAAACTAAAGCCAATTAGTCCTGCTTAGTGGAGAGCGTTATGCCTTCCACCCAATGATGATCACGGAGCTTATATCCCCTTGCGAAACAATACACCTGTCAGCAGACATGAAGCCCAGCAAGTCGAGCAGAAGCGAGCCGAGCCTTTGATTGCGACGGGAATGACTCTCGGATGACCCTTACCCCGTTTCCCCTTCTTCCTTCCCTCCTTTCCTTCTCTGTCTCTTTGCTTTCCTTCTCACACAAAATTAGCCATGTGCGCCCCCCCAATCCCCCCCCCCCCCCAGTTGCAAAACTGTAATTTTGGGCTTCAGGAGAATTATCACAGAGTGGAAGAATTAATTATGACGCAGAGAGTTTGGAATTTGTTTCTCGGTTCTCGCCCATTAGAAGCTTCCCTCCCTCCGTCCCCAAATCGACAACGCTTGAATGAACGGATGCTTTCTCCGCCAGTCTCGGCTGGAGACCCTTTGTCCCAGAATTCATCGCTGAAATCATTAAGCGCAAATTTGTTAATCTTCCGCCGATGGGAAGGGGTCAAGATCCCTTCCCTAAACCCTTCCACAAACCCTCCAACTATCACACAAAACTTCTTTTTTTTTTTTTTTTTTTCCTGTGGAGGAACCTTGACTATTGAGCAGCTAGAAGGAAAAGAAGGAACGCAGCAAAAAAACAAAAAGGAAAGACAGGTCCCCATGGAGTTTGCGTGGCCCCTTGTATTGTCCATGTGAATGTGTGTCCCTGTTGATGCGGCCCCTGTGGAATCCCCCCCCCCCTTCAGAGTCGAGGAAATGAGACTTACAGCTCAATGTATTGATTTGCTTATTAGGTGAAAAACCCCATAAGCAACGTTGAGCTCTTCCAAGCACTCATAGCATTATTGGCCTCTTGACATGAGTTTGCCGCAGTAATCAGTGCAGTCTTGTTAACCTGAGGTGAAAAAAAAAATGCAGGAAAGACACACGACTACGCCAATAGTATTATAGTCTGTTAGAGTTCACCTGTTAAGGTTTTGTGAAATCTGACTCCATTTTGCTGACTGGACATCCTGAATTTTAGGATCACAAACAGAATCGATCCAAGTATTTCTGCAAATATCTTAGTACACTGGAAATAAAACTAAACTTGCTGACAAGTAACTTTTCAGCAAGATTGCACGAGCTTGTTTTAAGTCAGTAGTTCCTTAATACTGGCCTAAAGTACTAGATCCACTGGCAGATTATGACATTTTCCCCATCTACCAATGGAGCGAGTACTTTTTCATCAAAATGAAGAAATTATTGACTTAAAAGAGACGCTTATATCTTGCTGAAAAGCTACATGCAAGTTATGTAGCTTTTCATAACTTATAGTTACTGTATATTTGTGTTATTTCCAGGGTACTAAGATATTTGCACTAGAATCTAGGCAAAAAAAAAATCTCGTTTTTGACGTGAAAATCTGAAAATGTCAGCCCACATGTTCAGATTTTTTTCCACCCACTTTACTTAAACACTCGTCATGAAATGTAGTGCAAAGCCTTTAAAAGTCACTTATTAGGTCAAACAAAATACAAGGCTGATGGAAAAATTGGAACTAAATGTAGACTAATAGCAAATAAACAACCTGTTAGATTCTGCAGTTGATTGGCTAATGTCCAAGCTTATTTATTTGTTTGAATGGCCTGATTGAGATCAACACTAAAACAATTTCTGACATGAAGTGAGAATTGATGTTTATCTTGACTCGTCGTACATTAACACTGAACTCAAGCTCCTTTTGCAAAAAGGGAATTGGACCACATGCTGCTAGAGCCAAGGGCCAGAAGACTTACATCTTCTGGCCCTTGGCCAGCAAAAATTGAAATAATTGGGGAAAAAAATTAAAACTGTATAATTTTTATTCCATGTCTCAACTACCCACTGCTTTGCATGTTCACATGAAAAAGTCCTACGTTTGGTGCCTCTCACATAGAAAATAACAACTAGAACCCACTATAAACATACATATCTGCAGCTCAGCTAGCACAATATTTCACACTTGTCTTAAACACGCCACACTTTTTCTACTTTGTTGAAAACTGATGGATGAGGGGAGGCAGGAAACGATTATTGTTCTCGTGCTCCTTATCCTTTTCCTTTTGCGCTTTTGTCTCGTCTGTAATGATCCTCTGGTGTATACGTGTGTATGAAGGGGTGTGTGTGTGTGTGTAGCGTTCGCGTGGACGGCACTCTCAGGTGACGGCCGTCTGCGGCTCTCGCCTCTCGCTCTTTGGCTTTGACAACTACGTCGGTCACGTTTGCTCGCCGCTCACTCCCCACCTGCTGACAGACGGATGAGCGCCTTTGTTGCTGCTAAGAGAAAGACTTCTTCTTTACCCTCTGCATGTTTCTGAGGACGTTTGCTGTCAAGCCGCACCAGTTTGAGGTCGTTTCGGATCGCTTTCAGGGCTTGCTTACGAGAGGGTGTCTCAGTTGCTGACTAGTCTCTCTTCAGAGAGAATACCTAGGGCTAATTCCGAGTTACCTCGTAGTCCAGTTCAACAGATTATCCAGGAAATGTTATGCACTCAACCTTGGTATCGCTTCAAGCTGATCATGCGTGTTTGGTCTCTAAGTCCTTTCCTCCTGTTAAAGTAGCATTACTGTTGGGTGTAGGATTAACTCACTATATCCTTCAAAACCCTCCGTGTCTCTCTCATGCATCGGCACAGTATGTGGATTCCTGCTGTGGTTCTGACCCAGATTATCATGGTTCTGTTCGCTGACACATAGGCTACGTTCACACAACAGGCAGATACGACCCGTGTCTGACGTTTTTTGGCCATACGCAACTTTTTCACCGGCGCAACCTTTTCACCCAAAAATATCTGATCTGTGCCACTTCCATATGTGGTGCTAATTTGGATGCGTATCCGATTGTTTTTAAGTCTCAACAGTCTTGTTGCACTATATATGCCTTTCATGTCACTGATGTGAGACATATCTGTGCCAGGAAAAGCCATTTGCTTTAAATCCGGATGTAAACGACGGCTGAAAATTAGGATTATGAACTTATGAAACAAATCTTTGTCACTGAAGCGCATCACATCACAATCCCACCACTCATAGTTCTGAGCACGCATCCAGACACACTTCCCTACAGACGTTGCTCCACAAAAGGCCGTTGCTAGTACTTGTGCTTTCTTGCAATTAGCTTCCTTTGTGTTACGATCTTGGGACGACTCAGCCCTCGTTGCTGACTAAACTTTAAAATCGATCCACAAAAGTTTCCGTCCATTATTACTTCTGTGCTGCAGTGTGGCGTCAGCGTTCTTCTTCAGCGCATGCGGTGCTCTTTATGGACGCAAACCGTTCACACAGAAGTCTGATACGTCACATTTAATTAATAAATGAGTGACGAGAAAAATCACGTTTCGGTGAAACAAAATAGAAGTGAGCATCGAGACCTGCTGTGTGCACATCAGCACACTGAACTACTCCAACAGGAAATCTCACAATGTTTACGTGCATAAACATGAAAATGTCTGGTTCTGTCTGACTGATTAATGCTGTTAATGACTGATTGTTATTTAACTCATTTACTATAATTATTTATTGTTACACGTTCTGCTGCTGAAATAGTTTCTACTCATAGACTCTGAAGTATTGCAGACTCCTTGAAGTTTTTCACATTTGGTCATGCTGCAACAGAAAATAAATGTCTTTCATTCTGATTTAGCATTGTGTGTTTCTCTGCCTGCTCCCCTTTACTCTAATACCCATTAAGAAAATTCCCCGTCTCCAATTTCTTACAACCCAAGTATCAGACGCAGTGACCATGTGGAAACAGGGGCTTTGGTTGAATGATAACTTTTCGATGTACCCCCAAAACGCCATTTGCACATAAACCTGAACACCGTCCCATACCTTCTGTCGTTTACAGTGCTGTCTAATGTGGCCAGTTTAAAACCGATTATTGAGTATTGATCGGTTGAATATTCTCTCTCCTCAGAGCTGGAGGGGAATCGTGTGTCTCCCAGAGGCCCGTGGAGCTTAGGAACGGCACACCTCGACTTCCCGACGCCAGTAACCAACGAAAACAAGACTCCGGATTCAGCGACCGTTTCATCTGGCTGACGCCCGTCACCTGGACGTCTTCCGTGGCTGCCTCTAATCTTTCCACCAGAATCGAACTGAGCTGCGCTGATCAAAATTCGGCCAAGTACAGGAAGACCTGACTCCTGAAAGAATACCGCTTCTTCTTCTTCTTCTTTTTCTTCTTGTTCTCTGGTTGGCACAAGACTGCAGTCCCTTTGCTGCTGCCCCGTCGCCCCACGCGGATTCCTCCATCAAAGTGATTGTGATTGACTCTTTTCGGGCGATTTGCCTGCACCTCTGGCGAATGTGGTGCCCGGTTGATCTATTCTCGACTCTTGAGGGCAAATGTTAAGACTTCTTTTTAAGAGGAGCGCTCTACTCTTTGGGACGGAGGATGTGGACCAAAGAGAAGCCAATGTCTGTAAAGGACAGGAGGAGGTGCCCTTTAAAAAAAAAAAAAATACAGTGGATTGAGACCTGGATGGAGAGTGATGAAATTAAAAAAGTATAAAACTATATCAAGCCCTAGTTTGGGAAGTGAGTTGAGAAAGAAAATATACTGTATACAGTTGTAAAATTACGCTGGACTCTCACAAGAACTGGGAAACTAAGTATTGTAAATGCTATTGTATTGTTCTGCATATTATGTTGTTTCTAATAGATTTTTTTAAAAAAGGATGTGAACTTTTTTCTCTTTTTTTCCTGGTTTCTTTACGGATTCTCTGATCTGTGGGTGTGCGTGTGTGAGCGCGTGTGGGTGTGTGTGAGCGAGCACCGTCCCCAACAAATCTGCCCTCTTCAACCTCCAGCTCCATTGAACCACGTTGCGTTTTTATTTTTAAAACAAAGTAAAATCCGATGTTCGCACTCTTTCACAGCCTCTCGTGGAATATCGGAAAGGTCGGCGATCCAGGTGTTGGTTTTGCTCGGTTTTTTTTGGGTTTTTTTATGTACCACTCTTCACAGCTTCCTGGCGGACATAGAAGATGCAAATGTTGCCGTCAATTAGGCTGCACTTCTTTTGCCTCCAGAAGAGGCCACTTCTACTGCTTTCACAACCAGATGGACGAAGTTTTCCCCGCCGCCCCGTTTCCTACTGCTTTAATTTTATATGTATAGGCTGGGGAGATCCTCTTAGTGTCGTCATGGCGATGCACTCTGAGAAATGTTTCACAGTCAATGGGGAAGTTGCAAGTATAACCCAGAAGACAAGTTTGGTTTTTTTTCTCCATCTGTATGCGATTGAACGTCTTTTCCAGGGTCTTATCGGCGCGTTTAACGTCACGTGGCGGCGCGCTCGCTTTCGCGCGCCCAATGGAGTTTCTCCCTCTCATAAATTCGATGCAGATGCTTTGTGAAAACAACATTTATGCCATGGTCCAGTCTTGTTTTTTTTTCTCTTTTATTTCTGACTAGGTTGGTATAATGCTGATCAACAGACAGGAGAGAATGTAAAAGTAGCACTCTAAAAACTGCTGGGCTAAAAACAGCCCAGTCTAGGTCATTTTGCAAACCCTTTTCTGGGTCCAACATTCATCCATTCTGATGCTTCTTGCTTTCAATCAAAAATGTCTCCGTGGAGAAAAAATAACTATATGTGTATTTAGCTAAAGTGCATTCCAGCATTTTTGGCTTGCTGAGTTTTTTTTCTACTGGTTGTTTTGTGCTGAAAGTAAAAATTATTGTACATAAAAGTCAGAAGCATCAAAACATCACCTACTATATATGAGACTATAACATATATAGGCTTAATAGTGCTTCTAAGTTCCTTATCTTTAAATATAAACCATTATTTGGGTTTAAAACAAGTGTATTACACTAAAGCTACTGAAAAGGGGATGAATAGAGTGACCAATTACCAGGAATAATAAAGACTTAATATTTAAGCTAAAATTTATTATTTTCAGTTCACTAAACTGCAGTAAAAACTAAATGTCAAAAAAGTTGTGATCTTTAGACGTTTTACTGACAAACACTTGAATTTGGATGGGAAAAGTTATACTTGGTATACTTTATGACCAATAGTTTAGTTGAAGTTTAATTCTTGCACTAGCTAGCACTAGCTACCTAGCATGTCAAAGGCTAATTTTGTTTTAAGTAAAAAGTAAAAACTGGTTTTCTAGTGTGAACTAGAGTTCATGACCCAATTACTGTTCTCATTCAGCAACATTTCAACCATCTAATTTCTTTCTACACGTTGTTTGAAGAGGATTGTTGAAGTCCGACCAAGTCGACGTATTCAAAATGGCGGTTGTTGAAGAATGATGAGGCTAATTTTAGTCTCTTGACTCACCAAATTGGGTCCTGAGTTTTGACTAAATCTGCAGCTACAACTACCTAACATCTGTCCCGATAGCACAGGGCTAAAATAAAAGCCCAGCAGTTTTTATGTGTGCTGCATGTGTGGAACAGTATTGATGTGACTGGGAACACGTGTGTGTCGTAGAGAGGGCGTGTGTGAGAGTGTGTGTTATCAATGCTTCCACTATCCACTGCTTCAGACATGTATGACACACATCTTTTAAAATTCCTTTGAAGACAAAGTCATGAGTCGTGTGCTTTTGCTTTGAAGGGTATATGTGTACATGTGTGTTGTAAATAAATACTTTTCTTCAAATAACACAACTTAACTAGTCTCAGATTATATTATTACGCAGATGCAGTGCCCTGCAAAAGTATTCCTGCCCCACAAACCGCAAAGGCCAGCGTGATTTACTGGGATTTTATGTTGCAGAGCCACACAAAGTTTTATGTATCTGTGAAGATGAAGGAAATGATGCATGTTTTTTTATTTATTTATTTTCATTTTGTTTTTTCCCCCCCAAAAAAGCAAAGTGGTTTGCATAATGTGTTCAGTCCCACTAAACTCACGTAAACGTACTTTGCAGAACGAGATTTTCCCAATTTTCTATCAATTTTCCAATGCAGAGTAGCTCAAGGCGAGTCAGGCATGATAGAGAGAATCACTGAACATCAATTTTCAAGTGTTGCCGTGGATACTGAAATGGATTTGACTGGGCCACATGCCTTGTTTGAATGCATCCAACTGTAACTGGCTGATTATGATGAGGGGGGGAATCATCCCCAGAGCATGATGCTGCCACCACCATGTTTCACGATAGTGATACGTTTAGGGTGACGCTCAGTGCTACTTTTCTGTCACACATAACATGTGTCCCCTATATGACTTGTGGCAAACCGCAACGCAAGACTTATATCTGTAAATAGGTCTGAACACAAATGTTGTTGTTGTTTTTTTAAAGAGAGAAAAAAAAAATCATGTATTATTGTCCATCACTAAATAATAACTGATCCCCATAACCCCCCCCCCCCCCCCCCCCCCCCCCCCCCCCCCCAACAAAAACACACCAGCTAGTTGCTGGCAACGTCCTGAACGAGTTGAAATTCTCCGATCAAAGTTTCATGACAAACTGTAACATGTTATTAGAGGCTTTCGCTTCTCTGAGGCAGAAATCAGCCATAAACCGTGTTTACACTGAAGAAAGCAGAGAGGGGGACATGGACTGTATCTCCCACTGCTGCCGGAAAATGTGCAGCTAATGCATGAGTTCTGCTGCAATTTCCTCGCGCACACATACAGAGAGGTGATGTGTGTGCGCGCGCATGAGAGCCGACTCTTTTTTTTTTTTTTTTTTCCCTATAGCATGAAAATTCATTTAGCTAAAATTGCTGCAAACGCGTAAAATAAATAAATAAATAGTGGAGAGTAGTTCTCCCTCATGCCTTGTTGCTCGCAGGCCGAGCAGCGCTCCGGCAGCCGGGGTTTGACTGCGGGATTACAGCGCGCGACTGAGAAAGGAGGAGCGCGAGCCCGAGCCGAGAGAGAGAGAGAGAGAGAGCACGCGCGAGACTTTAGTCAGATTAAAACATTTGGAAGAGCAGCCCTTAAAAGTCTTTCCCCCTTTTTTTTTTCTCCTTTCTTTTTTGGTGAACAACAGAGAGCCTGTTTCATCCGCAACAATATGCGCGTATAAATCAGCCGCCTCTGTTTCTGTGTCTCTCCTCCGAGCAACTATTGTGTTTGTACCGCTTTTATCGGGCTGAATGCTATTTACACTAAGGAAGAAGCAAGAAAAGAAAAGAAAAGAAAAAAAACAGGAGACACTTTGCAATCTTAAAACAAACAAACAAAAAAAAAAAACCGGCGACGTTTTAATTGCCTCGCGTCTCTCCAGCATGGCTGGCAGAACCGAGGCTGTGAAATGTGAATTCCTGAGCCTGTGGCCGCTGGGAGCGGTGGAGACGTGGAGCAGAAAGCCCATGCATGACTGCCCTCTTTAGGGAGGCCGGGTAACTGTCCGAGTGTGTGGAGGCTTGGGAAGCTTTGGAGACGGCGCAAAATGCAACCACGTCTCCTTTTTACGCACGGATCTCCAAGGCGCACAGAAACACTGCGATCAGTATTTTTGTTGTTTGCTGTTTAGAGCTGCAGTGAGTCACAATATTTGAAAAAGCAAATAAAAAATAATAAAAATCGTTTTTTTTACTGCCTTAAAAGTACAACTACGAGTAGTTAATTTTTGACTTTTTAATTTAAAAAAATGATTGTGGAAGAACTGAATAATTTAAATTTGATTTGCGTTGTATTTATCAGTGTACCTCTTTAAAAAAAAATTAAAATCAGGAAAATAAAATTATTAAGTCATTTTATTATTACTTTGGTGTTTAACTAAGCTTTGATTAAAGAATCAACGCTTGTTAAAATAACAATAAATCAAAATTTAAAATGTACTGTCTGTGTTTTAATAAATGTGAAAACTTTCACATTTTGCCCTCGGAGATTTTTTATTTTTTTTTCCACGCAGCTGACCTACATTCCAACTGTCTTCAACATTTTTAACCCGTTTTTTTTTTTTTTTTAGGCTTTTATCAAGACAAAACATAGAACATTGTAGTTTGTCGCAGTGATTGCAGGCTTCGGTCGTCCTCTTTAAACACACGCTGACCGCGGAGTGAACCATCAGGTATAATGAATGGAGCAGAAACGTGTTCCAGAGCAGTGGAGGTGTCCGCGCAGGCCTGTCTTCCTCCCACAAGGCTCATATGTTTGCGCGTTTGTGGCTCAGCGAGGGAAACCCAGACAAGGAGGCTGTGCGTTTCATATGAGGCGGCTAAAAATCTCGGCGAGTGTTCAAGCGGAGGAGCTTTCAGTTCGAAAACAAAAGCAGAAAACCCGGAGCTGAACATGCCGAAGTGACCACCATTGTTTGTTAAATGTGTTTTCACTTATTGCTGGTTTTGTAATCTCTTGGTAAAGTTGCATCTATAAAGTCTGTGATTTCCCCCCCCTGTTTGTTTGTATATGTCACTTTTAAAGCGGCGTGTAGGAGTTTTTAATTCAGGTCGCCAGAAAATGTTCTAATAGGCCTTGAGACATATTTAAGTCCTGCCCTCTTCTGTCTTTTCCATCGATAATTTTGGCTTTAAAAACTGCTGGGGTTTGAAAACGTAAAGACGTCACTCAAAGCAGGAAGGACGTGAGAACAAAATGTTCGAAAAACGGGTCAGCCACGCTAAATTTACAGGCCATCAAATTTATATATTGAAATATATATATATTACAGGTTGGTATTTTAGATAGCCATATTAAATACTTAAAAAACACACATAGATAATAGCTAAATTCTCTTTTTAAATAATTTGGAGTACTGGTATGTTGTGTTTGTATGGTGAAGTTGCTCAAAGTCGTGAAAGTTAAGAACTGTCATAAGACTGCAGCCAGTTAGCAACACAAAACACTGTAAAAATTAATTTTGGAGAATATAAAAATTTCAGAAATTAAATATATTTAAAATACACCCAAGTACTTTGGTTTGTTAAATATTGAAACATTAACTGGTATGTTTAAAATGGCTGGACTATAAATGACATGGAGGTAGCCACAGAAAGACTTGCTGAGTCGGAGCAGGAATTTAAGTTCGCATCAAGTGTAGCTAGTTTAGCTAATCTGGCTAGTTAGTGATACAGTCACACTTGCTAGCAAGCTAAGCTTTCTAGTTCTGATGTAGCCATTGCTAAAAAATGGTGTGTCTTAAAAGGCAAAAATATTACTGTCTAAGACTAGATTTTTAATGTTTAGAACTATATTAGTAGTATTTTATTCTTTAACTGGTTTAGCGATGGAGCAAATTTCCTAGCAAGCTAGGCTTCATAACCTCAAAGCAGCTATTGCTAAATACAGCGTTAGTAGATGTTAGGTGAAAGGTTTTTATGTCTTTCTTTCGATACATTTCAAATGTTTACCCTTGTGACATTATCTACTTTACTCGCCACTCTTTCATTACGTTTTGGTTTTGTTTTTTAGCTTTGAATTGACACGACAATTTGTAAGGTTAGAAACAGAAATGGCCAAATGTGACCTGTTGTGTCAAAGATTTAAGAATGAAAAACAGAAAAGCAAACGCCACATTCTTTTAATTGATCTATTTTGAATAAAATTAAATCAAAAGCCTATCTGAATTCATCCAGTTTAGTTAGGGTCCTTTTTGCGTGTTTAAATATACACAATTTCTACTCAGGATTGTCGATTAAAACTTAACTAAGTGAAAAGTTCCAAATTGTTGCTACAATTTTTTTATTTTTTTAATCAAATAATTCAGAAAACAACTGGATCTATCAAAAACATAGAGCTCAGATAGTTTATTTTCAACATTTTCCCACTTTATGAAATCACTCTGAAGCAGAATCCAGATGAAAGGTTGGCCTGTGAACACCTCAGAGGACAGACTTTGTAGAACCTCCTCGTTGGAACGTCGCGTGGCAGCTGGTTCTGAAACAAAAGGAGGCACACACACACACACACAAAAAAAAAACCTCCAACAATCTGTTGGTGGAGAAAAAGAGAGCCGGGGAGCAAAAAAAAAAAAGAATCGAGAAAGACTGTTGAGGGCCATTTTGGATGTCATCTGTCTCCTTGGCGACAGGGCCCCGGCCCTCAAAAGCCCCTTGGGCGCGCGGATTGTTTGAGAGGAGCCCGCTATTTTCTGCAGCATCATTTATCACTGTCACCACATAATGATTCCCCTCGCAGCTCCTTATTGATGTTTGTAATTGCATTATCTCATAAGGGGAGGGGGGGATGATCAATGGAGCCGAGAGGAGCACAGAGGGGTCAGGAGATGCCGGATTGCTGTTTGTCCATTTAATGCAAGCAGGCTCTCATTATCTGCAACCTCTCCAGCCTGCACTGCTCTCCTCTGAGGTTGTTGGGGTTTTTTTCTTTGCTGTATTGAGAGGAAGAAGAGGATGGAAAAAGGGAGGCAAACAGTTGGTTTGATTTGTTTAACCCCCGCACATCACCGATAAACAATAGAGATGTCGAGAAAATCCAGGTAAAAGGGAAGAATCACTGCTGTGAATGTGAGGCTAAAGCAGCTCTGGAGTTCTCTTTGTCTGAAGTTGCTCCATATTTTGTGATAATTACAGCCACGGCTCGTCGCGTCTGAGAGTGTAGGTGGACCATCAGCCGGCTGAGGGAAGCTGAGGATGGAGGAGTCTGACTCACGAGTCGGACTCGGTTTTCTTTAAGCGGAACACGGTCATTTGGAACGGAAACGTTCTGAGGTTCAAGACACGCTGACCAAACAGCTGCTAAAGAAACCGAATGGTTACACTTAGTGCTACCCATCACAGGGTCTGTTGTCAAAATGCGAAATGAACTAATAGTTTTTGTTCATTAAAAATAAAAAAACCAAATTATTTGGAGTTAGTTTTTGCAAAAACATTTTTGATTTGACCAGCTTTTACTAAAGCCCATACATGAAAGCATCTAATTTTGCTTCATCGTCTAATGATTTCTGCTTTCAAAGAAACGTTTTGGATCATTTGAAGTGTGCAGCCTAATCCTGATATGCAGAGAGATTGTTAGAATCGTAGTTTGTGTGAGCTGACAGTCTGATATCCACTCAGCGTGGCCTGTTTTGTAGCCATGAGGAGCCATGTGTCATTTTATTGAGTCACAGTATTATTTTTATGTTGTTTTTGTTTCAAAAGCTGACGCAAAATCAGCTTTGTTAGCGTAAAACACGTTAAGAAACTTTCATTTGAGTCAGTTTTTCACCATGAAAGCTAAAGCTATGTAGCAGTTAGCTTTACATTGATTTCAGTTAGAAAAAAAACATATTTTTCCACATTTCTTCAAGTCGACAACGTTTTTGAAATTTTAGCAACATAAATATGTCAGAAACTCATAACATGGACATTTGTGTGTATATATATATATATAATTTTTCTAAATCCCAATTTGTCTTTTCTGGGAGACATTACCAAGTCCTGTCACTATAAATCATCCAATCACTGATCTCCACTAACCTACCAACAGCTCTTTATTTCACATTCTGCACTTCAGCTGCAAACACGTAAAAATAAACAGCAATATACTCAGTAGAACAAACTTGTAAAATTCTGTTTTGGTAAATAAAATGAGCATTTATTGCCCAATAACTGAAATATGGTTTTTTCCAACGCAGGCATGCGCAGAATATATAGTCGCAATAATAACCAAAATATCAGCTTTAATGCGGACAGTGACGCATGACGTCCACTTTAATGGACAGACGATTAACTACAATTTCTCCAACAAAATATTAATATTGAGACATTTTTTAAAAAATTTGTTCTAAATCAGTTATTTACATCTTTTACCTGATAAAGTGTCACTTATTATAAATTAGCCTAAATTAGAATAAACTTCATTACTAGCCCTAGGAACAACTCCATCACCTGCTCGTTTATGACTAATTACTTTTTGCTGCAGGTGAGGGTTTCAGACTCTGGCTTTGGGTTGGTGCGCGTCATGGCGACGGGCGTACTGGCGCGCGCAAAGCATCCAGCGTCCTGTGGGCGCGCGGTGTGTTTTCTCCGCTCCACAACGTATAACCAGACACTTCCGGCGGCTTGGAGGCGCTTGCTTCCTGGCCCAGGTGCAGCAGCTCCCCTGCAGCTTGGTCGGCGCTCCTGCTGCGGCTGAGGGAAACGCGGCCTGGCAGGCGCGAACTTCCCAGCGGAGGAACGGCAAAAACCACGGCTGGTTTCAGAACCAGAGATGTTTCTGTCAGCGCCTTCCTCCAGTTCCACCGCTCCACTCATCTCCCTCCAAGGTGACCTTGGCGGCGCCCGGGCAGGACGGAGGAGCCAAAGGATCACAGGGGAGGAAGAGGAGGGAAGGGGGGAAGGTTTACTCAGCTGCACACAGGATCACCTGGTGGGGCCGCAGATCCAAAAATAGAGACCCTCACCTTCTGGAATCCGCGAACTGGAGCAAATCTCACAAAGAATACGAGATAAAGTGTTCAAAGTAAATCTAAAGGAAGATTGTCTATTCGTTTTAAAGATTTATTGTTAGGCAACTTTAAGAAAGTTAAGCAACTTAAGAAAGTAACCTTTAAGAAAGGTTCGAATCCTAGAGAAAGGCATAACGTGAACAAAAGAGGGGGGGATGAAGGTGCAAAAGAACCTTATAAATGAACATTTAAAAAATACTTAAATAACCAAATAAATAAAAATATTAAAGTAAAAACGTTGTCGATCAATTTTATTCTTTTGGTAACGTTTAAAAAGGCAACAATTTAGGCAAACGCGACCGAAAAAAAAAAGAAGACATGATTAGCATTCATTCCTGTGTTGTTAAATATCAGTACTAGCCGTCCTCAGTGCGCAGACGCGGCCCTGGGCGGCTGTGGGTCGGGTCTGGCCTCTGAAGGTAAACAGAAAACCGGCAGGTCCAGACAGGACAGCGGGCCGGAACTCCAGCCTGAAAGCTCCAACCTAAAGTGTAGCCTGCTGCTGGCTCTGCGCCATCTTTTACATCAGCCCACTGTCTGAGCTCCGCTTTCTTCCACCCAACCTGCATCTGAAAATGCGTCGCGGCAGTCGGGGCTGCGCGTCGTTTCTCGCTGTTTTCTACCGTTTCTGAACGAGGCTCCTATATATTATATTTAGCTTCAGCAGAGCCAGTGTTGGTTTTGGAAAGTTGCTCTAAGTGGAAACCAGCGTGCAGACATCCCTCCCTCCCTCTCTCTTCCTCTGCCTGTCTCTCTCTCTCTGGTAATTGGTTGCCGTGAATCTGCCACCCGTCTCACATATTCATCAGGCTCACATCAGTGATGGGGAAAGGAAAAAAAAAAAAAATGTCAGCTCCGCTCGCTCTCACCCTGTCAGCCCTCCAAACCGTGAAAACGTGCGTCTTCATCGCTGCTGCTGCTTTTGTTTTGCATCTTCTTCTTTTTTTCTTGCTTCCTTCTCTTCTCGCCTGCTGCAAGTCGCAGAACTCCAGAAGTGTTAGTTTTGAAGGCAGAGCAGCCGCTTCAGGCTGAGAGCGGCTCTGACCCCGTCATTTTAAGTGCCAGAACCCGGTTCGGGTTTAATTTGTCAAGGTTGAGTCTCAACTGATGCGTTTGGTGAGAACACGCAGAGAAGAGGTTACGGTGGATCCACTCTCTTTACACTTTTCTCTAATTAAGGAAAAGTTTGTTTACTGGAGGAGTTTTATGAGGTTCAGCGTCGCACTGAAGTTGACAGATTTACTCGAAGTTGTTTTTTTTCTAACACTATTTACCAAAAAAAAAAAAAAAAAAACAACGAAGAAATTATCTGCTTTCTCTCTTCTGATTGTTTTTTTAATTTTACATACTGATGTGGCTGTGAACAAAGTTCAGCAATAAACAAGCGTTTCTGTCTGCACAGTAAATTGTACAGATTTCTATCATTTTGGGGTTTTTTTTGTTTTTGTTTTTGCAGAAGCATAAATTTTCTCCTGTCCAGTAGTGACCAGCCTGCCAAAATTACACTAAGATTACTGTCTTTTGATTTTTCTTAAAAGACCATTTTGCCAGTAATGATGCCTGCTGCACTAAATGACAATAAGTATTAAAATTTGCAACCAAAAAGCAGCAATAAAAACTTGATTTTTAGCCTGCAGTTCCTCTCGATGGCTAGATTTAAGTCCAGGTAAGTGATTCACAAACATTTTCTACTTCCGTTTGTCTGTCTAGCTTACTGTCTGTCTGTCCGAACATCCACAAACACAACCCAACTGCAAAAATGGACAAACGTATTGAAGCGAAAAGTACTGAAGGGCAATATTGTCTGTCTGTCTAGCTAGCTACCTAGCTAGCTTTCTGTTTGTCTATCCAGACAAATATCTATATGCCTGTCTAACTGATGTTGAGCTGTACATGAAATATTTTATAGAAATATTCCATGTTTATTACAAAAGCTAATTTGCCACTATTGTCCCTAGTTGGGTTTTTAGTTACCCAAGACAAAGATAACTACGCAAAGTTTAAAATAACACTACAAATCTAAATGTATCGGTCGGGAGAAGGGTACAAAAAGGTTCACAGAAGAGGTTGACTGCACTTGATTTGGATCCAAGACAGAAAAGTTTCATTCTGTCTCTTAATGTGACAAAACTGTATTTGGGTTTTGTGGCCGGATGGCTCCCAAAAGGTTCTCACAATGAAACACGGAGGTGGCAGCGTCATGTTGGGATCACGTTTCTTCAGCTAGAGCTGGGGGGTTTTTAAGTCAAAGTGGATGAAATTATGAATAATGAACAAAAAATAAAGTTTTATTTTTCAGCACCACAGCGGCAGAGATTAAAATTCTTATAATACCTTCAGTTTAGGTAAATTGAAGCTTTAAAATGGCCTAGCCAAAGCTCAGAACTGTAGCCAACAGCCAACATTTTCAAATTATTTACAATTCTTTCATTTTTACCTGAAATCTGAGGAGGGTTGTGTTCACTTTTCAAAGGCACCCTATGTTTAGTTTGATACATATCAGATTCATTTTGTCCTGAACCGACCAATCTGAAACCATTTCTCAGGTTACTGGACTCCACCAAACCACAGGCTGGGTAAGTCGGCCCTGCAGACCATGTGATATCGATGTGACGTCACATCGACTTCTCATCCCTGAGCCACAGCTCCAGCTCTGCAGGCCTCACTTCCTCAGTGGAGACCAGGGTTCATGATTCAAAGACACGGAATAAACAGATTCCTGCTTAGTTGTAATCTAAAGTATTTATGCTTTCTTTATTTGAACAAATCAATAAGATAAAAATACAAGTCAAGTCAAAACAAACTTAGACATACATACGGACTTACATACACACAGTTAAAATAAACAAATAAATTCCCTCAGTGGAAACACGGCAATTTAAAAAAATCTCCAATTTTTCCAAATGTTTTAGTGCTAGAATGCAGTGAGGGGGGGGGGGGGGGGGGGGGGAGGGGGGGGGGGGGGGGGGGGGGGGTGGGGGGGGGGGGGGGGGGAGGGGGGGGGGGGGGGTGTTTTGTTTGGTTTGTTTTTGTTTTTTGTTGTTTTTTTTGTTTTTTCACAGAAAAGAAGATGACAGGAAGTAGATGGGTGATGATGGCGTGGCATCATTTTTAATGACTTAACGCGTGCGATTTTAATTGTGTTTCTTATTTAATGGAAATATCAATATTGCGAAATTGTGGGGTGTTTTTTCCGACATTAGCGGAATATCGACAAAGGTTTACCCAGATTTGTAAGGGAAACGCAGCTACTGTTCAGCAACATAAGAATTGGTTATTTTAACTACTGTACTTGCAAGTTTAAACTTTTTTTTAAAATTCCCTTCATGTTATTATTTAATGTACCTCTGTATCCAAATGCATGGAACGGTTTATATTATATTAAAATCTTATATTATATATATATATATATATAACAGTCAGACAGTAATACTGAAATTCATCATTCTAGGAAGTATTTATTTATGCACAAAAACAAACCCAGTTGAAACTGACGTCCATTCATTTTACTCACAAAGTCCATTTTACTTTCCTTCAAATAAACACACATGTACGTCTTCAAGACCAAATAATCACCGATCAGTTTAATCACAGACGTTTGTTAAGATCAATATTGTTTTCCTCGTCTTCTCTCGAAACTCTGGAGCATTGGCACAATTTTCCAAGCCAAATCCGGCAAATCTGATGCCGGAGCGGCTGGAAGACGATTCCAGGGTTCTGAACGCTCATGTCGTCTAACTCAGCGGAGTGCCATGCTCAACACGTCCCGATTTATGGAGCATGGACGGTTAATAAGCAGCAATGCGCCCCGTCCGGACAGGCGGGCGAACGGAGAGCGAGGAGGAGGATGGCTTCCATGCGGGAAGCTGTGTTTTGGAATAATATGTGGCCTGACAGAGATGTTTCTCCTGTGACAGTAAAACAGCAGGGAGCACCGACGGCCACTTACCCCTCCAACCAAATATGAAGGCAAACTTCTGTGCTGCCATCTTTTTTTTTTTCTTTTTTTTTTTTCCACTTGTCAACTTTGCATGAAGAGTTCTCAAAATCTCTCAGTGGAGTTTCCAAATCTTTGAGGGAATCTTGACTCTGATGGTAATTTTACCAAAACAATTAGATTATTCATAATGCAATCAAATATCTTTACATAGCCAACCCCACTTAAATGTATTTTACTAAAGGAAACTGTTTTCCTCTAGATTTATCTATAAGTTGTTAAACTACGTATTTAAAATAAGTAAATAAACAAGTAACTTGAGAAAGATATGCAATCTTTTCCAGATTGTATTAAAATTTACTTCTAATAATGTACAGCGTAATATAACAATGTAATACACATCTGACGTATTTACACATAAATAAATATATGGAAAACATGCATTCCCTGTATATTTTCCTAGACCAAATTTACATAAAACTATGAAAAGATTTGCTTGATCACTTTACATGATAAAAATGTAAAAAGTGAAGGCACCTATTAATATGTTCACCCCAATTTCTCTGATACCCCGAAAGTTAAAATCCCCAGAAGTTAGCCCAACTTTTGATTTGTAAATTGAAGTTTCATGTATAATTTTCCTCCCACTTAGTAACGCTGCTCTATTTTGTGGCGATCTCAACACAACACCTTACTTTCGTTAAAGGCTTTAAAAAACTGGCTTGTGGCAGAATATCACCTCGGCGACATATTAAGTGACACAAACGGAAAGTGATTCCTAAAACCAGTCAATAGAGGGGTTGTTGTGGGGGTGTGCGTGGGTGCTGTGTGTGTGTCGTTTACAACCATCACACTCTCCTGACACTGACAACCGCAACAAGCTCAACATGAGCCCCACCTCAGGAGACAATGCCTGTTTGAGGGACGAAAGAAGAGCAGGAACAAAAGCAGTGACATGATGGAAAGCTAAAACTTCGCTCACCAGACTGACATCTGCTGAGGCGTTGATGTCACGCAGATAGCTTGTTATGCTAATGTGGGGGACGCCGCACCCGTGAGACACACTGACCAGTCACACCGGCTCGCTATCTTGACAAATCTGAAGATGTCATTGATCACACACCGCTCCATTCAACCGTCATTGGCTCTTTAAGTGATCCTCATCAGGAAAGAGACAAATATCAGGTTATTTCATGTGTTGTGTAACTTTGTAGCTTCTTAACGTCAAAGAGAGTTGTAACTAAAATCCTAAGGATTAACGTTTGAGTCATACGCTTTCATCAGGGGTACATGCTAATGTTTTAGAAGCAGTTCATCGCCCATCTGATAAAAGTTTTGATTCATCGAATGAACACATGCTTGCTCTTCCACCCCCCCTCCCTCTGAAACACAAGGCACAGCAGGTCGGCAGGTTTCTCGTGAAAAGCTGTTAGCCGTGCAGAAGCGACCGAAGACACATCTTTTGTTGGGCCCCATGATGGATGACGCAGCGGTACGCTGGCGCTCGCCGACAACAGATAAGCAGGGTCATCACCTTCGCACGGAACGCTAATGAGCCAAAAACTGTTTAAATGTAAATAAAAAGCACTCGTGTGCAGGGGAAAGGCATCCTCCGTAGCTTAGGGCGCATGTTTGCTGAATGAAAACGGGTTTTTAAAATAAATGCTTTTTAAAACGCTTCTTTTGTCGATATGTGACACATATCTGGATTTTTTTCGCCGCAGTCTGAATGGCCCAGTTCTGAACTTTTCACCCCCCCCCCCAAAAAATCCAGTCTGTGCCTCTTCCATATGTGGATCCAGTTTGGATCCCAACGGTCATGTCGCACTTTATCCGACTTTCATGTCATTGATGTGAGACGTGTCATAATTCTGCTCCGGAAAAAGCCATCGCTATCAGTTGTGCTTTGTTTTTATTAGCTTCCCTCGTCTCCCTTGTTATGATCTTGTGACAGCATGGTCTATTACTGAATAAACTTTAAAATCGATCCACGAACAGCTAGAACTATCATCACTTTCATAAACAAAGCCGGTTGCTTTGGGAACGTGAACCGTTCACACAGAAGTCTCGTGGTCGGGTTTGAGCAGTAGTCTGAACAAACATTGGATTTCAGCCCGAAAAACTGGATTGAGCATCAACTGTGTGAATGTAAACTATGTCTAGTTTTGGTGAGTTGATGTGAATACCATCCAGGGTTTGAACCTCTGCTTCCAGGTTTCATGACTTCAAATCGTATCTACATAGTTTTATTGTAATCAATGGTTATTTAAGCTAACATTATTACCTTTTCTGATGCTTGGCTTGAACCGTACCACATCTACACTAGATACCTTAAAGCAGAGAGCTGCTGCCGTGTGATTGGTCGAATCAATCTCCAGGTTATCCAGGATGGTAAAACTTTGTGTCAAACTAGGCTACAGACACTGTCTTAACCAGCAGGCCAAACTGTACTGTAATGTTTTTTTTTTTGTTTGTTTTAATTTTGGAAAAAGACATCTGTTTGCCACATTACAGCACTCCATGTTACTCTCCTATCCTATTCCAAAGCAGACCTTTTACTCCACCGCTCCGTCTGTTTACTTTACTTTGAACGCCATCAAACTCACAGTCAGCCCAATGATGCTGGATTTTCCTCACAATAGTCCAAAGGACAAAACTCCACGAAGGGCCGAGAGATTGTGAGGCTTTCCCTAGAAATGTTCAGCAGCAGCAGCGTAGTGGAAGTCAGGCAGGCAGACCGAGCGGTGCGCGTGATGAATGAGCGGCGTTGGGACAGCAGCTGGCGAAGATCCGCTCAGATTTCCAGTAATCTGATGGCAACGCAACGTGTCAACGTCACGTCTGATGAGCATCACGGAGGTTCTCCACAACGAATGCCACCGACACTCTTACTTCATGTTTGCTTGTTTATTTCAGAACAGCAAAAGTCCTAATTGCCATTAAAGTTTTAAAACAGTAAATAAAGTAAATCCAGTCTTTTTAGGCAAATGAGAAAAATATTCCTTCTGTCTACATAAAGATTCTCTGAGGTGTGGATGGAGGGAAATTTGTCTAAAAAAAGTAATTTTAATTAAAACAAATGTGATCAAAACTGTTAGGATTGGAATAAAATATTTTATTTTTCATATAAACGTCTGTCCATTTTTAATCAAATCACTTATTCTTTGTCGCAGAGAGAAACTTTGCAAAATAGAAACTTTGATTTGCGCATGTCAGAAAACGTCTGGTTTTGATGCTCCGTCTTTTTAATTTAACTAAGAGTTTTGAGAGATGAAACTCGTAGGCGGGGCCTAAAGAGGAAAAATCTAAGACGAGACCCTATTGGGTTGACTTAAGATACTAATCCCTCCCACCTCTCTCCTTTGCGAGAGAGCAGCCCTCCCTCGTAACTCCCCCACTCAGCTCCTTCAGACTAGCCAGCAGCAATTAGCAAATACCTGGTGGAATTGCACAGTCTGCTCAGCTCATTATATGAGCTACTTCTCAGTGCAACGCTGGTAAAACGTTGTTAAATGTTGTGATGACTTCCTGGAGGAGGTGTTTAAAAAGAGCAAAAGTTTTTAAAGAAACAGAGGCCCAATTTCAAGTATTTAAATTACAAAGTAAAATTTCTTTTAAGTCATGCAGCTTTTTTATAACAACTGAGGGTAACATATTAAGTAAACATATTACCCTCAGTTGTTATAAACATACTGTATGACTTATTGTGCTATAAAATGGGGTACTGCCCCTTTAATACGTCTGGATTCAGGAGGGTTCAGGCACAGGTGAAGAGTTCAAGAATGTGGAGGCTAGTCGAGACCTCTTGGTCACACCATGCATTTTCAATTGTTATCACACTAATGGAGGACCTCACTATTATTTTAAAGCGTCTCATTGAATGATCAGATCTTATATTGTAAAGAGGAGAACCATCTGCAAATTCTTCAAATGTCCCTCAAATGTGAGCAAGACTGATAAAACCTGGTTACAACTGGGTATTAAAACAGGACAATGAGGCCAAGGAAATCAAAAATGTTTCTGGACCTGATGAAGGCCCTTACCTAAACTCTACAAATGAATGACTTCAAATGCTGAGTGCATGTCTGGAAACCAGGCCTCATCAAATCAACTCCACAGTTTCTGCTTGAGGACCTTTCACAGGAATCCAAGTCCAAATCACGAGAAAGTGTTTTCACCTCAGAGACTGAAATGTTGATCATCAAGCGATTTTAAAATCGACAGAAATAACTTTGAAAAAATAATGTCATTTTGAACTGAGAGAAAACCCCTGAAAAAAAATCTCAGCCAACTTTGCCCAAGCTGAAGATACTTTTTCACATCACTGTAGTTGGATAAGAAAAAAACAAATTACAATCAATTTAAACTCGTGAACTCGAGTTTTATTCATTGAGGTTGTAAGACCCAAATCAAAAGGAAATAAATGCTGATAATAAGTGTATGTGAACCTCTGATCTATGAGAACCGTCTCAGTAGGTTGTGAAGGTCTCAGTTTACCACAGATCTACTGTCAGCTGGTAAAAGACAGTTTGCTCATCCAGAGCAATGAAACACTGTAAATGTCAGTCTTTCCACATTCTGTGTGGGTTTCTGTTCTGTTCTGACCCGTATCTGAACTCTGCCAGTACTTTTTCCCAGACTGAGGTATTACATTGCAACTGGATTCTGGTCTCCTTTTGTCATCTTTGTAAATTATAACCACAAAGCAAATAAGCAACAGTAAATAACGATGCCGAATACTGTTTCACATGGGTTCATAAGACAAACACAACGTAAACTTATTGCGACCAGAGAACCCTGTTTCTTCCTGTTTTATTAACCTGATCAAACCATGAGACCAACTGTGACAAATACTCCACATTTTTCTCTCGCTATTGTTCTCCCCTCTCGCCGAAGACCTTGGCCTTCGGCGCTCATGGCGTAACGGCGGTCACGGATTGTGGCCTGGCGTTTAGACCGCGCTGCAGCCGCAGTGGATGTTTATGTCTACCAATCAAACACAAAGTGTGTGTGTTATATGGCATTACGGACAGGAGAGGCTCGTTAAAACACAGAGGTGGAGGGATCCATGGTCTGTTGACCAACGGTTCAGAAAAGAACGAAGAGTCTCTGACGGAGATGTGGAAAAGATTTCACATATGATCGATTAAAACACAGGTTAGAGAAATAAAAATGTATTTTCCAATAAGTCATACAAATAGTTCTAAGAATATACCTGAGTGCATTGCTCTTAGTTGGAGTTTTTGAACTGAAGCGACATTCTAACAACTATCTGTTTATGGAAATATACGTCAAATGTAGCTGAAAGCTGCTTAACAGTCACTAAGAGTTTGCCCACCTGATCCTGAGCCTCTACTCAGACAAGGCAAAAATGATTAGCCATCTCTTCAGGAGGAGTTCCTCATGCTGCTTTGTCCTGGTCTCTTCCATGTGAAGAGCAAGCACTCACTTAAGTCCTTCTGGATCCAGAAACTTGACATCAGTTTGTCCCCGTAGGGGGAAGGGCCCCTGGCCAGATTCCCAAACCCCTTCACGCCTCTCTGCCAGAATGCCCGTCTTTTTGTTTCTAACTCCCCTAAAAACATCTGGAAAAGCCTGACAAGACGCTCCGCTCCCCTCCAGATGGGACACAAAGATGTGGTATCAGTACTGCTTATAGTAACCAGCAAAAGTATTGATACCCCTTCGGTTCTATGTGAAAAGCCAACAGAAAAATGCTACTAAAAATGAGAGGGTAGTGAGGCGTTTCCATTCAGTCCCCTTTATTGAAACTGAACGTCTCTCCGTAAAATCCAAAGTGGACCAAATGTCTTCAGAAGTCATCAAATCAAGAAATAAAGTTCAACTGTGTGTGATTTATTGTCAGCATAACTCCAGCTGCTCTGAAGCCGTTTGGAGGTTTGTTAGAGAACGTCAGTGAACAAATAGTATCATGACAGACAGCAGACAGGTCAGGGAGAAGGTTGTGGAAACGTTTAATGCAGGTTTAGGTTGAGCTATCTCTCAGAGCTTTATTCAGTCACTAATACGTCACATGTAATCTTTTCAGTTCGAATAGGCTCAGTTGTTAGCAGGGTCAGCCTTGCAGCAACAAGGGTTTGAGTTCAATTCTGAGTCAGGACATTTCAGCCTGGAGTTTGTATCATTTCTCTTTGCATGTGAGGGTCTTTTGGCTTGCTTCCACAGTTTTCTCGTTTTTTTTCCCCAAAAAGGATGTCACACTGAAGGACTTACATTCTATTTAAAGCCACCTGTATTACTCACCTGTTTCCATTCCTGAACATTAAGGAATGATTGCTTCCTGGAGGCGTGAACTCTGTTTTTTAAATAATTGGATCTGATTTTACCCAATTGCTAACATTTAGGCATGAATTATGTAATGCGCCAACTTGATGAAACCTTCTGAGCTATGTTGTGTTTGAGCTATGAGCTATGTTGTGTTTGTTAGCGATAAAATGCCTTGCTCCAACTTTCATTTTTCAATATTTGGATGTGTGGCCAACGCGGACTGAACAGCTTCGCTCACTTTCTCATTGGCCACTGCTACAACTATGACTGCAATTCTAAAACAGCTCAGGAAATCAATGTCATCACTCACAGCTTCTTCTGTCCACTGATTGGCCCAGTTGAAATTCTACCAGAGGAATTGAATTCAATGGGAGAAAGCCCAGATAGAGCACTGAAGGGAGATGAGAATCGAGCAGGATTGCATAGGAAGGCAATGGTATTTTGTTGTCAATAAGACCTGTTTCACATTTCAATTGCCTAACCTCTGAGATTCTGGAGACTACAAACAAACATAATGGAAATTTAAATTCTGTTAATGGACAATGGACCCTAAACCACAACCCCAAAATTAGCTACAAATGGGCCTTAAGACAACAAAGCCAATGTTTGGAGAGGCAATCACAAAGCTCTGATCTCATAGGAAACTTGCTGGTAGATGCAGAAAGTGTGTGTGCAAGTAATATGGCTGACAAACCAGACTCGGTGACACCAAGAATCTCAGGAGGACCAAAATTCCTTCAAACTATTGTGACAAGCTTCTCAAAGACAAATTCTACCAAATACTGAAGTAATATATGTAAGCTTTAATTGTACTGTAGACTTCTGCTGTAGGTGATTTGGGCTTTGGACCAAAACTGAGAATCCATGAGAAAAATCCAGATGAAGGGAAATAATGTGAACTTCAAGAGAACATCTACAGATAAAGTCTTTAAGTTTATTATGTTTTCAAAAATCCACGAAGGTTTACAGAGAATATACTTAGTTAATTCCAAACCATTTTCCCCCCGCAGTTTTCTAAAAGGCCACCTGGAAAAATGTAAACAAGTCAGCAGCATCTGGTTGGAGCAGCAGATGTGGAGAATGTGTGGACACTGTTGGCTGAATTATTGTTATTGTGGTTTTTGTTTATAGCAAAAAAGAGGAAAAAGAACAGATGATACATCAGATGAGAGACTTCTTAGCGCCTCCCTCTCGTTTCTTCCATCATTCTCTAGTCCAACCATCTGCAAAGAAACGATCGCGCAAGAAACTTCAGTGGGATTCCTCCCTAAACTTCTGAAATTTATGCGCCACATTTAAAAACACCTGCCTCGTAAAATAAAATAAAAGTTCATCAGTCTGCATCTCGTAAACGCAGAAAACTTGAGATTACTAAAAAAAAAAAAAAAAAGAAAAAAAAAAGCAGTTTTCTTTTTCTTTTTATTTGAGAAATTCAGCGAATCCCTGAAAACGTCCCCTCTTCTGCCACGGTAACATGATGGATCAATTTTCCTCCTGAAGCCTCTCCCTCCATCCAGATCTGCCGAACGCCGCAGTGATAAATCCTGGCTGCGCCGTAACTCATGTCACCGCCGGAGCCGCGGCTGAGCGGGGCGGACGCAGAGTGATGCAGGCCTGCCGGGTGTAGATTCGGAGGGATTTACGGCTCTGCGTCTCATCTCACGCAGAGCCGAAACTGGTAATATCTGCTTTGGCAATTAGGAAATCAATGGTGCCGTTCACTGTGGGGAAACACGGGGGGGATCAAGGAGTGATCTGCCTCGATTTATTTTCCGCTGTGGTAGTCACTGGTGCATTATTTCCTAACTCCTGTTTATGATCTAATTGTTGATGTAAATTCAGCTTTTAAAAAGCTTCAACTGTCAGGCAAATTCCTCAAATTTAAGAATTAAGGTTTGCAACAGACTAAACATTTAAATATTTTTTTTTTTTTTTAAAGTGATTCATATTTATTATGCACATTATCTTCCAGATGTGATCTGTAAATATTTAATCATTCTGTGTTTAGGCTGAGAAACCCGTGGAGCATTCCTCGAAGACAGACCACTTTGGTGTTCATGTTACTAATGCTGCTGTTGGAAGTTTAAATCATGTCATTTTATAAATAAGCTTTTCTTTATTTCAAGTAAATGGATGGTTTTTTTTTCCAGAGAGGCTTTTTCAAGTCAGAGGACTCTGATGTCATTTTGCTTGGGGAAAAAGAAAACAGTAAAAACAAAGTTTTAGACAGTAGTAGATCAGTGACACAGGAACCACAGAGGTAAAATCACGAGGGAATGTCTTTCTAACTTCACTAGGGCGTAAAACTTTGTCGATATTCAGCTAAAGTCGAAAAAACAAAATTTCGCAATGGCAGCGTTTCCGTTAAAAAAAAGAAATGTATGGGGGTAAATTTGTGTTTTCGCCACAAGTCATTAAAAAACACGCCCACCTGCGTTCCTGTTGTCTTCTTCGTGGGAAGTAACATCTGGTTGTTGATCAGGTGACTCATGTGATGTGAAAAGAGTGTTTCTGAGTTTTCAGGAAGTAGTTTTGAATTTGAATTTGTTTCGATCTGGCCAAGAAATCACCTCATCATAGCGCAAAAACGTTTTATCCAAAAACGTGGTGCTTTCAAATTGGCGCGCTTCCGTTGAGCTAATTTATTTTGGTAAAACCAATTTGCACAATTATATGGCCAGTAGGAACACGGCTGCTGTCTGAGTTTGCATTTCTTCCAGTCACATTCAATTCCCTTTATTAACCACAAACAGTAGCAGCAAAAGGTCGTTACTCATCTGTGTTTGACTAGAACGCAGCTGCTCTTCTTTTCTTTCTCTTCAAGAAATTTTGTCTCCCATTTCAAAAGCTTATTGAGTTATAGTCATGGATTAGGAGTTTGAGTCTTTGAAATTGTTCTGAGGACAATCTGACTTTTATGCCCCCACATTCAGAAAATGAGAATATGCGTTCAAATGAGGAAGACTTTCAGTAAGCTCACATTTCTGTTTCTAAAAATGGTTTTCTGTTGTTGTGTTGTAATATTTTTCATTTTAAATGTCTTGTTTTCATCATCTGTAAGTGGAAAATGATCGTAGTTGAAATCAAGTCCTTCAAACGCCTGTATGTGTGCGATAAACCTGCATAATGTGTTTCACTTTGTGATAATTACATTTCTAAGATAACCAGAGTAAAAACAAAATGCAGGTTTAAAATGGTAATTCATTTTCTTACGGGGAAAGCCTCCCATCATGGACGTACCTGAACAACTGCCAACAAGTGTTTGGAATAATTGGTAATACTTTTATATATTGCTGTGGCTGAATTGCGGCCCACGCTTATTTGCAGAATTGTTTTAATTCAGCCACCTTTAACCCATTTAATTGGATTTAAGTTCAAACCTTTAGACAAAGCCATGTTTTGTGCTGAAACCTCTTATTTCTCAGGATTCTGATTGCTGCCCTGTAGATTTTTTTATTTATTCTGCTTCTCTTGCCTGTCGTCTGTCTGATCTGGATTGTCTTAATGTTTGTGTGTGTGAGGCTGCTCACGCTTGGAGGACTCTCTTGTGTCGCCACTCTCCTTTCGTACAGTTTTCCCATCAGGAAGATGGGACTTGAGCACCTGCACCTCCTACTCTCCATCTGCATCAAGTCCTTATTTTATTTTTTTAAAGGTCTGCCTACTATGGTTTGACCTCAGACAACTTCTGACTTAACGTGCTCTAAAGTCAGACACAATAGCAATTTCACTGGTTTCATCGTGTACTTGACACTTATGTAAAGCTGCATTGTGTAGCTTTTTGTAAAATGTTTTTCTATCTATTGAATCTATGACCATGTTGTGCCAGTAATATGACCCACCGCCCCCAAAAAAATCATGCTCCTCTGGCTTCTCCCAGTGCTAATTGGAAACAACCAATCGGAGCCAGAGCGAGGGTTTCGGCGCCGTCTTCCCCTTGCTGCGCCAACAGCTTCTTCCTGATGGTAGAGTCCGTCATGACTATTCAGGCTAGTTGGCATGGCCACCAACGATTTGGCCTCTTTTGTCTTAATTATCCAGCCGGAAGTTTTTCTGGAACATTAAGTTGTTTCTCCATTGTTGTTATTGATGGTTTCAGATGCCAAGGGTAAGAAGTGGTGATCTTTTCACAGGTTGTCATATTACACTCATGACATGGTGGGTTTAAACAAATATGTCAATTCTTGCCCTTTAACTTAGTTTTTGTTTTCAGTTAAGTGAGTTTAGATGTTTCTTTAGAACTAAGTCACACAGCTACATGTGTTTGAGGTCAAGTTCTGGTGACTGAAGCAGCTTTGTGAACCAAGTCAGCCACTGTTGACCACTTCATATCAAGTAAGAATTTAGAAGTATATCTGAATCATTAAAGACAAACTAACTGTTGCTGTATGAGACATACTTTATTTAAAGTAATAGCAGATATACTTTAAAACATTACATTCACAAAAACTATTTAGTCTGCCATTCTACTGAATCACAACCATATTCCATTAGTCATTTTAAGTTGGAAAAATGTTTGACTCACTATATCTCCTCAAAAAAAATCTGAATGGAAAAAAGCAAAACACATTTCACTGGGTCTTATTTTACTCTTTTAATTTTACAGGTACAGCGTTTCCAAACTCAGTAATTAATGATTGATAATTGTGATTGCAATATTTACCAAAATATTCAGTGGTTTGTTTTTTTCCCCCCCATTATCAAAGAGCTGTTGTCTCGTTTCACTTTATGTTGCAGAGCTTTGATTAAGAATGTCTTTTCATTGTGCATAAATACATCATTTCATAAATAAAAATGTTACTGAATAATTTCAGTAGCTTAGTTCAGCCAGGAGAAATACTTTTTTCCCCACACACACACACAGATGGATGTTTTTAAGGCTTTATTAATTCTGAATTTTTACATTTAAGACCAGTCAGTGGGCCATGTTTCCTTCCATTAATACTGAAACTCCAAACTTGCTCGTCAGTAAAATTTGTTCTTCTCTGTGGCTCCTTATTGTCATTCCAGTTACAAATGTGTCAAAGAATATTTAGCGAATTAACTACTGAAGTACTATGGGTACAGATAAAATTACAAGTCAGGGTTTATTGAAAATGTCAGATGAGCTTCACAGATGACCGTACTGTGGCATTATAAGATTTGGCCTGAGATCTTGAGCACGTTGCCGTTTTTTTCACAATTCAGTTTTGAAGTATTAAATCCCTCTGGTCCATTGTGTTCATGGCATGGGAAAAGTATTCCTAAAAACAAAACAGATGCACATAAAAATTGATATCCCTTCATAGCTGCCAAACTCGCACGAAATGTGTGCAAAAGAAAAACCTACTTTTTATGAAATCATTCAAATACAAGAACTCAAAGTAGGAACGCTAAACTGCTTTCTGTGATCAGCTTTCCTGCAAAGGTTTCAGTTAAACATGTGGATCTATGGAGAAATGAGCAGAAAAGTCCTGAGTAACCTCCTCCTCATCACTTATGCCTTTCACTTTCCTCCCCCTGTTTCTCCCCCCTTCAGATGACTGAAGAAGACAACTCCCAAAGTGAACCTAAAGGGGTGAGGGAGAGGACACGGTGTCTTGTAAAACATATGCACTTAATATTCATGGCCATAAAACGTGTAAAATTAAAAGCTATTTTGGAAAATAGAAAAAGAAATATTTATGTGTCTGGCTCCAGGTAGAGGTTGTTTTATCGTGGGGCAGCGAGGGCCCTCTGGGGCACAGGTAACGACTGTCAACAGGCGCAGGGTTCGGGGTAGAGCGGTGAGGCTGGGAGGGGGTTTAATGTTGTTGGGATGAATGCTCTCTAATGTTGAACCAGATGTCCACATGTGTGACGGGGTTTCCCCGAGACACAAAGTTGGGTTTAAGGCAGGGGTGTCCAAACTTCTTACCCCGGGGGCCAAAGCTGACAAATTTAAACTACTGGCAAGCCACCAAATAAATTAAATTATTAAATAAAAAATTAGTCTGTACTGTTTCTTTTTTTAAAAACCTGCTAAAATATAATTTTTTAAGTGAAATCTGTACATCATTAAAGTTCCAAAACATAAATGTTGTTTTATTGATATATATATATATATATAATATTTGGTCATTGATTTTCTACTTTATTGGCCAAGTTTTTACCATTCTTGACTTGTGGTCAGGGGCCAAACAAAATAATTTCAAGAGCCACAAATGGCCCCCGGGCCACACTTTACACACCTCTGGTTTAAAGAGCACCGAGAAAAACGGAGGAGGAAAGTGAAACAATAAGTTCTGATTATAACCAAAAGACGACCGAAGCGCTCAACTGTCTCGGTAAGACGAATTAAATTACGAGGCAGCGACATGATTAGAGCTACAAACAGACGTCAGGAATGCAGCACAAGATGACAATTCGGGAAAATGAAAGGTGGAGAACCCAAACACAAAAACAATGTCAGCCCAAGTCAGGTTGATTGAAAAGCTGCAAAAAGCTGTTATGATTGTGAGAATGAGCAGACCCCTCATTCTAGCAGCCAGAAAACATCGTAAATCGTGTGGAGGTCTCTGTTTACGTTCCGCTGACCCCTCTTTGCACTCCGGCTCTCCGAGTTCAGACGCAGTCACTTGGAGACTAATTCAAATATACACCAGGCGAGTCTGAATTAAGAAACAGAGAAAATCTGTGAGGGTTTTATGGCTACGTTGCTCAGGTTGTTGTCAGCCTGGCAAAGTGGAATTTACGGCGGTCTTTTCACCTTTAAGTTCAATTTGTGTTCTTACCATATATCAGATTTTTAAGTAAGTATATCATAAGTGAGGGCACACAAGGGCACAGTGGTTAACACTTTTGCCTCACAGCAAGAAGGTCCAGGGGTCAAATATCAGGCGGGGGCCGTTTGCATGTTGGTCTCTTACATTTGTAGCTTTTGAAATTAAACTCTGGTGGACTCCATTTGCTTATTAAGTTATTTCTGAAGAAAAATAGTTGGATTGGGTCTTTTGTGTGATTGGGAAAATAAATTAAAATGTACAGTTTTCACATTGAAAAGGAGAAAACTTCAAAACCTTGTCTCCCAGGAAACCACATTGTTAAAAAAAAAAAAAAAAACTGAACTAGAAGACGTTGAAGAGGCGTGATTATTGTTGGATGATTCTGTGAAGAAATCTGTGTCTTTAGGAGCTGCTGCTTCTAAGAAAGTGGAAAAATAAAAGGTTTTTGGGGCATTTTGGGGGTGAGAGATTAAAGTGATCAAATGCTTTTACTGAAAGGAACCAAAAACATTTTCTAAAGAAAAACAGTAACAATCGTTTAGACAGCCATGGAAACTGTTGCTCAAGAAAACTTTAAAACATGCCAAGCCAGTTTGATGGACGTGAAGAAGGACTGGAGGCTTCGGCTCAGTATTTAGAAGGTTTTCATGCTTTTCTCGTCTAAAATGTTTGTTGAACAAAGTAAGAAAATGCATACAAAGATGATGACTGGGACTTGTTGGTCCCACAGTTTGTGCTTTTCAGCTGAACTTCTTCCTTCCCTAACTAACAAGTGGGAACTAATTCACCTTTGACCTCCTGAAGGCAGAAATGATATTTTATATAACTTTAAGAGTCCCAGAAACAAACCAGGAAACAAAACTAACATCAACGTGACACCATATTTTAGAAATATGACATATATGTGATATGGAAAATAGCCTATATTTGCATAGTATTTGATCAAGTCTGTGGACTCCAAAGCAATTTATGCTACAATCAGTCATTCAACCAACCACAGATTCCCATGACAGATGCAACTTGGTCCGATTAAGCTTTGAGGTTTACAACTAGGCAACATGCACTGCATAAAAAGACTCTTGGTTTTGAAGTGTCTGACATTAAATCAAATAATACTTTCCTGTTTTAAGTCAGTTAGGATAACCAAAACCATTTCTAAAGGCCAGAATAATGACCGAGTGTCTTTTAGAGAAGATTTAAATGGATATCCAAACATTGAATTGACTGAGTTTGGTTTGTAAGCCGTTTTGCTCACACACACATACACAGGTTTTCACCTAACAAAGTTTATATTCAACTGAGATTAAGACTCCAAAATATTAACTTTGTTGGTAATTAATTTGGCGGTGTGCTTAGGGCTACTGTCAATTTGGATGACAAACTTGTGCCCAGGTTCAAAGTTCCTAACAAATTTGTCAACATGACATCAAAAGCTACAAACCATGACAATTTCTTTATATTAATAAAAAAATCAATCTTTATTTATTTATTTTCCATTTTTTATAGCTGCTACACAAGTAAATTTGTATCAAACCAACAGATTGTTTGAATAGGAGCATTTAGAAGTGAAAAAAACATTCAAGATGTCTGCCATTTAGTGGACAGTCTTGTAATGGAAACGTGTGATCTGAGGTTAATTTTAAAGTTGCAACATGTGCCATTCAAAGAAACCATGAAAACTGTATCTGAACAAATCAAAATATCAATAGTAAATTACTAAATGTTTGACCAAATTGAAAAATTCCTTTTTTGGAAACAAAAGTCCAACTTCTCGTATCAAGCTTCAATAATTATCTACACTATTTTATTTTTTGTGAAGCTTCAGATCTATTTTTCACCTCAGTGGCTGTGTATTCCCAACACATATTTAAGGTAAGCCCTCACAGATGTTGGGTAAAGAACCAATTACTGGTTCTATTGTCAGTGTGAAGGAAAATGTGGCGCATGGTGTTGGTACAGCTTGTGAACTCGTGGGTTGCTAAGGAGCGTGCACGGCTGAACGTTCCGCATTAAGTGCGTCGGCATTTCTGCGCTCTTTGCAGGACTGTTCCTTTTTTTCTTCTTTTTTTTGGAATGAATAAAACACACACAGCCCCTTTTCCTGTGAATTTCAGACAGACACCCGCATTCTTAACGCACAAGCCTGCACATCTCAGCGCCACCGAAACACACTACAAATTTATGACCTTAACATTCCAGCGGGGTCAAGCAATTTATCAAATCCCGCACATTCTGGTTTCAATTACACAGTCGATTGTGGAGAGCAGTTATTTTAGCAGGTTCATTTGGCCCAGTGGGGAGGTGGACTCTCTTTGCTTGACATCACATCCCTTGAAAGCAACTGGGCATCGGTTTCTGGACAGACGCTCGTCTCCCCGGATCGTGCAGATGGCGGGAGGGAATTTGTCAGGCTGCTTTAGAACGAGCAGATGAGCTGTGGGTGTCTTCTTCACGCAACTGTCTTCTTCGATTTTTATCCCCCCCTGTCCTGTCTTCTGCGTCGAGGCTTTTCCAGCTGCAAGCGTCCTTCATTTAGTTTCTCCTCTTAGCTTCTTTAGTCTGTCTCTTCGATGATGAGGAGTCTTCTATCAGTTGTGGGTCTCTCTATCGAAACCTCTATATTCTTCGCTCCCCCACATCACCCGTTCCTACCCAATTTCTTTGTTCGTTTTTCTACCTCTTTCTCTCTCCCTATGTCCTCTCTCTCTCTCCCTCTTTCTCTCTCCGTGGTAGAGTGGTGATAAATCCGTGTTTTATTGCCGGAGAATTTTTCTCTCCCTGCAGGGCTGACAGCTCACCACGTTCTAAGACACTGCTAGGACCAAACCCAATCCTCCCTCCCCGCATCACTCCATCTCTGCCTCCATCTGGCCTTGATTACTGAAAGAGCGGAATAAGGGTGGCGGAGCGGCGAGGAGGAAGATGTCGGAGGAACGGCATCACAACATTTCACCGCAGGAGAGGATGGCGCTCGCCGTGTTGGTATGGTCGACGAGGAGGATGAGGGTAGAAAAGAAACCAGAGGGAGAACAAGGAGTTCTTAATGGTAGCTTAGTGGCGAAGTGAAGGACAGTGGGGAAAAAAAGCTGAAGGAATTCAATAAAAAAGCGAATATTTTATGTACTCAACAAGATCCAATTGCTGTTTTTACTCTGGTTTGAGAACGTAGCGACAAAATATCCAAGCACGGTTAATTTCGGACGAATCAAAAATTTGTGTAAACCACAACATATGGTCGCATTCAAAAAACTGGAATTTGTGCTTCGATGAGGCTCTTTGAAAGTACTTTTCTGAAAATAACCTATAGTCAGGTATTAATCATACTTTTCATTAGGCCCACAATTCCTGTTTTAACAATGCTTTTATTGGTCTGATATATATTGTAATCTTAAATGTAAAAATTCAGAATTAATAAAGCCTTAAAAACATCCATCTGTGTGTGTGTGTGGGGAAAAAAGTATTTCTCCTGGCTGAACTAAGCTACTGAAATTATTCAGTAACATTTTTATTTATGAAATGATGTATTTATGCACAATGAAAAGACATTCTTAATCAAAGCTCTGCAACATAAAGTGAAACGAGACAACAGCTCTTTGATAATGGGGGGGGAAAAAAACAAACCACTGAATATTTTGGTAAATATTGCAATCACAATTATCAATCATTAATTACTGAGTTTGGAAACACTGTACCTGTAAAATTAAAAGAGTAAAATAAGACCCAATGAAATGTGTTTTGCTTTTTTCCATTCAGATTTTTTTTGAGGAGATATAGTGAGTCAAACATTTTTCCAACTTAAAATGACTAATGGAATATGGTTGTGATTCAGTAGAATGGCAGACTAAATAGTTTTTGTGAATGTAATGTTTTAAAGTATATCTGCTATTACTTTAAATAAAGTATGTATCATACAGCAACAGTTAGTTTGTCTTTAATGATTCAGATATACTTCTAAATTCTTACTTGATATGAAGTGGTCAACAGTGGCCTGACTTGGTTCACAAAGCTGCTTCAGTCACCAGAACTTGACCTCAAACACATGTAGCTGTGTGACTTAGTTCTAAAGAAACATCTAAACTCACTTAAACAGGTACAAAGTGTGTGATACACTCACAATGTTTTCATATGGTACAACTACCTAAAGTATCAAGCTAATGCTAGCCTGCTACCTCTATTAGCATAAGTTCATCGCTGAAAGACTAGCTGAAACTCAAATATTTTCTCCCACTTTGTAAGTTTATTGCTTACCTTAGGGCTCCTGTTTCAACTCAGCACTCTGCTATTGTCTAAGTGACTTAGCACATCTGCTCTAGGTCACACAGACAGAAAGGAAGCTGCAGCATCCACTTCGGTCTCTGCACTGCACACTGTTTGGTGTGAATTCCTCTCTGCTTTTCTCTCACCGTGGAAATTATAGGCAAGTGGAATGAGCAAAGTGCATCATAAATTTCTATTTTCTTACAGTTGTCTAATTGTTGTTCTTTGTTTTGATTTCTGTACAGCACTATGTTGTATTTTAGGTGCTTTATGCATAAAGAGATATGGTATGGTAATAGTTTTTTGTTGATTGATTGTTTTCTAATTATTTGGGAATAAAATTAAAATAGTTTATTGATTAGTTGTACAGCCCTAATTATTAATCTCATTGTTACTTTAAAGCAAAACTATTCAAATGAATGTTTTAGAGGGATACAGGCGACAGAGGACAAGATGAATGAGGAAAACATGTTAAACATGTTAAACATTACAGATGAGATAACAATAAGAGCTCAATGTGTTTAAATGAATGTCGAATCAAACGGCGAAAGGCAACAAAAACCAGCACTCACAATCTGCTATCTTTTTCTGTGACCGCGATGGTAATCAGTGTCTTGCAGTTTACAAAAATCACAAATAAACATTCATCAATAATAAAGGGACAGGTAATCTGCAAATGAAGCGTTTTCAGCGGCTGGACGAATGTCCTGAAGTTACACAATGTAGTGGTGGAGCAGCGAAACGGCAGCCCAGGCCTGCGAATGTAATCGAGGAGCGATAATGACTGTCATTTTGGGCGGCTAGAGGCTTAAATAGAGAGGACAGGCGGAGGAGGCGGTGAGTGCGCTCGCATGTGTGTCCTGGCAGGCCCGGCTGCACAGCAGCAGGTGCCAGAGGAGTGTGCAATAAACGCAACTGCCTCGGACAAGCTGGCCTCTCACATCAAATGCTGTGTTTTTGGCAATGTCCACTTCAGCTGTTCACACGAGCAATCCTCGTTGGGGTCTGCAGACAACAAAAGTGCTGTAATTAATACCAGATATTTTGTGCAGCGTAGAAGTGCCTTAACAGAGAAAAGGAAGTCTAGTGGGAACTGCTATTTAAAGGGCTTGGTGTAGCGGTAGAATTGAACAAAATGCATAAAACATGTTACAACTGTTCAAAGGAGTTCGTAAATGTCCAAAATATGACAGAAAATATTGTCAGACTTCTTTGACGATACAAAACATTCAAGAAGCAGGCCTTTAAATTCAAAGATAGTGTTTCAATATTTTAGTAAATTTAAGATCTGTATCATCTTTTAATGACTGTTACAAATCAGTTAATAAATATTGTGGATTTAGAGTATGGCCAACAAAATGTCCCTGCTGAGGATAGTGAAGGGAGCTGAAAAAGTTGATACAGTGCTGGTTTGGAAATATTAAAAGAAGAACCACCAGACTGCAACACATTTTTATGTCTTAAGGTGCTAAAATCATTAACTGGACTTTGCGCTGATGATGTTATATATTTGATCAATTTGTATTTGATTTGTCACGTGGCTGCAGACTGTTCAGAAATGTCTCGCTCCGTTGTAAATGTAGCAAACAATGAAAACAGTAAACAGACATAAATCTGACATGCAGTTTCAAGACAGCTATAATTTATATATATATATTTTTTTTTTTTTCCTATGTAGAACTTTAAAAAAAACATTAAAGAAAATCCACAAAAGACAGTCGACTAAAGCTTCACGTTGGACGATGATTCACACCCCACTCGCTCTCCCACACACCTCCAGCAAAAATAATCAGGATAATTTCTATTCATTATTACGCCGCCATTTATCTGCGAGACGAGATGTGGGGAGGACGGGGTATAACTCTGAGGAATAACAATACCATTAAAAAGCCTGCGCGGCAAATATCAATCATTGTTGCCGTTAATGTCCCTCCAGCCTATTCAGATGGCCTCTCCTCTTTTCCTAATGTCCACCCATCTGTGTGTGTGGGTGTGTGTGTAGGGGTGTGTGGGTGTGTGTGTGTGTGTGGCTGTTGTATCCGGCGCCCTTTAATCAACAATCGCTGCATCTGGGCCAGATAATGAATGGCATTGTTTATAACCTCACTCTCATGCTCTCTGCTGACAAACGTGCATGCAGCTAATGCTATCATTTGGAGACAAAAAAAAACAAAAAACGAGATCATGCTTTATTTTAATATCGAGGGGAGGATTGTGTTAATATAATTTTCTCGGTAAAGTTGTTATGACGGCGGTGATCACGATGATGTTCCATTTTGTCAACCAGCCGAAGGATTAAACCGCCGCAATAAAGCTGCAGAGATGCGGAGTGAGATATGAGGCAATTGCTTTTTGATTCATGGCTCGTGACAATAAGAGAGATAAGGATCAGTGGTTAAAAGCGCAGACGATTTAATTCAAGTGAAAGCAAAAGGAAAAAAAAAACAAAAAAGAAATAGAAAGGGACTTGACAAATTTAAATAAAGCAGGAAGAAGTCTCCGTGAGGATGAATTCAATCCACTGAGGAAGGTCTTACATCACATTCACGCTAACCTTTGTGTTAAAGCTTTTGTCTTTGTTTGTTTTTCATTTTGACACGGGCCACGGATGAATAGTCCCTGGTAACCCTGGAAACTCTCTGCACTTTGTAGAAGTGAAGTTGAAGAACAGCGATTCTTCCCCGGACATGACAAATCGCACATAAAACGATAACAAGCTTTCTGTGTTCATGAGCAGGCGAGGTACGCCCTGGACTCATTTAAATAACCGCAAACTCAAAGTGATTTCTCAATAAATCGGTAGATGTGTAAAATAAACATGGGTAGTAAATGGAAACTTTTATTAAAACTATATATTGAGTGACCACATCCTTTAAAACTCACAAAAATCAACATTCACAAGGCATGGGAGAGTTATTAGCATCAAAGTATATCAAGTGTTGAAAAGGTTGAAACTGGCTTTAAAACTGGGGGGGGGAAAAAAGAAAGCGCCATCCTTTTAATGCGATGCCAGAAAACGTACCGCATGTTGCTACACACTGCTGCTCAGCTGGCTCAAATAAAAACCTATAACAATGATATTTTTTTTACTTAAGGTGTTTATTTCCCAGGCCTTGTCATAAGTATCTTCAAATGTGACTTTATGAAGCTAAAAGGTTTCTGAACTACTCATCTAGACCAGCTTTGAATCCTCATATTAACCCCTTTTATAGTTGAATTAGACCTGAGATTTTACAATATTAACCTATATTTGAAATAGTGTGATGGTGGACCGGATGGGAATGTAAAAAAAACAAAAAAAAAACTTGTTGAATGCTGCATAATTCTGCTTCAAAGTCCTGTTTAGCCAAAGCAGCAATAGTAAAATAATCTACCTCCAATAAACTATAAAATCTGTTTAAGTACGATCATAGTCAGTTTTGCCAGTTGTTGCTAATTTGCATCAAACTTAACACTTTACTTGGTTTATAAGCTACAGTCATTTGTATTCACATAAACCAGATTTTCTTTAATTAGCATAGGCTTGACATCAAAAACACAACTAATGCATGTTTTTACTAAATAAACGTAAGCAGCAAGGAAGTAAAATAAGGTTGTTCTAAAACTACAATTATGCCAAACTACAAACTACTATTAAATTTAACGTGCAATTGCTTATCAACAGTATTAAAGTCAAAATAGCATACATTTTATAGATATCATTGTGACCTAAATAATCATTGTGTTCTGTTTACACTGCAGTAGGAATAATTCTTCATTTTCGGTTCTAAATCATTTCAATTATGTGGTTATAAAAGTGACTACATTTTTGTGTAAGTATAATATTTGTCTGAAACTTGTACTTTTACTTCTCATACCAAGCCAAGTTTTCGTAGAGCTGAAAAGTACAATGATGTACAGCGACGCCACAAACGTTTCACTGCTTGTTCAATTTTGGCAAAAACTTGTTGTGGAACATCTAGACGTTCACAAATCAAACTCAAAAATGGCAAGAGCGACCCGGATGTTGTGAATATATGTGATAAATGCAAAGGCTCCCCATGCAATCTTGGCCACATGTTCTTTCTTTGTCCCAAATTATATAATTTTTGGTCTAATTACTTCTCAATTATGTCTTCTGTTCTGAAAGTAAATTTGCAACCTTGTCCATTTGTTGCCATATTTGGTATGCCTCAACCCTACTTTAGTGCCAAGTTCTGCTCAAATGGAGATTGTTGCTTTCACATCTTTATTGGCTGGACGTACTTTACTGTTGCACTGGAAGTCTGACAAATGTCCCTCAATATCCCTCTGGGTCAAAGACATGATGTTTTTTTTGAAGCTTGAGACAATCAAATACACCCTTCGAGGGTCTACACAGAAGTTTTACCAAAAATGGCAACGCTTTCTTTCCTATTTTTCAAACTTAGAAGTTTTGCCTAATTGAATTTTGTGTTGGTTATAAGTATGGGTAGTCATATCTGATGAAGGATATATTTATTTATTTTCTTTTCCATCAGGCTGACTTGAGCTGTGATGGGAGGGGGGGGGAGGGGTCGGGTTTGTCTTTTGTTTTTTTTTAGTTATATTGTTTAATTTTCTTTTCTGTTGGGGGGGAAAAAAAAGGCTGAATCTGCTGGATTGTAATTTTGGAATTTTTATTTTTGTGTAAATGTACTGAGTGTATTGATCAGTATGTGTCCACAGTGAGATGTGTATTGTGGATGTATGTTTTGGCTCTAAAATAAAAAATTAAAAAATAGCAAGAGCAGCAGAAAACTCTGAACTCTGCACATGAAGAGAAGCAAAATACACAGTGCTGACATTTTTCCTGCCGTCTCTATTTCCTTGGTGACAATCTCCCACTGGGGAAAGCAGCAATGTGGAGTTACAACCCCACTTGCCCCCACTGTGGAACTCATATAGAGGACAGGTCCGCGTATACCACAGGGACGATTTGGTGTCCACAGCAGCTTTCTGCTCCTAAACTGGAAAAATGACAACTGTGGAAACCTCCACAGTCACCTCAACAGACCCCACTGCTGCCGGTGTTACTGGATAACGGCCCCAAGGTCCCGTCATATCGCTGCCATGATGGAAACAAGCTGAGAAAGACAACAAAGTTTATAAAATAGAACTAAAAGAGGCAACCAGTTCATCGAATTTGAATGAACATCAACTTCTAACATGGACACAAAGTGGAAATTCATGTTTTGTTATTTAACGCAAGTCATGGTAGTGCAAGTTGCATTGAAACCTGCGTTTTAGAACTGTTAAAACCTGAGAAGAAATTTTCCAGTTTTAAGGAAAGCCGTTAAATGTTCACTTCACAGAGGTTTAAATCAGAGGTGTCCAAACATCGGGCCATGTGGGCCAAAACTGTCAGTTTGTAAGAAATAGAGGAATTTAGATTTTTTTTTTTGTCCGTTTTATTTCTTCAGGATTGCAAACGCTTCCTTTTTATCTGATTGTTTAATCAAATGCAGTCTAATTTCTGTAGGAAAGGGAGCTGAAATCAGTGTAGATCTAAAATCTCACTTCACCTTGTTTATAAGGGGCACAAAAAAAACTGTCAGCAATGTTTGAAAACCAACATTTATTTATAATATCTTTAGATTTAGCAAAAAACTATTGCTTTATTTCTCTGAGGTTATAACCAAGATCTGCTCGAGTAAAAGTCACTGCATGTTCTCTGCCCTATTTACTGTGAACTTGAAATAACAGCTAAAAACTTGGCTGACAAAAGATGGGTAATTTGTGTCGTACCTTCCATTTTAAAAAAATGAATTCATCTGTACCTTTTTTGTTTTTTAAAGTGCAAATTTCACCCTTTTTTTCTAGTCTGCATCAACCTCCAACATCAAAATGTATTTGTGCCATCGAGGACCGCACAAAATCACCTCCATGGCCACAAATGGCCCCCAGGGCCACACTTTGGGCACCCTTTAGTATAAATTGTTAATCAAAATGAATGTTAATTTAGTCCAGTCAGTTAGGGGAGATCAAATAAGCGGCTGACCCGGAGGATTTCGTTGAATTTGACACACATTCGCCAAGATTCCTCATGATGGCCTCAATTTGAATCTTTTAAAGAGCCGACGCGAGATGAAGGCGCCGTCCTCACTCCATCTTCTGCTGCCACTGCTTCCTTTCTCCCCCTCCTTCCGTTCGAGTGAGAGACGCCAGCTGGGGCCGACCGCCTGATGCTGGGCCCTGCTAGGTGGCATTGACAGCTGAATTATCCCAGAGGCCGCAGCGGCTGATTATCAGCGGAGAAGTCATCAGGGCGTCGCAGCCTTCCCCTCCCACCGCAATCTCCCTCTACCCCCGCGGTGTCCTCCTTCCCGTCCCCTCCTGTCACCCCTCGTCAAGACAGCGACACGTTCCCCACACCCCCCCCTCGTCCTGCTCCTCTTGACAGGTAATCTCAACAATAACAATTACCGCCATTACTGGTGTCATAAACAAGTGACCAACCTCAAACTGGGGCAATAACAAAGGCTTTACAATTCACCATGTGCAGCCATATAATACATGCCAACAGGTTAACAAGTAATCTAGCAGGGAGGACGAAAACTGCTAGCTTTCAGACATCTGGTGTGAAATTGTATGTTTGTTTTGGGGAATCGGGAGTCACTTCTGGAATATAAATAAGTAAAAATGAAAGATTTCACTGTGTGTGAACAGCTGTGATTGGCTGCAAAATAAATGAGTTTGGTATTAAAATTCAGTCAGTGAGTTATTTTTTTTTTTTGCCAAATTGATCTCATGATTAGATTATTGTATGAGAATATCATTGATTTTGCTTACATTATGGATGCAGCAACTGGGGCTGTGCACTTCTTGTACTGAAATAAGAAAACATCTTTAAATTTAACTAATAAAATTATTGTTAACTTTTAAGTTTTTTACAAGACAATGTTAATGATCTGCTTCCTCAGCTAAATTAATTAAATCCTAAATAACTGATAAGATTACTTCTTCTTCCATATAAACACAAACAACTACATTAATTTGGCTCTAAGTCAATGAAATAGCAGAAAACCTGTGGCTAAAGCATTAGCATTGTCGCAAAGATTGTTAAGCCACAAAATTTTGTAGAATTTTTTTTTTAATCCATTTTAAACAAGTGACATGTAATAAACCTTTTTCAGTGACAACCATTCTTTGGCAACAACAGCTTCACGGTAAAGACACTCAGTAAGCTAGCATGCTTACTTTAGCATTAGCACCATTACTAAACCAGCTAAAGCATATATCATTAGTGAAGCAATAATATGTTTGAAAATGTAATTTCAGAAATTAATTTGTATTTTTTCATCTGTTGAAAAAGCCTCAGGGTTGAGAAGCTAAGCTTGCTAGCAGCGTTTGTTTTAGCAACAGCACTGTTGCTAAAGTAGCTGAAACATAAATACTGAAAGAGTCTTACAGCAGTTCCAAAAGGTTCATATAATTACTCATAATATAACCATTACAAATAAAAAAATTAGAACAGTTTATGGAGTTTGTAGTAAGAATATAAAAAACAACCTCCATTTCATGTGAGAATGTAAAGGATTTTTTTTTTGTTTGTTGTCAAATTAGTCAAATTAATTTACTAGATTGTGACATCATGTCTTTTTAACCCCTTTTGTTTTATTTTTGTTTTTTTTTTTACTAATAGAGAATACAAAATTTAATTATAAAGAAAGTAGAGCTTTTATATTTATTACTAATATAGCCAGTTTTCAACACAATTCCCACTGATAGGATGTATTTTTATGCTTTCCCAACTTCCAATCTACACGAATGCAGACTGCGCCCGTGTCGTGTTAATAATTAAACGCGTTTATTTCTGTCTCACTCCGCCTGTGCGGCTGGTGCCTCGCCATCCGGAGTCAGGGCCAGCTCGCCGCCGCTCCTCAGCAAAGCAAACAAGGCGCTGTGGCCCGGAGCGCTAAAATAATTTGAGGCTCCCTGATGAGGGGAGCTGAGCAGCAATTAACACGTGTCAGAGCCGACATCATCAGGTGCCACTCTCATTTTCTTCCCGACACCCTAAAGGATTTCCCCCCCCCCTCTCTTTCCCTTCGTCTTATTTATTTAGTCCGATAAGAAAGCGAAAGCAAAGGTGAGGGGAACAAATAATGATGAAGAGGATTCTCGTTATTCTGCTTTGTGACGCATTTACCGATCACTATCGTCGGCGTCCTGGCGTCGACGCCGCGTCCTTCATCCGTTTTCGTTTCTGGCCAGCTCTTGTGTTTTATTCATGTATGTATTTTTGCAGTTATCTCCATTTATTTTATTTTTTATTTTATTTTTTAGACGACGCACAACTCTTGCAGAAGCTGCGCTCCGGCGAAAAGAGTCAGGAGAGGAGAGGAGGAGAAACTGCGCTGCTGATTTTTAAAATTTAACACCATTTAAAAAAAAAAAAAAAAAAAAAAAAAACCCGAAACCGACAGGGTGAAATGTTGTTGCTTTATCTTTTTAGGTTTTTGCTTGAAAAACATTTTTAAATGACACTTATTTTAGCCAGTTTTCCAATTAACTGCGCGTGCTTGACAACACAGGTTACATTTCGTTGCGTAAAATTCAACCCGAAATGAAAACTGTTGATTGATCTGTATGCTAATTCTTGAACATTTTTTTCGTTAATGTAGCTGTTAAAATTATAATTGTCCATTTTCACTGGTTTAAATGTTTATAAATTAGTCAAGATGGATTTAAAATGTCAAATATTTTAAAAAAAATATGTTAAATAGAAAGGATTTTTTTTTTTCTGAAAACATTTCTAACTGTGTTCCTCCTACTTAATGGACCTTTTTGTTTCTAGACTTACAGAAGGTTATCTCGTGGACATGTTGACAACATCATTAACTCGTTTTTTAAAATTTAAACTTCAAAAATAAATTGTCAAAACAATTTCTCGTCAAATAATGTAATGTTAATTAAAGGCACAAGACACTGGTTGTAGCTGAAAGCTAATCTTTCTTTTGTTATTTCATACTGTGATGGTTATTTTTTTCAACAGTGCAAGAAAAAATATTATTTTTCACACTCAGCTAATTTATTTATATTTGCATTCAGCTAATTTATAAACCAATAAATCTCCCAAAAAATAAGGAGATATCAGACAAAAGCAACATTAACATGGCACCTTCTTCTCTCAGATTACATGTTAACCAGTTTGCCTTTTGTCTGTGCCCCTCGCAGGGTGAAGGAGAAGAAAGCAGAAGAAGAGGAGGAGGTTGTTTTTTTTTTCTCTTTTCTTTTCTGTTGCCATTCTTCTGACCTGAGCTGCTCATCCTCCTCAGCGCTCAGCGGGAGCTCGGCCAGCAGCCTGCCTCTCCTACCCGGGGTCCCCTTTTTGGTGTGTGCATGTCATTAGCATATATTTCACCCTCCGCCTCCCCAGCCCCTTTTCCCCCGGCTGATGAGGCCTCGCTCTCATTAAAGCCTCGTCTCGCAGAATCCCTCCTAGAGTCCTTGCTGGCCGTCGCCGCCCTGAATCCGCGCCGCGTCGGAGTCCAAATTCGACCAGAACGGGGCGAGGAGACGAGAGGAGGAGACGGTGGTGGGGGCGGGGTGCAGAAAAGATGTGCAGGAAGAAAGGGCAACAATGTCCCTGCAGTGAAAACAAAAGAGAAAGCAAAAAGAGAGTGGGGGGGAAAAAAAAAGAAGTATCCGAGTGAGGGAGAGGATAAATGAGTCCTCTGTGAGCAGTGAAGCTCTCTCTGCCTCACTCGGCTGGCTCCCTCTCTGTTTCTGACTCTTGAACCAGGCTCCATTTTGTGTTAAGCAGCTCCCTCTCATGACAGATCTCTGTCAGGGGTCAGGGGTCAAAGTTGAGGACAGGGTCAGCTGTAACACAACTTGTAAGAGAACTCTGCAAACTCTCCTGCCTACATTAACACCCCCTCTTTCCTCCAGCCCTCAACTCGCAAATAACCCCCCCGCCCGGCCCCCGCCTGCCTGCGTCCCCATCTCCAGGACGGGAAACCGGTGGATCTTTGAGGTTTAATGAAGATAAATCCAACGGTTTAAAGAAAGAAGCAAACAAAGAAACAAAAGCGGCTCCGCAAACGTGTCGCAAACCTCACAGTTATTGGCCAGAGAACGCCGATCCGGCGCCAGGACAATGCACAGCGGTTTACAAGGCCGCCGAGGCCAGAGTTTTACAGCCGTGCAAAGTTATGACAGTGACAATTGCTTCAGCGATCGCGATGTAAACAGAAGAAGTGCAGCATGCGGAGCGAAACTACGCCCACTTCCCAGGCTGCTGGGCGCAGAGCGAGGTCCTGCGTTTAGGCTTTTGTTTTTGCTTTCATTCGGGGGGGGAAAAAAAACTGAGAGGTTTTAGACGATGTGATGTTTTGAACCTTAAAGAGGAAGCTCTGTTAAAATAGAGCTTTCTCCATGGAAAAGAAAAGATCCTCTTTTGGACCTAGAGGTGCAAATTCTCTCTCTTTTTTTTTTTTAATTCAACATTTCGCCTTTTATTCCAAAGTATTTGTATTTGAAAGAAGAAAAAAAAAACATCACTGATGTTTTAAGGGTATTATTTATTTAGGTATAAATATGATCTTTTTCAGAGTCTATTTACTGTACATATTTCATGTTATCTCAACAGAATATCTAATAATATCTCTGTAAAAGTTTTAATTTAGTTTCAGCAAAATATCTGACCTCATATACAATATCAATCAGCTTCTAAGATGAATAAAAGTTAAAGCAATTTGTCAATATGGCTTCCATGCTAGGACTGAAAAAACGTATTCTTCCATTCAATGTGTATTTTACGTATATTCTTTGCTTATTCATAAGGCCTCTGTGACGCTTCGACAAAGTTTCACAGCAGCGACATTCAATTTTGCACAAATTATTTTCCTGTCTTTTTATTTTTGCTGCGATGCAAAGAAAGATTAAACCCCAAACGTTTAACAGGACTACAGAAAAACAGGAGCGTCTTCAGTCAGAGGCTTCTTCAAAGCCGCTGTAATACTGACTGCTACCACATTGACTACATATATTGTTGTAGATATTTGAACAATATATCTACAACATTCGAAGAATACTGAATTAGACATGAGTTACAACAACATTTATTTTCCCTTTGGCATCAGTGCATTATTTTTTGAATTGGATTCGAATTGAACTGAATGATGGGGGATTAGTGAGCTTAGCCTCAAATATGTCACCTTTATCAAAATGAGGACATGCAATCTTGAGGTTTGGTCATGTTTATTGTTGGGATTTCATCGTATAAAAGTGGCAAGTTAAGATTCAGGTTAGGAAGCGCATGATTACGCTAACTTTTTGTGCATTTAATGTTAACTTTCTCACACAATTGATTGCTGTTTGGACTTCTATGCAAGCTTGAGGCTGTTAAAATGCGCTTTTTTTTAAAAGCATAGCAACGTTTACTTCAAATAAACAATCATACATCTCTGTTAATACAGAAAAAGGAATTGATTTAATGCCAGCTGACAAAGGTGAAAAATTACGCTGTGCACTATTTAGTCTCTAAGGACGGCGGTCTATTTAGATTTTATTCTCATATATACGTCCAACGCAACAGGTTTTCATTTGTTTCTTCACCCGCTCCGCCCTCTGCTCTGTTTATTATAGCCATAAGTAACATATGTTATTCTGCCACTATCTGACCTCACCGTGCAGCTGGTTCAACATTTAATTGCGCCTCGTATTTGTTTGGAAATTACATGTGTAAAATATACACATATATGGAAAGGTGATAGAAGTGAGTCCACACAAACTGTAGAGGCAGCAACGGAGCGTCCGGCAAGAAAGACACTGCAACTCAGGAATGTGTTTTTACTAGTTTCTTTTTTTTTTCTTTCTTCTGGACGACGACCAAGGCTCCACTCAGATACCTTAAAAGAAAAGCGTGCACTACGCGGACGCAGACGAGCGACGAGAGAGGGGAAGAGTTACCGAAGGCATAAACACGACGCAACAACAGGATTTATAGACACTGCGCACGTTCTGTAGCCCCAACCCAAAAAAAATGAAAAAAAAAAAAAAATCTGCACAGAATCACACGCAAAACGAAGCGAGGCACGCCGGCCAAATATGCAGACGGACCACATCACTCAGACCTCCGCACCACTAAACACAAGAGTCGGCTGAAAAACACAGAGAGGCAGCAAGGGAGGGAAAAAATGATGAAGTCCGACTCGAACATCAAACAATAAACAGTCCATTAAGTCTGTGGGTGGAAGGGTTTGATGGGGGAGGCAGCGGGTGAGAAGGCCGATATTGGGGAGGTTGGGGGTGGGCGGAGGAGAGGGGGATGATGGGAGTTTATTTAAAGCATGGTGACCCTGTGGCTGAAGGCTGCATCTGCGCAGGGATGAATAAAACTTTAATAGCTCATAAAACACGGCGACCCCTTCTCCCAGCGCAGACTCTCAGAGTTTATTCCTGTCGGCCTGAACCAATCAGGATGCTTCTGACACAGGGGAGCGGAGCGGTGGGATTAGGACAAGGGTTAAAGGGATAGCTTAGCATTCTGAGGAAATAAACACAAGGCCTCCAACAATAAAGTGCGAGGGCAAATTCTGTGTGTTAATTTTAGAGCTAAAGTCAGGGCACGTTCACCAAGACGTGATTTTTATTTTTTATTTTTTTACGATGCCATCCAACTTAAAGCCTTGGGTTTGGCACTGAACTGGTTTGAGCTATGATTTGTTTTCCATGTAGGTTTACTTCACAACGGTCCTTTATCTGACCAAATAAACTGAAATGTAACAATTTATTAGAGATATTGGTGTTTATTATAAGTATTTCAAGCAGTTTTCTGGTTTAATTCTGCTGCATATTTGCCTTACAGAACAAAATGTTGTCACATTACGTCAACAATCTGTCGTTTGCCTTCGTATACATGAACAAAACCCAGCCAGCTGATCTCCATACTCTTACACTGTCCTCTAAATGAATGTCGATTCTCTTTTAATAAGTCTCGGGACACCATAGCATAATATAGGAGTGAGATTTAGGTCTTGCATTTCAGTAAAATTTGCATTTCATCTCCAACACTAAACCTTCCAGTTCAGCAGTCTGGATTGGAGAAAAGAAAGGAAAAGAGAAACCCGGTGTGATTCCTCTCTTTTTTATTTATAAAACTGGGAACAAACTTTTACCCTCAAGGACTTGGATTTATCTATTGTGATGTTATCTCTGGCATTTTGTTGCTTTCTGGTTTTAACCCATCACAGCCAATATTTCACTCACCTAGTGGATCACATGTATGTTTTTCAGCTTGCTTTCGCCAGTGCAATTATATCCACCGCTTATTCGACGAAAGATATATTTTAAATGAAACCTTTTAAATTAAAAAGTAGTCGTGGATTGAAATATCCTGACACAAAGCCTCTTATTTTGAAGTAAGTAAGGAAATACTTCTTGAGTTGCTCTCTTGTAAAGTGTTCCTTACTCTAGCAACACTTTGTTACAAAAGCACTATAAAGTCCCAAACTATATTTATATCGTTCAGTGAAAAGCATTCCTTTGAGTATTTTTTTTTCTCCTCCATCCCATCTGACTCAGCCTTTCCTCCCGACACTTAGCTGCTGATTGCCAGACAGCTGTGAGCCGCTGCCTTTCTTCTTCTCCCTTTAATTTCTCTTGTTCTTGTTAACATCCGTTTCTTTACTTCCTTACTGTACTCTGGTTTCAATCAGAGCCACTCAACAGCTCCATAAAATGAATCAGACTCCAAAAACAAAAGCATTTCGGTCCAGTTCCTAGTGGAAATGTCTTATTATACATGAAATAAGGCAAAAACTAACTCACAAATAACTTTTCAGCAAATGGAAAGGAACCTGCCAGTGGGACTCAAACCTGGTGGACTTGGAATGTAACTTTTTCGTTGCAAGGTAACGAAAAAGTTGTAGTTCCAGTGGCAGATCATGACTTATTTCCCCATGTCTTAAGTAGAATAATCTGCCAGTGGAGCCAATACTTTTTTTGTGTTTAGGAATTACTGACTTAAAACCTGCTCCTATATCTTCCTGGAAAGTTACTTTTGTCTTATGTCAAATTTACTAAGATATTTTCACTAGAAACTAAACAAAAATACTTTGATTTTGCATTTTTTTAATGCATCTCACTGGATTATAATTATTTGGCGGTCCTGTTTTATCCTTTAAAGAACTTTCTGGAAATGTTCCCGCATAATGTTCGGCTCAGGTCACGAAAATCCGTCTGACGTTAATAATATAATATCATTGTTCCTGCAGTGATATTTTTAAATATTTAAATATTTATCATTTCCAACTCATGTTTTCGTTTGTGCTCCCCCCAAAATGAATTTGCTCCAAACGTAATGTGAAAACTTATTTCAAAGGTTTTCTATTTACACTTTAAAAGAAGAAAACAATTAGCAGCCATTGTGCCGCAATTCCCGTCCCACTGCTAAAAAACGTTCCAATTTCCTCCCTCAAATAATAGTAATAAAAAAAAATCTCACTAACCTCAGTCTAAAACTGCGTCACGCTGAATGAAATGCAGTGAAAGCATTTCTGTTTGTTTGTGTCTTGTTGTGACCTGGTTCATCTCAAACTAAAGTTGATCTCAGGCTGTTAAATAATTAGAGTCTAATTTTACAGACGAAGAATCTCAGTGCAGCAGCAAGGTGTTGCTAATCAACTCTACTTGACTAAATAATCACCACAATGATAATTTGGTAGCTGATTAATCCCTAACTGGAGCATAAAGACTCAAAAAGGTCGTTTGCTGAAAGAACAGCAACAATTAATTATATAATATATAAGTTTTTTGATTAGTGACTGTTAATTAATTTATTTCCCAAATCTCTCTGGAGTCACTTAAATAAGGTAAAACTAAAGAAGGCTGTTTCTGTGTGAACAGAAAGGTGTTTGGTACTGAAACTATGATTGTCTCACTTCATGAACTGTGAACTGAAATATTAAAACCCCGACTCATAATTTCTACTTTTCCATAGACGGACATTCATTCTTGTTTAAAGAAAAAGGCCAACAGCCGCATAACGTTCAGATAAAAATAGGGATAATGCAAATTCTAAGTATGATTTTCAAATAAAGTTCAGGTTAAGGACTAGTTTCCGAAACTGATGGTGGAGCGGAGCTTGGAGAGGAAGAGCACAAGGGATCCTGGAGGACGACCCTCATGGTGAAAGTGGAGATGGGGAGGAGGTGGGTCGAAGCACGGCTGACTAGCAGGAAGACCCCAGGGTAGCTTGGACTTTTGAAGGTGTCTTTGGACGACGATTGGCTGGAGCGGCGTGAAGCTCCGGTCCGGATTGGCTGCGGTCGGGCGTAGTGATTAGATGATGTGGTGAAGCTGGTCGAGTCTCCCAGTTTGAATTTTCGCCAAGGCTCCATTTCAATCTGGAGAGACTCACACGGAGAAGAAAATAGCAGTTAAAAAGATTTAATGGTATAATTTCTTTGGCGCTCGGACCCGGCAGAAGACCGTGAGCCGAGGATCGCCGTGAGCAGGCGGTCTGCTCGGCGAGCTCGGGATAGTCTTCCCCCCAAAAGAGGGAGCCGGGCCGAGGCCTGGCTGGCCTGCAGTCGGATGACTGATAGGCGCACCACGTTGGTTGAGGCCTGCAGTCTGACGAGACTGATAGGCGTCAGTCGGGGCCTGCAGTCTGACGAGATTGATAGGCGATAGGGCCCGCACACTGGCGGGACTGATGGTGAAGCAGCGTGATGGACTGCGAGGCCAAGCCGGCAGGGCTGAGGGCCTGTTAGGCCCTGCTAGCTTCCCTAGGTGTGAAATAAATGTTAGAGGTGACTGTAGCGGCCTCTTGGAATGGACAGCCAGACGCAGGGAGTTCCAAACGGGTGCAGTTTAATCTTGACCTTTCTTGTCAGACACCGTGAAAACTGTAGCATAAATAAAGGATACATAATGTATAAATAAACATAAATATTCACAAAACACAATTGCGCACATTCCTACCTCATTCTGCTTTCCAAGAGCGCTATTTTACAAATTTTCTTTTCTTTTTCTTCAGGCTCTAACGCTGACTCGGCGTGGTTAGCAAAACAGGAAGTGCCTAACACAAAATACGCGAAGAAGAAATCTACCGCTCTTCAAAATAAAAGCACAAATCAACCACTAAGTGTCACTGTGGGACCAATGAACAAAAAGAAGAATTTCACCATTTAGTAGCCATTTACGGTGACTAGGGCTCCACCACCAGTTATTTGGAGAGATGCTCACCTGCAGACATTGCACGTGGAGCTCCGAGCACAGCTGAAAGATCTGGTAGGATATAGGATGAGAAGGCCGGGGATGACCAGCGGCCGAGCTGAAGGAGAGAAGCTGAAGGGACGCCTGACGATGGCGATGTGGCAACGCCTATTCTAAAAGAATGGCCCGAGAAGTGGCAAGGGGGAAGATCTCAGCTGAGATCAGTCTGAGGTGGCAGATGAACCAGGCAGCGGTTGTAGTGGTCAGGGAAGAATTTAGTATTGGAGTTAGATAGTCTCTAACAGATTGAATACTTTAGATGCAGATGTGAACTTACTCCATATCAGAAATCCATAGAAGGCTAGGAGGAAAGCGCATGAGTGGAGCTCTGATGTAGGGGACGAAGGCACCGGATTGGTGTGCAGTGATGAGATTCCCAAGTGATGGGAATGAGATGGGTTTCCAGCTATCAGGATTAGAGGAGCTATGCTTAGAAATCCCTTGAGAAGGAATTCACAGCGGGGTTCGACTAGACTAGATGACCAGACTAGACTAGATGATGTGCTATGATGAAGCTTAGCGTGAAAGTTGCTTCCAGCGAGCAGACTGCGGATGTCTGCTCGCTGAAGAAGGGAAGCTGTAGGAATGCTTTGCACGGAGGCAGATGTGGGAGTTATAACTGGACCTGGAGGGGCAGACTGGCTGCCTGTGATCTGCTGTAATATGATTAAGTTGTACGGATATACGAATCCTGTTTAACTAATTAATTAATTAATGCAACTACGGATGAATGCATGGGTGTAATTCTCGAAATCCTGGAGTGTTTTTATCTTATGCTGGGGGCAATGAGACGAAGTTGGATCGCTAAATAATAGGGGCCTGTAAATCCCCCAAAAGCTCTTTAGAGAACGCAAGGAAAAGGGTAGAATAAGTCAGGATTCCTACTGAGCGGTAGACTAGAGCACGTACACGAGACCGAGAGTCGACGTCGGGCCGGAGTTTAGTTTCCTGCCAATGAAGATCGCCATACGTCCTGCTCCAACGGGTGGTAGCGACCGACAGAAGGGGATTACCGAAACGCTTTTAGGTAATCGGCCACATAACAGGGAAGTTAGATCTTCGTAAGCCGTATTGCCTGCGATTTCTCTTTCAGACACCTGATGACTGCACCATTTAGGAGCTGCAGCGCTCGGACGCTCTGCCGTCTGTGTGGATGGGCTGCTTGAATGGATCTGGAGTAGAAGGGGCAGTTGGGTGGGCAGCACGGCTTTTTTTTTTTTTTTTTTTTTTTAACAGAAAAGAGGAATTGTAAATAAAAGATTGCCCATAACTCCGTTTGTTTTCAGGTGCGTTTTATATGGAACTTTAGGCGGAAAATGGTGCTGCGATTAGGAGGCCAGCGGCAGCTGGGGCGGAGGCCAGAATGAGCTGAAATGCAAACTGGAACTACTGACAGAATTTGGAGCGATCTTAGCGACAGAGGGAAGAGAGGGCTACGGCGGCCTGAGCGGGGAACTAAAGGAACGAGCTAGTCGCGACCCTGGAAATGCCAAGACTGACCGGCGATAGGAGGCGTGGTAAACATGAGTTAAAGGCGCTGGTACGCTGACAGGGACGTAAAGCGAAGGGAGAATGAACGAGTCAGGAGCAGGTACGTCTTACCTAGACGACGCCCAATGGGCGCAAATGAAGCTGCGGGTTGATGAGGCTGACAAGCCAGCTGCGAGCCGAGATAGGTGGAGGTGAGCGCAGCGCGTTCTCTCGGAGGTGAACTGGGAGAGACGATCGGGCAACGGATCGAGTCCATGGTGGGACGAGCAGGAAGAGCCGACGTGCGTCGGTGCAGCCACGGCGGATCGTGGAGACAACCAGCGCTTGCTGCGGGGGACAGCGCCAATGAGCCGCAGCAGCCTATGGTGAGCCGGAGCGGGGAACCGGGCAGATAGCGGAGGACTGCGACGTCAACGAGGGGAGGACGGAAAATTCCGGCTTGTCGTCGCCGATGGAGGCCGAAGGAAGGCGTGATGAGGGCGGTTAGATTGGTGAGGAGTAGCGGGGAGTCGACAGGAGCGCAGCCGGCCGGCGAGGGATACTCCCTGGATCTGGGCGGACGGAAGGCAGCTGAAACTTGTTGACTGAATGTCGGAGAGGTAGGAGAAGCGTTCACGTAGGTTCGAAGCACGGCTGACGAGCAGGAAGACTCCAGGGTAACTTGGACTTTTGAAGGTGTCTTTGGACGACGATTGGCTGGAGCGGCGTGAAGCTCCGGTCCGGATTGGCTGCGGTCGGGCGTAGTGATTAGATGATGTGGTGAAGCTGGTCGAGTCTCCCAGTTTGAATTTTCGCCAATTTATAAATTCCTTTATTTAATCAGGTAAACCCCGTTGAGATCTAGATCTCATTTTCAAGAGGGACCTGAAACAAACTTCACTCCCCGGTGAAACCCCGGTCTCCCGCGTGACAGGCGGGGATACTCACCACTATACTAACGAGGAGATTTTAATTTCTGGGGCAGACCCCACTAGGACTGTGTCACTCCACAGCTGCTTGTGTCTCATTAATGTTAGCAGATGTTGGCAGGTATGATGTGGTCTAGAGATTCTGTTTCAAACTGAGTTTATACACCTCTGGAAAAAATTTAAAGTTTCTCTGATTTTACTCTTTATGAGTATATGTTTGAGTAAAATGAACATTGTTCTTTTATTCTATGAATTACTGACAACATGACTCTTAATTTTGTTTGTGAATGTATGTAAATAAGCAGTTAGAAGTAGAAAACTGCACCAACGAATATCTTCTCATGGTGCTTAGCCCTGTTGGGGGCTAAGCACCCCTCAAAGTCAGATCCTAGAAGAAAGGATTCTTCATAGGATCAAGAAAATTAGGGACAATCCTGACCATCCTCTTCATCAGATTGTCTTGGGAAGGCGGAGCATCCATCTTCAGTCAGAGGCTTCTTCAGGTTCAGTGTGGTACAGAGTGCTTCAGGAGATCTTTTCTGCCGACAGCCATATTCAATGGCTCTTTGAAGAATGTTGATGGGCTATATTTAATACAGTGCTTCTCAATTCCAGTCCTCAGGCCCCCCTGCTCTGCATGTTTTAGATGTGCCTCTATACCAGAACAGCTGATTCAAATGATTGCATGACGTCTTCTCCAGCCAACAAGTACTGCAGAAGCCTGTTAATCACCCAAAGATTCAATCCAGGTGTGTGGCAGAAGGGAAACACCTAAAACATGCAGGGCAGGGGGGCCTGAGGACCGGAATTGAGAAACACTGGGCTATAACAACATTTAATTTCCATTTGGGATCAAAAAAGTATTTCTGAAACTGAACTGAATGAAGAAGAAAGTGAATAAACAATATATAGAAAAAAGAAACCCCAGATGAAAACACTAAAGTAAAGGCTAATCTGTAATAAAAATGAAAAGCCCAAGAAACTCAAAAGAAAAAACAACAATAACAAAAGTTCTACCCAACAGGCCTGATAAGTGCTCTCTTCCCAGACGCAGGCAGCATCTATTGCTGCCTGCGTCAAAACGAAACTTGGCCTTTCATCTGTCTTCTTCTCTAGGGGTAGATTGGAGAAATAGTTCCTTAGGAGAGTGGCCTGGAAAGCGATGTCTTGTTGGATCCAGGCATCAACTGTCTCCCGGGACCAATCTTCCAGTGCTGCCTTCGTGAAAGCAGCAATTGCCTGTTCAGACTCGACTGTCTTTTTCGCTGAGGGAAGATTGGGTAAATCGTTCCCTCGGACAGCGCTCTGAACAACGCTCTCTTCGCGGATCCAGGATTCAATTACGGCCTGGGTCCACTCTTCTATTACTGCCTCCATCCAAAAGTTTTCAGACTCGTCTGCCTCCTCTGAGGGAAAATTGGCTAAATCATTCCCTCGGACAACGGTCTGAACAGCGCTCTCTTCATGGATCGAGCAAACAGTTGTGGCCTGGGTCCAATCTAGTGCCTTTGTCAACGAGTTTTCACACTCTACTGTCTCTTTCTCACTGGGAAGATTGGCTAAATCATTCCCTAAGACAGGAGTCTGGACATCGCTCTCGTCATGGGTCCAGTCTTCATCCATTGCCGTCTTCATCAAATCAAATGTTGAGCTTTCGGACTCAACTGCTTCTCCAGCCGGAGAAGCTTGCTTCCCAGTCAGGGAAGACTCGCGAAGAACCTCCCTAGTCGAGGAAGGTTCAAAGAGGAAAGCATCGAAATCGTCATATTCAGACTCAGTGCTCTCGTCCTTTGAGATACTTTCCTCTGAATCGCTACCGGGAAATACTTTGTCAAAAAGCTTCTGCATTCCAGTGCTAACCAAATATCCGACCCCAAAACCAAGGGGGAAAAACATGCCGACCAATAACTTGTTCATAATGAAAATCCTTGCTAGACGCAATGTTGCTGTTCGAAGAGCTGACTGAATATGAACTGATGATTTGAAATGCAAGCCCTCATAACCTCAGACGTTCTTTGATCTTTTGACCACATCACAGATGAGGTCATAGCTACAATGACCTCACTGTAGTTCTGAGGCAATGTCTTGTTTCTGCTCGTTTCTATGGAAACGATCAGAAAAGTTCCACATGACCCAAAAAATTGACCCTTTGCAATCATTCGAGGCGCCATGACAGACGTCGGAAGTGAGGGACGGGAGTATTGAACAGAGCGACGAATAGTTTTTTAAAAGTTGTTTGGAGTCGGTGTGTTTTTTTTTTTTATTGTTTAAAATAATTAATAGCTATAATAGCAGTTTGGATAAGCTTTCCAGCAAAAAGGCGTTTAGCGATTTATGATGAATTAAATGCGCTGATACTTCACTAACTGCACCGAGTGGAGCGGGCCGCTCAAAGATGGCGGCTCTATGTGACGTCACCGACAACAGGCCGGAGCGGTCCATGAGGCTTTTATTCTGTTTATATGCCTGTGGTTTCTTTGCTAGCTGTTTGGACATTTTCTGCTCTGTTACTAGCTCGCAGCGGGTTCTGGTTTTAGTTCTAATAGTTCATGTAGTGAAAACAAACAAACTTAAGAGTTGTTCGAGTTCTCCAGAGCCGAGCATGAACGGTGAAGGATTAGCACTTCGCTCGGTTCACTTTCAAACTACTTTGGTAGTTGTTTGAAAAAAAAACAAAAAAAAAACAGACTGGTTCCGACAGGAAGGTGAAACCCATAATAGCATAGTTAGCTTACCTGACTTTCCACCGTGTTTTCCTCTTCATGGCAGACTCCTCTCCTCCCCCTCAGCAGGTTTCCACCTCAGCTCCAATTAAAGACGGTGTTTAATTTACCAAAATGACCTTATATTGTTTTATCTTAAATTTTGGGGGGAGTTTTTATCGTTAAAAAGCTCCCTGTGAAGCTTCTTCGGGTCATTTTCTCTTACAAGTGGCGCCAATCAGAATACTCCAGGCTGCACTGCAGCTTTCCAGATGGTGCGTTTGCTGCTTCAGGACATTCCAGCACCACTCTGCCACACATCGTTTCCCAGTCAAAAACAGCTCAACATACAGTGGACATTTTTAATTCAAAAATAAAACGCAGCTGCATAAAATAAAACTGACTGAAGCAAAGCTACAATCCTAAATAACAAGCAGCGTCTAAGATAAAACTGTACAAAGATGTCAACGTTTTGCATTTAAGATAGAAAAAACCTTCTTTGTCCATAAATATGTTCTACTCAGAACTCCTGAAGTGTCATAGTTTTATCTTCACTTGGTCCAAATATTGTAAAAAACTAATTTTTTATCAAATTAATCATCAGCATACCAGCCCTATTTGATGTTACATAAAGAAAATCGACTCGGCTTTTCACATTCTTAAGCACTTTTTAGCTGCAAGTGCTCATTATTTGCTACAAATGTTTATTTTTGATCTTCTATGTATTTCTAATGTTAAATAAAATAAGTTTAAGTGGTTAAATTAATAACTTTGCAGAATGAACAGACATTTAAAAATCAATTAAATATGGCCAATCTTCTTAAAAAAAAGACAAAACTAATTTTTTAACAAAATTGATGCTTATTAATTAATCGTTAGTCAACAAGATCAGTCAACTTTAGATTAACTCATTAATAAACTTTATTCTCATAATTGTATTTTAGTTTTTCGTAGCGTTTTCTTAATACTGTCGTATGAACATATTTAATGACAAATGATTTTCTTTATCTTTAATGAAATATATTTATATATTTTTTGAGCAGTTTTGACTTAATCCCTGATAAATGTCCAATTTGAGTCTCAGTTAACAATTAATCAATGATTAAATGAGATGACAGTTGCATCAATAATTAACAATTAATCAATTATTCTGATTAATTCATTTGATTAGTAAGACTAATCCGATTAATCACGAATTAATCTGATTAATTCTGTTAAAAAATTACAGAATTAAATCTTCCCGGTTAATCGATTCATTTTAATCATGTTTAATCAGATGAATCGTAATTTGGGCTGATATGTTGACTCTTTTGAACCAGATGAAGCTAAAACTAGCACCTGAGGTTTTGCAGACAAACAGCAATTTATTTTAAACATGTTTTTTTTTTAGCTGTAAAACCTTTTGCTGCATTTCTAAGAAGAAAAAAAACCCAAAACAACTGAAGTTTTTAGTTTTCCCAAATATTTTGCTAAAATGAACCCCGTATTTTGTGTTGTTTCATCGTCCGAGCTTCATGTACTGTTCCACGTCTACAAAAAAGAATTTGTGTTGATACGACCGTAGGCTGAAAGGTAAAGAGCAGGTTTGTGAAAACAACAGGGGAGAAAAAGCTTCAGGCGCAAAGGTGAGAAAGAGAAAATGAGGGTGAAAAGGGAGAAATGAAGGGAAGAGACTGCGGACGACGCTGACGAGCGGTTGCTGTTTATCCTGGTGAAGTTTCACTACGACATGCAAATATCCCACCTCCCCCATTCTCAAACTGCTCAGCCTTTTTAGCACACCGCTGCAAAGGTGCAAAATATCACTCGAGGTTTAATCCAAGCCATGCGGACTGTATTTGTTGCCAAGCGCCATTTGCCTCTCTAAAGACGTTTCTCTGGCAGTTTGGAGCCGAGGTGTCAATCCACGCTGCTGTCACTTTTGGCTGCTGAATTCCCCAGACTTGGGAGTTTCTCCGCTTCTTCTTTTTCTTTTCTTCTTCTTCTTTTTTTCTAACTTTTTTTTCTGGCTCCTTGACTTGTTTTGAGTTTTCATGAACCATTTTGTGTTCGTGTCAATGTGCTGTAATTAGCATCTTTAGTTCTTCACAATCAGTCGGTGTTGTGAAACTTGAACAGTATTCGGTTTCTAAAAACCATTTAGGCAATCGTTAGCACAACCAGGCGGGTCAGTTTCTCTGGCTTGGACATGGGAAAACTTCTCCCTTTTCTTAATAAGAGATGAGATTAAATAAATAAGGAAATTTCCTTTTAGCTGGATTAAGCAAAGAAAATGATCTAAGGTGAGAGTGTGCATGCATGTTTTTGAGTGTTTCCGTCCGTGACCCTCCCTGGCCTTCTCTCTCCCACTGGCTCGGCTCTGTGGGTGTCATTTTCAGGTCATGAGACTGTAAATATACAGAGCTGGACCCCGGGGCCATAAATCAGAGTTAGCAGCCTGAACTCCCTCGTGTGCAGATAACATGAGAGAAGACATGAACTGCCTGTTGGAACTATTAATAAGATTGTTTTTCTACATTGAGATGCTAATAAAGATCTTGTTATCCCAACTGCTCTGCTCCGCCAGCACAATACAATACTTAATTTCACTTAAACTAATGAAAAAAGAACATAAACAAAAGTGTAATTTGTTGACCTGTTTAGTAGTAAAACAAAACCTCGACCTTGCAGGTAGCATAACAGACACATGTTTACGATCAGATGTTGCTTTATGCATGTTTAGGTATTTTGAAGCATGAAGAGTTTCTTTAGATATTCCTCTGAAGTGTTACCAAAGATATCACGGTGAACTCATTTAGTTCGGCTGTCTGGCTCTTTCACCACCATATCTACAAATATCCAAACTGATATCTTTGCAATTGGCCACTTTTGTGAGTTCGAAGCGGCATACATGTCAGCAACAGCAGTCGGCGCTCGCCATCAAAATGGTTCCCTGCAAGGTAAAGTAATTTTATTTATATTGCACATTTTCAGCAACAAGGCAATTCAAAGTGCTTTACATGAATTTAAAAGGAAACAAGCATCTTGGGGTCGGCTGTTGTAATGTGTAATACCATAGACCAGAGTTTTTTAAAGATAAACCAGAAAAAGTGACTGTGACCATTTAGCCGACTTCGCCACGCCAGAGACAAAATGGAGGGAGGTTTAGCGCCTAGAGCTAAAGTGGGTAAGGAGAGTGTAGTGAGTTGTGTCACAAACATTCTAACGTATATAAAAAACTCAGAGATGTGATGTGAGTTGTTTTAATATCACTACATTTTTATTAATGTAAGCAATACTGAAATATTTTTAAACTCTGAAGCTTTTTGTTACATCGTCTTGGGGCCAACATGGAGCCAACTTACATGAGATGTTTTAAAGCTGCCGATGTGTAGCTCTGCCTACTAATGTACAGTAAATTGCCTGAGTAAAATGTTTCTCTTTTAGGGCCCCAAAGCTGGCTCTAGCCCAGGTACCCGTATCCTTCTAAATCCGGCCCCGCATTTATACCGAGTCAAAACTGCCTTGATTGGGACCCAAAAACCAATACTTAGGATCAGATTAGGGCAATCCTTCATATAATCTGAGACGTGTATGGAGGTTTTTCTTCTGTGAATAAATTCTGTTTCGTGTTATTTTTTTTCTCCGCTGCGTGACATCATGTCAACAAGATAGCCACTGATAAATTTATGGAAGCGAGAAGTAGAGTTGTAATAGCTGGAGGACCTAAAATGGGCGTGTGTAAAGCAAGCAACTTTTTGGCAGCACGCAGGTATTTGAAAGTGCTGGTTTATGTGGAGTCTGAAGGGCTTCTTGATGCAGGACTCTGCAGAACATGGTGCTTGTGTGTTACTGAATGGCTACTCTGTCTGAACTGGACTGGAATGTCAGCAGCAAGGCAGCAGAGTGATGATTTAGAGTCCTGTGAAGTGTGACGGAGAGTCTTTTTATGGGTTTGTTTTATTTTTTAAGGGAGTCAGAACGATCTTGGAAACATAAAACATGGAGGTCTGAGCTTGTCTTGCAGCAACACAAAACTAAAAGTTATGACCTCTTGCATATTAACATTTTATTTTAAAAATATTTGCGATTACACCCTGAAGTAAGGAGAAGCTACATTGCATTTATTGGCATCTCCAGAAAAAAAAAGACCTTAAAATTAATTATATTTACAGCAGCAGCAATTTTACACTGGCAAATAATAATAAAAACTATCTGACCTTCAATTGGACAAACACTTATTCACAGAAAACAAAAAGGACGACTATGTGGAAAAGCATTTCATAGCCACTGTTTTGCATGGTGGAGGCTCCATAATGCTGTGGGCTTGTTAAATTTGCAAAGATCAACTAGTTAGAGTGCATGGCAACATGTTTATGCCACTGGGGATTTTGTTTAAAACTAAATGTATCTTAGCCTTTTTCACTGAGATGGTGACTTGAGTTTAAGACTCAAGTTGCGTTTAAGCTGCCAAAATCAAAGACTTCAGACTCAATCGAGTCCAAGTCAGACTCGACTTGGACTCCTGGTCTGAGTCTCCAGTCTTGGCAGCAGTTTTTAGCCTGTGGCTTTGGTGGATTATGATTTAATGGCTTATAAAATCAGTTCATGTTAGCTGTAGCTTCATAACAATGACCATGTGAATTTCTCGCCACTATTTTAAATGAACCGGGATCATTTCCAGGAAGTCATCACAACGACGCCTCCGGCTGGAAAATGGCATTTCCTGTCCTGTTCATTTACTTATTGTAAAATTTACATTTGAACAATTTTCAAATTAATATAAATCAGCCGTAAACAAACTTCTGGATGCCAAATTGAAGGTTAAATTATTAGAATATAACTGTTAACACATATTAACAAATTGAAAGTTAAATATTAAATGCTCACGTGGTAATTTGACAGTTCAGGCTGGAGTTCTGACCTACAGGTTTACCTACATATGGACAGAGTTAAAGGTGCGTTAGATGTTGGGGATTTGATGAGGAAATGTTGTGTTTTTCTGTTGTTGAGGCTGCAGTGAACTTGAAGATTTGAGATGCGCTTAAAAAAAATGACTTGTGTATACATAATTGGTTTTCTTTCGCATCAAATTGCTTTGGTATTCATCTAATGCCACTTATGGCCACAATTTCCTCTGCTGAGGTGATTTGTGGTGTTTTGAGCCTTTTGTCTCTACAACGCAAAGAAAAACCTTCGATGTGATCCAGGATCTATGGCGCGTCTTTCTTATAAATTATGCAAGAAAAACTGTCCAATAAGATTGATGGTCCAAGCAAAGCTCATTAACATTTCATTGTGATGGAGGAACAAAGATGAATTCAGGGATTAATCTGATTATAAAGCTGTTTAGACGATTTTTCTCACTGGAATTAGTAGTGTTCAAAATGTAAGACGAATGGTTTTAAAACACGTCAGCCATTTTAAAGTAAATGTAACTCCTTAAGCAAAATGTCCTAAAGTAGAAGTTTCCTGCCGGAGCCTGTCATTAATGCCAGGTGTCAAATAATATAAAGAGAACGGTTAAGTTTTAAAGGTAGCTTTAAAAGTATTCGCTCATTCTCACGCTTTTAAGAGGCCTTGCAATCTAGAAGGTATTTCAGCTTCGCTTCGAGGCAATCCGTCTTAAGAAATACTATTTTTTTCCTTCTTGTAAAAGAGAGAGCAATTACATTTCCCCCTCTCCAAGGCTGCGGTCATAAAGAGCTTAAGAATACTTTGTCATAACTCGCAAGAACTGATTGCAGCCTAAAACATTGTGACAGTTTTCTGAGAAATAAAGAGCAAGTCAAAGACAATGGCAAACTAAAAGCAACTAGGTTTTTACTCTCCCATCCTCATCAACAACAGTAAAAAAAAAAACAATGATTAATTGGCAATCATTTTTGGATTAATAATTTGAAAGACTGGTGTATTTAGATTCCATTTGATAAACCAGATTGAGTGTCATCAGATGGAGATTTATTCATTAAAGGTGTGATCATCAATTGCAACTATTGAAACTGTTATATAAACTCCGTTATGTATATATAGATATATACATAAAGGTACTGTATATATACCTATATACATACCTTTATGTGGGAAACTACCATGCATTTTCTTATAAATTCATAAAATTTTGGAGACTCAAAATTGTACACAGTTCTAATCAGAACGTGTATTTCCTTCAGTAATGATTTTTTTATATGATGAACGATGATTTTAAAAACAAATTTACATTTTAAAAGACAAATTAACACTTTTACAAGTCCCAAAACAAATCTATATTTGACAAAATCAACTGGAAGGGGTAAGTGCGACGGATCGAAGTTATCGAATCCCCTTTCTGGTTGATTCTGCAATTTCTAGATTTGTTTCAGGACTTGTACAAGTGTCTCACAAATTGCTAATTTGTTTTCCGAGATGTAAATTTGTTTGGAACTTGTGAAAAGTGTTTCAGACTTCGTTGGTTTGCACCTCCAGCCCACCGAAAGAACAGGGCAACCTGTAATGACAGCTAATGAAATTCTAAATATTTCATTTAGAAATATTTAAATTGATCTACAGTAGCTTAGCTGGTTGATCAACTAAGCTAGATCTTAGTTGATCTAAGCTGGTTCTGTGTTTTAATTTTCTACGTGTTAAATTAATGTCAATTGACGCCACAAACTTTAAACAACAACAACAAAAAAAGATCCATTGATCTAGATTTCAGTAATAGCTAATTGTTTGTTTTTTTAGAGTTAGTCCCAACACACCAGAAATCCTTCTGGGGGTTTCTTCACCCAAAATATTTAAGATGTAATTTATAACAATGACTTCATGGGTTGAAGGTGACAATGGATTTAAATGCAAAAACGGCTACTTATTAAACACAGGCAGAGGTTGAAGAGGTCTAAAAAAAAAAAAAAATTCAATCTTGAAATGGCGGCGCGATATCCGGGGAAAGTTCACTTGAACTGCATTATATTTACATCATTGCATGTTTGATCTCTGGGGCGGTAAATGCTTTTCCAGGCATTAGCGCGTCATCAAAGTGTCTGAAATCCAAGACGGTTTGATCCCGCTGGATCTCATAGGGGGGTTCACAGACACAAAGCCTGCAATTATCGCTCTGTTATGTCAAGTGTGCTTGAGCCAAAAATTGCTCGACTTGGATTGTTCAGGGCTATCAAGTTCTCATGTGAAAACACAAGAAAATGATATCACCATGTCAATTAGGAAGCTAGACAGTTACCCCTCTCTTTTGATCACACACACTCAAAAAAAAACGTTCTTGGTCCTAATTTAAGGCCTGCTCTTAATCCCATTTTAATTCTGTCGCACCGAAGTTTTCTCACCGAAAAGTTAAAGGTAGAAGTAGTATTTTCCACACAGCTATTTTATTAATAACCCAAATTGTTTGCGTTTCTATCAAATGTGTCTTTTATGAATGTGATTTTAATAAATGTATGCCAACATTGACAAGATCTTTTCCTTTTGCTAACAAATAAAAGATAAATATAAAGATAAATAAAGATTTGTATTAGAACTTAACAGAAGATGCTAGTTGAGTCAAATGCTAGCCATTCTCAGTCATACCTGGAGAGAATAGTAAAGGCAGATCTGTTCATATGTGTAATGTTGTGAATGAAAATGTCAACTTAGTAAAAACATCATAAATGACTGAGCAAGTTTATATGTTAGAGAAAGAATTTATTTGGTCAGAAGAAGTTTAGCAACAGCCCTAAGGCTAACGTCCAACTTGCTAGCGAGCTAAGTTTCTTAATCCTCCTGCGAGGTCGACTGTCAATGATATAACTTAAATGTGGCAGTCATGGAAACGGTTTCAATACCACTACTTTGGAGTAGATTTATCTACTGAATCTCTTTATCAAAAATGTTTTATGCTGTAGCTAGCTTAGCAACAGTGATAATGCTTATTCCAAACTTGCTAGCAAGCTAAGCTTCTTAATCCTGCCGCAGATGTCCGTCAACGCTTCATCTTCAATGTGGTTGTCATCAAAACGGTTTTTATGCCACTTTGTTAAAATAGATTTAAATACTTTATATAAATTTCAGAAAACATTTATGCAACAATGATAAAGCTAAACAAGTCGAACATATTTGTAAGCTGAGTCTTTCAACATTGAGGCAGTTGTTAGATTTATTTTAAAGATTTGTTGCCGTTTCACAAATATTTTCTGACTTAATCATAACCAATTCTTATGTTTGGCTTCTTTTCAGCACGGGAAGACAAACAAGTCGAGCAAAATTATCACAATAATTACTTGGAATTATTACTTAGAAAATAAAGTACATATTTAATTTTTATTGGAAATTATTCAATATATTTTAGCTGGGAAATTCACATAAGTTCTCTTGCTCTTATGAAATGTCTTGATTTTCTTGGTAAGATTTTTTTTTTCCAACAACAACAACAACGCTAATGCATAAAAAACACTCGCAGAGAGCTTCAGCAAAAGAAAAACTCCTTTTTCCGTGCCTTTTTATAACACATTAAACGATCGTGATGCTTCTATTTTCAAGACGCAAAGCAGTTTCTGTGCGCGTCTCACCTATTGGCCCGCTGTTACAAGTGTCAGCTGCATTCATGCGTTTACATACTGACGCAATTAGCAGGACTGTCACGCAGGTGATGACAGAAGAAAGCTGGCTGAGGTGAGAACGAGCCAGAGGGAGAGAGACGAAGAATCAAACTAAGTCATCAGATCAAGACGAAAACTGGCTACAGGTGCAAAAACTTCTGAGAACTGTTTCTTTGTTAAGTGAAATGAAGAGCCAGTTGTTCATTAAATGAATAGTTAGTCACACTTTTACTTACAAATTAATCGTATCTCCTCCTTTTGCACTCCAACAGAGATTGCAAGCGGACTTGTCAAAACACAAAAGTCTGAGGCTGTGTTCTGAATCCTTGAACTCGCAGTGAAAAATGTTCTGATTACTCCAGTAAAACTGGATCTTATTTTCTTCAAACAACTTAACATTAATACTTAATATTCAGGAGGGCTGTACATGTAAAATTACTATGACACGACCTCGTGTAAAAATAAAGTGAGAGTTGTAACACGGATTTAGAGAGGTCATTATTTATTCTCTCTCAATCCAAGTGCCAGCCACTTCCAACTTCTAATGCCACCGTCTAACTGCCACCAACCACTGCAGTGTAATAACACACGCATCCATAAAAAGGCCTCGGAGTAATAAATTACAATGCGAATGCAAGTGGCGCAGCGAACTGCAGAGCGCAGACTTTATTATAACTGGAATAGCGTCCTGCCGTTAAGAGCAGCACCCATTTGGCAAAAGAGTCCAGCAGTTTGTGTTACACTTGTTAATGTTAAATTTTAGAGAGCCCTTACAGTTCACATTAACTGATTTTCCATTATGGGATTTGGGAAACTGTAAAACGCTTAAAGATGGCAGAGCGCATGTTTTACCTGCATGCTCCCATTTGTTACGAAATCAGGAAGTGGAAAACAAGTATTTCCTCGCTGACTGTTTATTTTGATTCAAAGAGGAAAGATTTACTGAATGTGTGTCATGATGTTAGATAAATCTGCTGCGCTTTTTTATGTTTAACTGAGGTTTTATCATTTTCTCAATTTTGTATTCAATGATTAACCTACACATTTACTTTTATCCCCATCATAATCTAGAATCATTGGATAATATTTGCTTCGACATCAATCCTGCCTCGCTAGCCAGATGGATATAATTTCTTACGGGGTAACTTTGCTCTTTTCTATTGTTTATTATTTAACTTATGGTTGAGCTGGTAGTTCTGTGAAGCACTTTGTGTTGCTGTGTTGTGTGAAGCTACCATAAAGGCGTATCCACCGACTCACCTGTTCATATGCCTTGCAGGTAAAACATTTCCAACACAGAGTTTCCATTAGAGAAACTTCAGTTTCTGCAGTGTTAGGGTACAAAATATTGCCTAAAAGTACAAAATGATAGTTTTAAGTACTAGCACCCAAAATTACAAAAACTACAAGCAAATATTACATTTCCAAATATAAAACTTGTGTGTTTACAAGAATTGGTAACATTTGCAAATAATATAGAATACCATAATTCCCTTCTAGAGTTTTAGTCCAACATTTTCCATATTTTCACAGGTGGACCTATCACGGCCTATTTCAACAATATTGCTTTTATTTAGTTATTTTATTATGCTTTTGTGGCACCAGTGGATTTTGTTACAGTGAATAGGGTGGAGACAGCAGGGAAAACCATCTAAAAGAGCCACTTTGCGTCCCGTAGCGTTGCTTCTTTATGACAAAATGTAGCTTGAATATCAATGACCAACAGCTGTACAATAGTTTGTCTTCAATGGAAAAAGGATAAAATTATTATTTTTCATTTTCTTTTATTTGAATAAAACCACAGTGTAATTTTTCTCTGACTGTAAATGTTTTACTCTTTATACTCTTGAAATAAAAAGGACTTTTATGTTGAGTTGTGACAAATATATATATTAAAAAAAAAAAACTAAATAAAAAAAAAAGAGAATGGAGCTCCAACTTTAAAAATGGTGTTACTTTGTTACATGCGATCATATTATGTTTGTCAGACTTACTTCATTTAGATAAGTTTAACATAACTTAATAAGCCTGATATGTTTATTTGTAACAAATCCACTCTTTTTTTTTTTCCAATGTGAATTTACGCTTCGTTCTGCACAGCGTCAAGCATTAAACTAATTATATTTTTTATTTTTTTTCCTCACACACATAAATTGTGAAATTACACACACACACGCACACCCCTCTTGTCACTCTCTGTGCTTTGATAAAAGAGCTGAGAGGTGGAAGGTACTGGAGTGTGTCTGCTGCTGGAGTAGGCTTACAGTGCTCAGAGATGCTCTGGGCCATTACACATAACCTCTGACCCCGGCGGGCACCCCTGATGTGAAACGACGCGGGCCTGGTCTTGCTCAGCTGGAACAAGGCCGAGCGGGGAGGCGGAGGGTGGAGACGAACGCGGTGTGGGGACGCGGATCTGTGGGTTCGCACGCGCGCTGATCTGTGAGTGGAATTCATCCGTCCAAAACAAAGGGAGGGAAAAAAAATCTACATTTCTACCTATTTCCAATTGACAGTCACATATCATGAGGATATTCTGCTGCTGCGGGAAGAAACAATACTCTGTAATAGACATATGTTGGCTTTAAAAAAAGCAAAGTTCATTTAAATCGAATATTTGTAGGAGAAAAGTCTGGTGCATATGTCCAGGGCCGGATTTAGAAGGATAAGGGCCCCTGGGCTAGAGCCAGTTTTGGTGCCCTATCCAAAAAAATAAATAAATAAATAAACATTTTACTCTGACAAAAATTACAGTGCATTAAGAGCAGATTTAAAACATCCTATGTGAGATGGCTCCATGTTGGTCCCAAAAAGTTTTTTTATAAGTTCTGAATGTTATTCACTGATGAAAAGTTAACAATAAAAAAATAATCCACTTAATATGAGATTTACATTCGATACAATGTAAAACATTAATTCATCACAAAATCATTCTAAATTTTTGGCGCCCCACAAAGCTCTGTGCCCTGGGCTACTGCCCAGCATATGCCGTGAAAGCTACAAGATTTTACTAAAATACTCAAACCGCTTAAACTTTTTCTTAGCTTTTGTTACTTTATAACCACACAACTTTTGGGAAGATAAACTAAACTAAACACTACGCATGGTGGCTAACTTCCACTACGTTTCACCCTGAACATACCGTTAAAGTAGCGGTGGCAGCATCATGCTGTGGGAATGCACGTCTGCAGCAGAATGGAGAAAGCTGCTCAGAGTTGATGTAGAAGCTGCATGAAGATAAATATGGGTAAACAATTCTAATTTTGTCTGAGAACTTTGAGTATCATTATCTACTTTGTTTTGTCCTATAAAATATTCTGTGGGCGAGAAACTGTGAAAAAGTTGATGGGCTGTGATTACATTTGCATTTTTTAAGTAAAAAAAAAAGTGATTAATTTTTATTTGACTAAAAGATTTATTTTAATTTTTGTTTTTTAATCCTTTACCTATTTTTAATATTTACATAAAATCTGACCTTTTGGTTGTTGTTGTTTTTTTTTTTTTACAAGACCACCAAAAAAAAAATTTGTTTAACGTAACACGGTCATTTAGTGAAGCGTTTCAAAAAAAACCTTCTGCATCCAGTTAATCACAGACAAGCTGGTCGTGTTTCCAAGACGTCGGAGATGTGAGAATGAATGATTGCCGCGCGTAGCTGTCATCTCGCACAGAACCGACGGCGATGCATTGACATAAACACAGGCAGACATGCAGCACCTCGTGTTAGAGGCTCCTAATTAGCAGGCAACGTCTCCATCCCTGGCGCCCACATGCCAGCCACCCACCATTGTGACGTGTCTGTCTGCATTACCGTGACCCTCCTCCCTCTTCCTTACTGTCCACTCCGCTGCTCAACACAAAACCACTGAGGCATGGGCACCCTGCTAATTATGACTTAGTGTGTATGTGTATGTGTGTGGGCACGGGGGGGTGCGGGCGTGTGTGTGTGAACGCCAAGTCAAGGTACGTGACTTGATGGACACTAACAGGGTGTGGAAAAGAAAAAAAAAAAGGACAAAACATTGGCATGTGCAAATGTTCTCAGTTCATTACCATGTGCTGATGTGTTGTCTGCAAATTAGGAACAATGAGTCGCAAAATCTGGGCAACATTTTAAATCCGATATTTGAAATAATCTTTCAATTCCATGTTTGATTTTCTAAGTATTGAATTACTTACAATTTCATGTCGTCTTAGAGCGAGCAGCTGGGATTTATTTCTTTGTTTTCAAACAACAGCATTTCATTTTGGAGAAAATATGTCAACGGATTTATTTTTATTCCTAGTTGGTTAAAGATGTGATTATTGTATACGGTATAATAAAAGGCGATTGTGGCAGGGCTTATATTGCAAGCAAAAAAGTCACAGAAGCTTTACTGATTGTTTTTCAATGAAAATCTGGAAAAAAAAAATCTTAAAATAAATCTGTTTTATTTCGTCTTATTTTTTTTTTATTTTTTGGAGGGGGAAAAAACAAAGCATATAAAAAAACTAAATTAATTTAAAAAAACAATCCAGTTTGGTTAAAATGAGTGAAGTCCAAGACAGACTTTGAGTTTCCAGTTTACTCAAAGTCACTTTTATTTACACTTGAACACACTGATATCATTACTGTGGAAAGGAATCTATAGATGGAGGACAAGTTGCAAAATAGGTGCCGACATTCATATGTAAATAGAAACCGGGGCGACCCGGCGCTCACAAGAACCCGCACGCTGCTTTGTTCGTCTTCAGTAAGAGACACCAACCCAAAAACAATGAGCCTGGACCAGTACGGGGCCCAAGGGGTACGTGACTACACAGGCCAAAGGGATGGAGGTGTCACAACAGGGGAGGGGGGGCTGGATGAAAAGACAGTGGACAGGGTCAAAGGTCAGCTACTAGGGAGTGTATCTGTGTGTTGCTGTTGTTTCCCAGCAGTATGCGAGTGTGTTTCCGTCCATGCTATTATCCTTTTTTTTTTAAATCACAAAATAACCAACAATGTCATCGAATGAAACAAATACAGCTCCAGTTTACGGTTTGTCGGCAGCCACAGTAAACCACGAGCGCAAAAGCTTCAGAATACTTCCAGCTTTTACCCGGAGCAGCTCGGTCTCACACTGGAAGTAAAATAAAAACTGAAAGTGAAACTTTGACAATCTCTTCCCAACTGCAGGTCACTCCACAAGTTTTCTACTGGATCTCAGTGTGAGATCTCGCCACGGGGAAAAAAGTTGGTTTTGTGAAAGTGAGTCATGTTTGTATTTTACGTAACTATTGCAAAATTATATGTGTCAAAGCTATATACTTCATCACAGTATAATATGAGGCAGGTAATCTGTGAAAAAACCAGGCCTTTTCCCTGTAGTCCTACTGCCATCTGCAGAAATACACAGTTCAGTCAAAACAACCAATCAGAGCAAGGAGGAGGGACTCAGCGCTGTCAATCACCCTTGTTTATGCACAGCTCACACCCTTCCCTTTGCTCTCTGCTACACCACAGCTTCTTTCTGTCAGTAGAGTCTGCCACGAATGATTAGCTAGCTTAGCGGTAACTTGTTTCTCCACCATTAGCACATCTAGCAGCACGTACACAAGCTGATTGACAGCATTAAGACACTCCTCCTGTGTGGTTGTTTCTGCAGATAACTACAGTAGCACAGTGAGGAGGTGGAGGAACTCGACCTTTTCGTACATTATCTGTCTCGCATAGTGACGTTTTAACAAACATGTGGAAAGCATATTTTTGTAAAACTTACATACTGCTCTACTGTGTCTTTCTGAAAATTATTTTTTTTATCAAAGCACATAGTTCCAATTTTCCATCTAGAAAATGTCATGTGTATATTTGTGACAGTAGGGTGGAAAAACATTTTTCTGGCATCATTTTCAAGCAACTAAATAGCATTTAGCAATGGTTGTTATGGTGACTTGACTTTTCACCTTATTTAGTTTACACAACAGAAACTCTGATCATTTTAAATAAAAGGTAAAATACGTAGTTGCATTATATTAGATGGGCTATGAGGGGGATCTATCTATAACTATGTCAGTGGTGATATTATAAAAATGTAGTTGTTTGCTAAAACATAATTTTTTTCCCACTAACTGTTTTGGAAATGAAACAAACAAAATGAGATCCTGGTGTTCAGGTCAAAGTAAAAAGTTCAGTCAGAATCTCAAACTAGGACAACAGACAAGAAGGTACCCGACTTTCTTGCTGGTATAGAAAATAACACACACAAATTCATTCGTTGAAATTCATAAACATTAAAATAAAGACCTGACTCTCCGATTAAAAAAAAGTCAATAAGCTTGTAATAAAATTTGCTCGCTCAGAACGTAAAGACTTTCCTGCATGTTTCAACTTGCGGCCATCCTACTGGAATAAAAAACTGAGTTTATTTTAAAGCTTTTTAGACCAATCTTCCACAGGGGTGCCAATAGATGAGGTTTACCCCGACTTGAACTCACGCCGAGGGATGAGTCAACCCCCGACGCCAAACGCAGCACACAACAGCGGCTCCGTCATTGTGAAGGCGGGTCAAAAGTTCTCACATGGTGAAAACGGCTCTAAACAATCCTCAGCCATTTAGACCAATCAGTCAAGGACTCATGAGGTAATGGCTTCACGGTGCCGAGCGGAAAAGATTTCCACACTAATAAAAAAATATACACCTCCTGCACATGTGCGCGTACCGATTCGTGTAAATAAACACACATGTGAATGTGACACGAACGTACACACACAGAACTTCAAAGTGCTCTCGCAACAAAATCTGATACGGCCTCTACACACACACACACACACACCCACACGTACACTGGCGCAGGCCGTTATAACCAGCATAAACAAGGATGACAAGTTGAGATTAATGAAGGGCCCGGCAGTGACAGACCAATTTAATTGTCAGCCATGATGGCGGTTGAGCCCCACCGGTGTATTTATACAAGGTTACCGTAGTGACTTAAAATGCTGCTAATTGATCATGACCAATAAGTAATTAGGAAAGCGGATAGTGTGTGTCCTTCCAACATACGTGTCAAAGGCGCAGGAGGGCCGAGAAGGAGCGGCGAGAAGAGAAGGAGCTGAAACAACATCTGACACAAGGAAGATTGTGGAAGGGAAAGGCCATTAACTTTGTCTTCATGGTGTTTTAAACAATTTTTTAAATAAAACCCAGTTTGCTCACACACACACGTGTTTGGATCGAGGTGTTTACAGATACACTCTATACAGAGCAGCTGTACTAATTGGTAGTGGTTGCACATATGACAACTTCTGTTGTTGTTATATGTGCATATATTGTTGTTCTCTCTTTCTGCAGGTGTAGAAGCAGACTTCAAGTGTTTTCTTGTATTCTCTTTATCCGTCTTTCTCTCCTCTCATTGTTTTTTCCTTACCCCATCAGTGTAATGTGTTGTACAGACAAAATTGCCTTGCCTTATCTCCCTCCTTCCCTTAAAAAGTATTGCCCCGTCTCTCTCCCTTTCTTTTCTTTTTGCCCTTTTTCCGTCTTTGTGTCCACTGCATTTGAAATAACCCCAAAGGAATTTCTAATAATGTTTGCACTTTGAACTGCCTTGTTGCTGAAAAAGTGCTATATGAATAAAACGTCCCCTTCTCCTTTACAGATATTAAATCAAAATCTGCAAAGCGCCATTTGTGAAAGTGAATATGTTGGGCTTCTCCTTGGTGCTCAGACCCCAATCCTGAGTGCTACAGCCTGGGTGAATGCCGCATGGGTTAAGTACTGATATTAAGCGCTATATAAAGTACAAACTCAGAAGAAAACTCCTAAAATGAACCGTATTGCACACTAAACAAATGTTGCTAATAAGTAGACTGGCTGACATGAAGCTTCCACACGCCACATATTTTATATCTCATTTTTTAAGAGAGTTTTGAAGCTAAACATTTGACCTAAACTCTCATTCATCAGTAACCTCTTTCTGATATTCCTCATTCTGATATGCCAGAATGAGTCTCAGCTGAATTTCCCAGGTTTCTCTCGAACCGCTGGAAGCTGACGGTGGCCTTGGCTTTGTGACTTCACGTCGCGTTCTCCACTGGCAGCCCAAGGTCTGGTTCAACAAGGAGGAATGTTTGAGAAAAGAAAGAGCAAATAAACAGACTGTAGCTGCGATATCCATCTGAAAGAAAATCCTGGAGTTATGAAATTTATAAAAAAAATAAAGCAATCTTCTGGCTGGAGAGCAAACTTTTAATCTGTCTTACTGAGCACAATTTGTTAAAATAACAGTGGAATACTGCATTCCAGAGTATTATGTTTACTGTGAATTTGAATTTCTTTAAGTAATTCATATGAAGTAAAATAATTAAATCAGTCTTCATGTAAAAAAACAGAAGTATAAATGAGTAAAATACTTTTCGTCTAGCAATCTCTAACTCATCAGAGCCAAGTTCTCTTATAATAGTTCAGGATCTTCATGGGAGAAGCGCTGAAATTCAATGAGAGTCGAAAAGATCAAGAAGATGGAAAAGATAAAAATATCAAAATGGAACATGCATGTCAAGAACAAACAGGGTTTGAAAAGTACCCGATTTTTCTCAACAACTAATGTAACATTTAAGAATGAGGCAGGCAAAATTATGATTTGACACAACTGATTGATTTGACACAACTGATTGATTTGACACTGACAATGTTAGCTCAATAGATGGAAGCGTGCCATCGAGGACTGAACGGCTTTACAAAACTAAAACAGCGCAGAAAATTTATGTCGACATTCACAACTTCTTCTGTTTGCTGACTGGCCCAGATGAAATTCAATCACAGAAATCCAAGTTAATAGAAGAAATCCATACAATAGAGATGAGAATTGAGTGGAGTTGCATAGGAAAGGCTAACCTGTCCCATCTCTGAATGTGCTTTCCAAACTCTCCAGCACCCACAAGTAAGTTCAGCATACTTTATAACTAATAGAAACTTATATAGCACATCAGAGAAGCACTCTAAAGGTGTAATTTTATCTTTATTCTGATTGAGCTGGGGCTGTTTAATCGTCTAAACAGCTGTAATTTTTTTATTTTATTAGATTTTTTTAACAAGATCCATCCTTAAACCGCCGCGTCGTTACAGCTGCCCTAGCAACAAATGCACAACGTATTCACTTGAGCGCATTACCAAAAACATGCGACCAACGTGTGCCAACACCGCTCCGCATTTTTTCCCCAAGTTGTCTCGAAGGCCTGCTGTTAGCGCCGAGGCTAATGAGATCCAGCGGGGTGGGTGTGCGCGGCTCGTGCAGAGGCGGTAAAAGGTGTTCACCCCGCGGTTTGCTGAGTCGACGCAAACCTCCGCAGACGCCTGAGCCGAGGTGGGAGGGTGCGACCTCACTCCTGACATAGGAGTTGGCACCTGTCACACACATTAACGTTCACACATGCAAACACCCGACGACGAGCGCAAACTCAAAAGGGTTGTAAGAGGCACCCTTTGAAACGCATCGCAGAAAAACAACACACACACACACACACCTACGACACATGCTCCCCGTCTACCACCTCCAGGTCTGGCGTTGGCAGCCGGGCGGCGAGCTCAGCTGCCTCCGTCAGATAAGAGGGAGGCTATGTTTCACGGTAAGGTGTGTAACAGAGGAAATCAGGGACCTGATTAAAGTCCCGACAGGTGAATAAAACATTGGGACATGCATTATGAGAGACCGGGGGAATTAGTGCGTATCTTAGGTTCAGGTAGTTACAACGGCTGCAAGAGACAAAGTATGAGGAAAGCCACGAAGACTGCAAAAATAAAACTGTTATTAATCAATCCCCTGCATGTTAGCCAGACAAAATAAACTAGCCATCGTAATTCAGCTTCATTCAATTCTTCACAGCACAGGCCGGGCATTCTCCCATTTACTTGGAGGTGACAGAAGTAGTTGTGAACGATGACATTGACTTCTGCGCTGTTTTAGAGTTGCAGTCTGCCTGTAATTTTAGCGATGTGAGCAGAGGAAGTGAATTCAAATATTGAATTAACATCAACAGCCGCCTCGTTAAGCGCCGAGCTTCTTTCTTCACAGTGAAGGATGGTTGTTTTACAGCACAGGTCATTTCCGGTAAGCTTCGTAAAGTCAAACTCGCGCGCTACATTCGTCACGGGCAAAAGTTAGAGACTGGGTAAAATGTAGAACCTCAACAGAGTCCACGCCTCCAGGAAGCAATCGCTCCTCAACAGACTCTCTGTACGAAGCAAAGCGAGGAACGAGGCGGCTGGTTTTTACCACGATACATCCCAAGAAATCTTTGGAGGAATCCAGAATTTTGTGTACCAGTCATCACCATCGAGGATGTTTGGATGTTTCAAGCGCTGCATAATTAGCAACTTTTTTTTCCCCTCTCAAAGCCAGATAGTTATGAAGAATCTGAGCAAACATTTTATTTTTTTCCTGGAACAGTTTCCTCCAAGTTGACGAAGTTGTGCCATTATAACACACCTCTTTTTGCACAGGGGAAAGTAACAGTATCAGAAGTGAAAAGTGAAAAAGACAGATGAGCCAAAACCAATTCAGTCGGTGGGTCTCCCGATTGTCCAAAATAAGCACTTGACCGAAGTTAACATCACAGACTAGAGCTATATTTATGGTGCAGATAAAATATTTATATAGTGAGTCATAAAGTCTGGTCCTGGAAAACAGCTGCAGGGGTATTAGACGCTGCAAAACGTTGGCAATTAAAACACTTTCTTTAGCGGGATGGCCGTTACACGTGCTGTTTAACAAAACTGTGTTTAAAAAAAACAGACCTCATGCAAGAACCAACTATTAACTATCTTCTTCAAAGTCTTTTTAGTGCTGTCGTTTTATGGTTTGTGGGGAAGATTTTCCTTTTTTTTCTGTCTCTCCCTGCTTGAAAGTCAAAACGCTTCACCCATAAAGACAAGTTAAAGACAGCTACTGAAAGGCACAGACTTGTTAAGCCAAATAGCAACACATGAAAGGAAAGCAAAGGAGCTACTACTGTTAATTATTTTACAGTTTAGGCCAAAGGTTCTGTGACCTGGTGTGAAAAGGGGGCGTCCAGTGAAGGATACTAGTTCCCCATCTGCTGAATGCCTTAGCCTTGGATCACTGAATTTATCCTGGAAAGGTCTTCTCTGTTACTCTAAGGTGATTGTCCAAATAAAATAAGGGAAATATTTTTTTTAATGCAAACATCAATGAGCTGAGAACCATTTCTCAGACTTTCTAGGATGGAGAGGAGACTCAAAACAAAACAAAGCAAAACGAGAGAAATCCCTCGTCAATCGTTCCCTCCCTGGATCATTAATACTGCACATCAGGCGTGCTTTTAAAACTTGATCTTCTGTGAATAATGGATCGTGGCACTATCAAATACAGAAAGGTGGATCAATCTTGCTCTCCCAGACGAAACACTGGCACAGACGCAAGGAGTAAGTTTTGTCTATTCCGGTCTGCGGTTTCACGATTTCAGATGAACAATGGCTAATTAGAGATAAATAAGTCATGGGAAGCTATCTGTAACTTCAGGGCTGGTGTTTGGTGTCGGACTGTGGGTCCGAGACACAACGGAGATCAGACTGACGTTAGTGAAAGATTACATTTAGAAAGGCACTGATTTAGAGCCCAAATAGTGCAGAAGATATTCAGTGACTGTGATATTACCTTCCTTGCCTTTGGGAGTGGTATATCCCAAAGATTAAGAAATATATACATTGCTTTTATATTGCTTTTAATGAAAGTTAATGTTAGAGACGTATGCAGATCAACTGGTGATCTGAAACTGGAAGATTTTAAGATCATGACTGATTGGACCTCTGGCTGGAAGATCTGATCAACAGGAATAATTACAGAAGAAGACTCACAGTCAGCCATTTTCAGTAATAGTGTGAAATCAGAGGAAGCACAAAAGATCTAAAAAATAAATTTCCTGCACAGATACTTCATTCAGGATGCAACTTAAAGAGAGCAGGAATCAGATATAGCAATGCTGTCGACTCTCATCGTTTGGTCATTTTTTTAAAAGAGGGAAATCACATTTTACCGCAACTACTCTCTCAAGCTTTCAAATCATTGTATACAGCGATAGTTCTCAAGAATAACGGTGAACAATATGGGCTTAAGAGTTTTGTCACAATATTTGGTGGTACTATTGTGATGACAATAAATGTGACAGTAAGAACTACATATAACTTATTTCTCAGGTAACTATGGTTGTGACTGAATGCCACAGCCCCACATACACAAACATTGCTCTTGAAAAATATTCTAATTACAATTGCGACACCAGTCTAATAAAGAAAGTGTGATTTGTGTCAGTAAACTGCACACGGTAAGTGAAACTCTATTTGAACAAAACGCAGAGAAAATACTAAAAATTGCAATCCAGACAATACGGAAAGTTTAAAAAAAAAACATAATTAGAATTTCTGCTGACAATAATAGCTCAAAATTCTTATCACGATTAGAAATTTGTTGATTATGGATGCTTTGTTGTCCCAATAGGAAGGTTTTGCTGGAGTAAGTGAACGCATGGCATTGGGCGCCATTGACTTGAATGGGCGCCGGTTGACTTGAAACTGGAACAAAATAATGTGGTGAATCATGTAAGAAATTGTGATTTATTAAAGGAATCAAATATATCGTCACATAGGGAGTGGATCGCTTTTTAACCCAAATAAATAAAATCATAATTTCAAAAGTTGTTTTTTTTTTCTATTTGTTGAAGTTATCTTTGCCAGATAAAAAAAAAAACAACAAAAAACTTCAGTTAAAGTTCTTTGTTAAGTTCCTAAAGAGGAAATTGTAATTAGCTGAAATCTGGGGGGACAGGTCAGAGCTCTGCAGAGATCGGAAACTGGCCAACAAAACTATTATTGGGGCATTTGTAATTAATTTTGGATACGTTTTTTGGCACTCATCCTACTTTTAGAAGTGATGTATAAAATGTAGAAAATTTCTTGCACATGAAGCAAAATTCTGAACAAAAATTCATTTTTCAGGAAAAATAAACAAATTCTATAGAGATTGAAGAAAAGGGAAAGTGAACACAATCGGTTTAGTCAGGCCAGCAGACAAATTAATCATATACAAGTAGATGAACATTTATACCTTTCAGTGCTAATTACAAAGCCAGCTAAACGTAGTTAATCAAACTCCAAAGCAGCCAAGAACTCTTATCCCCGACGACGTTTTGCTTTCGTCTTTTTAACGCAGCTCTGCGTTAAACTCTCTGAGGTTTGGACGGATTGGACGGCACTTTAACGAAAGGAAAAAAGAAAATCCTCATGTTAGTGTGGAACCTGCCTGGCCTGGTGTCAAGCATAAAGAACACATGTGGAATAAATCTAAAAGACAGATCGCGGGCCAGGGAATCAACTTCAGAGCTAAACAGATAGCAGGACTGAGTCACAGAACGTACAACACTGACACGATGACGGGCAATCAGCACAAGTTGCGGATGGCATTACTTCAGGACAGAGCAACTCCTTTTCTAACGCCTGGACGTGAAGACAAGCCTCGTTTTACTCTGCGCTTTAAATGCAAAGCAGAATTTGGCAAAAATATCACTGAGGTCCAGAGGCGTTGTGTGGAAATAGAGCGCGACCCGGGTCATGTTCTGCTCAGAGAGGCGAGGGACAAAAACTAGAGCATAAATGCCACTGTTTAAGAGGCTCCCCAGTCTTATCCATAAAACATACAGAGTTCTTATAATTGCAGTGAAGTCATCCCGAAAGATGAAATTTTAATGTGTTATTAACAGAACTGGGACAATGGCAACTCATTACCATGAAGCTGGGACTGGCAGACCAGCTTCATGTGAACTAATCACATGTGCATGCAAAGTTAAGACTTTTCTGTTACAAGAAGAAGGTTCAGGGATTTGTAGGAGAATATGTATGTTTGATCAATTATGTTTGTTTTCTTTCCAACAAGTAGATTACTTAAGCCTTACTTTGAAGGGGAAGTTTATGTAAAATTCACGTTTTTGAGCTCTACATCACGTTATAACGTGAATCCATCCAAAAACATACCTGGAGTGTTGCTTTGATCCTTTAACCTCCCGTAGCAACCATTCAGCAAGACGACCTAGCATTGGAGACGCAGTTTCCAGGCTTCCGCTCCACAGAGCGCCCCTTCCCTGTGACGCCACCCCTCAGCTCCTTCAGACTAGCCAGCAGCAATTAGCAAACACCTCATGTCTTCTGCCGACGTCATTATATGAGCTACTTCTCATAGCAACACTGCTAAAAACGTGAACGATTAATAGAGGAGCGATGTTGTGATGACTTCGTGAAGGCGGAGTTTCAGAAACAACACGGGTTTTTAAAGAGACAGAGACCCAATTTCAAGGTGTTAAAACTATGAAGTCAAATTTCTTTTAAGTCATATTTGATATATATAGCAATTTTAAAGCAACTGAAGGTAACATTGTGAAATAAAATGGCACTTTGTGCCTAGAAACACACAATACTGCCCCTTCAGAGAAACACGACTGCTATGTGCCGTTTTCAAATTCATGCAATACCACAGCTTCCCAATTCATACACACAAAACAAACCAACGATTAAACCAGAAATATCAGGAATTGGTTTAAGCTGTGATGATCCAGGAAGATTGATTTATATTTTCTGACTAGTGTCAAATGTTTTTACAATTGCAAAAAAAAATGTGTTTTTGGTCAATTGTTGGTTGAACGCAATCATTTTGCAAGCACAACTCCTCCTTTTTCCCGTAATGAATGCTTTCCTGAACACTTTCTTTTTTTACTGGCGTGTCCTCCCCGTTGTCCTGTTTTCCCATGTCAGACACAACAACCAGGACCAGACATCGCACTTCTCCGCTCACCAGTTTGGCGTCTGGAGGATTAGAGTCAACGAAGAATCGGCGACCATCTTAAAGCGCGACACTGGCAGCCGAATGTCAGCCTTCTCTACTGCAAACTCCTCTTCCCCTGCTTAATTTATTATGTTTAGATTAAATCCACTGAAATTCAATATTTTAATTGAATGTTTAGAGCCCGAGTGTTCAGTGATAAATTTCCACCCCGCGCTCCACTATCGTGTTTCTCGGGCCTAATTACATTTGCATAAATGATGTTCGTCATTACAATCACAGGTTGGTTAGGCACTGGGGAGGCGAACGAGGGAGCTGGGTAGCGTAAAGAAACAAGGACACACTGAAAGGACACCGGCATCAGCATTTTCTATTTTTTTATTTTGGGATTTAGTGCTGCGGATACACGTCTCCTTAGTGTTAGAAAGAGGTAGTAGCAGATGTATGTGGGCTTCTGAACAGGGAGCAAGAACCCAGATTCTTGACAAGTCCAGCAACTAAAGCGTTGAAGCAAACTGTGTTCCTGCGACCTATTCTCAGAGATCGATAGAAAATAAATAAGACCAATGTTATATAATGTCAGGCTAACCTAATGCAGACAGTTCAGTTTATTATGCATTGACCTTTGCCTGCCGTTCATTCATCATATTTATACCCAGAACAACTCAATTGATGCTACACATAATTCCTTGTAGGGTGAAAGTATGAAGTTTTAAGAGTGTAAATTAGGATAGCTAACACTGACTTGGTTAAGACGAACGGTGTCCTGTGAGTCAAGTTAAAACATTATTGCACATCTCTGCAGTTTGGCCAGATTTATTTTGAGCTCATGTATTTTGACTCATATTCTTGTTCTCTTCTAGCAGGAAATAAAAACATTCCTCATGAGGGGACACGAGAGGCTTCTGGACGAGTCGGCACCAGACACATTGAGGGCAGCACACTTCGGAAACGCGAGAAACGTTTTTGGGTTGTTTTTTTTTTATACACACCTTTGATAGCGACCCAAAGTGCTATGCTCACTGTGGCATATAAACTCATTAAAGCTAAAGCGCTCAACATTAATGTACACATGCTGAAACAAGCTAACCGATTCCTCTTGGAACAAAAGTAGTCCGCTAATATGCCTGCGTACTAGGAAGAGAATAGCGGTTCCCTACTCAGTGGGTTGTTGTTAAGCCAAAATGCTTAATATTCTATCCAACTTTTTGATTTCTGTCTTATTTTTTAATAACTTTGAGTTAATAACTTTCCATAATTGCTTTTTTTTTTTTACAATACTGTAATTGATCCCCTGCTACGTCAGGTTGTCACAATGTTTATCGACATGAATGTTGCTGCTATGGTAAGCCACATGGATAAAACAAATACACATCATGCTAGATAATTTATAAGCAATATCCCACCGCAACAGCAATAACATATTTTCAATTTCATGATACACCATGCAGGTGTTTAGTCTACGCAGGTGAAGTTTTCGTCACCGCAGAAAAAACTATCTTTTTCATGTCCATATCGATTTCTGAACTTTGCGAGCTGAAGATGTGAGCAGACAAGATTGGATGATCTAGAGGAATTGTAAAAAAGGAAAGTTACCTTCACCTTCCAAAATAATAGCTAATGTCATTTTTTGCCTAAAGTGACTTTGACCAAAAAATAAATAAATTATATATGTTATATATAAAAAAGAGTATATATATTTATGTTGTTTTAGGCAACAACAACAAAAAAAACACTTTTGGCAAAAATGACGTAGGTCATTATTTTAGAAGGTGATGACCTTGTAAAATGTTAAAGCTGCCCTCTTGACAGAAGGAAACTGACCATTGTGCCGCTCATAAGTTCGCTAGAAACGGTCATTTAAAAAACTTAGTTGTATAAGTTTTTTTTTTTTAAGTGTGACGTTATACTAATGCAATAAAAGAGGAGTTTATTGTAAAGACATTACCCATTTTGAACAAAGAATCTAGGAAACTGAATATATTTCCAATGTCTGGGTAATGTTTAATTGACAACTTGTCATTTCTCTTTTATCATAAACTGCTAAACAAAATTGAGATGAAGCAAAGTAAAGCAAGATAACATACAGATATGAAATCATCCAGCAGCAAAGAAGACGGTGATGGAGGTTCAGTTCAGCATGAAGGACCGTATCAGTGCAGTAAGCACACCTCGCTGCTGTCAGACATGTAACTGATGGAAGTGGGTAAGATGATCCCCGGTAACAGTTACACCACTTGTGGTTATGTGTACACAGTGCTTCAAAGCTCTCAAGTGGGTGTCACCCACCGATTCACGCAGCGTGTGGGAAGAAACTCTCCAAGAGAAGAGAGACGAGCAGAAAGGTGACAGATGACCTGACTGTATTATGAAAATCCCAACATGTTTGCTGTAGATACAACTTTACCTTAACGTTAGCAGTGGTATTTATTATTATTATTATTATTATTATTATTCCATGAAAAAAAAACAACAGATTTAAATTATGGAGCGGAGGTTGGCTATTTAAGGGAAATTTTTCAACATGACATCAGCGCAGGTTTTTGTTTGCATAACGTCCAGCGCCTCTTGATTAAAAGCCTGCTCGGATTTTCACCCTCAGGACCCGTCTCCGTAGGAGTAGCCCCGACTTCGGCCTTGTGACCAGATCCTTTTAAGAAACTGCCTCGTAAGAGGTTTTTTTTTTTCCCCCTCTTTGCTGCGGAAATAACCGTCGTAAAGTCTCTCCTTCACTGCTCTGGAATGCTCCTCTCAGTTTCCCTCTCGGTTTCTCGTGCTTTTTGCCCCCCTGCTGGGGAAAAGTAAGTGAGAAAATCATTATTTGGTAGACGCGGGGGCCCGGCCGGCGCAGACCGGTGCTCTTAAAGCAACACCGGCTACGGCCTCAGAATGCAATTTTTGCGCTTGGGTTACACCCGCTGACGTCCTGTTACACAGCTCCCCGTGGCGGGCTGCTGCTGGTTAAAATATGAGCCGGGCTAAGGCGACCTGCTTATGGTGATTGAGGAGGATTCCCCACTGTTCGAGAGAAGCTGGAGGTTAGAGCCGAGAAAGATTCACTGCCAGACAGTTGGAGCTTGTCGTCCTAATGGCCCCCAAACCCCCCCAAAAAAAAAATATCACTGAGGTTTTAACGTACGCGGGTGTTCATTAAACACAAAAGATAAGAGTTAATTCTGATGTTCACGATGTGCTAAATGTGCTTAGAAATTCGGGTCAACTTTAATTTGACTGACTGTAAACTCATTTCCAGATGGAGGGCTTCTCTCTTATTTAAAGGAAGCCCGGCGTTCTCAAGTCCACAACGGGAGCGTGGAAAACGATAGTATAATTTGTCCACTTAAGGAAGCTCTTGTTGCTCCTAAAGCTTTGTTCAAATTAAAGCCCGTAAAAGGTGGAGGAGCCCAGGGGAGTCTAGAGTCGTATGAAAAGTCAGGAGTAAGGTTTCCACAAAATCCCATCTCTTTACCCCGACCTCGCCCGTGACCCCGTCTCCACCCGTGGGATGATCCGGTTGTGGGCCCGTACAGGTGAGGTCTGAATGCAGCGCTTCATGACAGCGGGTTAAGTGTCCCGGAGAAAGGCCCTATTCTTTCGCTTCTGTCTGAAGTGCCACCTAATAGTTTACCCTCAGCCTGTAAACACAACACACAAAACGAACCCGGTACTGTACTTCAGCTCGCCGTTAACGTCTGCGATCCTTTCTTCTGTGACGCTGCTTTACCGTGAACCCTGAACTTGATAGGATTCTACTTTTTTTCTTCCCTCTGTTTTTGTTCTTTTTTCGTAAAACTTCAAAGTGGCGGCCCGTGACAGGCACTTACACCGAGCGACTGTCAGTGTTGAACTTCAAAAGATGCCATATAATGCCACATTGTCATTTTCATAACAGCCAACCTGGGCCCACCTGTCATGATACGCCTCCTGCTGACCTCAAAGAGACCCATTATAACCAGTGTCCCTTTTTTTCTTTTAGATTTGCTTAAATTATATAATATATATATAGTTGTAGATGTTCCAACTATAACTCTTTAACAGTCAGCTTAATACATTTTAGTTAACTGTTTAATCTGTATATTGTCTTGGATTTGAACTTGAATATTTAACTTTTTCAAATTTTTTTGTTGCGTTTTATTAGAATTGTATGTGACAGACTAACACAAAGTAGCACACTTTAAACTGGGACAGAAAAGGCAAGTGGTTTATAGCATTTCATAAAGATAATCTGAAAGGTGTGATGTGCCTTTTCTATGCTGCTTCCTTTTAATCTGACACCCCTAAATAAAATCCTGTACAGCCCAATTATTGACTACAGTTAACCAGTGTGTAACTTAATCTGAGCAAGAATCAAGTTGTTCAGCGAAGGCCTCATTTTTTTCTGATACTAATTAGTATTTTACTTTAGTAAACAAACATGAGAACCAAGGAACACGCAAAATAAATAAATACATAAAAACTCGGCCTTTTGAGGAGAGACTGGCCCATCAGGTGTTGATGGAAACTTGATGAAGCCTTGAACAAACTCTTGTCACAGTGCTTGCACACTGTAATCATCTAATAAACTGAAACCTTCCCCATCCTACCAGGCCCATCATTCTGTGAAGGCCAGAAGCCCTCCACAACAACGTACAATAGGATACTAAAATTTGGACAGAAAAGATATTTATGAGAAACAGGCTTCCTTTATTTAAACAACAAATACATTAAATTTGTTTCTTCTTCTTCTTTTTTTTTTTTTTAAACGCAACCTGTATGTTAATGAGCAGCATCTCATCTCCTAGTTTGACTCGGTCTAAATTGTATCTGCAAGTCTAGACGGTTCATGATGAATAATAGCCAAATAATTTGGTCTTATGTGAACATCTTTGCTCTGTTGAGCTTTAGCTGTTGGGAGTAAAAAAGTGAGCTATCAAGTAAGAAACACTGAAATTGTTAAATACATAACAAGAAAAGAGTGCATTTAACTAACTAAATGAATAAAGTAGTTACTGAAGCACTAAGATCACCATCACTAGAATAATGTCATTAAAACTAAATTGCTAAACAGCCTATGTGTAAATGCTGACGAATTGCCTCTCTTTAGCTCAATCTTTTTCAGAGTCTGCTTTTTGTTTTTTTTCCACCCTCCATGTCGTCGTATCTTCATCCCCCCCTGTGTTTATGACTGATTGATTGACAGCCATGGCCCAAGTGGGAGGAGGCATCGGCCCTCGGCTGCTGTAATTGGTCCAGCGCAGAATCAATCGTGACTAATGGGCCGCTGACCTGCCACGTTTGAGTACCAATAAACATCATAAAAATAAAAAATAAAAAAAAGACAGATGCCTCGGCCCAAAATCACCACTGGCCCACAGAACAGAAACTATTATCAAACTATTAGCTGTGCCACTCACAGGAGTAGCGAGAAGAATGAGTCTATATTGTTGAAAGGAAACCATTAGAGCCATAAAAATTATGTTTTCCAGGAGCCATGCATAGGGCCCAGGATGGTCAGGTTGAAGTCAAACAGTAGAAATGTGGTCGCATGGTTTCGAAACGGTCATTTTGGTACATGCCCTTCAAGGTCCACAAGACACAAGACCCTGTGAAGCCCCTCCCACTGAGGAATATGTCATGGTGTTTGGAGTATACAGGAGTTGTTCTCAACAGTACGGCTTGGCCTTCACAAAACTGTCATGTGGAGAGTGCCAGACTTTTTGGCTTCCTCTCTGCACAATGTCTGTGCTGTTTCCATGCAGGAGTTTTTTTTTTTGCCACGTATTAATCTTTGTAGGTTGGCCTGGAAGAGTCGTACAGATGAATCTACTTCCTCACAGCCTCGGACAGTTGCTCCTAAAAGCTGTCCTTCCTGGTCTCTGACTGAAAAACCGGCTTCATGATAGTCTGAGGTCCGAGAGCTTTGCAGCATAAACAAACACAACCACAAAATTTTGGTCAATCACACGATAGTGTCACATGTAGAGGAGTCGTGACAAGAAGAGGTGAACGACAAGAGGCTGAGAACAAAATGACGGGATTTTTGTCGCCCAACTGCGACAATGAGATCCGATTTCAGCCTGTTGGGCCTGTAAGGGACACAGCAACCATGTGAACAGACATATCCACATGATCAAAATTAAACATTTTCCCCACATGCGCAAAACACTGCGTCTTGGTGAAAACTATTAATGGACTCAAACAAACCATCCCCATTGTGAAACGGTATGGGGAAAGCATCAAGGCAAGGGAATACTTTTTTTTTTCTTCAAAAGAGACAGGAAACTGACCAGGGTTGATCGATTAAGCTGAATATGACAATCCTGGAAGACAATCTGTTTGAAACTGCACTTGAGTGTGGGATTGGTTCACACTTCCAGCAAGACCTCAACCCTAAGCATCCAGCCACAGCTTAAATGAAAAGCATACTCATGTGTTAGGATGGCCTAGTCTAAGTCCAGACCAAAATCAAAGTAGATATTCTGACTCAAGACTTAAAACTTGAAATTGCTGTTCAAAAATACTCTCCATCCAGTCTGAGACTACGGTTTTAAATAAGAATTGGCACAAACATCAGTTTCTAGACGGCTTTAATTTGGAAAAGAATTCCAATGACTTCAAAAACTGTGCTACGTTGTGTTCATGTATCATATTAAAACAATATAAAACAAAAACTCTGTATTTTAACCCTTAAAGTGTGAAAGTTGGAAGAAGATGTAGTTTTTAAGACACTTTATGTCTATCAAGCCACTTGTCAGTCATACCAGTTTAAATCCCATGGATTAACTTGGACTGTATATGTAAGGGGGCAACATTTACATTAATTTGCAATGCACCACTTAGCTCTTTCTTCAGCGATGATAACGACACGCCCACTGCCCCACGCCCCGTCACTCGATTTTGCAGGTCATTGAGATTCAGGCCACCCAGGGTCCCGACGAAGACGCACACGTGGACGTTTCTCACAAACATTCCCGTTTGTCGCCGTGGCTGCTCTCGTTCTGTCTCCTTCCGCCTCAACACAACTTTCCCCTGTCACGGCATATTAAAAGTGCTTTACATGTGCATGTCCAACGCGATGAATATGGATGTGACCTCTTTCTTCGGCGCCTCGCCGCCCGTCTGCCCCCCACCCCCCCCAGGACACAAGACAGCACTTCTCAATGAGCACAGCAGTGCACAGGAGACCGACTCTAACCCCTGCTGGAAACACACACACACACACACACATCGTGAACTCATAATTGTAGACACTGTCGCATATATATATATATATATATATATATATATATATATATATATATGAATAAGTGCGCTCATATCCGACTCGCTCATGCTCTCGCTTCTCGTCTGCCGCGTCTCTTCTTTGACCTTTCGCGATGTGTTTTGCATAAAAATAAGAGAACACAGGGGTGTTGAAAGCCAGAGGAGTAAGGTCTAAAGAAGATGCTGATTTCTTATTCATATGTGTGACACCTCTAATAAAACAATGGCCCGCATTCTTTACATGCTGAGTTCAGGCCTCTCAGACATGGTTTTTTTTGTCGACGTTAGCCACCGTCTCCATACGTAGATTTTTGAAAGGACATGAGTGTGAATTGTATAGTAAGTAAGTAAATAAAGAATATTAACTAAAGAAAAATGCCCTGTTTTACAAGTAAAATTTAGTGATGACCAGTGGCGTTTTTTGTATGAATCCCCTTCTTGACCTCCAGTGCTCACAGATACACACACTCTTCCAATGAACACATTTAATTTGATAAAACCAAATTACTTACCAATGGTTCTGTTTTACATTCATGCTCCAATAAAAAGTTTCATATTGTTGCCTTCCTAAAAAGGGATTTTTGCAACAACAAAAAAAAATAATTACTCATGGCCAAAAGTGACGTAGGCCACTATTTTAGAAAGTTATCACATGGTTTCACATTTTGCTTCTGATGTTTGTCTCAGTGTAAGGCGATGCTACTGCCAAACAATAAATAGATTAACAATAGAAATGTTCATTTTTGTGTGTTTTTTATGATTAGCTTAAAGGTTCTATTAATCGTACCTTTTATTTCAAGAATATTTGTGCAGAATATTCTATTGAACCAGTCAAAGCAGTTTGGATTTAGACCTGAAAATAATCAAATGTGTGACTTTGTTCTATTTGTTCAGCCTTAATTTTCTCACAGTGGTCACATGGTACAAAACACTGCGTTGGACGCCACTCCGACATGCGTGGGCGCACTAATGCACAACTTGCTTAACCCTCCCAAAGTCTTTGTGCGACGCTCAAGAGCATGGCAGATGTCACGGTCAGACAACGGGGAAGTGATCAGGGTGTCCCATCAGACCTGTCAGTTCCCAAAACCACATTAAAAAAACTCATAAAAGTGACCCTGCCTCTTAGAACTGAGGAAGGGTTAAGTGTCTAAAAAACTGTCTAAAATTGACCAAGTCTGTTAATAATTATTGTTTTATTACAAACATTCAAGTGTTACCAAACTCTTGGTTTTCTCTTTGTTCCTAACACCAAGTCATCCTGGAGTGGTGTAACAGCTAACAAGTTGTAGAAAAGTATCTTGTAAAACAACTACCAGACAACTGTTTATTTTCAGTGCTAATGATGCAGCCTCCCCTATTCATGCTGCCCTGGGCAGGCAGCCATGTATCGTATGCGAATCACCGCCAGGTGGCAAAAACCTGACTACTAGCACAGTGTAAATACCATAAATTGATAAATGATTTCATTGAATATTAGCTATTTAAATCCTTACAAAATTAACAAACATTGACTCCACTGATATGAAGCTAATTTCTCCAACAAAGATCTGAACAGGATTCCTCTTTTTTTTAGGCCATTTTATAGTAAATCTTTTCATTTAGCAGCGATTTTAAAACATTTTCAGATTGATCCATGTATTTAAAGATTTTCTTCCATATCAAAGCCGTAATTTGGCTTATTAAATTGGTAATCAGAAGTTATTTTTGGCTAAAAAGATAACACTGAACATGATGTTCTTTTCGGTAATTATCGCAAAAGAGACAAAGTGAAACTGATGGTTTCCAGCTCCTCTGTGTCACGTTTGATGTGATTCTGGCTTATAGATGAATAATGTATAAAAGGAGAAAGACATTTAAAAAATAAAATACATCTTTATGATAATATTCAAACCCTGTGTGTTGCTTTGAATCTGGAGAGATTTCTAGAACAGTGTTGGTACAGTCCTCACTTTTACTTAAATTGGTGATTAGAAGAAAAGAAATTAGTTTTTAATATTCATATAAACATTATCATCTAAGAAATCCTGGTGCATGCAATCTTTAGATCCACAATAAATTACTAGAAATATTGAGCTACACTGTTTTCAGTATATCAAAACTCTTAAAAGCATTCAAAAAGTAATATTTACCAAATATTACATTAAAAACCAGGCTGAAGGTGCATATCATTTTTGGTAATTCAGTGTGCATCAAGTTAAAAGAGTGAAACAAAATTAAGAATAGAATAAACTGAATGGTGTATTGTCTAGTGGCATTGGTTTTTTAAAGTAATTATGCAATTAAGTAACTAAAATAAGTAATTAGTAAAGTGGCTGGATTACTTTCTTGGGGAAGTAATAAGTAAATAGTTAGTATTTACTGAAGTAACTTGACCAACACTGCTGGTTGACAATAACGGATGAGTTACTGTAGTTGTTCTTGATTATAAAAAAAGACCAAATATAAAGGCCAGAATTATACCACAAGCTTATTTATGTCAATAGTGTGTGCTAACGGACATTAAGTCATGTCACCATGTAATTTGTCTGTATACTGCAAAAAAATAAATAAATGAATAAATTTAGTGTAGAACCTTTTATAGGATGTTCATGACAAGAAATATCTGAGAAAAGACTAATCGCTTCTTAGTGAAGGCAGTCAAGTTTTGTCAATGGTACTTTCCTAGAAAAAAGAAAAGAAAAAAAAAAAAGCCAAAGTCAAAACCATAATTTCTCAAATGGTGAATGAGTAGGATGTGGAACAGCAGAAAGCAGGAGGGGAAATTACACATTACGGCTATCAATGTCCTTGAACTCTGGTCTTTCCCAAGCCCGACAAACAATATTCCCTCTGTGTGCTTTCGTGACACGGCGGGACTGAAGTGAGGATGCCTCGACTGCTGTGGCACCACTACAACAACATAATGACACTGGCGGACGTCTGAGGCTGAGTCATGAGTCAGGCACGCCGTGCCAAGCTATGAATGTGTGCATACACGACAAAAGGGTTTTACTTCTGAGCGGCTGCTCATGTGACGGACCTGAGGGCTGGTGCGGGGTTATTTTTAGGCCGGATGTTCGAGGCAAATACAAGTTTATGTTGACATTTTTTGAAATAGACGCCGTTCTTTCTCCATGTTTCCACATGCAGCGAGAGACTTGAGCGCATAAGCGAACAAACGCAAGCATTTTTTTTCTGTGCTGACCATCTTTCAAATGGTTTTTCACTCCTTCACATGATTTCTGGGTTACGAGCAGAGTGGGGAAAGTTCAAAAAAACCTAAATTCTTTTTGGCTGGGATTCATTTTCCTTCCCATTGATCACCAAGCCGCTGCTGACTGATTCTCAGCATAGCCTACATAGCCACAATGTTTTCTTAGCATTTCAGACATGCAGACAGACAGGGTGAGAAAAGGGAGGAGGTGAGTAGTGGGAAGGAAAACGTAAAATGAAGGGGTGAGGGGTGGGGAGGAGCACAGAAGCATTGTGTGGGAGTGGGACAATGTCCTCCTATCCTGAAATATGGAACTAGCTTGAGTCGGAGACAGAGGTTCAGGCAAAAGATTACATATCTCTGTCCTAATAAGGGGAAAGTGAAATTTGACTCTACTGTCAGGGCTAGCAATATAAAATGTGAACCTAATGTTCTTTTGGCTTTATGGGATGGAGTGAGCTCAGATGGAGTTTCCCTATTTCTAGTCCTCCCTGGAACTATTTAAGATTTTCCCACAAATCTGAACTTTATAATCTAATTTATAAATACATATGGCATACAAAAAAACCACCACAAAACTGCCAACTTAGGTCTCACTGTCTGTATTGTCATGTATGTTAGGAATGCCTTTCTAACCATGAGGAACTGAAGAACCAATTTGTGAAACATTGTATTTTGTCATGTTGTTCAAGCATGTGCACCTTTTAATGGGTTTCCATTCTGATTAGCACATGTCCATTCTTTGCTTTATTTGTTTTTTATATTTAAGGGTTAACTGACCATCCATCCATCCCTCCAGTTTCCATACACGCTTATCCTTACAGGGTCGTGGACGACCTGTCGACGAACCCACCAGTTCATCACAAGGCAACATCAGAAAAAAATAAATATTAACTTATTATTTGGGCTACAATCTTGGCGTGCCACCAGGTGGTTAGAATTCGGTCACAAAGCAGCTGAAGCTCTTAGTTTCACTTTCAGTTTCAAGCAACCAGCATGCTGGGCTGAGTGTGTCATTATTAGTGCAGACAGCAGAGCGTAGTGTCAGATTTAGGGCGTTTTCAAGTAGGATAGTTCAGTAAACTCAGTTTGACTGAGGTCCAAAATTTGCAACATTTGTAACATTTTCAGTTGGTGTGGTTAACGTTCGCGCAACGCTGAGCCAAACGATCCAAACTAATTGCAAACCTGTTCCCAACCCTCGCTTGTGGTGGCACTGCAGCTACTACTACTAAAGAAAACAACACAAAAACTTCTGCTGAAGAAATGAGAGCAACTTTCTTTTTTGGAAAAGTAAGCAAAAATTGAGTAGCGTCAAATTTTAGCAGTTGTAGGATTTCTCTTTTGTCTTTGGTAAAAGATCATGAGCCATTTCTTCCACCAGCATTAGACCTGCACGTTGGTTTTGATTGTATTTACCCAGAATACCCTGCACACTAGTTTGCTTCCTGATTTTGGAGCGGTTCAGAAACAGAATCTGTGCCAGCCTGGTTTATCAAGAGAGCAATAACAAAATTGTTTCATATAAACCGGTCACTTTATGCAATAAATCTATTAATAGAGTGCATACGTTCATAAAAATAATTGGATCAACTAAACACCAATAGTATCTATGACAGAGCGAGCGTGATCTATAGGTGGGCACTAACAAGTTAAAATAATCTCAGATCAGAATCGATCCGAGTTATTGGGGAAACAATGAGCTGCTTCTCAGCAGCACAATCAACGCATCACGGTTACTAAACTAGGGACCTAAATTAAGCGTCACATCTGCTCACAAAGAAGGCCTAAATGCACGTTTGATGAAGCACATTTTCAATGAATTACATAGAGTAAATACAGAATTTCCTGAATTTGTTCCCTGGGTCATTTCCTCCGTCTATTCCCTCAGCACCAGAGCCACCATCCTCCTCCTTCCATTTCTCAATCCACTCTTTAATAAATGAGCGCTGGTGGTAATTGCCCTGTCTGGGACGACGTCATTACTCATTCAGATGTCCAATAATGCTGCAGCGCCCGCCACACACACGTGCAAACACGCATGCATGCACACAAGATGTGGGGGTCGGAGGGGAGTGGGTTCGGCTTAGTCTGCACATGCAGATCTATATCATTGATCTCTCTCCCGCCCTCGCCGCTCATTCCCACATTCTATTTTTCATATTCAATGAGGGACTTGTGGATTTGCCTGCTCAATACAGATACGTCTCAATTAAGACCGGGCCTCGGGTTGTATTGACACGTACGTGGACCGCTGGAGTTTCTGAACGACGTTTTGACGCAGAAAAGAGATGTTTATCAAGATGCATAAGAATATCAGCATGATGGTGAAGTTGGGGGGAAGAAAGAAGTCAGTTTTCAAGACCAATTTTCAAAGAATGAAATGGCCCTCGCTCCAATCCCTGCTTTCCACTGCACTACATGTTCATTTGAAGTTGAGGTGCTCTATTCTTTATGGTGATGTGAAAGTAAAAATCAACATTTCTGAGAAAAACGTGACCTTAAACATCATATAACTTACTGTGCCTTTTTTTTTTTTTTTTTTTTCCCATTTTTTTTCTCCGAAGAGTTTTTGCAGCGCTAGTGGCTCATATTTTTTTGACAGTAGGCAGACAGGAAGGAGGGTGAGGAGAGGGGGGAAGACATGCGGCAAAGGTCGTCGGGACCGGGAGTCGAACCCGCGACGTCCGCGTCGAGGACTAAGGCCTCCAAACGTAGGGCGTGCTGACCCCCTGCGCCACCACAGCACGCCCCAACTTACTGTGCCTTTGAGAGAGATGAGCGGTTTCCAGGTCACTTCAGGGTTCTTCATCCTTTTTGCATCCACACTTTCCCAGTGGGTTTGGTTGCCTTGCAGTGTCAAAGCAAATTTATGAAATATATTATAAAATCCTTATTTGGGCCAATTCATCTCAGTTGGTAGATATGATTTATGAGTCAAAAAACTCGATTTCTTTACAACTGACTAAAACAGGATTGAAGAAAATGACTCCTAAGTCACTGGCTTTCACAGGACGTACGAAACACTCCAAAGTCAACAATGAACCAATACATTTGCTGGTATGAAGCATCTGTTCTCCTGTTTCGTAGATGTCATTTACTGGAGTCGTTACCCACAGCAGACTATTTGATTGAAAATTACTTTTAATTCGTTGGTTATCAAAGACGAGTGTGACACAACGTGTGACTGGTCGGAAATGCCTTGTGTCGTACTGCAGGGAGATATTTTTTTATTGGAGCCATAAACCCACATTTTCTGACACTAGACTGACTTGATTCAAGAAAAATTGCTTTAAACCATTGGTTGTCAAAATGGAAATGTAACATCCTGAAAATGGACAGAACTGTGATCCTGTAACAGCCTGTTCACTTTTGTTGATTCTACCGTTTTCTTGCTTGTACATATTATTAACTGCCCTTGCATCATATTATGAGTTGACTGAAGAAAATTACTTTAATTCACCAGTGGTGATATAGGGTACAAATCATTCTTAAGGTGGATATGAATTGACATGTGGTTGGTACATTATGTTCCATTAGCAGACAGCTCCTTTTTGTGAAAACCACCAAAATCTAAAAGCTATGAAATGTCCAAACAGTGAAATGACCAGAGCCTAAATAAATATTTGAGGTTGCTTCGGTTGCATCCATACCAAATAACTGCCTTGGTTTCATAGTTTTTGGATCAGTCCTACATTGGCAACTTTTTAGTAACCACGTTTAAGAGTCAGCCTCACCGCTACTTGACAAAATTACACAAAGCCCTAATTCGAAATTCAAGTGACACAGAGTTGAAACTTTGTCCTGGAGCAACAGGGATCTAAGCTGGATCTAAGATGAGATGCGGTTTCTTCTGTTTGGTTAACTACCAACTGAACCGGAGGGAAAACAGAGCAGCCTGGGAAAAGAGAAAGTGGGACAATGATGGTGTGTTCAGCAGAGGTGGCTAACACAGTAAAGTGAGTCCAGTACCGTTTAATGTGTGTGTCTACATTTGGTTACACACTTAAGACTTTTCCAAGCCCCTTGGCTATTTTTGATTTTCCCTCAAAATAAATACATTTCCAAATGAAAGTAAACGTTTCATTTTGTTTCTTTTTTGTATCATTTTAAAATGTTAAATAAATTAAAAAGCCCGAACAAGGTAGAAGAAAAGTGAAAAGTTAGACATAAGAGTAAAATTTAGGAATGTGCCATTTTGTTTTATGAAAAATGACCTTTTATGGAGTATTATACTCCATAAAAAGCATGAATGTACTGTACATGTATTCCTCAATTGGACCTCTCGCTGTTGGACTTCATAAATCTCCAAGCTGGGACTGTAAAACGGGCTGGGATTCAAGAGCTGATTGCATTTTTCAACTCATCCTTCGCTGCAGGAGTTATTTTAGTCTGTGGATCCGTGTCCCTGGAAGAAGTTTAGAAATTTAGCTGACAGCTGAAGTGCTGATGTTAACCGTCGAGAACAAGAGTGTTAGTCCGAGTGGAAAGGTGGTGCTGCTTGACGCTGCGCAGACACCTGAGTGAAGGAGACTGTCTGTGCAGAAAAACTTGTCTTTCACTCAGACTGTACAGAGACCACTGGAAAAAACATTTTCACAGTTTAAATAGGTTTGAGTTTACACTAATATATCACGGTGTTCTCAAAAAAACTTAATGTTTATCCCTCCATGTCTGCATTTATGGGCTTATTAAAGATCATACTTTTTACTTCAGACTATATTTAGAAAGTACCCTGGTCATTGCCTTTCTACACAACTCCACTCAATTTAAATCTCCCTTCAGTTTTTCGTCTGGGTTTTCTCCCATTGACTTGGATTACTCTAGTAGAATTTCAACAGGGCCAATGAGCAAGCAGAAGAAGACGTTGTGAAAAATGACGTTAATTTTCAGCACTGTTTTATAATTACAGTCTGCTTGTTGTTTTAGCAATGGCAGCGGAGGAAGAGAACGACGTTCAGTACGTGTTGGTCACGCGTCCATACACTGAATTAACATTAACAGCGTTAACTCATTCGGCTCGGGACTTCTCTGTTCGCAGTAGAGGATGGTAGTTTACTGCTTCATAGTGTTGAACTGGCGCATTACATACTGTATGTCACGAGTAAACGTTGGTGAATAGGTAACATTTAAAACTCGAACAGAGTCCACGCTCCCAGCAAGCAATCATTTCTTAATGGCTAGGAGTCCAGCCCCTCTGCAGGGAGTAAAGAGTACAACAAGGGTTTTACTAGGCTACATTTGAAGAAAAGACACATAAAGAACTGTAAGAATGAGACTGAACACTAGATAAATGTTGTGACTCATATCTAGATTATTAACTTTTTATTACTCATTCATGGGGATAGTAGTGTCCTGAAGTAGGATTTCTTTTAATTCACCTCACAAATAGAAACCTTACAACTATTACAACCTTATAGTCTTACAACTTACTACCATTTTGACCAGTTTAGTTACTATAATTTTTACATTTAATAATCATTAAGTCTATATCTAATAGTTCTCATGTAGAATAGGAATTGCAAACATTTGTGCAACAAAATAAAATTCTGCACAAAGAAAGAAAAAAAATCCACACTTTTCCAAAATATTCAACTCCATGGTGATCAGAGCATAAAGCTATGAGATACGTTGTTGATGTTGACTTCACTTTATATATTTTTGATTTCCTTTCTTTTCCTCCCTTTCCAGGCGTCTCCCTTTTTTTTAATCCCCGCACTCCCTCCATTTTGCAGGCTTCAGGAATGCGAGGTCTCCTTAGTGATTTATAAACACACACATTATAAATGGGCATCTGTAGCTTAAGCGGTGATGAAGCCTTCTCTCTCTGAGACGCAGCTTTGGCCTGTGCGTGATTTAAAGGGGTGACATTTATGGCTCGCAGGCCTATTATTCAGAGTGACTGTCAGTGCGAGGAGCAAACGTTTTACAGCGGCCATATGCAGAGGTGAGCCCGGAGCTACGCTAGGATCCGACACAGTCCAAACATCCACAAAGATCCGTACTGTAACGCAGCTCCACACACATAAACGGCCGACTCTTTTGTGGTTAGAGAACTTGTTCGTCTTTTAAAAACATTCTGCCGTCTTTAAATGGGAATTTTTCTACTGTTAGCTTTTACATGTTATGTATCGCCTTGGATGGAAATTATAGCACAAGACAAGTTACTGTATACAACAACATCTAAGACTCTGATGAAACATTTAATAGCGCTCTAGTATTAATATTAATAAAGTATTTTTGAATGGAATTTATAAGAATCTTTGTCATCGTTAGAAAATAGTATTTTTTTTTATTAAATGAGATAAGAGTTTTGTTCCCAGATTTTTGTAAACCGTTGACCTGAAATAGTCAATTCTGATTTCTCTTTGAGAACTATAATAATTTGTATTAGAAAGAGAGGCAACATCAGAATACATCCTAAAGACAGCAGTTGCTGTTAAAAAGGTTTTGTTAGTATTTTTAACAGAATTAAAGACAATTAGCAGTTTTCAAATCAACTGACTATGTTTTGGTAGCATCACAAGATTACCCACAGGGCAACAAGATGTGCGCTTTTTCCATTTGTTTGCTTATCGACATTGCTTGATTAGTAAGAGGATGACTGAATTCTGCACTCTATTTTTAATCAAAAGTTGAAATTTTCGAGTTTCAAGTCAGAAAAATGATCAAAAACTGAAAACTCTGGCTGGGAAAGTCAGCGGTTTCTCACCAAGCATGATCCAAAAAAACAAAAAAAAAACAAAAACACAATATGGCTGCCTTTTGTATTAAAATGTTAACAGTGACAGTCCTAATAGCAGACTGGTCAATAGCCGCACCAAATATCAAACCCCACTGTGTTTTTCAACTTGAATTGGCGGTACAACCGCAGAACAGTTGTTCTGTGTGTCTCTGTGTCCTGTGATGAATGGATAGACGATTAGTGCCAAAGTTTCTTCTGAGTACAACTAAACATTTCATACTTGTACCAACTATGGCCCCAGAGAATGAGGATCCATACCTTACAAATTCTTTCTGATCGGTCTCAGCATCTGCTGTGAAGACCCTCTTTGTGCTTACATGTGGTGTGTTCACTGAATGACACTATTCATAAAAAGATCGCATGTCTAACTGTGACCTACTGGTCAGAAGTCAGAGCTTATACAGATGAATATTTGTTTACTGTTTAACAACTGTCTTTCAGCTGCATTACTATTCATAAGTAGATCAGTTGTTTTTGGGTTTTTTTTTGCAATCACCATTTGTAAGCTCTCTTGTACTCAGTCGCGCTGTTTTGTGTATTGTCTCGCCTTATGCATTAATTATGACTGTCTTATCTGCTATTGTGGTGCAAAGTAGGTGCAAATAATCCATTTAATGGTCAAATGCTCCACTTCGTTTTCACATAACCCCATAACCTGCGCACCTGCCACAGCAATGCACAGTGCAATTGCAGCTGACGACAGACCGGACAATATCCCTAACTGTCCAAGATAATAGATGACAATAATGGGAAACTGTCCCTGAGCACTCGTTTGGAGTCTTCCAGCCCATTTACTGATACTCTTCATATTTAATTCGTCTCCGATAGCCAGGAAAACAGACACTTTAAGTCCATCTAGAGGGAGCACATTTACAATAAAAGGCCAGCTGAATCCTCGTCTCACGTTTCCTCCTGACGGTGGCAGGACATAAACCTTCAAGCCAGACCTCATTTTCTCGGCGCCATCTCCCGGACACTGCAACAAAGAAATCAATAAGCCTGCATACAATCCTCCTAACTTTAGAAGCTATTGTGAAAATGTCTTTGTCAAAGGAATATGGAGAGCATTTCTCCTTGACTCTCACTTGTCTCTCTTACTTTGCTTCCAAGTGTCCGAACAGTCGGCAGGAGCGTTGGACTTGCAGTCAAATTAGCATCTGGCTGTGTGCTCTGCTCACGTTTTCTTTACACAGACCTATGACACAAGCAGTCTGTTTTTGAGGATTATGGTCTCTATAACTTAATTCCCATAGCTGAGCAAGAAGAACTAATTCAATCCTGCTGCAGAGATAAAGATCCCTTGAGCAGAGTGGAGAGATCTGCTCTGCCTGTATCAAGTTATACACTGGAGATTTGCGCGTAGCATGTAGCATTTAGCTCATAGCTCCGCCGAATCGATGCTTTACTCTGATTCACGAAGTCAATAAAACCAGGTGGCTTATTGGATCATCCTGGTCGTGTAAACTGCCATAGAAAGCCACGAGTGTTTTCATAGCGGGTGCTTCCTGTGATTGTGTGATCAAATTTTACTTTTCTCCCGGGTTAACAGTCTCAAGAAAGTCACAAGATTAATGAAGGTCTTCAGGACCAAAAAAAAAAAAAAAGATTTCCCTCCTGTTTGGCTACTGTCTGTCACTTTGTTTAGCTTTTAACGCTACTTCATAATGCCCCCTGAAGAGAACTGCAAGCACTACATCTAAGCAGCTTCTGACCCATATGTTTCCTTGGAATTTGCAAGATCCTAAAACAGGAGCATCGGCCTTCCCACTGAGGGGTCACTCTCCAGCCAAGTCTGCATGTGTGCAGACTTTCTCACATCAGACTGCCTTCAATCTCCAGCACTCTCAGCGTCTATCGCCTTCTGTTGTGCATCACTATGACAAGGCAGGGCAGGAGGAGAGGCTCCGGGTTGCAGAGGTCTTCTGGATTGCCTTATGTGATGGACGGGAATAGTCTGGAATCCCCGAACGGAAGTAACCTCACATTGACCTCAACCAGTCACGGCTCGCCTGGCCCTCACCTTGCAACCTCTGACCTGTGTTGTCAGATTCTTCAGGACATAAACAGAACCAGAACATAATTTTTAGGCTGCATTTGTTTCTGTATAGTCGCAAAGTAACTTTGGTGGTGAAGCATTGGTAATATATTTACAGCAGTATTAATATTTTGACCATTTTGCACTCTCTTAAAATGAGATACAAACACTAGAAAAAATTTTTTTTTGTTATTTTTTGATGTGGAGACTGTTTTTTTTCTACGCACAAACAGAAAGATTGATGACTATGTCATACCATACTTAAAATAGAAACTTACAAACATCAAACATCAAGCTAAGATGGCTATGGGAGAGCTAATTTCTCCTCTTGAGTTTCTCCAACTGTCTCCATTGCTTAGTTCTGTTTGAATGAAAGTGGGAGCTTAGATGGTCAGACTTAACAAAGATAGCGTAACTCCAAATCCCAGGCGCGAGCGGCGACTGAGCGGCGATTGGTTCCCCTCTTAGTGAGGAGCATCGTGTGTGGCCAGTTGTTTTTCAGTAAAGTAAAACAGCAACAGTGGACTAGAAAGCTATGCTGAGCCAAAAGGAACGAGTAACGACACGCTTCCTAGAAGTATAGTGGAGTGAAAGGCAGAAGTTTCCCGAAAAATAAATACTCAAGTAAACATACAGTGTTACTGTCCACTACTGTGGTTTTTATCCCCACGAAACTGATACTGTCAAATAGTGGAATTAATAGATCAAACCACATCCTGGATTACTAAACAAGTAAAATTGGGTGAAAATGAATGGTGCATCCACTGGTCTGGTTCCTAACTCCAGTGGTCAATCACCAGTTACTTCACAGTGCAACAAACACTCTGTTCACTCCCTCCAGTCTGTCTGCTGCCACGGAGGTTTGAGAGCAGTCAAGACTCACTGTGGGTTGTTACTCTCGGATCTCAGTCAGAGGTAGTCTGGGACACTTACATATGCACACTTACAATTATATTTGTCTCAACAAACTGCAGAAAGAAAAAACTATTCATGACGTTTAAGCAAACATGCTGCAAAACAACTGAATTTGAATTGTAAAAACCCTATTCAGTACACAACACTGCATTAGTGCCCGTTTCCTGCAAGTCCTCAACACTGCTAACATAGCTAGCATTTCCTTACAGCTACCAGCTTAGTAGAGACACGGCTAAGCCTAGCCTTAGTGAACTAACTTGTTTTCTATAGATAGTATAGAGTAGGATATTGACATTCCTTATAGTTTCATCTGAAAGCCAACAAACTTGGTCTTGTGTCCAAGGTTCATTTAAAACAACCCAACTTCTTTCCTGACAGCATAAAAACCATCATTAAAGAAAAACCCTCACCACTTTTTCATGTTTTGACATTTATAAATAGGATTTGTATGATTTCATAAGAACATCTACCAAACATATCTCTTTACCTTTTTAAGCAATCTAGCGAATGTCTTGTAGCCCATAAAGGGTTAAGGAACAATATGTTGCGGCAAACAGGAGCCACTTTTCCCCTGAGCTGTGCAGTGGTGATATTCCTTCCCCTGAAAATAAACGACAGCGCTCCCAGAAGTGGCACATAAATTAAAGTGGCAAGGTGATTGATGACTAAGAGGAGCGAAGAAAGGGGTGTTTGCATCGCTTTTCCGTAAAACTAGGGAAAATGCACAGACACAAAAACATTAAGTGTGCACACACTTCCACATACACACGGTGCAGACATAATTTGACATGTGTAACCACATCAATCCGAAACGGTCCTACATCCTAAAATGCACCCCTGAGAGCTGCTGAGGTAAATTACAACAAAAAAAAAAGGCGGCTCGCATGCTTGTGCAGGCCCGCGCATCCGTGTGTGTACTGTACCCCGACGCCACATCCTCCAAATGAGCTCCATGCAATATTAAAGGATGCAAAATTAGTCTGTGAGGGGAAAATGTGCTTGGAGAACCGTTGGCAACTGACCTACCAAGGGCACCATGGGAAATAAGAGGGACTGGGCATGCAATTGAAACACACACAACACGATATTCATTACTTATCCCACAACATGTTAGTACTGATGGACCTCATGGCTATCCGCTGGGTGTACTGACTCAACCAGAGGGGACAGTGAGCATACAGAAGAATGGTGACCAGTAAAATTCAAAGACTTCATCAAACTTTTAACTACTTGGTGCTCACAAGGACTTTAAGGGAATGAGAGCCACAGGACCTACCTGTTTTTCATGTCCATTCTTTAAGTACTTGGTTAGGGCAACATTAAAAGATCTTGATGAAATCCTTGCAGACATTATCAACGTTTAGCTGTGAAAGCTAAGTCATCAAATAGGACATGCAAGGCATGCTGAAAAATACTGCTTACAGTTAGGGCTGGACAATAAATCAATAACAAAATATATCATGATAGACACGTGATCAATATCAGTAGATATTATGGCTGATACAATATTGAATACATAGAATATTCACTGAACTCCGCTCCCAAAACGCACGGCATTCTGGGGGACGTAGGCAGAGGAAAGGCTTTAGCCACTCAACTTGACAACCAAGCTAAGTAAGGTTGGTGGCATCGACTAACAAACTATTTGGTTACCTTGCAACAACTTGAGTAACTTTCGCAGCAACAGTTTGAAGTTTTGCCATCGTGATTCATAACTGCTTAAAAAAAACAATGGCATGTGGTGAAAACTGTGGATAAAACAGGAAAGGTTTGACAAAATTTCAGACATTTAAAACAAACAAAAAAAACCAACTAATCAATAATTATCAATATCAACTCATATGAAATGCCTATTTCATATGATAAGTTATTCAACCTTACTTACAGGGCACTATTTGGAGTTCACTATTCACAAATTTACGGGTGTCTCTGTGTAAAGTGACTCCAAACTCCAAACTGAGCATATTTAAAATATGTTCGAAAGGAAGGTGCATGTTTTGGTCGCACACTCAACAACAGGAAGAAGGAAGACTGGAGATGCTAGCTTCTGCGCTAGCGCTAAGACAGATTCCTCCACTGAGTGGGTCCCAAGTATATTTTCGTATTTTAGTTATTCAACAACTAGCAGCCGGTGTTGCCTAACCCCCACAAAAACCTGGAATCCACGGCAGAGTTACAGAAGTCTTGACTGTATTTTAACTTTGCAGACAAATTGTCAGGTCCAAAGAGTCAGTTTGGTCTTAGTTGCACATTACAGCAGTTTAAAGTAATAAAGGCAAGGATCTGAAACATGCAGGCGGTTTTGTTTTGAAAACAATTTTTCCCACATCAATCCCACCTCCCTGCATCAAATACCTTTATTCAGGAACAGATTTGCCTTAACACCCATTTGTGTACATGCAGCAAATTACGAAACGCACAAGCAGAACTCTGCTGTGCAGTTTGGTTGTGTGCAAGGAGGCATTGGAGCGACACACAAAGCAAAACGTAAAATGTTTTTGAATTATACATTCCTACCATCGGTGATAAATTGAGAGATGGATTCATCATAAATCACAGGAACGCCGCGCCGCCTGTGAGGAGAACTGCATGGTGGGCAGGAGCCAGAGATTTAAGAGTGTTGCTGGCCTGTCCAGAGCTCTGGCCTGCAGCCACACCTTCATCACCCACTGTACTCCAGAATGTTTTTTTTCCCCTTTTTATTTCATATTACCTGTTTGTACAAAGACTCCATAACTGCAAAAAAAACATAAAATCTTACCAAGTATTTTTTGTCAAGTTTCTAGTGCAAGTGTCTTGGAATGAATGCTTGAATTAAGATAAATTTAACTTACAAGTGACTTTTCATTAAGATATAGGAGCTTGGTTTAAGACAATAATTACTTAATATTTATTTTTTAAAAAGTACTAATTCCAGTAGGAGATTCTTTCACTTATAACAAGAAAAATTTTGTCATAAGTGAAAGTAATTTGCCAGTGATACTTATAATTATTATTCTGCATTAAGAAATTATTGACTTAAAACAAGCTGAAAAAATGGTTTTAGGTTAATTTTGTGTTATTTCAAGTGTTCTAAGATATTTGCACTAGAAAATAGACAACAATACTTGGCCAGAATTTGTGGTTTTGCAGTGATATTCCTGCTTGTTCTTGTTTAGTATGTATTATGAGCTTTGAAGCTATTGTGTATGTATTTCTTTTTATATACAGTTTTTTTCCCCCTTCATATAGACCAGGGGTCTCAAACTCCAGGCCTCGAGGGCCGCAGTCCTGCAGTTTTTAGATGTGCCACAGGTACGAAACACTGGAATGAAATGGCTTAATTACCTCCTCCTTGTGTAGATCAGTTTTCCAGAGCCTTAATGACCTAATTATTCTATTCAGGTGTGGTGCAGCAGAGGCACATCTAAAAGTTGCAGGACTGCGGCCCTCGAGGACTGGAGTTTGAGACCCCTGATATAGACTAAGGGGAACCAACGTGGCTAAGACCTGTAAGGTCAAATTATGACCTAATGCAGCGTTCCAATCTGAATTTTGAAAATGACTTCAGATCAACCCTGTGCATGATACGCTAATAATTTAAATGGCAAAAAAAAAAGTCATAATGTGATCATTAAACGCTAGCCTTCTGGAATGTAGCAAAAATTGACTCGCATAAGATTTACCTACCACCGCCGTGCAGCGAACTCACTTCTGTAGATAAAAAGGCACATAAACTTGGCTGATGTGGGTTACGCCTCACTGCATCAGTGGTCAGCTAAAACAGCACAATGAAGCACACAACTACTCACACACACACACACACCACAAGCCTGCATGCTGAAGAGGCCGAGTGTCCCTCACTTCCACATATACACATTAAACGTCTTGTTGATGATGAGTAAATCATTAGTGGCGGCAAAGTGCTGTGTTTATGCAGTGATTAAAACTTATGAACTGGGAGTTTAAATGAACCCAAACAAAACTGCACAGTGGTTTCCCAACACAGAACGCGAATATAAGTAAAACAGCTCCAGATCTAATGCAGAAGTCTTCGTGCAGCGTGAGGCTCTGCTGACGTCGTCGCATTAAACCGAAACTTCTGTGCATTTTAAGTTGATTTAAGAGACGCCACGCAAAGTGGTGCGTAGATGTGAATAGGAAGGAAAATTGATCACACTTTTTCAGTATTTGGCAAAAATGAATTTGGAAAGTGTGGTTTACGTTAGGATTTAATCTTCCTGCGTTTTTTTTTTTTTTTCATTTCTGTCAGATTAGCTTGTCTTCACTCATAGCTCTCCTAATCGAGTTGTGCTAAGCTGCAAATTTTGATATCAATCAGAGAAATGCAGGACCAGTAAGTGCCAGCACTTTGTTATTTAGCTATGTATCATCAAACTTCTAATCTTCTGATGTTTTTGTGGTTTTTCCTGTGAAATGTTTTGTTAAAACCTATAGACTTTAGACAAAACCTATAGGAGTCCACAAAATACTTTAATCACCATAATAAACAGAAAAAAAATTAGAAAAACAAATGTGTGCAGATTTTCCTAAATAAATGAAGTGCAAAAAAAATATAATTTCAGAGCAAATTAAAAATCTAAAACTAATGTGCTGATCTTCCCCTGCGAGCTGTGATCTGATATTGATACTGAAATGTGGTCCGCCTAAAAACCTTGGTTCTGGGTTCGTCAGAAGTGAAGTCAGGTGCGGTTTGTGACTGGCAAGCGGACCACTGCAGTGGCAGACTACAGCGCAAGGAATTCTGGGTAAATACAACCAAAACTAATGAGTGTGCCTAGTGCTAGCAGGAGAAACAGTTTGTAGTCTTTTACCAAAACATAAGAGAAATCCTGCAATTGCTAAAATCTGGCGCTACTCCATTTTTGTTTAGATTTTGCGAAACAAGCAGGTTGTGCTTCTTCAGAGGTTTTTTTGTGTCGAAAACCTCCTGAAGTTGAACCGCGCCAGGTGTAAATGTAACAATCGCACCGAGTCTGCCGGACTATTAGGTGTGAAAACACCCTTTGACAATTAAACATATTTCTTCCAAACTAAAACGGTTGCTAAACTCTACTGAATAACTGCAAATCAACCTGCATCCTGTGCAGACCAAACTCCTTAATGTGCAAAGTAGCTGAAGACATCATTGTGTTCCTGAAACATCCTGAGCTGGTGGCTGTGACAGACTTCGAACGCAGGTTCCTGGACTCAGTCGTGGCACAGCACTTCCTCAAACCAGCTAGACTCGCTCAGCTATCAAAGAGAAAATCAAATATTTTGTTTTGAGCTTCACTAATATCAGCATTTTTACTCCACCCCTAATGGCATTTTTATTGATCGGCTTCTTAATGGCGGGGCCATATATTTGACGGCCCTCATTTAAAGTAGAAGTGAGTAATAGCTGTCTGAGGGAAGGCTGTAGGGGTGTTTGCGTGTGGGGGTGTGTGGGTGTGTGTGTGTGTGTGTGCGTTTCTTTTTTTTCTTTTTTTAGATCGTCGTTATAGAGAGAAGGCAAGAGTGGAGGAAGAAAGACATGAAGGAGGAGAAGGGGAGAGTTTTTAATTTACTGAGCACAGGAGAGCACTGGGATAAAAAGGAGAGGAAGTGCAACCAAAGCAGAGTAAGTAAGACTTCAGGAATGAAGGTGAAGGCTTAAGCTGTACAAAGCTCAAATTCCTTCCCAAACAGAATTAATTCAAAAGCATTTCTGCGAATGTAACCCGTTTCACCTCCGCGACTCGTACATTACCTCTGCTATTGCAAACAAACCTCAAAACGCCCCCTTTCCTGTCCCCCTCTTCCCCTTCCCTCTCTCCATCCATCCAGTCCTCTCAGGTCATCAGCGAGCGAAGCCACAACAAAGGGGGGCCGTTGCCGCGGTGACCTTGGCTGTGACATCATGTGGCGGCAGAAAGAAATGAAGCCATTAGGCCGAGGCAGCACTCGCCCATAAATCAGACTGTTTCCAATAAGCTGCCTTAATGGTCATCCATCACGCCGCCAGCCAGCGCCCTCCGCACCCATCCGCCGGGGGAACAGCCGGGGGAGGGAGGGGGGGGGCAATATCGGAGTGGGAGGGGGAGGAAAGAGAGGCAGAGGGGATGTGGAGAAGACAGGAAGGAGAGGAATCAAGAAGAGATGAGAGTAAAACTGATGGCTGCGATATAAATAAACGCAAATATGAAAGTAGTATCTGTGAAAAAGTTGAACAAGTATCTAATTCTTTAGCCCCAAAATAGTATTTATAGCTCCTCTCTGCGTTTCAACCTTTACCAATATCCTGCTGATGTCGAAAAAAACACAATTTCGCAATTCCGCTGTTTCACTTGTATAAGAAATTCAAATAAAATCACATGTGAACAAGCATCTATCAGCCATCAGAGGAAAAATCAGCATCTTACTGATGCGTTGGAGCGACAAGACCCTTACTCTAAGAAGCGGAGCAGCTGTGCATGCTGCGTTTTGGTAGTCGGAAATTTTACAGAAGAGTTGTGGATTCAACACGTTCAAATGAACAATTACGAACAATTTTAAATACCAGCGTTGATGCACAGGCCACTGGTGTCTGCTTGACAGCTGGAAATGTAGAGGGATTTCATTTCGCAGCACCACAGTGCGTCCATGCGTCTTCAAATAAAGAGAAGAATGATTTCATGAGTAGAAAATTAGAAAACATTGGAAGGTCAGAACTAAATTTGACCACAAAAAACCCGACAAGAGGTTCCACACAACCGCAGATTTGGAAAACATTTGCAAGGTAGGGAGGAAAAAGATGACCAAGTCAAAATGTCGGATGCTTCTGCCAAAGTCCAAAGGCTATTTTTGAAGGAAAAAGTGCTTTAGCAAAGTATTGCCTGCCCGCGTATGCAAGCAGGCAGTTATTGGAACTTTTTTCCTTCACCTTTAATATTTCCCTGCTTCTTTTTTATTGTAGAGTTTACCACAGTGTGCACAAAATGTAAGACTTTACCTTCAATAAGTGGCCATTCACAAAGTTTTCCCCCCCATTTTCTTTCTTCAACTTAATTTAATACTTAGTGGTTTAGTGGTCTAACATGCATACTCTTCCTAACAAAGCCAACAGGTTTTCATCAAGCAATACATTTAAAAATATGATAAACATCACCTGACAATTAAAGTGAGACATTGGGCAAAACAGAAAGCCACACAGAGAAGAGAAAGTAGTGTAAAGTAAATCCCGTGAAAACGTCCCTGTGCTGTGGAAACATGAGTGTGTGCCAAACCCCAAACCCCTGGTAGCTAATCCTGGCTGCAGGAATTACTGCACACACTCACAGCAGTCATGTCATCAGGAACCCGGTGGAACAGGCCCATTTTGTAGTCCACACCACACCAGACCTCTTGCTGAAAGGTTCAATCTGACTTATAGCACCTACAGCCGACAATTGTGGTTCATCATCCTCACTTCTTCCTTATTGGTTTGTTTCCTTGGTTTTCGTTTAGCCTCATGCATCTTACTTTAGTCTCTCTAGTTCTCTCTTTCTAATAAAATATTCCTTGCCCATCTAGATCGTGTTCCCCTATTTCCTCCCACCCTCTCCTTTCTTGAAGAATACGTTTCTGTATGTGTAGCTCACGTTGCCTATTTTGACCAACATCAGCTCACCCAGAAGTTCCTTTACAACCCGTAAGTCCTGTAAATCCTAGTTGAAAAATGATGTGTGCGGTGCGGCTTGCCTCTTAGGTTTCCCGGAGTACAGCGGCCAAATTGTTTTTGCTAGGCACTGCGAGAGACCTTATCCATCATTTTGAATGAGCTCTGTAATTGGGATTAGAAGAGCAAAAGTGCAAAAATGGACTTTGAGAATGATAGCATTACAAGCGGACCTTTCAGATGACATAAGGGGCCGAGTGTGTGCTGAATGCTAGTGATTTGGTACGTTTGGTTAACACTGTGTGGCTTTATGTATTAGCATGCACACATTGAGCGCCGCGTGATCGAGCAAAAATATATCACTGAATGGGGTCTGACAGTGTCTTTATAATACTGTTTTATATTTAAATCATTTCATACTTACTGAATGCAAACAAATCTGTACTTGATGCCATTTTTGTCCTTTGCTGATGTTAATGATATAATATGGAGAACACTGAACAAATGACTAACGTTTATAGAATACGCCTGCCAAAATAGGTAACTTCAAAACTCTCCTAATGGGAGACATTTATTCATATGGAGTTGGAAAATCAGAACTTTTGCCACTGGACACGAAGCAACAACCAATCAGAGAGACTCTCTATGTGACGTAATGGCTGGTAGTTGGTGTCCTGCCAGGAGATCAAGGCACCGATCCGGGTTGGCAGGTCATCAAACTGGGCTTGTCAGCTTTAAGCTAAGTTGTGAAACTCACCAAACTCACCAAACTCTTGAATTATCCAGTGAATTCAAACACTGTGCAGAGCTGCATTTGTTTTCAGTAAATAAAGCCAAGACACTCTCTCAATATTGCATCCGCCATTGTACAAAGAGACCAGGAGAGAAAAAAAAGGCAAGAGGTTTCTCCCAATGTGCGTCTAGAACGATTTTGACACTCGATATCTGTTTGACATCGAACTCGAGTGTCTGTCTTCAAACTGCACAACCATCCAACTGTGTTTTTGATGCGTGAAACATCACTATGTGGCTCAGGCTTTGGGTCAAGAGAAACCCAGTGGTGAAGAAGTTTAAAGCTGTCATCATGGAAGGACGTAATGATAAAATAATCTATATTGCTATTTCCATCCTGTGGTTTGCACTATAAGGTACCTATTTTTCATTTAGCTTAACCAATTCTGATTATCTTTTCTTCAAAATCGCAGAATTTTCGCACTCTCTCATTCAAATGCTCGGAAGCAAAGTCGGTGGGTCAGCAGTGAGCTGAGCCTCACCTGGGATTGATCAACCTCTCGCTAACTGCACTGGCTGCCACTCTATGAGAGCATGACCCTCCTGTCTGTACGTCGCCAATAAAATGGCAAGTGCAGCGATATATTTATGGTTTTCTCTTCGTAGAGCAGCAATCACTTATTAATAATCACAAAATCAACATTGAGCCTAAAATCATACTACTGCAACAGACTGAATGTCCTGCTTTTTGTGTGGGAAATATTTGAGCGGTTTTTTTTGTGGCGTCGTTGTCAGTTGCTATGGCAACGAGTCTGCGCGTAGCTGCTGATACAGAGAGCGAGAAAATTTTTAGTTGTACTTTAACGGTTTTTCCTTTTGCTGTGGAGCACAGCACGAAATTAATAATATCTACATGTCCAAGTTTGATTGAGTTAATGGGATTATTCTATGGCGGCAGTGCGGCTATGGATGACGGTTAAAGAATAGTGTTTTTGCCCTCCAGCGTTGTCCGCATGCGCTAAATTACATGCAGTAATAACATGCAGGGAGTCCATATTTGTAAATCTGATTATGATTAAGTCAGTGCCTCACCGCACGTCACTGGTTGCTACATATCAATGTGTACAACAAACAGCAAAAAAGAAGGAGGAGGTTTAAATTCCAGCTTGTTGATTCCACTGATGAAATGTCTGATCTGTTCAAATGTGCCTCACAATGTCTTCATAGTGGAGGGCATCAGCTTACATTCCTCTAGAATACACATTATCCCTTCTGTCATGGGGCTTTCCAAACACTCAAACATGTTCAGGTAACCCCCACCCTACCTCAACACACACACAGGCACGCCCCCACACACACTGCGATAACCTTTGTGGCCCTTCTCAGCTGGTGCGGAGCCCCATATGCTCCGACTCCTGTTGTTATTGTTGTTGTTTGGCTGTCTGGCTCATTTGACGTGCGGACCCATGACAGTGTCCAGGACCCCTTCCAAGTTCTGCCTGGTGCCTCTGTGCTTGTGTGAGAAAGAGAGCGAGTGTGTCTCAGTGTGTGGATTATTAATTCTGCGGGCCTGTAATACACCACCACCATCAGGCTGCATCTACTGCTTCAGCCATCTTTAGGATTTCCCTTTCTGTTCAAATCCATCTCTCTCAGGAGGTGGAGTTATCATATTTTAGCACGTTTTTGTTTACATTTGCATTATTTGAGCAATTAAGACAGATTTGAAGAACATATTTAAATTCAAGCTTAGAGTAAAGTTCTTTTCAAATTGGTTGCTCATCCAATTCTAATTCCAATTGGGGCTGAAACAATTGATCACGATTCAATTAACCGATGACTAGGGCATATAGGCTAAAAAGGCCATTTCCTGAAAGAACACTCATAGCAGTAATTAAACCAAAACTGTATTAAAAAGCCTGTAAATTTTGCACTAACGAAAAATGCGGAAGTACTCAAGTGACTCAAGTCTGATTTTGCACAACTGCACTGTGGCACACTTGCTGTACATATATTTACATATACATATCTGCATTTTTTGAATCTTTGCAAGGACTGCTCTTAAGTTGTTTCTTATATTAACAGCATTTTATATATTATTATTATTTTTTTTTTTTATCTACAACTACTACTCAGTGGTAGTTGTTATTGTGTCTTGTCTCTATGCTGTAACTGCGAAGTAATTTCCCTGCTGGGATGAATAAAGTACTTCCATTCTATTCTATTCTAAGTGACGTAGTTTTAGCTTCACCAGGCTTCAACTCTATAAAAAGCAAAATTTCCTATTAAGCTCATTTTGCTATCCAATTACAAATCAATTACTTAAAAAATAGTCAGTCTACAAATGATTTATCAAACACTGAAGGAATCCTACGTTATTGCATTTCAATAAAGTGACTGAATTATTTGGTCATTTTCATCTTTTAAATGAAAAATCTGCAGAAAGTAAAAAAAAAATGTTTCCGATTAATTAATTAATCATCCGCATAACTGATGGAATAATCAATTACTAAAATAATTGTCAGTTGGAGCTCCAATTCAGACATTTTAATATAAAGTTTGAGTATTTTCCTTTTGACGATGATTACGCTGAGCTTAATCATTTTTCCTTTCGTCACCTGAAAACAGACATGAAATAACTAATAGCAAATAAAACATATAAAAATTTCATACGTAGATAGCTTCAAGTGCAAATTCGGAGGATTTGTAAAACTTTACTTGTCAACTTTATCTGAAAGGAAACATTTTGGAAATTTTACAATTGTAAAATGCAAAGTGTTCTTCAGACAGCACCTCAGCACAGAGAGCAGAGTAATGATCTCGTTATGAGTGCAGACGCTGAAAACCAGAAAATTCCCGCGATTGTCAAGCCATGAGAACATTAAACTCGAAGCCTTTTCAGAGGATTATCAGCACCTGTGTGGATACCATACAGTGAGGTATAGGTTTGCAGTTTGTGGGAGCTAAAAAGAAGTTTAGATCAAGGCTTTTTTTTTACCAATCAGTATTAAGGTCCTTGCAGAAACTCAACACTTGATACCTGTTGTAAATCTGGTGCCTATGATGTTCTCAGCCCCACCCTTAGCAAGCTGGGTGGCCAGGATCTGCGCAGCTTATTACATTACACGACATTCAAAGCAAGGAGCAGAGTTTACATACAGTCACCTTGAACCATACTGTTACAAGATGAATTGTCAACAAGCCATATCAAAACAGAAAGAAAACATTCTAGTACTTCTGCTCCACTCGAAAATATTAAGAGGAATTTATTCAAGACCCTGCCTGTATGAGTTGAGCCATATATGTAGTTTTAGGTCGTCTGAGCTGTTTACACTTGTTAGAGCTGCATATTGTTGTATGCTAAACATACAACCATGACTGGATTATCAATTACATAATTACTGAGTAAGTGTAGCTAAGATAAAGCATAGTGTGTTAATCTTTTTTAAAGCTCAAGTTTTCGTGCTTGAAGTCTCAAACTAGAACTCTATCAGAAAAGTCAAAATAATACAAGAATGAACTCATGAGAATAGTCATAATAATATGCTTTAGAAAATACTAATAATACCAAATTAAAGTCACAACTTTGCCAGAATGAAGTCAGAATCACAAGAGAATAAAATTATATGGCTAAAGTCATAACGTTATGAGAATAAAGTCCTGGTAATAATTTTAAAAAGTCAGAATGATTGAGAATAAACTCATGATATTGCCAGAATAAAGCCGCAGTATTAGTTGAATGAAGTAGTAACTTTCTGACAAAAAATATGAAACAGTTAAAATGAGGAACACTGAGCATCTTGTGAAGTTATACGTTGGTACTGGTTCTGCAAAGAACATCAAATTTTTATTAGTAGCGGGACTTTTGTCATCCTTTGAAGAAAGAATCATGTAAGAGATTGACAAGTATCAAAGCCTTTATCTCAATAAAGCAATTTTTATAGTAAATTTATGACTTTCTTCTGATAATATTGTGCCCTTTTCTGCTAATGTTATGGCTATTTTCATAATATTGTCAGTATTCTCCTAATTAAAAAAAAAAAACCTCTTTGCCTGGGCTTAATACTCCATCATACGTTGGTATTGGCAATACATTGGCATTGGTCATTTAAAGAACACTTGATCAGCGTTCATGAAAGACATCTACCTTTTCTTAAGAATATATGTACGTGTTACTGCAGTATGATGACATTTAAATAGACCGCAAGTTGTCAGTGAAAACCTGACTTTAGAAATAATCGGCGCTACTGTTTAAAACACTGGATGGCCTTACGCATGGTTTTTGGCCATCTGTCCTACATACTGCCGCCCATGCTGCCTGCCCACATACTGCAGAGCTACAAGGACACATTACCTCCTCTTAGCCCTTCACCACTTGGCAACGGTGAGAACCATAACAACCGGTCTTTATGGAAGCCACTTTAAGCAATAGCTCTTATTGCTTTTGGAACATGCGGCAACGCGCTCTGGGATTTCAGGACCTTCCTCCTCTTTCTGGCTCTGCCGAGCTGCACCCTTCCAAGACCTCCTCCTCTGGAAGTCTTTGGATTTCGTTGCTGTACAAATGTATGCGGGGGAGACATTTATCATGAGCCGCATGCCGCTGGAGACGGAGTCAGTGGCCATTTTGCAGGGAAAGACAGGAAAGGGGAGCTTCGCTGCAAGGGAATGACATTTACATGTATATTTACATTTATTCACAGCTGTTGCCGAATGGCGGCAACCTCAAGTGGCTGAGGGGAGGACTAGAAAGGTCACAGCCTGTGCAAGCATTAAGGCTTTATTAAATTTGTACGTTAGCATCACCTACAGATAGATATGTTTTAAATTCTAAACTCGGTTTACAAGATGTATTTACAAGTGTATTTTTTTTCTACTTTTCAAAATGCTATATTTTCTTTGATTTACGTTGTCTTTCTCTATATCTTCTCTGTTTCATTGTTCTATTGTAGTTACGTAAAATATAATAGTTTACATATTGTATTTAGTAACATTATGAGAATATGTAAACTTTTAATGAACTGAGAAACTATTTCAGCATTATATTTGGTAAATACGTCTAAATTATGCTAACCGTCCCTTTTTCCTTCTTTGTAACACATTCCATCTTTCTCAAATTGGTCATGCATGTCCAATCAGGACATGCATGACCAATTTCAGGAAAAACATGGAACATCCATGAACGTAAAACTAAGATGCTGTTTTTGAAACAGTGGGGTAATTTTTGTGTTATTATTACTCTGTGAATAGTAGCGAGTTTAGGTAACTGCGTCTCAGCTCACAGCGTGTCAGTGATTCCTTTTATTCGTAATCAGACGTTGTAGTCAAAACAGACAGAAAAAACCTCTTGGCGACGTAAACGTGGAGGAGGTATAAAAAATCTGTTGTTTTGATAGAATAGGATTGCCTGAAGTGAGCTTCCTTTAAACCTGACACATACTCCAGACTCGTTGAGCTGACCACCTGTCCCTTCTGGCCAAGGAACAAATTGGTATTTTTCAGAATGACTTAGCTAACTAGCTAAAGTAATAATTTGGCAATGGCAGCGGAGGAAGGAAAAGAAGTAGTTCAATCCATGTGGGCCACACTTTCAAATATTGATCAAATAGAGCAAGATGAACATTTGGTCCTACTCCCCACAGGGGTTTGGAAAATTACATTTTGGGTGGTTGTTTACATCGCACGCTAGCTTCATAGTATAGCTTCCTTCAAGATTGAGTTGGTGCATTACATGTCATGACCAAACTGGGTCAAGTCTTATCTTATGTTTCTCAATGGCCAAGGGTTCAGATTATCTGTACGAAGTAAAGCGTGGAACAAGGAGCTTGTTTTCACCAGGCTAACCAAATAAAAAATCTGATGACGTGCAGGGTACAAGAACTGTTCCTCTATGTCAGGGTTGCCCAAATTCGGTCCTCGAGGGTCGGCATCCTGTATGTGTTAGTTCTCTCCCTGGTGGTACCAACGACCTTTTCAGCATGTCAATTTTCGTTTTAGGCCTTCTAACGAGCCATCATTGGATCGTTAGAACAGTTGAGTATTGACACAGACTTTGGCTGAGAAAACAGCAACAAATATGTTAAAGTGGAGAAGTTCAATATTCTCTAATATATTCTTGTCTGTGCTGATTTTAGCAATTTAAAACAAAATGAAAATGTCGATGAATTTAATTTTTTTTTTTTTTGCAGAGATTCCATGTTTTGTTCCATGTTAAATGTTCTTCCCTCAAATTGATCAACTTCTTCTGCAAAAGATGCCAACATTTCAGTGTCAACTTCAAAAGACTGAGGTGCCATTTCATTGGCTTTTTCCCAGCATCGGAGCAATAAAAGCTAAAATGAATCCAAAACACCTCCTGTGTTTAAGTGGGAGATGCTATGGGTTTTTCCCCCTCATTTAATGTGTTAGATTACATAATTAGTTAGTTCCTACTAAGAAGTGCAGCTGTGATAATTCTCTGTTAATCACATCAGCTCACAGTTTTTTCCCCTCCTTTAAACATTTAAATAATTCTCCCAAAGAACACTTCTTATCTCTGGAGATGTCTACAGCAATGATTCAATTAAACAGCAGCAGTGAGAAATAAAGAGAGAGAAAAAAAAACCCATGATGGTTTATTTTCCATATATTTGGCTTCGGTTAGAGGGAAATATCCATTTATTCTAATCCTGAACTTTACATTTTAGTATTCCGCTTCTTCCGACAGTCACTTTTATCAATATGGGAACAGAAAACCTCCTGACAAAATGACAAACGACACCCTCCGATTCACGCATGCACATACAGTATTCATGCGCATGAATACAATCAGCTTTTAGATCCACACATATGCACATAAAACACACCTCCAGCAAGTTCCCTTCAAAATTACATTTGGCCGAACGTAGACACCGGCCTTGGAGCCCGCAGCTTCCACTCCCCCGCCCCCCACACACAAAGCTCCAAGCTCCCCTTCATGTCCCTCTCAGGAGCCAAAATGGCGTCCATAAATCAAGGAGCTAGATGTAATCTGCAGTGTCCAGAATGCAAGAGGGCGAGGCTGCGGAGCATAATGCGACTGGTTCTCCATTGTCATTCAGCAGCACAGAGTGCCTTGGCTGCACCTGATAAGGGTCTGCTTAGAGTGAGCCATAAATCACCGGCACTGCCAACCGCTCCTATACTGGTTTCACACAAGAGAAGGAAGAGCGCACGGGAGGCACGGCGACGAGAGGAACGGAGCACAAAGAGGATGAGGAACGGACTCGAAGACGTGGTGGAGAGCGATGGCATAGGACGGGGATAAAAACGCCACGATAAAAACAGAAGAGAGAGCCAGTAAAGAGGCCAAGTGTGGAGACTGAGAAACGATGTGAAGAAGGGGCCATAGAGTGAAGATTCTCAACAACGAAGAGTTAAGAAAAAAAAGCTTGCAATATTAGAAGACGTCGGTTTCATCCTCCTGCTTCAAGACAAAAAAGCCCAACTGAATTGAATAAACCTGGTATACAGAGAGTGTTTGAAAATCAACTCCTGTCCAAACTGATTAGTTAAAGGGGCAGAGCTATGTAAGAGTGTTTTGAACGTCCATCCAAATGTTATCCCCTCATCAATATCATACCTGGAGTGTTGCCTTGATTCGTTCATGCATGTCTGAGAAACCCTTTTTCCTCCCATGGCAACCGTTCTGCTGTGCAAAACGCCTGGGTGGACCTAAAACCGTCTTCAAAGAGGAAGCTCCTCCTCGGAGATGCGGTTTACAAGCTTCACCGTTACAGAGCCGCCCTCCCCAGCGGCTACCCCACTGAGCTCCTTCAGACTAGCCAGCAGTAATTAGCAAACACCTGGTGGACCTGTGCATCTGCTGAGCTCATTATATGAGCTACTTCTTAGTGCAACACTGGCGAAAACGTTGTTAAAGGGTTAATAGAGGAGACATGTCCTGGAAGCGGAGTTTCAGAAAGAGCAGAAATTTTTAAAGAGACAGAGTTTAAAGCAGCTAAAGAGAATTTCAAGGTGTAAAATGATGAAGTCAAATTTCTTTTACGTCTTATTTGATATATATACAGCATTTTTATAAAAACTGAATGTAACATTGTGCTATAAAATCAAACTACTTGCTAGAAAACATAATAATGCCCTTTTAAAAGTAAAACAGAGAAATCAGTCTATTAAACTAGGAAGGTACAATGTTGTCGTTATAACAGGACAGGAAACTCATCTCGTTACCAGGAGAAGTTTCTCGATTAAATTAGTTTTTGCAGAAATAGTATTCAAGTAATAGTGTACAAATATTTACACCTATGGATTTGAAATATTCTCTTGATGTACCTTTGGCAGCAATGACAGCTTCACTATCTTCTTGTTTTGGAGTATTTTTCCCTTTCTCCTCTGCAGATCCTCTCAAGTTGTCCAGCTGTGGGGCCGACATCAGTCGACAACGTTATTAGGGCTTTCCAGGGACGTTCAGTAGGATTTCCATCCCGGTTCCCTCCGGGCAACTCCAGAACATGCACAGAATGTTCCTGAAGTGATTCCTTTGTAACTGTTTGCTTTGGGTCACCGTTCTGTTGAAAGATGAATTCTCACTTTAGTCTGAGTTCCAAGTTCACTTTGGAGCCGGTTTTCTTGACTCTCCACTCTTGGCTTCCTTCGTTAAGCGAACTACGCAGATTGGTTCTCAAGGTCCTGGCAGAATCAACACCAAACCCCAAAAGACACCCCCCACGGCACACCGCCACCATGCTAGCACTGCCTGTTTTATGTTTTGGATTTTAGCGCTAGGCTTAGACTTTGTTAGCATTTAAATGTCTTTTCTGTGTCTTTGCATTATCCTTCATGTCTACTTTGCTGCATTTTAAGCAAACATTAAGTTTCAGAAAACTAGTAAGGAACTTCGACACACGAGTTTAATTTGTGACCAAGCTAGTGAGCCAATATGCTCATATTTCTAACAATTTTTCTCTATTTAAGATAATAAAATAATTGTAAACCATTCCAGCATTGTAAAATATTCCCAAACCACGCTACGATTAATTTAAACAAATACATATTTCTTATTAACAAATAGACGCGTAGTTTACCTGTGCTTAATTAAGTATATAAAATAAAAGAGAATAGTTTTAAGTGTTCTTACCATGGAAACAGACATGAAGAGGGAGGGAGGAAGGTTTGCACACTGTAGCACGCGCTGCCGTGAAAGTTTCACAACTCGCGCTCCAGTGATGGGATTTTCGGCTCCTTTCCGAGATGCGGCTCTAATGGCTCTTCTTACTGTGGAGAGCCGGCTCTTTCGGCTCCCAAACGGCTCCCCATATATATTTTTTGACATTATTAATTAATTAATAGCTTAAACCTAATTTTATAATATTTTGTTTCATTATTGACATTGTTAAGCACTTATGAGTAAAAATGCCGCATAACAATGCTTTACAAATAAACCTTTTATTATAACCAATTAAATTATCACAAAATAGCACCACTTCCACAAAAATAACTTAAAATAAATTAAACAGTTAAATATAAATACAAACACCCACCACAATACGAAACAGTATCAAAGCAGCTTCATAACAGAAAAGGTGCCACAATACAAATATCAAATACAGTGCTATTAAATTAAAGTATAAAACTATGAAGGATAAAAAACATGTGAACAACACAAGTTTTGAACCACTAGAGATGAAGAACTCACTGTGTTAAATCACTCAAAGACTTACAGATTGGCGTTGAGAAACACCAGGTGTCTAAGCTTGGAGATTCTGTTCCTTCTCTCAGTTATGATCAGTGGCGGCTGGTGCTAAAAAAACTGAGGGGGGCGCACACAAACAAACAAATGAAAAACAAACAAAACAAATCTTAAAAAATAGCACTATTTGAACATGAATTTTGCCCTCCTTTCCTTCTGCCCTGCAAATTTCTCAATTACATTCTTGTTAAAGTCAGTCATCTCTGTGACTAGTCTTTTCTCCATTGACAACATGGCCAATGCATTCAGCCTGTCCTGAGTCATTGAGTTTCTCAGAAAAGTCTTGATTCTTTTCAGAGTTGAAAAGCACCTTTCAGCTATGCTAAGTTTCCCCCAAAAACTTAGCTTCATTGCATTGTCTAGGTGGCTGCGGCTGTTTTCGTGCCGTTTGCATTTTTCTGAAAGATGTTTTAAGTCTCTTACCCCAGTTGTTGTCCACATTGCCTCCGTGCCAGAACTTTGAAATAGCAAACACGGAAAGCAGTAAAATGCATTGCTTAATGCAAATGTAAACGTGAATCGACCTAACGAACTGCAGCTGCGCTAATGAGTCGAATCGGGGATTGTCCAATCACACAATGTTTTAAAAAAAATTAGCCAGTACTGACGCTCTACCAGTAATGACACAACAAAATGGGTGTGTCCGGGACGCAGAGCGCTGCGCCCTGTGGAAAACCTTAAACAACCAATTAAAAGTCAGCCTCAGATCACCTGCTTGCCAAAAGTTGATGCGCCTACATACACTCTCATTAGGACGGCGCCCTGCACATAGGAAGTGTGCACAATGTGAGCAATTAGAATTATGTATTTACTATTTTAATAAATTCTAACATGTCTATTGGACACACAGTATGAATAAATACATTTCTAAGTATTTTGCAGTTCAGAATAGAAATCATTTATTATCTAAACAATTTAAAGGGGGCGGCGCCCAAGCGCCCCCTACTGGCCAGCCGCCACTGGTTATGATCTGTCCAGTTTTAGAGAAGATTCTCTCTGAGGGGACGGATGTTGCCACTATGCACAGTCTACGTGCCATCACGTGAGAGAGATGTGGATAGATCAGTGCCTTTGTCTCCCACCGGCTCAGTGGGTCGGCACTGCGCTGGAAAAGAGGCTCCTCAAGGTAGGACCTCACTTCCAGAAGAGCATCAGCTGTAGGATTCCTGGTTGCAGTGTCTCCGCTTGCCCGCTCCTCAAAAAACCTCCAAACAGCCGATGCTTGGGGCTCCTCCAGCTCACGTGCTGCTGCTCCCTCCTCTCCTCCATGACCCCCTTGCAGGTGAGATGACTGCCCATACCTTGATGCTGCTGTAGTTATTCTTTGGAGGGCTTCGTCGACTGCTCGGTTGTCATTAAAGGCCACCTTTTTGAAACGGGGGTCGAGGATGATGGTTTCGGGCAGAACTGTGTTGTACTCCATCCGGTGGAATTTTTTGTCCATGCTTGAACAGGGAGAATTCACCAACTCCTTCACGCTCTCTGTGGTTACTCTGCTCTGGTGCTCTGCTGTCACTCTCTGAAGACCCCTGCTCAGTATCAACATTTTGGAGGCGGTAACATACCTGAAAAAAGAAGCATCAAAATATTATATTTTATATAATATTTATTTATATAGCCTATTTAGCAATATTATTTTAAGTTTCATTTCTAAATTGCGTTACATACTAATAATTTTATTTATTTAGTAGTATTATTTTCAGCCACTTCTAAACCTGTTTGTCAAATAAATAATTTAACAAATAAAAAAGTTACAATGATAATAACATCATAATAAATTTTAATACGTATCATAGTAATATTATAGTAAAGTTCAATGAGATGATGCTTGAACACTGTACCTCTCTGCGCTGATCTCCACTGTGACCTGGTCCAAGGGCTCCAAGACACTGCAGGCCTCTTGCAGAGCCTCCCACTCCTCTTGGCTGAGAGGAGCCACAGGTGCATTGATCACTGCCAGTGTTGCGATAACCGCATCCTTTGATTCAAGCATTCGCTGGATCATATGGAATGTAGAATTCCAGCGGGTGACACACTCCTGTTTGAGCTTGAGCTCTGCCATAGACATCTGCCGCTGGGTGGATTTAAGTTTTTGGGTGGCTGCTGTGCTTCGGTGGAAAAATTCCACTATTGCCTTCACTTTGTCCACAGTGGGCTTCATAGCCCTCAGAGCATTTCTCACAAATAGATGAATGGTGTGTGCCAGGCATGGATGGTGTGTCCATTTCAACAGCTGGACGGCTCTTGTAATGTTGGCTGCATTGTCTGTGACACAACACACAACTTTGTTTTCCACCCCCCCACTCTCTTGCCACTCGGAGGAGCTCTTCTGCCAGGTTTTCGGATGTGTGCCCTGTCACTAAACTCAAAACAGTCCAGCAGAGATGACACCATACTGTAGTTTTCAATGAAATGGCAGGTGACAGACATAAATTATGTGGTGGCGCGGGATGTCCAGCAGTCAGTGGTCAAGCATACAGCTGAGGCTCTCTTCACCCTTTCTTGCAGGGAGGCCCGTCCTGCATCATACAGGCCTGGGATTATTTTCTGTGACAGGGTTTTTTGGCTGGGGAGGGCATACATGGGATTGAGGGCATGGCAGTAACTCCTAAATCCGACATCCTCTACAATGGAAAAGGGCTGGAAATCACATGCCACCATCTTGGCAAGCTCCTCATCGATTGCGCTCTGTCTTGCTGGAGTTAAGAGACTTCTGCAGGGACTGCTTCATAGAGCTCTGGGTTGTGGATGCAGGAAGGTGGGATCCAGGCTGGGATGTAGGAATGGGGGCAGACATTGTTGCCGAAGGAGCAGTTGATGTTCTTGCACCTGAAGAAGCTGCTGCAGTAGTTGTTGCACTCGCGCTGTCAGAAGGTTGTGGTTCCCTTTCTGGCCTCGACTCCTCCAGCAATACTGATGATATATATATATATATATATATATATATATATATATATATATATATCCTAAAAAAATCCATGATGTAAAAAAATAAAATGGTGAATAAGACTTTTCTAGTGAAGATAAAGAACAGTGAGAAAATGGAACAAAAACTGCTTTAATTGAATACAGTGCTCTGTCTATAACAGAAGGACAGCAGTCCCTTTTCCACACAACAGCTTGAGATTGGTAGAACGTTAACATATGTTGTTCCTGGCCATTTGCTGAACAGCTGATGTACTGCGATTCACCATCAACAGTCTGCGAATAACTACTTGGTGATTTAAAGCGATGGATTTCACTGTGCGCTGTAAATAAGCGCCTCATCAAGGTTGAATGAAACAACAGCAGCAAACTCAAACGGTTTGTGAGAACTTTGTCACAGTTTTCACAATCTAATTACCTGAAAACAAAAATTGAATGTATTACAATGATTGAACTGTGTTAAATCTTGGCTTTGAAAAAGGAAAACAAAAGTTGGTTTTGTCACCTTACAGAAACTGTTAAAAAGTAAAAAAAAAAAAAAAAAAACTAATTGCGATTATAATCTAATCGTGTTCATGTCTAAATGTGACATCCAGGAATCGTGTCATAACGCCACAGATCAAGGCGATCATTCAGCTTCCATCTTGAACAGGGATTCGAGAGCTTTGTATAACCCCGTCCCTCCATCTCTGAAGGCAGCTCTCACTCATCAAAGCTCCTATTCAATCATCCCCTTATTCCTTATTCATATGCTAAACCACTTTAGCAGAGCGCCTTTGGCCAAGCACACTGCCAGATAGATGTTAACATGTGTAATCCCCCATTAACGCATAGGAGGCTACGGATCCTCGACTGACACCCGCCTGCCCCCAGGGATTGGCCCTCGGAGAATGGAGGGGCTGATGGGTAATGTTCAGAGAGGCTCTTCTCACTTTCACAAGCCTCCCGCCTCCTTTCACTCTGCCCTTGTGCTATAAGCTGTGATCACTGATGAGTGGGTATGTTTGCTAGGTGGATTTTCGTAATTGTCCCGCATTCAGGCATTAGGAGCCGCTTGTGCTTTAAGCTAATGCTCCTAGTTCAACAAAGCAGCTAATTTTGCTGTTAGTACGGCAGAAACTCCAAGACTTCCAGTCATTTGCATTAATTATTCATTTTTTCTAATGAATTATATAGACTTCAAATTAATTTAGGAATCATGATACAAAAGTTGTTACCAAATTAATAATTGAAAAGCTATTTTGTTCCAATGCGGAGGCTAGAGATTTATTCTTAGTTCATCTATATGTCACATAGTAGAAAAAAAACATCCATACACTTGTATCTAGGCTCTCTTTCCTTCAGTAGAAAAGGTTAAGTAGACGGACCAGTGAATATATGAACTATGCTTTGCTTGGCTCTGTCTTCACCTTGACAGCCTTCACCAGCTTTTCTGTTGATGACAGTCCAAACTATTTCCTCATCTGGTCAATTTCTTGAACTCTTCTGACTAAAGCAGAGTCTGACCCCTGACCTGCCGTCTATGTAAGTAATCGATGCAAATAGTCAATTTTGTATATTTTATATTGACCATGGAAGAAGACACTAGCCCTAAGCTAAAGAGCAACGGTGAAAGAATACAGTGAAAGTTTTAACAACAGAACATTTCATAGCTGATTGTAATTATCCCATTTATTCCGGCTACTCTACAGAAAAGGCATGCACAATTACGAGCAATTTCGGAATTTGGTAGAAGAGCAAAACTCTTACTTTCTAAACAAATCTGCTACTGTTTAATGGTGTTCACTTTTATAACCAAACTGGTTGAAAAATGTTTCCACCTTCTTGTAAAATGTCTGCCTATAATCTCTCTCTTTTTTTTTTTCTTCAAAATGTTTTTGAGGCAACACAGATTGACTGCTAGACTTCATCACAGAGCCAGGTTTTGAAGACTTGAAGACATCAGCTAACTGTCCACAGTTAAAGTAATAAGGTGCAGCTTGAAATGTTTAGCGACAGCATGATGACTTTGGTGTTCGGTGGTGTTTTTTCTAGCAGGAAGGAGTAACTTCTGAACGCTTTGCCACTAGTATATTTCAGCTAATTATGTAAAAAAAAAAAAACAAATAAAGAGATAGAATAAATTGTATGTAGAGGAAAAAGATCAACTGGTTAAGAAAAAAAAAAAAATCCCATCTCACGTTTGATAACAGTATCATCTTGAGACTAAGGAATAATATTTGTATTGAGTAAGAGAGAAAATGTAAGTCAAAGAGTAGAAGGGGAAAAAAGCCTAAAACCCACAAGATTTAATGGGGAACAGTCCCAAAGTCCTCTCAAATCTGGCAAACATGACATCACCAAAATTATAAAAGTCTGAAGGGGGATGAGGGGCTCCTCAACTTGAGCTGCCAAATTCCTTTCTTCCTTGTCGTTATCCCTCCTTTACTCTCTCTTGAAATGTGAAATTAGCTGAAACATGAGGACAATTACAAAGAAGGCCCAGCATAAAATGTGGGCAGTGAGAAAATAAACCGATCCCAGACCCCTGAACAAATTTGGTTTATTTTACAAATCTTCCTCTGAACTCTTGCCAATGTTTCCTCCCAGGGCAGTTTCATGTTTACACCTTGAAAATTGCTAGACGATCAAGAGGGAGCACACTCGGACTCATTGCTTTCCTTTGTTCTGCCAGAGGACGCTCGGCTGAGCATCGCACCTCGGACGTAACATTAGAAATGTCTAATTGGCTAAAAATATGCAGGTCATCCTTTTGAAGTTTTTTATACCGCCCCCCCTCCCCCCCCTCCCTTATATGCCACTTCTTATGGTTTTTGCTGTCCTTCCCTATTTACAGTACATCTGTGGGAAAAAACAGTCGGTAAGCCATCTTATTTGGTGTCTGCAAAGACTGTTGAGGCGTTTTATAGCTTTTCCCGTTACTGCATTTTCCAAACAGTGTGTGAGAGGCAGCAGAGCATGGCTGAATTATTCAGGGGTGGGGGGGATAAGGGATAAGGCCGATGTGTTATACTGCACAGCTGTAAAAGGGTCCTGTGGGAGACATCAGAGGGTTGCCATGTCAGAATGTAAACTTGCTTCTATAATATTGTAAGTAATGGAGAAGAAACAAAGAGTTTCTGATAAATATATATATATAAATATAATCCAATTTTAGGAAATAAAATTGGCTGAAACATTGCCTGATTATATATCCAGGACTGACAAAAAAAAAATCCTATCCAAAATAAAAAAAAGAAAATACAGAAATTCTGAAATAGATTAGTAATATAGAAATGCATAAGAGGTTTTAGACAGGTCAAAAGTAGAAACTTTATCATAGTAGACTCGTAGAGCATATCAAAAATGTTTGAGGGAAAACACAACTTTGAACGTGGAAGTATGTCGGCTAAACGCGACTTGACAAACCACTCGTTGGTATTTGCAAAGCAGCCAATCCAGAAGCGCCATTCATTTTCCTTGGTGCTTATTGGCTGTACCCGCAAGAGTGGAGATTAAAAAAAGATCACTGATGTTAGCGTTTGTGGTAGCATTAAGACAGTTCTCACCTAAGGCATATTAAGCTATGTTTGAATCAGTAAAACAGGCAGTTCTAAGCGTTTTTGGAGGAGGTCTGAAATATTTGTGAATTTCAGCTCTTCGCAAGTGGTTCTGGTCCCTCACTCCGGGTCCACTGTATACAGTCAATGCAGAAAATAAAGTATACCCTTTTTCAGTTCTTGGATTTTGTTGTATGACTCTTATCATGTGTACTGAAACTGATCCAACTTACTGTGACCAAAACAGAAAAGTTTGTAAAAAAAAACCTATTAAGCTCCAAAGCCCCCCAGACATGTACAGGTTAGGTAAAAACCTTCAGTAGTTTTTGTTGGAACTGTACAGTCCTGCTTTGAATGCAACCACATGCGTCTAATTACATCACAGGGGTTGCTAAAATAAAACTAATTATTTTAAAGGTGGAACTATCCTTGCTTTGAAGTGGGTGCTATTGCAAAATAAACGCCTGCTAACTTTATTTGTGCCCTCTTAACATTGTTACCATTCGCCTGGTATGGTATCAGTTGAACCTGATGTGTATTTTCTAACCAACTTGACTACTGTGTGAACTATTTGTGGAAAGGGGAAATTTTTGCTGTGACATTTTAATATCAGGTGGTCGGAAAGCCTCGTATTTTCCAAGGTCGTACTTACTATAAAAACACATAGAATCACTTTCGGAGTGCACTATAAAAAAAGAAGAGGTTATTAAATATGATGCTTTCAATATTAAATAAGCTGATTTACAATTGTAATGTTGATGAATGTTTAAATTCCCTTAATATTAATCACTATTTTTGGTCAAATAAAAAAAAAAGCAACAACGAACAAACAAACAAAAAAAGGGTTTTTGATTTCACCAGAGAGAATTGTATGTCTGATGTATTTATATGGGTTATATTATGAGTGACTAAATCAAATCAGTAAAAGGGAAGAACAGTCATAAGATTTGTGGTTGAGAACTTTTCTGAGCTGGAGCAAGAATTTAAGCGAGTATCCAGCTTGAGACACGTTGCTAATGCTAAAGGCAAACATGCTAACAATGAGGTTCGCTGATAAACGGGCATCTTATCTGAGGTTGCCAGGGAAAAATTTCAATACCAAATTGTCAGAATACATTTAAAAGGTTTTAAAGACATAATACCATCACTATTTTACTAATTTAGTTATTTGTGTCTCTGTTAACGTGGAGACAGGGGCGCAACTACATACTTTCTGAGGTGTATGAGAACACATCATCTCTCCCTTACCAACCCTCCAATTCCCGTCTCCCTCTCCTGGTCCACGTTTAATACGTCCATACGGCTCTCCCTTATTCATGCACTTATAAAATACAGTAATACTTTCTCCAGTAGAATTTCAACTGGGCCAATCAGAAAACAGATGGAGAAGTTGTGAACGACATCTGTTCGCCTGCAGTTTTAGCAATGGCAACGGAGGAAGTGTGCAGCCGTTCAGTCCGTGTGTTGGCCACGTTCCCATGGCTGGTTCAGCTCTGCACTTCTCCCTTTGAAGTGGGGGACGGTTGTTTGCAGCACTGGCAATTTCCGGTAAGCTTCATAGCCTCCACGAGGTTTGACCGTACGTCACGGGCAAATGTTAGATATTGGGTAAAATTTAAAGCTTCAACAGAGTCCACACCTCCAGAGAAACGATACTGAGAAACGTTTCTGAACACAATCACCTGAGAGTTCATTTGATATACAACTCTGTTGAAGACTGACATTCGGGTATTGTGAAATTTTTACTGAATTGACTAGGAAAGTGATTTATCTCAGAACCCAAAGAAGAATGGACTCAAATCAGGTACAGCAGTATGACTGAAATAGAAGTTGAGCCACCCAAGCTCAGGCGCAACAAGAAAAAGAAGGTGCCATTCAAAATTTGGTTTGAGGAGACCAAGCACCGTTTTCCTGAAACTACCGAAAACCAAGACGATTCACTGGTCATGGAAATAGTAAACAATGCTACAACTCAGGAGACAGTGGATCAGTCAGAGAACAGCCCAAGCAGGTGAAGAAGACAGCAGTGATGTGGAAGAATTTCCCTGAAACGTACATCTCCACGACTCCTAAGCCTCCGCTGAAAACGTCGAAAGGCACGATAGTGTTGTTGCAGAAAAACAAAGTGATCAGGTGGATTCCTTAAAAATTTCAATTTTTGCCAAGGAATCTGTGATCACGACTCTGTAATTAGCCACAGAAAAAGGATCCATGTCCAAAACACCTGAAACAGTGGATGAGAAATTGGAGAAATGGCCACAACAAGAAGAGAAAAAGGTATCGTTAGCAAGTTGCTCAGATGAACAACCCCACAATGATCAAATGATTTCTGTTGAAAATACTGAAGTGCAAGATTATTCATTGGACAAGCTAGGAGAGACAGAGCCACCTAAAAGGAAGAGTAAGAAAAAGCAATAATTTCAGCTTCTTCATTTCTGGTTGGCTCATCACGCTCCCTCGCTGATGAAGAGATTTCTGTTGAAAATACTGAAAATCAAGATGGTCACCGAAAAATCGATCTTTAATACTCAGGAGACAGTGACAGAGAAGAAATGGCCATTTCAGTCTAAGCGTGTCAAGAAGACACCAGCAACATGGGAGAATGACACCAATAAGAACGACATTATAACATTTAGAAATTGGGTGTATGATCTAGGCCCAAAAGATGAAACCTTTATCCAGAGTTCATCCCACTGGTTACTGAAAAAACAGTCCACCTCTGTCAAGAAGACCTCAGACGAAAACGTCCCTGCAAAATCAATTTCCATGACTGCAGAATCTTCCACTGAAATAGTTGAAAAGTGTGATAGTTCTGTGCTGGAAAGACAACATGATGAGGCAGCCTTCTCAGAAAAAGGAACTTGTACCATGCAAAGTGAGATCTTTGCTCCTCAACTGGTCACCGTAAGGGAATCGACCTCCAAAACACAGGAGACAGTGGGTCTGCCAGGGAAGAAACTAAATTTTAAGAGGAAGCCTGCAAAAAAGACACCAATATTGTGGAAAACCTTCCTTCGCTTCGGTGGACCTGACATTTTTCACAGACAATTTGGAAAATGATGGAAGTTCTCTGCCAGACAAACAAGGCAATCAGGCAGCTTCATGTAGCGGCATAAAAAAAGACATTTTGGAAAACGTCCCCAGAGTCAGAACCTCAATTAGGTCTTCATTTATTTGATGAAGACACTAAATTGCAAGATGTTTCAATGGGATCAAAAGAAAGTGATCAGGCAGCTATGTTAGAAAAGGACACTTATTCCAAAGACACGGTGACCTCTTTATCACAACTGGCCACTGAAAAAGAGGCAGTCCCTGAAACACGATTCTGACAAACAAACCCAAGAAGCTGCAGGCTGGGAAAATCCCCATGCCTTGGCTTTATCCTTGTCCAGCTCAACTAGAAACCTTACTTGGACCGATTACCGATGTTCAACAACACATACACCTTCTTCTTCAAGAAGATTGTGGAAAACAAAGGCATCACTATTTGAGGAAATGGACAAGAGAACTTTGGCAGAGAAAAATTATGAACGCTGCTTGACACAGTTCCATCTTTATGAAAAGAAAATGGTCTCTGTTCAAACACAGGCAGATTTACCAGATAGCTCAAAGTTGAAAACAGCTCATTACTGCGCCAGAATACAGACAGAAGAGGTAAGTACCCACAATAGGACTTTGACATGGATCTCTGATATCATTAGATTTATCAGAGTTGAGGGCTAGGTGAGGGAAGTCTGGGCCTCCCTAGTTAGTTTTAGGGTTTTTCAATATAGTCTAGTTTTATTTAGTTGTGGACATTTGCTTGTCTAATTCTGGTAGCTTTAATTAGTTTCTAGAGTGTATTTGCTCAGTTTTTATTAGTTATTGTTAATTCAATATTGCTTAGTTTTAGTTTAGTTTTTATTAGTTATAGTAGTAGTGTTAGTTTTGTCATACTTTCTAAAAAAGTAAGGGCTGCACGGTGGCAGAGTTTCTCCGTGTATGCATGAGTTCCCATATATAAACAACATAAATATTACCTATAGGCAAGTACTGTCAGTGTCTTTCAATCATTTCTGAAAAGCTTTTTTTCCTCCCTCCATCATCGCTTATCCCCAGTCCCTCTTCCATTTTCTGTTTTTCTGTACCCCTGATAGCTTTTTTTTTCCCCTACCGCACCATCTTTACTTCACCGTTGTCAAGTGCACAACAGTGGATTTACGGCGATTCATATTTACAAGAAAAAAACAAAACATCGCCTGAGTGTGTTCTCGAAGGGGCACGTGCCCAAGCGATCTGTGTGGGAGGGGAGGTGAAGCGTCGGGGGCACCAATCAGTGCCATTCCTCTGTTATTGATCATTGCATACAGCGCATACCCACCTTTTGCGCCCCTGAGTGGATCGCAGACCAAGTGACTTGATGAGAGAAGCAGCGACGGTGCTTGTTAGTCACTATTCTGCTGCCGAGTAGGACCCAGCGGAGGGGTCCGTTGTCACAGAGGGGATCCTCTGCTGTAGTAAAACTTGATCTGGCCTCGCTATAACTGCTGTGATACTGAATCCTCAGGTTTATTTGATGCTGTTCTGAGCTTGGTTGTAAATGTATTTTATGGATAAAGACCTTTGAAGCGCGTGCCGTTATCCTGTTGTTTTTGATTCAGTGACAAATGGGCAGATGGTTTGCACCCCCAGTAGAATATGAAGTTACATCCTGATAAATATGAGATATTTTCTAAGGTTTATGTAAATTTAAAATAGAATAGTCAGGAATTAATCAATTTAGTCAGAATTTAATGTCATTTAGTAAGTACATCTTAAACATTAGGTGCTAACTAAGGCATTTATGTTGGTTTTTCCTACTAAACCTAATATACAATCAATCTATCAATTAATTCACTTAACACATTACATCATGAATTTATAAACACATTCACTTACAACACATGAGTGAACAAGGAGCCAGAAGAAGAAAAATCTTTTATAAACCTGCTCCTTTCTCAGTAATTACAAATTAAATTTTCACATTAAATAAACTATATAAGTTACAAACAATTTATTATTCTCCTCATTGTTAACTCATAGCTTTTCTTTGTGTCACAAATAAAGGTTTAATGCTAGTTTTATATGTGTTGCCCCATACGTCTGTCTAATAAGTCAGACCTGAATAATATGGAATAACACATGGTTTATTCTACTCAACAGGTATGTTTAAAGTCCAGCCAAAATACAAATTATACAAATTAGTAGCAGGACTTTATTGGTAAAATTCAGTTTGTTTGTTTTTTGTGAAAGTTAGTTTTTTCACTCCAGCTCCTTTAAATTGTTTCTTAGATCAAAATTGTCATCTGGTAGGCAGAAAACCCTCCATGTGTAACCTCATTGCGGTCGTGAGCATTCGCACTCTAAAGAGAATAAACTCAGAAAGATATCATAACAGTCGCGTTAAGCTAGGCTATTAATCACATCCACGTGTCTCCAGCGGTTCTGCCACCCATGAGCTGCACTCCTGGGGCAATCCTCTCCCATGCCCCAACCAATCTGCCCCCCCGTTCATTTATCCAACGTAACCTCGCAGACAGTTCACACGGGGCAATGAAAGGTTCATTATTGTGATTTTGTTGTCTTTCAAGGAAACCTTTACGAGGTGAGAACCTTGTTTTTCATCGGTCCCTACAATCTCGATAATGGCCCGCAGAGTCAAGGTTAGGTGTGTCAGCTGCGGCGACAGCATATGGCTCCGACACGGCACAAAACCAACAGTGTGTGCCATATGTGAGCGCATTTCGCCCTCGCCGCTCCGCACAGCCTCCACGCTTAATGGCTAGAACAATTATACAGTCCTCCTCTGATCTCGTATCACAGAAGACTTGGTTTCGCTCCAGCATGATTCAATCAGCTGCGGCGTGTCTGCCGTCCCTGAAAAGATAAATTATGCCATTACAGCTCTGAACTGCGGCGCTGCGCCCCTGGAAAACAGCGCGGCCTCACTGGGCTTTAAAGGAAACGTCACTAATTACCTCCTCTTTGTTTGGGATAATATTGTTAAGTCATCCATCATTCAAATGGGTGTCAATATGACCGAGGAACTGAAAATTGGCACTTTCTTTAAAAAGAAAGAAAAGGAGCTTTAAATTGAATGGTTTTACCAAAAAAATGCATAAAAGACCAATGAAATCACAAAAACTTGCATGAAACAAATAAAAATTTATTTTTAACGCTTATATTCTACAGACATCTATTTTAATTTCCTGCATAACCTTCTGCTGTTCTACAGTCTTTCTTTTTATTTGACCAAAACTTACTTTATCCATTGTTGAAAGCATCTCGTTTAATCTTTTTATGCCTTTTATAACCTTAAAGAAGGTTTTTTGGAGAACGTTACTAAGCAAAATGCTTCATAGAGACCAATAAATAGAACCTTTGAAGGTAACAACATGAAAACATCTGAAGAAGACTCTGAGTTGTTTAATCCGGATAGTTAAGCAAAAATGGAGTGGCGTCAGATTTTAGCGGTTGTAGAATTTCTCTTTGTTGTTGGTGAAAAACAGAGAATCATTTCTCCCTCTAGCGCTAGTAACACGTTTGTTTCGGTTGCATTTACCCAGAATGCCCTGCGCTATAGTTCGCTTCCTGCTGTGGGGAAGGTTTCCGGTCTGCTTGGCGTTCCCATATGCCCTCACGCCACACCAGAGTTCACTTTTTCAGTCTGCACTGTGCATTCACACCTCCACAAACAAGCAGGACTTTCTAGTCAAACAAACTAGAGTTCGATTAAAGTGAACTAAACAGGGCTGGTGTTTGTAGACCTTCAGCTGGGCAATGACCATATTTTAGTCTCCAATTGCAGATTTGTTTCAAACCATCAAACTCTCACAGTGGAGTGTACCACTCATAACAGAAAATGCTATTTTTCACATACTACAGATTAACATCTTTCCCACCATGTGGTGTTCAATGTTATGTCTGGTTTAAGCACAATTGAAATGTAATGTGCAAACAAAATACCCAAGACTATGTTGTGTTTGTACCCTATTTATATTGAAATACCTTTTCAGAGCACAAACACATTTTTCTTCATTTTAAATAAATTTAGGCAGGTGAAACTTGGAACTGAGTCTACAATAGAAAGGTTAAGATCAAAGTATATTTGGATACCCATTGCAAATATATGCTGCACTTTCACAGTACTATACAAATAAATACTATGCAAAAAGCACCCTGAAAAATCTGAAAACCATACATCATTTTTGTCATTCTTCACAATTATGCCTTACTGTGTGCCCTACTGTGTGCTTGCTATAATGAGCAAACAGGAACCCTTTTTGTTGTTGTTTTGCAAGGCAGTGGGAATAAATTCGCCACCAGATAGTTCAAATCAGTTTCTGTAATTGAAGGAAGTTGTGCTCTCATCCTGTGGTTATGGAAACCTCGCCTAACCAGATCTAATTCCTCACACCTCTGCTTGTTTCATTTTGACGCTCGCATGCCACGGTGGCACACAGCATGATGGCGCTCACATTTCCAATAAGGCTGGCACAATATGGCTCTGGACTATTAATATCCCACAATGCCAAGGCCGCAGTGGTGGCATCTGCCTCCTCTGCGCCTCTACCTTTTCCTCCTGTCCTCCCGTGTCCCCCGTCCATCTTGATCACGTGGCCTTTGAGTGGGTGAAAGACAGCGTGAATTCCCGTGTTTTAGGTTTTTGGACTGAGTTTGCGTTTATCACGAAAAACCTTTCGGACAACTGTTTGGCTGCTCGCAGCACTCGCGTTTCATTAGCTTCACGCAAGCTTTAATCGATCTTTATTTCCCCTGATTGCGATCATAATTAAACACCAGAAATCTGTCTGAGCTACAAGCCATCTGCCAGGTTTGGATGATGGGCAGGAGCAGCGTGGGCGCGTGGCTACAAGGCCACCGTGGCGCCCTCTGCCAAGACCCACACCTCACAGCGTCCAATCAAACGTGCCATGATAAGGTCAACGCCGCATGCCTGTTCTTTGTGTCGGGACAGTTCCCTATTTTTATTTACTTCCTGAGAAAAATAGACCATGAATCAGGGTTCCTATGCAGTTCAAGTTTGTCTGTCTGTCCGGCCATCCATGGGCCTGACCACATCGCCATCTCCACTCAAGAGATTCACCTTTTATCTTCTGGATTACGCGTTAGATTCCATTCTGCTTGGGGCAATAAGTATAAACGTTCATTTATTTCCAGTGTGTTGTTGTCTCTTGACGTGAGGGAATTCATATGTTAAAGTATTATGTATTTATTGCTCAAATCTTTAGACTGAAAAGCACTTGTGTGTTTTCGGTGGACACGTTCTGTTTTTAGAAGTGGAATTTAGTGTCATGCCTTCTTGCTAAATATTAATGTTATGGTGAGTTGCTGTAAAATGAACATGAATAAAGCTTTTGACCTGGGTTTGTAATAAATATTTATGCTTTAAAAAAGAGAAACTTTGCAAAGACCTCTCAAAATATGAGTCGGAGAAGTAATAAAACTTTGGCCTGTAAAATGTATGTGGCTTACAAAGATTAGTAGGAAAAAATAAGGATCTGACAAATGATTTATAGGCAGCTATTTGTAAATGAATTGATGATCAAAAATATAAGTCAACGGGAATTTCTTCAGGAACCTGCAGTGCTTTATTATTTTACTTTTTTTTATCAAATAATGATATTTATGTCCTAAGGTACAGCAGAAGTCCTCTTTGCAGTGCATCTGGTTATATTTACATCCTTCCCAATCCATAAATAATCCTATTTTTCCAAAATCCCCCAGTGGACGCTTCATCACTGGGTAGAATTAGAACCATCAACTCTTGACCTCTTGAAATGAGTAAATTGAGGTCACTGCCAACATATGGCTTGGACATTTGGTAGTTCCTTGCTTTCTGAAAGTATGAACTAGGAGCGGCTGTATTTACCGTGGCACCAACCTGAACTGGGGCGCGCCGTCGTCCAGGGCAACCCCCGTGGAAAAGCTTGGTTGTGAATCAAAGCTATCAATAGCCTTTCAGTCGAAAGGCCTTGTTCTCATGATGAAAAAGTATGCCATTTAAAACATCTAGTTTACATTTTGATTTTCTTCGGATTATGTCCTCACATTAGATTTATACTCATTCCGATGTTTATAGTTCAGGCTCCGCGCGGCTCAAATCGGGTTATGAACTTAATCAAACCGCGCGCTCTCCCGCATTGACCGTTTTATGATCGGCCCGAGGTCGCCAGGTTTTATTGACCCGATAACCTTAGCTGAAAATAGCTGTGTGCGTGTGCATGTGTGCGTTTGACTGGGAGAAGGCAGGATCAAAAGATCCGTCACACTCTCCGTAGCAACGACTAGTGAAACGCTGACGTGAACCGATTTCTCCGTATGCGTTCTCGTGTTTGATGGCAAGGAGCGCTCCATAGGGACGGTTCCTTAGAACAGGTGATGTGTAAAAACATAAAAAATAAAAAAAAAACAGGAGGTGGAACCTAGAGTGATGGATGAAGTGGAAATCCCGCTCCTTTTCCATCTCTTTCTCATTCTCTGTGGTGTATTCCATCTCTTGCCAGTGGGATGAGGAGACACGGCGATGCGTTCTCGACCTCCATGGGGGAAGCACAGTTGCTGTTGCCACAGCTGCACTTTCAGCAGATCCTCATCCACAGGGAGAGAACGTGGTCGGCTCGGAGAATGTCTGTCTTATAAGCCGGCGGATCCAGCAGCAGTCATCATTTAGCTGAATGCAGATGTGAGGAGTTTGGAATACTGAAAAAGATTTCAGTAAACGCAAATGAGAGCTTTCGGATTTTCTTGCCACGTTTCATAGAAACTGTTCTTTTGGATTTCACAACTAATAGCTGTCCTACCAAAAGATTGGTAGGACAATATATCATATTTTATTTATAAATATAACATATTTATATATTATACTGGAATACTGTTATTAAAGTATAATATATAAATGTTTATGGTTGTAATTCATCAAAATGTGGAAAAGTTGAAGACGCGGGAATTCTTTAGGGCTACTTCTGCTTTGTCTCCTCATTTATATAATGTTTGATGGGTAACAATAAATCTCTAAAATATAATTAAATCATCTGATCACCTATAGTTTAAGACTTTGGAAATCTCATCAAATTTAAACTTTCTGGAATAAATTGACCACGAGAAACAGGAATGATTGACTAACTGATGTTCCTCCCACCATTAAACCTCTGACTGATCATTACTTTCTGAGACAAACTACAGAAACTAAATAAAGGTAACCCTAAAATACTGAATGTTTTTTGAGACTTTACTTAGAAAACTCCTAACAAAGCAAAAAAAAAAAGACATTTAAAGTGCCATATGGGCGCCGAACCTGTCATACAGTGTGCGGCTGCAACACATATGGCTTTCCTTAGATCATTACTTCCATTAAGTCATTAAGCCTTGGCCTAAGCCTAGCCTGTTAGTTAGTCACATTAAAGAGTTAACACTTTCCGTCTCCACAACCCGATGGGCTGCTACGTCTGCCGTGGCAGCTGACACGTCGTTTCATCCCTATAATTAGGAAAATTGCTCTTAACAGGTCCAGCATTTAGTAATGGTCTCATTTCTTCCATATAGCCGTGATGAGCGCAAACTGCAAGAAGATGTCCCCCATTAACTCTTTGCACCAAGGCTAAACTGAACCCCTCCTGTGTCCGTTCAGCGTGGTTTGATCTGTTATCGCTGTGACATGCAAACACCGGTGATGGGTTCAGCAGCTCTCTGAAAGGAACCCAATCTCCGTTCAAATGATCCAATTTTTTTTTTTTTTAATGTGCATTTCTTCGGAGAACAAGTCATTTTATGTATCACATCGTTTAATTTTAATTGTTTTTGAGGATGAAGTCCGTGAAAGTTCACAAACGTTGAATCATTGAATAATCGCAGTGTGTTTTCACAGAAGAATTATGTATATATTTTCCGGGGTTGTCGACATTACGCATGAGACTAATCTGAAAATATTAATGGATTAATATTACATAGCGCAGATGAATCAAACAACTGTTTTGAGCTAAAAAAAAAAAGAGCTACGTAGAACACAACACACGAGGAGCGAGGAGAACAGCAACAGGTGAAAGTTTTCTGTGACATTTTGAACAAAAACTACTTGGTAAGAGTTTATGTTTTTGGTCACACGTAGCGCCGCCATGACACGTCGCGAAAGCAAACGTTGAGTAATGAGAAAGCGCTCTGTCTGCTCATACATCCTTCCCCTCTATTTTATTTATTTAACAATTAAATAAACATATTTGTAGTGTGTAGAACAGGCAAGCAGAGTTGTAAAAAAAGAAAAGAAACACAAAGAACTGCTCTCACAAACTGAGACTCAAGTCTCATCGTTCACGGTAAAGAGAATCAAAACGATCGTGAACGTCACTACCAAACACACGCTTCTTGTTTCTAATGAGAAAACTCGCTGCTTTCTCTCTCCAGCATATTTTTTGGAGACCTTTGATCGCGTGTCCATCGCCTCACTCTACATATGAGAAACCTGGAAAGAACGAAGGACGGCGAGACGATTCGCCAGAGAGCAACACGACGAGCTTTCATCTCAACCCCTCCACCCAGTGCCCGCTCTTCCATCCCTTCATCTCAGCCCGTCATCCGTTCGCCCCCTCCTCTTCTCTGACCAAATTAAATTGAAACCAGATGGAGCAGGGCCTGGACTGTGCGTTGTGTCAGATTGTCATGGCGCATTAACCATGATTTCACATTGAAACGGTCTGCCTGGCCAGAAACACAAAAAAAAAAAAGAAAGAAAATGACAAGACACAGACAGAGGTGGAGAGATAGAGGGATGGATTCAGAGAGAGAGGGGAAAAGTTATAAAAAAAAGAGGAGGGAAGATTCAGAGAAAATGAGAGCCAGATATATGGCATCAGTCCCAGTGGTCGCACAGCTGGCACATGCAGATATGAACACCAGATGACACGGAGACAGGGTTGCATCAGGGAGGCTCAGCGTGGAGCCCCCTACCTGTACAGACAGGATGGAACGCTCTGCATAAATCTGAATCCAAACCTAATAAAGAGTCTCTAATTAAACCTAATTCTAAATATTGCCTTGAAATTAAATCTAGAATGGTAAAGAGGTTTTCTTTTTTTTTTTTTTACATCTACTCACATACCGCTGGTGACGAGCTTTTCCTTCGCTTGATGTCAAGGTCAGTCTTAAAATGGTTTGGAGAAATAAAAAAAATCAAGTTCAATTTCAAACTCCGGGATGACGGATTTCAATATGAATGTTTAAAAAATGCTTGGCTGTGAGCAAGCGTGCCATATGGGTGTTTATGTGACGTCTTCTAGAAAAAGATACGCAGTGGCTTTTAGAACATAGCTGCTTAAGTTGAAGGGAAGTTAAACATGCTTTTCAAAATTCCTTTTGCAGATAAAACTCTGAAATTTGTTCTGAATAATCACCAGTCATTAACACCGTTGACTAAAAGCCAGAAAAGGCTCTGTTTGCAATTTGACAGAAATAGGAACAAGTGGAGAAGTTGCAGATTTCCTTGAGTAGACCGTCCCATAGTAAAACACGGGGGTAGCCGCATAATGCTATGGGAAGGCTTTTCTTCAGCAGACGTATGGAAGCTGGTCAGAGGTGATGGGAAGATGGATAAAGATAAATACAGGACAATACTCGAAGAAAACTGGCAAAAAGGCAAAAGACACAAGACTGACTTCTCAGCAGGACGAAGACGATGAGTGTTAAAGTGTCATTGACACGTTAAAATCTCTTACGTAATTTAAAACGTTGAACCACTATGCTTTCATTCTGTGAACGTAGAAGCTTTTAAATAATAAATATTTCTCACAGAACACCAAAAATACAGTCTCGCCGTTTCCGTCTGCAGTGACTTGGTCAAACGCCAGCGCCATCTTGTGATGTAATGAGGGTGAGTCAAATCGCAAACAACCCAGGTTGAGTACACAGAAGCGGAGCCAGTTGTCTGCCATTTCAAGGAAGACTGGAGAGATTTATCTGCAGTTTTGCTTGAAGAAGAGGGAGTTGGTTCTGACGAAGGAATGCAACCCTATGTTGTGGATTGTTCAGATTGTTCAGGAAGGAAAGATGATGCCAACGTTTCTGAGGGAAGGCACAACAGTGAAGGGTTAGACCTGTTATCTTTGGACATTCACTCGCTCATAACACAGTCGTAGAATAAAAGGTCCAGTTAGTCACCTCTGATACAGGTTGACATTGGAAAAATTCAAGACAGAAGCAGAGCAAACCAAGTTGCCAACTGCAATGTGAGGTAGACCAGCTACGGGTTGATTAAGACACATAATCAAGTCATAATTGAAATAGCTTTCTTTTTTTATTGACAATTTAAGTTAGTTGCCCCTAGATTTGAACGTTTCCAAACATGTTTGATATCATAGAGACAGCACAAAACAAGTTTAGGAGACGTTTAAAGTGGTGTAGGATTGCATCTGCGAACCACTTACTTGGCTGGACATTAGAGCCAAGACTGGATTTGTTCCTAGAACATCAGGGTGGTTCCGTTCGGTTAGAAATCCATCCATGACACCTGTAGTTTGCATTAGAGTCTCTGTTTGAGTTTCTGTTGGACTCTTTTTGGTTTTTTTTCCAGACCTCATAGAGATTGGACTCATAGTGTCCGTTGGGCTACTGACAATGTGAGTGTAAAACATCAGGAAAATCGAGAAGTTTTCAGTTTCAAAAGTTCATAAAATATATGACACTATATTGAAGTTGAATATTTATAACTTATGTCGATTATTTTATAGTTGAACTATAGATTTTAAATCTAAAGCCTTAAAGCCTGTCTTTATAAATCTGATTTGTAAATGGAAATATGAGGATAAGCTTCTCCTGGTCACTCCTGGCTTCATGGAACCTTAGCTGGGTCAAGATTCAGCACTAAGGTTTGTGAGACAAATTGGAAGCATGCGACATCTTTTAATTGTTAATCTCTAATTAAAAATACGCCAAGAAATAAGCTGAAAATTGGAAATGAATGCTAGATAATTGGTCGGTTACCCAAAAATCTGACCAAACATCTTCAATGGACGACATTTCTACATCAGTCTAGTCTTTCTTCTGGTGAAGCATCTCTCATCACAATCTGACTGTCCTTTGATCTTCCTCCAACTTTCCCCAACAATCAGATGAGCATGGCGCTCCAAGAGCACGGTGGGACATCCATCTTTGGTTTGCCACCAAGGGATCAACGCTCTACTTAACCTCTGGAGAGATGGAATTACAAGTTTGACTCCAACCAGCGATATCATCTCATTGCAGGTGTCATTACCCCAGCTTATAATTGACAGATGCATTAACATGTCATTAACACATAAGCTCAGTCTTATATGTGAACCTTTTAATGAGGCCATCAGTCAACATTAATAGATTAGTTATCATGGGTAATGACTTAGGTGTCTTTGCCTGTCCGTACAGGTCGGAGTTGTGAAAACTCAGCATAATGTTTTTAGTCGGGGGGGGAGTTGGAAGGGTCCCCCAGGAAATGAGAGGGGAGATTGTTCGGGGCAAACGTGTAGGGAAACAGGAGTAGGTAGAGTCATCTATACAGTCATCTTCAAATGGCCGCAATGATTTGTGAGGAAGGTAAGCAATTTAGCGAAATATTAAAAGTTTGGTTTTTGTGTCAGTATATTCCCAATGTCAAATCAGTAGATTTTACGTAAAACCTCGTACATTTTATTTCAAATGAAGTTACAATCTGTCAGTTTACCAGCTCCCTAACCCTTAAGCTTCTTCCCTCAGTGCCTCTTAGCAATCACGCCAAGCCGGAGTCGCACCTTGTTTACATCAGGCCTCGAATTAGAGACAACAATTAATCTCCTGGAATGCCTCCCGTCACGCCGGCCGCAGCTGATGATTGATTAAAGTTGGCTCTGGCGTGGCAGTCGCTGAACCGGGCTAAGGTTTCAGCCAACAGGAGAAGCTATATGAACGGTGTGGTCCTTTCAGTGCCAAATTCATAGCTCAAGGGTTCTTTGAGTTGCAGTGCAGCAACCCCCCCACCTCTTCCTTTCTGATGGGAAAACCAGGTAGCCCCATAACCCTCCGCTGCACTCTCCTCGGCTGCTGTCTTTCCTCCTTTGCTCCCATTTCTCAGTCCTTGCGGACCCAGTGATGGATTGTATTTTACTCCTCAGAAACACATTGTTTTCTTTAGCACAGCAGGGTATTCTATTTGCAAAGGTCGGGCTGGAGAGGTATTGCGAACATCTATCACTGTGGAGGTGCCTCTGGTAAGCATGTTCCTTCCTTTAAGAGGAGCGGTTGTGAGCGATGGATAGCTGGAGCTGTCTGGTCTCAAAAGACTAATGCGAAGGAAACCAAAGATGTCTAGAAGAGGAGAAAACCCGGGTTAATTAGTAACATATTTCCCAGAGATTTGTGGGGGATTTATCAGATCACGGTAGGGTATGAGTGCAAAGGTAAAACCTGGAGTGGAACCCTTTTGAATCTGATGAGGAAGGGCTTTGGCGACGAGCCAGACTTCAACCATGATAAGGAAAGATCAGGTTAAGTACAAGAAGTCCAGAAACAAAGACTTGAAGGGTTGTTTGGGTCTCGTTTAGCATGTTTACTCCAGTTTGCAGTGGAGCCAATGGTACCAGTGAAACCAAAGAACGCACTGCAAGACACTACTCTAGTTTGTATGGGTGTGCGTTCCACATGCCAGCTGTTATTGCACAAATATTCTACCCAAGTTGGACACAATAATAATCTGATAATCATCACGAAGATAGCATGGATTAACGCATATCCTCGTGTAACAGCAGCTCCTGAAATACAACCCCCTTTGAGTTTTGCTCAAGTTACAGCTTCACAAGCCCCGGCACCGCCTGAATGGAGGCTTCTAGGAGATGGATTAGCATCTTCGAAGCTCCCTTTTAGCACCTCCGCGTGAAAGTCGTAGAAACAGATGACAACCTTGAACCGTCCGGTGAAAGGGACCAAAAAATTCTTTTAAATTCACAAATGGGTCCGTTTCACAGTATTTTCACTGCGTCTTTCACCTCTGGAGAGGCTGAATACATATACACAGGTCCTGATATGTTTTACATGCTTCCCTCCTGAGGCATCCGGATAACGCTGCTATTTCAACGGGGTGATGATGTACACACCCCAGCTACATTGAAATAGATTGGAGATGATGTGAAACACAAACAAGACGAGTGGCTCTGAGACCCGACGGCAAAATCTTAAAGATAAAATAAATCCGTAAGAGACCGCGTTTCAGAGACCGGTTTCCTTTATTGCTGCTAAAATAAATGAAAATAAATGTTGGTTTTGAGTATCTGAGGGTAGTTTTTTTTTTTGCCTCTACTGGTTTCCATGCACACACAGGGAGAGGTCGGGGGTTACTGCATGCCCAGCAGATGAGGAGTTTACGGGGAGCGCGGGGTGGGGGGACTGAACTTGTGACCCCTCCCTTGGGCACGGGGGCCTCGGGGGTTGCAGTATCACAGCACTGATTCACTCCAGCCTGCCTGGCTTGGCTCCTTCCACTCCCACAGCTGGCACGTAACACGCAGCACTCGCTGTATACAGCCCCAGCGCCGCATGAGCTCATGCTCTCTGATGCAACACCAAAACGTCACTGCGACAAAAAAACCCATCACTCAGAGCGTCTGGTATAATCCCACAAATAGGTAACGCCGCAATAGATGGAATCACATGGTGAGACTCGGTAGGAGCTGTTGCGCGAAGGAGGTTTTAGTCCCACTGTGCAAGGTGTAGGGAGAAATGTTGGCATACTCCGTCAGTATGAAATGTAATTATTGATAAATAAAAATAAAAACACTTTTTGAGAAAACACCACTTCACTTTTTGACCAGTGAAATTTAACTTATTGCGTTAAATCTGTAATTTAACATTGAAAAAAGACAATGGAGCTCCAAAATAAAAATAAAAAAATGAGTTAATTTATTACATGTAATCCAATTAAGTTTGTGAAACCTACTTTATTTATACTTATTAAACTTAAACTCAACATATTTACTTGGATAACCTTAAATTGATTACTTGTAACAAATTGACTCGATTTATTTAAGTTGGATCGCCGGTTTAGTTTTGTTAGTGTGAACTTTAAGCTAAATGACAAAAAAAATAATGACACCCCCTAATTATTAGGTCGCCAGACATAAAAACTGTTTGTATGTTCGTCAGTTAAACGTCATATTAAAATTTTAGCTTAAATCTCCTGTTGTTTTTGTTTATTTTATTACTGAAACTTGCAACATTTTCCGTTTCATTTAGAGATTCTTTGTTGAATTGTGTCTAAAGTTGTACTTTCTCAATTTCCCCACCAATAAAATGATAGTCACCTCTAATACAATTATTTGATCATTTCTAATTGTTCATAATTTTGTACCTGTGGATAAAATGTTGATCTGTTGTCAACATTTTGTAAAAAATTCATAAAAGGTCTTTTTCCTGAAGTAAAAAAAAAGCGAGGGTTTGTGATAAGCATGCAATAATTTAGCTATAATTTTAATAACTGCCCGCCGACATGTGACAACAGTTCCAATAATCGGCTGCATCAATCCTGTTATCTGCTTTTTCAATCTCATAATTCAGATTGAAAACCCGTCGCATGTGAAGCCTCAACCCAGCAATGATTACAGCATTAATTAGGGAGACAGCATCGGCTGAACAGCTATGCCGTTTTGATAATTAGGGCGTTTCAGAATAATAATTATTATTTCATAATTAATTGAACATTTCAGGGCTCATTACTGTAAGTGACATGATAACCGAGTGAAGTGTATTTTCCTCCTTTTGTTGGAAAATTCGTTAGCATTTAGGTTAATTCAGACGAGACACAATGAGACATGATGCTTACACGTACGTGTAAAAACTCGCTGCTTTTATGCAAGAATTGAAGAGAAATTCATAAACATAACGGTTAAAAAAGAAAAAGCTAAATCAGAAAATATTATTTTTGAATTTAGGAATATCCAACATTTTTTTAAAAATTCACTGTTGTTTTGGCCGGAGCTGTTTGTGTCGTTTAGTAAGACTCAGCGTTTCCCTCTTGACTGTTTCTCACATTTTCAGAGCTGAAAGGGAATCTGAGGACTGCAACCTTCCTCAGGGTGGGAGGAAGATGAGCTGCAAGCCGTTTATCAGGGTGTCAGCACCCCCTGCTGGTCTTACGTCCCTGACCGGGGGAGAGAAACCTGCCCTCTGGTCAAACCCCAGCCCACCCATTCACAAAAAACCTTCCCCTCATTCTTACACATTAACGTCTGTCAGACCTCAGCAGGTGAAGTTAAGTAATGAAAACTCTCACTGTGGCAGAGATCCATTAAAAAAAAAACACACACCCCAGTGGGTGCAGTTGAGTCTTGTCCTCACGTATGAATATTAACAGACTGAAGCACAAATTAGAACACCAATAGGTTAAATGTACTCAAGCTTGCTAAACTAGGTTTTGCCCACCTCATTGCAGTGATGCCACTGTTTGCAATCTATGACAGTGGTTCAACTGAGAAAGGAAATCACAACAATCTGACTTTTCTGGCAAGTATTTGACATTACAATACAAAAGTCCCTCATATACCAACTCTGTTTAGCCGTTAGACGTTGAAATGAGCAACGTCTAACGAGTGAAAATGCCAGTTTCATGAAGTTTGCTTAAAAGATGTCAAATTTGAATGTACAATATTCTCAAATTGGTTTCGTTTCAATCAGAAAGGCAATTATTTCCGATGTTCCTAAAATAATATAATTTTGATCACCGAAGTTGTAACAGCATTATCTGTAACGTTTTTTTTTTTCGTTTAAATTTATTTTTGCACCCACTTTTGCAAAAGTAACAGAGGCATCAGGAGGCGATATTAGCTCAGTGATTAGCAGTCATATACTGCAGAAATATCTCTAATATCGGCTGAATTTATTTATTTATTCCTACGAGTCGGATGGTCTTAGCGTTTCAGGAAACTGACTCATGATGCAGCATACAGATACTTTTCCTGGCATCTCATTTAAAATGACATTAAGCTGCAGAAATGACATGACAGAAAACTTTATTGGTTTTTCAAACCAAGCTTCTTAGAACCTTAGAATACTTGCTACTGGTCTGTTTGGGCTGACTCAAGATAACGTGGTAGTATAATACGGTGATAAATCCCTTATCATCATGTACATGTATTGATTTACACTTTCAGTAATGGTATAACTGGAAAACTGAATCATAAAAGCAAGCGAAACATGTTAAAGTTTTGTTCACCTGGATAACGTCCTGATTTCACTTCGACGTCGTTCCTCTCCACTGTCGCTATATATGCTTTGGAGAAGAGATTGCTGAAAAAATTAATCACTTATTCCAATCAGCTGGCCTTCTCTGGAGAGAAAACATTTTACCAGGTGACCTTACAAAATGAACTTTGATAATGATCAGCTTTGAATAATTGATCATTATTATAAATATGGTTAATTTGGACGGTGTGTGATAGAATTTCCATCCTTCCACACGACGAGATTGATTTAAGAGTGGTGAATAAAAACGTACATCTTATCTCGATATATGTTTTTGTCTTCGAAGGGCTTTGGTAGGACATTAGTGGCGAATTGGCACAACATAAATAAACCGAAAGGAATTTTAAAACTGTTAGCAAATAGCTTATAAATCCAAAATTTACTAGTTGGCAGAGACTTGGAGTTACCAAAATCATGCTTTACTCTTTTATTCCTTTATTAAACACGGGATTCGTCGGATTTAAATGTTCGTGTTAAAAACTGGTCTGACCTGTTACATCCATCACGGCTGTAATGTTGAGTTTGTTTGGACACGAACAAAACAAAGCCGATTACTCTGTCAGTCAGAGGTTCCCCGAGGTGAGCCGTGTCAAGAAAAAGTCTCTCAACTGTAAATAAACACGTCTCCTAAATGGTATCTGAAATTAGTATAAATAATTCAAGAGCCGCAGTTGTAACACGAATGGTGAGTAGGAGTCTGTCTTTGTGAAGTCAGGCCTTCACGTCATGATGTGGGATAACAAATGTCTTGGAAACAGAGAAAAGACGATCCATCCGTCAGGAGGATTAGCTGCTATCTACAAGCACGTTTTGAGTCATACTTTCCACATATCGTTTAGATTTCAGCGGACATCTGACTAAACGCTACTCGTTTTGTGTTTTTCTTTTATTTCTAAGCAGCTAATTTGAGGCAAACCTTTACTGAAATGTTGTTCAAAGAAACGCTGATTTGATTGCTTTAGCCGTTTAGGGGAAGAAAATGTGACACGTTTGAAAGCTTCTTATCATTTGCTGATGGAGAGTAATGGATTCCCTCAAACAAGAAATCTTTCAAAAATGTTTTATTCGGGATTTTCTTGGCAGTCGCATTAAACTAAAAATTAGTTACGAGAAATTTAAACAAATTGTTACCCCAACTAATTAAAGTTTTTACATTATTACATTAAGTTGACTAAACATAAAATTTTATATTTTGCTCAAATTAAACACATCTGAACAAATGTTCAGCCTGTTGGCTCACAATGAAATTCCCTTTTTTTTTTTTTTTCAAACTCATTTTAAAGTTAATAAAGTCAACTCTGTAGCGTTTACTCCATGATTTTTTTCTTCCAACTTTAAAATATTCATTCTTTTACAGATTACGTTGAGTCTAAACGAGAAACATAAGGTTTTATAGACATCATTATTTCATGTGGGAACATTTTCAAAAATTCATGCAAAATTATAATTTCACAATGTTTCACCAAAAAACAGAAACAAAAAAGTAATTCCTAGCTAGCTAGTTAACATGTACGTAAAAACACAGACAAGTAAATAAAAGTAAAAAACTCATTTTGTAGCCTAAGTCAAAATCAAAATGACTGCAGGTTTTGCTTGATTTAAAACGTAAATTTCCCCCATTGTGATTTACCAGACCACCAGGATCTCAATAACACTGGAAAAAGCGCAACACGACTATCTCCCATATGGCTGTAGGAGAGAAGGGTGACACTCCAGGGGGCTTCGGGGTCTTGTTGTTAGCCAGGAATGGGTTGCTCTTTCTCGGTTATCAGCCTTCTCCCATGACCCCCGCCCCCCCTCCGAGTGGAGCAGCAGGGCTGTTGTGTTGTTTCATTATCACTGAGGTTCACGTAGCATGGCGAGGCGCCATCATTATCCATCAGGCTTAATGAGACTATCTCGCCGCCGTAAAGGTCAGGCAATTACCGCTGGTGCAGTTTTCAGCCCGGAGACGAGAAGAGGGCCGGAGAAAGATGGTGGCGGAGCAGATAGTGCACACACATGCAAACAATGCCTGCAGTAAGGGCTTCTGTTTGTTGCTCGATATATGAATCATCAGCGTTTGAGAACTGCAAAAACAGCGAAAAGGCGTAAAAAAAAATAGAACAAACTTTATTTTGTAAGAGTTTTCCGAGATAAGAGTGACTGAAGTCAAAGGAGTGATTATTCAGAGAAAAATGTTTTTCTTTTACCAAAATTCCCTGCCTCTGCGTTCATTAGTTTGGTTTGTGGTCCAGCTGCAGTTCCTTGGACTGATTTGTAGATGAGCAACTGCTGCTCTGTAAAACAGTGAGTGACTTCCCAGTCATCTGGATCATGTACAGTAAATGACAGGCCTATAATTGGATCAGGCGCTGGACCTCTGACTCCTGACATATGACATCACCTCGGAGACGGCCATGTATCTCTTCTGACAAACTAGTCTGCTTTTTTTTCTTTTTCTTCACTGATTAACGTCTCCAAATCAAATTCTGCAATCAAGGCGTTTTTTTTATTTCAGTAAATTGAGTTTATTTTCTTTTATCGTCGGCTCTTTAAATAATACAGTCATGCAGCCGTTGGTGAATTTAAAAAAAAACCCCACTTGATTTGTGTCTAGGGAACATAAATTTGACTTTATTTTTGTTTGTACCGACATGAAAATGACTGAATATACAGCTGTATTTTGATAAATGAGAATATGATTGAAAAATACATTTATTTAAGTAATTTAGTTCTAAATGTGAAACTGGATTCTTTTGATTTTACTGGGGTTTTTTTTATTGATTATTGGTCTTATGTGATATCTTAATATTACAAGAGTATATGCAAGCCTTAAGAGTTTGCTTGGTTCTAATCAAACACAGAGAAACATTAGAAACAAATTGATAACTTTAAGTAAAATAACCATATCAGTGGATATACCATCACAATGGAACAGACGTAAACCTACCAGTCAACTCTAGGGTTTAACGAATCATTACATGACCCAGTGGTTCTCAAAGATTTTCTTCTGCTCCCCCCTATGGATTACAATAAAATCCCCCCCAAAAAATAAAATAAAATCAACTGGGCACACACATCGTTCAACCAGACATAAACCTATACACATAGTTTGTTGTCAAACTCCACTGGAGTTTATTTCACACTTCAGGTTGCAACAAAAGAAACTGCAAACCATCTTTACAGTGAAACATATTTGTTAAAAGTATCGTGATGTTGTGACAGTAATGAGACAGACAATCTGAAAAAAAATCAAGCTTCTCCCCTGCCTCCCAGTGCTACATCGCTCCCGGTCAAAAACAACCTGTGAGAGCCATCGATTGGCTCTGGCTTCCGCAGAGCCAGGGGGAAGGCCTTAGCGCTGTCAATCAACCATCTGTACGTGCTGCTAATTGTGCTAATGGCGAAGAAATAACTTATTGTCACAGGGAAACCTTTTATCCGCCGCAATCGTGGCTATGCCAACTAGCCTTAGCATTAGTGGCAGCTTTTGCTAAAGGAAAGACGCTGTAGCATAGCAGAGAGAAAGGAAGACAGTTTGAGCAGCTCATACACAAGCCTGATGGACAACGCCTAACACCCTCCCTCCTGGTTGTTTCTGAGCAAGCTGTGTATTTCTGCATTTAGGCACTGGGAGAAGGCAGAGGATGCTCTGAAACTACACTGTCACAATATGGTGATAATTCAAACCAATGTGTAAAAAAATATATATTTTTTAATATTTATGAAAGTTACATACCCCAGGTTTAAAAATTACACCTAATTCTGACAGAATAGTGAAGGCTCAATACGTCTCTTCAACAAATCAGGACAATAAAAAAAACTTTACAAAAACAATGAGGCTACAGCAGGACGATATCTAGAGACAAATACTGGGAACTTTTTTCCTTCAAAATCCCACGCTGACACAGTATGCTGTGCGGCTCACAGATGTATCCTTTTTCTCTTCGTCAGCAGTGAGGGATGAACTTCGTGAGACAACGGTGAAAAGTGTAGGTAGGCTATTCTTTCACACAGCTCTTCAATTTAATGTACAATAACTCTAACTGCAGCGAAAAGATATCCACATGAAAAATGTGGGAAAATAGCATCCGTCCTCGCCGTCAGATCTCTGCCGTGCTCCCAGCGCTGCAGGCGGTCCCGGGACAGCTTTATGTTCCTCCAGCAGGGTTCGAACCACTGGTTACAGTGTTTTAACGGCTGGATTAATGGGGTGGCAAGAGGAGCCATAAATTGATAATACAACCACTGAACATACTTGCCAGGACAATTAAGATAACACAAGTGGAAGTGGAGCCTCCATGAATCGCCACGATAAAGAGCAATGGCTTCGTTGCAGCGAGGCGCGCCCTTGAGGCCCTTGGCTGGAAACCGTCGCTGGTGTTCTTCCAGGGATGAGCGGCCATAAACTCCCAACAATCACACACATGACAGTCGGAGAGCAAAAGAGGCCATTTTGAAAATACGGTGGATAATCTGGGCAATTTATCACACGCACGCACACACAAAAAAAGTCGTTACGCTGCTGCTTTTAAAGCATTGATATGATGAAGTGATCAAAACGTAATAGAGGAAATGCTTTTGTCGGGTAAATCCGTTCTGTTCCATGGAGATTTGATATTTTAAAAAGCATTACTGTGAACTGGGGGTTAAAAGGTCAACGGGCCTGTATGTAATTTACATGGCTCTGCAGAAGGAACTTGTAAGACATAAGTGTTGGAAATTACAATAGTTATGAAGCTATTATTGGTATCAGTCTCCAGACAATGTACTGTAGACTCTAATAACTTGTAACAAAGCCTCACTTGAGACACAAAAAACTTTTTTTTTTTTTTGTTCAGTCAAGACTCCTTCCAGGCGTATTTTTTAACCTCTATAAAAAAAAAAAACGGTAATGTTTTCCATCTTCTGCCACCCGATAACGAGCACCGAGCGACAAGCAAGCAACCAAAACAAAAGGCGTAATAAGAGGGTGAAAAATGACGCAGGGAGGTCATAATGAAGATGAAAAGACTTGCTGCGATGCCTAATGAAGATTCATGCTCGTATTTCTCTGACACGCCTGCTAATTACAAGCTGAGCTGCCATTAATAGCTCATGAAATATTAAGTTCCATTAGCTAATAAAAGCAGAGTGCAAAAAATGTGGTTGGCCTTGCCGAGGAATCCCGAGCCAGGTAAAGAGTTAAAGTGTAAGGTCCTGCGGTTTTATTGGCAGAAATGGAAATGATGAAACGTTTCTAGGTTTTATTACAGTTTTCAACACTGTCAAGGCTGAGGTAGGTTCGTTTTGTGGCGATAAGAAAATCACAAAGATGTTTCATCATTTTTTATTAAGGTGCTTATGGGAGACATTTTATGTAATTTTATAAAGAGATTACGTTGCTTACTTGAGATAATCACAAGCTTAACAACATTGCAAGCAAAATGGAAGAATGGGCCATTTTCTTCGTTTGCAACATAGTTTTTTATATCTAGGTTACTGTTGGTGTAACAATACATTCAGGCAGTGAGACAACACAGTACATAAAATAAGGTTCACGAACAGAAAAAAAAAAACATTTTGAAAACCATGAATTAGGGTTTGTTTGTTTGCCCATTTAAAGCCATAGTTTCACATGTGCTTTAAAGTTTCTGTAATTAGTGTACATTAATCCAGTCGAGGTTTGACTAGTCCATCTGTTGTATTTTTCACAAATATAAATCTTTGTCAAGTAGAGTTATCCCTGTAATTCTTGCTCAGTTGAAAGGTTTTTAGATGCTAAAATTGAGATGGGTTTGGCTTTGCTCCATCGCGGATGCTAACTAAAATGTCTGTTTCAGAGAGGAAATGAAACATGCATCTATCAAACCTGATTAAAGCCATTTTTAATGTTCATTTAAGCAGTTAAAGGATTCCTGTAAATGCTACCCATATTTTCTCAGGTTGCCACTGGTATTTTGATGATTTATCTCGAGTTGCGAGCTCCAGGTGTGTGAGTTTGAAAGTTTTTCTTTTTTTTTTTTTGTGGTCACCTTGATTGTGGATTCTTCAAATCTGCCTTGGATCTTCATCTTTTGGCAACCAATGCAAAATGACCAACTGATTGCAGGAAAATAATTTCACTTGTGTGGATGAACCTGCTGAAACCAAGTTAAACTTAAAGACGCATCTGAGGAGCACAACGAATGTCACGTTGAGACCTGCACAAACTTCAGAGACGTTCACAGATGCGTGATTGTCAAAATCGTCAGGAAGGAAGACAAATGGTTAGCTATGAAAATAAAACTCTCTCCCACAGCTAGCAATATTCCTCACCATACGCTACAAACACAATCTCACAAAAACACGAAGATCTTTAAAAATAATATGCAATACAATTGAATAATATGTCAGGTCTGAGGATATTTTTTTAATGATTTATTGTCAGAAATCATCAAAAGACGTAAGTTATACATAATATTTGAGAGCGCATAAGGGTGTGAAATTGCTTGCTTATGGGGGCGGTATGAAGGTGAAGTCGGCATCCCATTTGTGGGAAAATTGACCCAGAGTCGGCCTAAAACCATTGCTCAATTATCTAAAACGGCCAAGAAATGTTACATTTTCTTGTGCCGTTTCATAACCTGGGTTTAATCAGCCAAATACATTAGAGAGTATTTTATTTAACTGTTAGCTTTTAGCGAAATTGGAGCTCCATGGCAGCACTTTCTGTTCTCTGCTCAAACAATATTTCAGATTAAGTCGGTCAATTTAACCAAAAGATAATACAGATACATTCTCCCGTCGTTCTCCTCCAGAGCTGAAGAACTTCTGTGAAGACAGATGGGACTTCTCAGAAACGGTTGGCCGGTAACGATCCTGGAAGCTGGCATTATAGGTAAATTACAATAAACGATCATAAAGCCTGACCCTGCTCGGGTCCCTTCAGCTTCAAGGCTTCTTATAAATGAACACGGAAAAGGACCCTGAAGCCCACGAGCGCGGGCTGGCCTTCCGAATTGCCCGATTGATTTTCTTATTTCCATGCTGGCAGCCTCGCTCAAAGGAGCGAGTTTTAATCCTGGCGACGCATGATTAAGCCTGCCTGGGCCTGACGCTGGCCCGCTCGAGTGGGAAAGTGGATGTGGTCGGAAAGCGGAGGTGAAACAATGAGGTTCCACGACGGGGAGAGACGTGTGAGCCGTTTCCACTGGGTGTGTATTTAAATGGGTTCCTCTGTGTGGGAGCTGCGCTTGTTCAGAGGTCCTGAATGGCATCTGTCAGGCTCTTGATTAACGAGGCCTTCTGCCCTTCAATTCCCCAGCTTGTCACTCAGAGAGGACACATTAATCTTCATCGGCCGCCTGTCAGGTCAGGGCCGGTCCGAGACGCCCACCACTGTGTTGCCACAAATACGTGCCTTTAAAGCATGTCTGTGTGTTTGAACATTGGTCACATGGGTTTTGGAGTACACGTATGTGTCCTTGCTGCGGTGAACAATAGCGTGTTAGGGCCACTGTAGATATATGAAAGAATAAACTACTTTTCTGCCAAAAGACTGAATTAAGAACTTGTAAATTTCTGAGCTCAAAAAATTTGGGAATTTGTGAGAAAAAAAAAACTCAGGAATTTTGAGATTAATCTCAGAAATTTTTAAGAAAAAAATGTGGACATTTCTGAGCTCAGAAATTCATCAATTTGCGTGAAAATAAATCTGAAATATTGAGATTGATCTCAGAAATGTTCTAGAAACTCAAGGAAATTTCTGAGCTACCAAAGTTTAAAAAAAAAGAAAGAAATTTTGAGACTTTTGGAAATTATTTGCGTTTCAATAGTGGAAAGTTTTCAACTTTTTGAGTTTGTTCTGGAAGAAAATTTATATTAATCTCAAAAATTCGAAGTGTTTTCTTGCAAATTTGAGACTTATTGAGCTCTGAAAAATTCTAGACAACTTCTGTGATCAATCTCAAAATTTATGAGTTTTTCATAAGTCGTAGCGGTGTCAGATCAAGTTTGTGTGATTGAGTACATACATGTCTGACACTGGTTGGCAGGAAGGAGGAAGTAGTAAAGTGTGTGACATGGAGCTGGATGAAAAATACACAGAAGACGTTTCGGGGCAAAATGTCAACAACAAATTATAAACAAGGATTTCTAACTAACATCTGTGTCACATGGAAACATGACATTTGCATAATTTATTACTATTCACAAGAGCGTGCGCCCTGTGTCGCACCCGCATCAATCCCTTGTGAGAGGTGAGAATCCAGGCTGAGGTGACGGTGGCGATGAGGGGGGGAGTTATGTTGCTCGTTGCTGCATCATTGTGTGTGTGTGTGTGTGTTTGTGTGTGTGAGAGACAGATGGAGAGCTGCGCTGCGCCTCCCGCCAGCCGACACTCACTGGCAGCGATCGCGACTCGAACCGCCCCCCGCCCCAAAACCCCCGGCGCCCCCAAACTCTCCCGCCAATCAGAGGGGCCCAGCTGCACGTGCGCCGGCCAATCAAACTGCAAAGCGAGAAATAAAAAAAGGCAGTTCAATTAGTGTATAATGAAGGGGACATTCATCATTCAATTAGGCATCTGTCACGGAGACACAACAGGAGAGCGATTTACAGCAGCTAGAAGGCGGATAGACTAGAAAAAAAAAAAACTAGAGCAGGCAAATGCATAAATGATAAAGAAAAATCTAGTGTTAAGTGTAAAATACTATAAAATATTTATATCATGTTAATATTTCCATTTGTTCATCTCGTGCAATATTTCACACGGCGGTTCCCATTACTTTCTACTTTAGGAAGCTGGGCATATCCACAAATAAGAACAGTCAAACATTTACTACCATCATTATTCCATTTAGCCAAAACACACCATCCGTTAGTGTTTTCTTAGTGTCTTTCAGTTAAACTTCCTAACCCAAATTGGACCACTGGAGGCTGCGGAAGCTGCGTGCAAACAAATAATGACACACATGGGATGCTGTCAGATTGACCGCTAACACAGCCGCTAACGGCTACCGCATAGTTCGGCACAATATTGGAGACCTGGTCAACCAGTGACATTTGTTTACGTACTGGATAGGAAAAAAGATGGTGACGGAGTGAAAAACAGAGACAGATCATTTGTATGCAGTGAGAGTACTACACATGGATATCTATTAGCTGCTAACAACTGCTAACATTGGCAGCTTTGTAGCTACAGCTTAGTGCAAGGCTATTTCAAAATCTTTTCATAAATAAGGACTGCATTTGCTATTGTGTGTATGTATTTATATGATCAAGCCTGAATAGGATAAACCTACAACAAGGACTGTGAAGCACAGAGATAAAAAAAAATTGTTTATAAAAATAGGCCCATGAACAGCTAATATCCACAAATCTTTGAGATGACCTGTAAAAGCACTTAAAACTGCCTATTGGATTAGTTCAAACACCAAGTATTACATTAGTACACACAGTGGAAACCATCTTAGCACCACAACAGAAGCTAGCATCTATAGTTTTTCTTATTTCCAGTCTTGGAGGTGTAGCCAGCCAGTGCCAAGGTAAGTAAATGGTGCTCCTGGATTTGCTGCTTTGCAAACGCAAGCCAATAGTACCTGAAGTAACATAGTGCTCCAGTATTTCAGCTCCCCAGCTTGGGTTTTCTTTTGAATGTTTGATATGCTGTACAAAAGAAATCCACAAACAGGTGAATCTTCCACTAGTGAAAATGGACAAATATGTAAATCTGAAAATATTAAACCCTGAATATCTGGGAATCCACTGTACCTGTGATAAATTGGAAAGAGAATGTGCTGGTTTGGGACTTTTCACCTAAAATGAAAAGATAATAATTCAAGACCTGTCAAAATGGATCCATCAAATATATTTTCTCTTTATTTCTTATCATTCAGCACTCCATCATCTCCTTATGTTCATTTAATCATTACGCATCTAGTATGATCTGCAATATGCATTCATGTAAGTTTTTTTTTTTTTTCTTTCCCCCACTTAACCTGCTTATATCTCTTTCTGGCGGATGTCACCACTAGCACCAGACAATATGTACAGTTGAAAATGTTGTAATGTAATTTGCCATCTAACTTCATTTAACTTCAGCTACACATAGACACACATAGAAGCTGCTGATGAATAACTTGTCTGACGTACAATTTCTTTCCCAAGAAAGACATTTGTAGAAACGGGGTAAACAAAAAGCCCACCTATTCTTGTCCGTTATTGTTGTGGCTTCATTTACACATCAGAGTTAGACTGAATATTTAAAGCTTGAATAAATTCCACTAAAATCCTCCTCGCCACATTGAAACACCTTCCTCGCGTTGTCGTGTCTTGCCTCCTGGATCTATCGGTGACTCTTGTGCCAGCTGTCTCCAAACCCCTGCGGTCCTCCCGCCCCTCCCAAGTCCCCAACCAAGCAGGAAAATGATCCCCAGTAAATAATATATCAAGACAAATGATAATTGCTCCGATTTTTTTTTTTGTGTGTGTTTCGCATCGGTTAATGAGTGCAATAAATTAGCAATGAATACGGCTGACAGCAGTTGTCAGATGTGCTTTGGGGTCCCGATGGTTCAAACGGCCTCTTCTATATTTCTGGTATTACATGGGAGGCACATTTTTTTGACTTGAAGTTACACGACTCAGAATTTAATCCCAACCCTCTGCTATTTTTTCCTTTAACCTGTAGAACAAAAACAGAAATGTGTTTGATTTGAAAAGAAACAAAGGTGATTTGCTTCAAAACTTGCTAACCAGTAATGATTTTCATAACTAGAATTTGTAGAAAAGTACAAATACCTAAAATTAGGAAGAAATTTTATGTTAATATTTGTAGTAAATTTTTTTTTAACTACACATTTGTTTTCATGCAATTACAAAAAAATTTGATCGTGATTGCTGAATTGAATAAAAGAGAGAAGTGCAAATACATGCCGAGAGTACAACTCCTTCCTAAAGGTGAAGATATTTCGCAGATTTCAAAAGAAAAGAAAAACGGGAGACCGCGGATAATATAGGAAATAGCGCCCCCTTCACTTCCGGAGTGCAATGGTCCCATTTCCAAATAAGGTATGAGACTGACAGTGGTCCCTTTCTGTTTGTTCTCCTGCATCGACTCAGACAAAACCAATCAAGATAAACAAACTCTCAAGACTTAAAAATCTAATAAGGTTGAACTCTTCAAATATTACACACAAACATAACGAGAAAAGTAGCATTAAAGAAAATATATTTGAAACTTATGCATCCCTTTACTGTGTTGGTCTGTAGTTTTTAACTTACCAGACCAATGTAATAGATCTGCAATCACTAGATCTGCAATCACAGACTACTAATGCGAAACAATGTAATTTTTCTTAATGCCTTTTTTAAAAACTTTTTTATTCATCTGAAATAGTTTTATAACCACTACACATGCACACTGTACAGTCATTTCTGGGTTAGTTGCGGAACAACCCCCCGCGCTCAGGCCTCGTCTCTCCGTCCCTGTCAGACATCAAAGAGGGGGCCTTGGCCACAGATCGCACATGCTTGGTGTCCCCAGAGATCGCCTGATTGAAACCTGGCAACACGACCAAACAGCTGCTTCAAACAAAAGGCATCTGCATATTTCAGATTTGTTCTTCATAAATTAACACCGCAAACCTGCCAAACATCCTGGCTGAGGGAGTCGGCGGAATTGTTCATAATTAGATCAAGTTTATGGGCTTTGAAAGTTGGAAATTATAGCGTTGAGGAAAAAGGTGGAAGGAGGCAGGTTATTATGTCATCCGCCCGCTTTCAAAACAAATAAGTGAAAAGGGGGTATAAAAAAATTAGTTGAATTCATCCCCCCCCCCATCTCCCCACCCAAGGCAGATGTTTCAGAGGTGAGGTTTGATCATGTTTTATTAGCCGCTGCTCTCTGCTCTCCCCAGTTAAAAAAGCGTGAGGCTTTTTAAAGTTCTGCCTGTGACCTGCTGACACCCGCCGCGTGTTTGTGTGGATGTGCAGGAGAGCGTCTCTGCTCAGCTCTGATAACGCCCCGTGTGTTGTCTTCATGGGCTCAGATAGCGAGCTGTTTCACTTGTAAAAACCCCTTCAATTATTCAGTGAAGTCAAGCCTCCCCTTTATCTCCCACTTGTCTCCTGGTGCGCTCAGGGACACCAGGCAGCGAGAGACAGAGAGGGGAAAATGGTGAAAGAGGGGGAGGGAGGGAGGGAGGGATGGCTCCTCAAAAGCATTGCTGCCTAATTACTAGCTCATTTAGATCAGCATCCACAGATATAAATAACCCAACAGCTGGCAAGAGGGAAGCAAGCAACACCAAACACAGACATGCAGCACAACATCCCAGTCAGCCGAAAAAAGCGTCGGAATGATAATAAGTGTTTATTCTTTAACTGACCTGAACTGGGGGGGTAGAAGTTATATACAGTACATCCACATTTGTGAATGGGAATTCAAAGATTATTTTTATGGCATTAAAATGTAAAGATGTTTTTCTAGAAATAAGTTTTATTACATAAGTTTTAAAGAGGTAGTTTGGATTTTTTGTGTGGTTAGAACAGAATAAGCTTTTATTTGTTTGTCAGTGGCCATTACAAGTGTGTAGGAAACTTTGTCAATATTCCCACTAATGTAAAAAAAACAAACAAAAAAAACCCCACCATTGTGGTGTTTACATTAAAAAGCAAACACAATTAAAATCACACTTGAATACGTTTGTTCACACGGTAAGTCATTAAAAAACATGCTGTGCCTGGCGTCCTCCTACCACTTCCTGTCGTCTTCTTCGTGTTTTTAGCAAGTGGTAACAGTCGGTCGTTGATCATGTGACTCGTGTGATGTGACAAAAGTGTTTCCATTTGAGCTTAGTGAAATAAATCTAGTTTGATGAAGCTGAAAAACCGTTTGATTGAAAAACAGAATTTTATTTTTTTAATTGCCATGTTTCCAGAAAGCTCATTTATCTTCGCAGTTCTAATCTGCACAATTTTTTGGGTAATAGAAAGGTAGCTACGGGTTGCATTTCCAGGCAAGCAACAGGTACAGATAAACACAGCTAAAACAAAAACAGGAACACCAAATATGAAGTAAAATCTGTATCCAGGTGTGACAAAAATGCAAAGTAAAAAAATATATACCTGTGTATAAGTAGGAAAGAAATTCTACAGTACTGTATTCAAATGCATGAAATAAAATGCAATGTACAGATTGGACTGGTCTCTATTAAGGCATAAAGCAGCTTTGCACAAATGTAATGGAGCTTGTTGAAAGAACAGCAGCAAGTGTAAAAACATTGTTTTCATTTGATTTATGTTTTATTTGTACTAGTTGTAGCATCAGCAGTGAATTGTTCTTTAAATATCTCCATTGTGGGATACATTAAAGACTTTTTGGTTAATTTAGTAACTTTCTATGAAGTCTGTTACGTTTTATACCGAGAAATTTTACACTTCTTTCTGTAATGTTTTTATTGAAACTCGCTGCAAAGTTGAATTTGTTCAGATCAACTGAGGAGAGAAACTATTTGCTGCAGAAACAACACTAAGCAACATAGTGTAAAAATAAAAAAATTGTATAGTGTCTTACAGCGGCACTACATAACTTTTATAAAAATAATTTGTTTGCATATTTGTTAAAACTGTTACTCTGTCATGACAGTATGAGACAGATAATTGAGTACCCATACCTCCTCCCTGTGGTCTTACTGCCATCTGCAGAAATGCACTGCTCAGAAACAAACCAATCAGAGTCAGGAGGAGGGTCTTAGTGCTGTCAGTTATGCAACGATGTTACTTAATCCCATGCCGCACCACGCATGTGTTCTGTCTACAACAATGAAGATTTACTCACCTCAGCATGCTGACATGCAGAGGGGGTCTAATTTATTCCTCAAATATTTCAGCAAACAATTATCTGACCAGGTGTAGCTTGTGTGTAGAGCATTAAAACTCAAGATAATCACTTGAAAAGGAAAAAATATATATATATCTGACAACGTTACAAAGCTCACAAAAATCTACCCCCTTCACCCCAAAACACAAACAATTTATGAAACAGGAGCGTATGATAACTGGCTTTATATATCTGACAGGATTTGATGTTCCACTGAATGTGCTTAATTTCTTCCATTTTTACACACGACATCGTATGCGAGATGATAACAAAAAGTGAAACAGCCCAACAATAAATGGTTGAAATAGCAGAGAGGATCAGGCGATCCAAACACAAAGTGATTTGATTATGCCCCTCCTCACGAGGGGCTGGTTGCAGTGGTCTTGGGCAAAACACCAAACACACAACAACGCTGCAAAAGTGCATAAATGCCACCATATTTTCCCCATTAACCTTCTTGTTGTGGTCAGTTTAGAGCATTTATGTCTTATTTTCTTCAATGAATCCTTTACAAATCCCCTCCGGTTGACTCTAAAAACCCTAATCGGCCCTATTATGTCCACCATCTCACAAGCTCGCACAAAATCCAAGACGGGGACAAAAAAAAAAAAAAAAGCAATCCCCCTGCGAGTCCCCGAGGAAAGACTTTAAACATTTCCATGTTTGTGTCAAAGCCCTCACAACTTCAGGGCTGCACCTTAAGACGAGCGATTATACAGACAACTTGGGAGTGATATAATTACCTCAAACATGGCAACCCTTGTGGTGGAGCTTGTGAAGGTGATAATATATGGTAATTACCAGTTTCTGGGGCTGAACAATCTGGAAGGAATGTGTTTAAGATAAAAAGCATGAAAACAACCCCGGCAGCGGTTGTACAAGCACGGCGTCGTGTTTGTACTGGAGAGGAAGACAATGGCTGTAAACATTTAAGAAATGGTAATGAGATAAGTACTGTATCCCTTCCGGAGAACACATGTATTTTAGCGCTCTCTTTCCGCCGCGCTTAATGGCACTCAGGAAGAAAAGGAATTAACAACGGGGAGATTCGAATCTTTATCCCTAGAAACCGAATAAATAAAACGACTGTCTAGGTGGCTTTAATTGGGTTTTAATTGTAAGTGAAAGCTCATTGCTAATTCGCTCCTTAATCTCTGCATATTTGTTTCATTCCAGCCCAAAACACTATTAAGTGTCAGTAGCATTTATTAAAGTCTTAACATGAATCCCTGGGGAGACACGTAAAATGAAATCATTGTGTGGTGCTAATTCTTCGCTTTAAGAACAAGGCCGTCGATACGAGCTGGCTTTGGATGTTTGAGTTATTGCTATGTTTGATTTTTAATGTTTTGTTTGGAAGTTTAGTGGCCAAAAATTACGTTTTAAGGGATTTTGTGGTAAATAAATATTTTTCTGCAATTTCTCTTCATCAAATATGTTTTTCAATTCTTATATGGCAGCCTCTTACGGTAATTTATTGCTTCTAAATTTCTGCAATATCATTTAAGCCTACTTCAAACTGCATAGCTCAGTTATGAGTTTAGTTTAGCTAAATTGTTCTTGTAAGCCAATATTTACGACGCTTTCAACTTCTGTGTATTAGACCCAACTGTAACGCTTTTAAATCTGGTTATATGAATATACAGTGAAAACCAGATGCCTACATACAATGTAAAAAGTTACATTTTTCTCACTGTTACTAATAAATAAGACTAAACTTTTTCTGTTTTCGGTCGGCTAGGATAAGGAACATTTTTCTATTAGCAAAAACCTCAGAAGAAGACATGAGCGCAACATTCTTCTTCCCATTGTAAACAAAAATGGAGTAGCATCAGGTTTTAGTGAATGTAGGATTTCTCTTTTGTTTTTGGCAAAAGACCACGAGCTATTTCTCCCACTATAGACTCACACGTTTCCTTTGTTTGGGTTGTATTTACCCAGAATGCACTGCAATATAGTAGGCTTCCTGCTTTTGTAGCAGTCCACGGTCCGCCTGGCATTCACGTAAACATTCGAATTGCCCAAGAGTTCACTTCAACCGAACTGACTCGAAGGTTTTTAGGTGGACCAGAGTTTGTTTGTTTTGCTCCACATCAGAATTTGATTATGCATTCACACCTCCCCAAACGAACCAAACGTTCTTGGCAAACAAACTAAAATTTGATTAAAGTGGACTAAACAGGGCTGGTGAGAATTCACCTCAAAAGTTACATTAATCTAAAGGTATAGCTTAAGGACTATGTAAGCCTAAAATAGTACTAAGTGTCATTTTCCTCCTGTAGAATGTGTTAAAGTCTTACCAAGAAATCCCAAAGAGACATGTAAAATTAAATCTTTGTGTTCATCTCCAAATGAATTGCTCTTTTTCTGGAATGAACTGAACCAAAATGACTGGATTCTCTCTCAGTTAAGTGTTGAATTTAATTACCCGCTCAGATGCAAGTGGCGACAGTTAAATCTTTGTCCTGTTAGACAAACCTTTGCAGGAGAAGAGGAAGGCTGAGACTGAACCTCCCCAACGAGCAACAGTGAGAACGTCAATTTTTCAAAAGGTATTCATCCGGTCTGAGCTCTTTGTGTGAAACAGAAGAGCGATACAGTGGATCTGCCTCGCTCGACGTCTCTTTGCAGGTATTTAGCAGCGGATGATGGCCACTGAACTCGTGAAGAGGCGACCAAAACACTGCAGCTCTGTGCTGGAAAAACAATGGGCGGCTTTTAGCTTGAGCGCGATGAAAGACTAGAGCGAGGAAAGGTGATCTTGATGTTTCAGAAATGAAAAAGAAGAAAAAAAAAACGGAATGGGAAAGTCCAGCCAGACATTTTTATATTAATGACGATTAATGCTGAAGCACTGACTAATACGTAAATGAGAAGAAGGTGAAGATGAAGATTAAAGGGGTAGTTCGAGGCGGTGTGCGATCACTGGGATTCCTGTGTGAAACATTTACTGTGGATGGAGCGTGTAAGTGTAACCCACAAGAAAGGTTACTACAAATACCCTTGATAATAGTAGATGGCAGGTAAGTTAAGTTACTTCAGTGTCTAATACCAACACTACACATTTATAAGGGATGTTGGGCCTGACCAGAAGATTCTGAATTCGTGGGAGCCTAGGTGAGAATTTAATATAGTGAACATTGTGGATCCACATTTACAAATAAACAACATTTGAGCGCTTTTGAAAAAATAAAGAAACAAAAAAAATAACCCGGTATTTTTAGTCTTTTTGACATGTCTGTCAAATGTTCATTCAATGTTTGTTTAGCCTTTTCAATACGTCGGTCAAATCTTATTTCAATGTTAGTGACCAGTCGGGTCACCATCTACCGGTTCACTCGGTCCTCTGGGCTGCGGCTCGTCATCCAAGTTCTGGAGAGGGTGATCTGGAGGTCTTTGCGGCGCTGCAGGCCAAAGAGTGCACCATAACAGAAAACCTGACCTGAAACAAGGCCCAGGATAACGCATCTTAAAATACAGGATGCTTGTATCAATCACATTAAGCTACAAATTAAAGGGATCTCTCATCATTTCACAAGTTTTCCCATCTTGTACAAGTTATCACAGTTAAATACAATCAACACATCAGTAAAACTAAAGAAATTAGCTTGTATGTGGTAATAAAAAATATATATTTCAATCTAAAAGAGTTTTAACCGAACCTCACTAAGAAAAAAACCCCTAAACGTATTCCTGCACCATATTTCTTTTTATTTCGACCACATTTCATGTTTGGCTCCTCTTGGATTTTAATAGCCGCTTGCGTCCAATAAAACGAACAACCGACTTGTAAGCACATAGCTCCACTTGTGTTACTAATTTCCTGCATTTCTGAACGCAGCAGGATGGAAGGACTCGGGGAATAGGAGACGTTAGGAGTGGGCGGCCCCCGTCTGTTGTAAGAAACTCCAGTGAGGGGTGTTCGCCATATGCTCTCAGGGCTCCGAGGGAAGAACGCTCGGAGGATAAAAGTGAGCGGAGCAGCAACGGGCCCTCCATCAGGACGTTCAAAGCCTCCGTGTGAAAATGACTGTGTACATCTTTCTGCTGAGGCCAAATTTAGATCAAAGGCAACCCCAGGCGGAGGGAGGAGAGCAAAGCTGGTTTGGGGCCGACTGGGAGTTGTGCATGAAATGGAACTTTGTGCAATGTGATGAGCAAATCAGTCAGTGCAAGGGGGAATGGTAATAATAACAATAAGTAGAGAAATTTGTCAAATTATTTCATCGCCAAAAATTGAGCTGTTAACTTGATAGGGCTTCATGCTGGGTGAAATTAAGTTGTCTTTTTCAGGTCACCGCACTGGCGGCGTTTACAGAACCAACTCTGGACAGGGATTGCGTTTACAGAACCAGGCGGCAGTCGACACAAGTTAGCTTTTGATGTTTGAGTTGTGTCTGTGTGTGATTTTTGTTGTTTGTTTCCATCGTGAAGCCTCACGGTCCAAAACTGCATTTTTTTAAAGGGTATTTCTTTTGTAAATATTTAGATTCTTTTTTCTGGAATTTCAACTGACCAAACATAGTTTTTTGGAAATGTTAGCCTTGTACGGTATTTATTGCTTCTAAATTTCTGCAATATTATTTAAGCCTACTTCAAACCACATGGCTCAATTATGAGCCCCGTCTAGTTACATTTTTCTTGTAAGCCAATATTTACAACACTTTCATCTTCTGTGCATTAGACCCAACTGTAACGCCTGCACAGCCGGTTACACGAATATACAGCGGAAACCAGATGACTGCATGCACTGTCTCGCTGACTGACTTCATATAAGGCTAAACTTTTCCTGTTTTAGGTCAGTGAGGATTAGAAAACGTATTTATATTAGTGAAATGCAAAAATGACAATTAATTAGGTAAGTATTTATCTTGTAAACGGTTGGTGCTAAACTCTCCTCTCGCTACCTGCAAAAGTATTTTAAGCACCACCTTTGTGACTTGCACCTCAGTTTGAGATATTTTGATCTGCAGCATCACATATTAATGACAAGCACCTTATTCTACTTTTTACAAAAATAAATTCATGATTGTGGTTTCCTTAAGAGCAGTTTTTATTTTATTTTATCTATCACATGGAGACTCAGTAGTTTGGTTGGATTTTCAGCACTTCATGAGACTTTTGGAGTTAAGAGTGTTGTTAATCATCTTACGTTTGTTTTATTCAAAGAAAATATCACCTAAGATTAATATATAACTCCTCAGCTCTTTCATTGCTTCCTTTTTTTGTCATGTTGAGCTCCGCTCCCCCCCCTCCATCTCCTCGCACTGCGCTGTGCATCCTGCCCCTCCAGAGAGGAGGGTCACCTGCTGCAGACCTGCTCTGTGCCATCTGGCTGACTTCCTGTCATACTTATCCCAGGAGAGAGAGGCTCTGCAGGGCAACACACATGGAGAAATCCCCCTCCACAACGTCTTTCCCTCCTCCACCGCATCCAGGGCTCTGCACACCTGAGCAGAGAAGACGAGAAAAGCACACGAACAGACAACTGCGAGGAGCAGAAAAGTCCACGTGGGGGAGAGAGAAAGACAAAGAGACGAAGAAGAAAAGCGCCAGACGAGGCCAGAAGGTGAAATGGGAAAGAGGAAAGTCAAGAGAACGGCGCACGCTGCCAATGCGGAGGAATTCTCCGCTGATTTAAAGGAAAACAGGAAAATCAAGTAGTTCCTCGTTCCATGTGGTTTGGGGGTTTGATTTTCGTGATAGTGACAAATTACATTTTTCCAAAACCAAAACATCAGAGGCCAGTTTTTATGTTATTATATACGTTGGAACATCAGAATAAAGTGGAAGCAGCAGCAGGAGCCTCCTGGTTTTCCTTTAATCAGTGAAAGATTGTTGAGGTTCAGATTCTTTTTTTTTTTTTCTTTTCACATCAATGTAGAAATTTTACAAACATCGTAAAAGAATTTGCGGTTCAGCTCAAAAACACAGCTCTTCCCCTCCCAGCCCCCTGAGCTCAGCACTCTTTTGTTTCCCACATTCGCACCTTCGTCGCACACTCCTCCGTCTTACGACGAGACGTGAGAGCGCCGCACGTGACAGATTAATCTTAATGTCCTACCCGTGGTCTTGCATATTCATATAAATATAACATGACTGCCGCTCGCATTTGAATTTATCGGCTTTCCTCCTCTGCAAATTAGGGCGACTCCAATTGATGAATATTTTAACACATGTGCACTCTGCGGGACATTTATCATCGGCTTTGCTATTATAAACAGAATAAATGAGCAGTCAGAGTGGGTTGCTGAGTGCAGAAACGCCGCCTCTCTCCACCTTCTTTGCCTTTGTGCCCCTCCAGACTTGCTACAGGTCTGAAAAATGGCTCTCTCCTTGAGGCCGCCCCCGGCCCCCCACCCATTTTTTAAGTTACATGACCCGGCACATATGGATCAGTTTACCATAACACCATATATTTCCCATAAATGGCCAATACACTGATGATAACAGAGAGGTCTCGAAATTCAAATTTAACACCTAGAGCGGCGCTGGAGTCAACTTTTAAGTTGAATCTATGCTAAGTGACGCCCTGAGGGGGTCGAGACCGAGGTTAATTGGATCTACTAAAATTATGATATTTCATTACAGACATTAAGTTTTAGAGGTTAGCCTAAAAAAAATATAAGAGTTGCTTGACTTCTAGATTCCATTCTTTTCATCTTTGTTACAAAGGCAACCAATGCCACCCACATTGTGAGTTTCAATCAAACTGGACTTTCCAAGTGACTCTTTTAAAAGGTTATAAGTAGATGAGTCACTTGAAATGTTCATGTGGTATAAATCCAGACTGGTTAGTTCTGGAGGCTAAAAGCTAGCGGCTAGTCTGAGACTGAAGTGGACATCCAGCATCTTGAAACAACTCTAATCAAAATGTCAACATTTGTTACGCTTTCAACTGGTGTGGTTCGCTTTCAAACTGCACCGTGTCAAATAATCAAACCCTTTGAACAACCTACCGTTGCCTGTGGTGGCGCTGCACCATGAACTACTGAAGGAAACGACACCAAAACCTTGCAAGAAGAAACTAAGGGCAATTTCTTCCTTGACAAAATGTAAACAAAAATGATGTGGCGTCAGATTTTAGCGGCTGTAAGATTTTTTGGGGGTCTTTGCTAGAAGGCTACAAGCTATTTCTTCCGCTAGTGCTAGAGTCTTGCGTTTGTTATGGTTGTATTTACCCAGAATACTCTGCACTGGGTAGTCCGCTTCCTGCTTTTGGAGCTGTCTCCAGTCCGGTTGGTTTTCACATATCGTTAGCCTATTAGGCTAATGAAAACCCTCCTCCAAAGTTCACTTCCACCAAACCAAGTCCTAAGTTTGAAGGCGTACTGGAGTTTGCTGTTTTGGTCCGGATCAGAGCTCGATTTGTGCATTTACACCTTCCCAAACCAAATGGACTTTCTGTCCAAATGAAATAGAGTTTGATTAAAGCGGACTTAACAGGGCTGGTGTGAATGCAAATAAAACGTCATAGTGGTTTATTATCCAAATACTGCTCTATTGAACCTTTAAATGGTAAAACCTGTGTAGTGTTCTTCCAGTCATACTGACCACTCAAAGTGCTTTACACTAGAGCTACATTCACAAACACACTTACATACTGATACACACAGCAAAAGGCAACTTGGGGTTAACCCTAAGTCAATCGTCTGATTGTACATATGACAGAAGGAAGCTGGAATCAAACCTACATCCTTCCAATTGCAAGAAAACTACCCACTGAGCCGTTTGTGGTTGCAATACTTGCACAGAAAAGGACAATATATTGGAAATGGTCGTTGGGGTTGGTGGGTCATCAACCATCTACCCATGTGAAACATATACTGAGAACATTTAACGTGTTTCCAGTCAGAGTGACTGTCTGATTTAAAAGTAAAGCAGGGTAAAAAAAAAAAACAGCTTAAGTGAATACTATTTTATTGATTTTCATAGTTTGTATGTAATTACTCTAGCTGTAAGGCTTTACATGTTTTGTCCTCACAGGAAACCATTGATTTGGCACCATCTGCTACCTCCATTTCCTCAGTAAATAATCATTGGCTCCTGTCTAAATAACTGCTGCTGTCTATCTACAAGCACATAAAATAGTGTTTTTATCACCATTTTGGGGTTTTTCAGATTGCGGTTCACTCCGGGCACTTTAAGACCAACGGGGTAACGTCAGCCTCCAGGACCATCTTATCTGGACCTGTACTAAATCAAAAGCCCAGGAGAATTTTGAATTGCAGGTGAGATGAAAACCACTTAGCAAAATCTCACATGAAAAATGCTTAGCTAAGTTGCTTATGTCCAAACTTTTTTAGTATTTGCGAACAGTACAATTTTGCGGCGACATTGTTGGGTTTGCTACCTTCAAAACCATTTGACTGATGGTACATTCAAATCAGTTACATTTTTCACAACATATCTGACCACGTAAAAGTTAAGCATTTTTACTTAATGGTAAAATGCTATTTAACAGAAAATATCTGGGTGATGTCCACTTTTTATTCTTGGCCATTTCCTACTTTTGCAGTGTTTCTGCTTTCATATCCAACTTTTACTGCTTTGAAAAGGAGTATATCAGTTCACACATTCTGAGGAGTCAACTCAATAATCACTTTGGTGAATTTTCCATCATCTGCTTATAGCATATTGGAAGGACATTTTGTTATGTGGCTCAAATGAAATATCTAGGGGGTTTTTCGGTTTCATCAGGTTTCAAAATATCAGAATTTTTATTTTAAAACAATGGGTTGCAATACATTTGTTTTTTAGAAAATAAAATAATTAATTTGAGAAATTTACGAATTTGTATTTTTTACTCTAACTCAATAAAAATACTTAATCCACCAAGAGAAATGAACTGAAATGGAACGGTTTGGTATGGCTGCGAAATTGCTTGTGTGGAGGTTCAATATTAAGTAGATTGCACAAAAAAAAATGTAACACAAAGGTATGAAATAAGATGCAGTTCTTTTTTGTGATGCCAATCCTTCATTTTAAGTTTTCCCTTAAAAAAAAGTTTCCCATTTCAAGGATCCACCACTTCGCTAGCATTTGTGACTTCCCTATCAATGGCTAACAGGTAGGTGTGTTGGATGAAATGGGAATCCTCCTAACTCTGTGATCACTTTGCTCCTTCCTTGTTGTAATCCCAGCCCTCTCCTGCTTAAGCAGAGCTCAGTCGGATGCCCTTTAGCGCTTCTTCTTTTTAAAATTTTATTTGATTTTTCTTTTTGTGCCTCATGTGACCAGAAACGTTTTCTTGGATTCTGTTCAGGTCGACGCCAAACCTCCTCGGGCTGCGTCCAAAAGCTGCAGCCGAAGCCAGCAGCTCTGACAACGCAGAGCTACACATTGTTTCAAACGCTTTCGCTCACAGTCCCGGGCCTTGGCAGAATATTGTGAAATGGGCCCAGCTTGGCGAAGCTTGGCACGGTAACCCGGGATCCTGGAAGCCTTCCACTTCAGAGAGCTCCGCCACATGCTAACTGTCATCCGCGAGGCACCGCTAGCCCAGAGGGGGTCTGACAGGATGGGTGTGTTTGGGGGTGGAGTGTTGTTATAAACATTGGGATGCACCCTTTCCATACAAACACTGGAGATGTGTCATCAGAGACCATCAGGGGTGATTATTATTTATGCCGACACTTTTGTGAGTTTAGCTTTTATCCTCGCACAACTGGCAGCTGCCCAGTGAATCGTCCCTTGGATCCACAGCAATGATGAGTCTCCGCTACCTCACAGCGTACACCAACACACACCCACACACACACACACACTCTCTCTCTCTCATTGCTGTCTACGCCCGGTATATCCCTTGGCATGTTCGCTCCTCCTTCATAAACACTAGCAGCTGCTTGGGCAATTAGCCATTAGCTCTTTACTTTTTACTATAATACCCAGTCCTCAGAAATCCCCACAATTAGCTCCTTAATTGCCTCTAAACAACCCAGGCGTAACCAATAAATAGAAGAAGGGGGTAGGCAGCTAGGGGTGAAAAGACAGACTTATGGGAATGAAACATACCAGCTTGGAAAGTATACATAAAAGCCTTATTTCTCCGCCGACCTCGCGCAGCCTATGGCGGGATTTTTGTTTCCCTGCCCAACCCCCTGCCCTTTTTTTTTCTGCTTCGACACAGTTGTGGAATGGAAAGCTCACAGAGGAGAGGAGAAAGAAAAAAAAAACACGAGTTAGGCTGATGGCTCATATTCAGATTCAAAGTGACATATCCATGCCCTTTATGCTGTGGTCTAACTATCACTTCTGAGGAATGCTAACGTTCAGTGTGACAGAGGGTGTTACTGTGACTTTTCGGCGGGCAGGAGACGGTGCCCCCCGGGTGTGGATTTTGCTTTTTCTTTTTTTTTTTTTTTTGCTGCGGCGTGATATGACACAGCTCGCTTGACGGAGCAATGGGGATACCCCCAAGATTAGCTGAATGCATTAAGGGGAGGCATAAAAACGTGGCTAACTGTTGATTAAATCACTGTTACATCCATTCTGGCGGTTCCAGTTAACCTCTTTAACATTGACAGCAGCTACGCCGCTAACATGACAATGGCCTCTAGGCAGAAATGTGCCGTTTGGTCTTTACAGTACCACAGTGGCCGTGTTTTTAAGAAGGAAAAAAGGCTCTAAATTGTCTCTTAAAAAGGTGAGAGTGCAAAAACTAATTAGTTAATAAAAATATTTACTGGTCTGTGCTAACAGCACAAAAACAACACATATTAATATTAAAAGGCTAATAAATACACAAAAAAGTACTTAACCTTCATTCCTTATTTGTGAGGTTAAAAAAAAAACATTTAGGACTACTGGCCAGGGATCTACGACATATTTAGGAAGGGCTATGGGCCCCTCCAGCCCACTGTTCGTAGTGCAACTGGGAAATACCTCAGCAATGACATGCGTTTCCTTTCCTTTAAGCTCTTGTGGATTTGATCAACACATGTTCCTAAGTATCCGCTGCTGTTTTGATAAAATAAGAATTATGCTTTAATTGTGGAAGTCGAGGCTCGAACACCAGGTCATCTGTTCGTAACAGTTGCTGGCGTTCTATCAAAGCAGCACGGTTGATTGGTGTCTCGGTTTCTTCGTACTGATAAACTGCTTCCAAATGAAAACAATCAGAGCAGAATCAAGTATAATCAAGGCCAGTAATTTACCGCAGCTTGAGTGCGCACGTGGGCCTGTGTCGCCTATTCCAAAATAGTTTCACTGCAGCGCAGAATTTCAATGGAAGATTTTTTTTTTTTTTTTTTTTTAATACAAAATCTGCATCCAGTTTTCCTTGAGTGTTCCTTATTGTGTCCTCTCATGCACAAACACAAAAACATGTACAGTATGGAAAATATCAAAAAGGGCTGCAAGCACCATCTAGTGATTTTTTCAGGAAATTACTCTGCAGAAAGTCAGACATTCAACTGAAATTATTCATTTTCTTAGTTTTAAAAATAATATATATATATATATATATATTTTTTTTTTTAAATCTGCAAATTTGAGAAAAAGCTAAATAAACACTATGGTGAAACACATGCAGTACTTTACAAAAATCTTTTACATTTTAAACTGCTTAAATTATTTACATAATGAGAAAACATTACATGAAACCAATAAACACCAAGTAGCATAAATCTAGAATGCTAGTTCTGTCACAGAACCGCCAGAAAAAGAGCTTTTCACTTCCTTATCATCCAAATATTTTAGCTATTTTTTTACTGAAATCATAAAAGTGAATTGGCATGACATCATTAAATAAACAACACTGATAACTTCACTGCAAAACTCAGCTTTCAGAGATAAGAAGAAGATGATGGTGGCATCTGTAAGAACACGGACATGTTGCAACAACAGCTTATTACCAACTGCTCTGTTGAAACCTTGTCATCACAAAAGTCATTTTTCGTTTGGCGCTATCATACTCAACTGAACTATTTTTATGCCAACAAAAAGTAAATAAAAGGTAAAATAAGTACTTTTTTGAATAAAATCCAAGACCTAACTTGACAAGTATTATCTGCAAGATCGAAGAGAAGATTAATGTGGATTGTTCCCCGACTGCTTTAAACAGAATTGTTTATGCGTAAAGGATTTTTTAAATAAAAGTTATTAAAGCCAGAACACACAAATAAAACTCCACACTGATAGTGAGATCAATAAACACATCACAAGAGTAAGATAAACAGTGAACATATACATTACATAATTTCTTAGCAAATGTGTGCGTGTATCCTACTGGATACAGTTTGGAGCTGAGAAAAGTAAAGATGAAGTCAGGATGTTGGGTTTTTTTTTTACCACTAAGAAATGTACAGTAAAAACAGAGCTGGGTGCAAAAGTATCGATTTCTACTGCAGAATGTTAAAAGTATAACTCTTTTGAAAACAACAAGAAAGACAGCAAGAAAAAAGGAAGGAAGAAAAGAACCAAATTTGTCAGCATTTTTCAACACTTAGCTATTGTTAAGTAGCTAAGTTACTTAACAATAGCACCAGTACTGGAAAAAAAATAGACAAAGGTCCAAATCCAGCGGCCTGCAGCATTCGACTGGCCTAAAATGCAGCACAGCAGCCATGTTGACTGGACTCCCTCTGAGGAGAGGGGACATCCCTAACAGCTGACCGCTTAAGATGCCTTCAGGGTCAAAAAAGGTCAAGTAAAAAACAATTATTTGTTTCTCTTTATTGAAGTGTACCGTAAACAACCGCGACTTTAAAACTGAGGCATACTCAGTCAGGAGTTTAGTATACGTGTAACAACCCTAAAATATACAAACCCATTCAATAAATTAGCAAATTATTGATGCTTGTTTATTTCAGTAGTGCCATCATATTATGTAGATTAATTGCACGCAGATCAATGTTTCATAGGCTTTATCGTTTGTTTGGTTTTTAGCCATTAAACATAATGATTAATGGCTGATGAAAATGCATTGAACATTAGAATATTACATCTGAACAACAATATTCAGAATATTACATATGCACCATAATTAAAGTAAAGTATATTTATTACCTGCTTAAAGGTTATTTTCAAAATATACTTTATTCTGATTTTTTTTTTATCTCATTTGCATCCTTTAAATAAAACCACCATCTCCAGAGAAATTTAAAGACTAAAAATAATCTCACATTTTTATATAAAAGGTATGAGTCAGGAGATGGGAACAAAAAATAGACATTATTTTTATATACTTTGGTACAATGAAGACAGACATTGGTAATAAGAGAAAGCATGGATCTACATCAAGTATTAGATATTTTTCAAGCGTATAATGTACCATATAGATAAAGAAAATTAGATGCTGAAAGAATACGGAATGGTGATTCAACAAAGGATTAGGCACACTTAAAGCAATGGCAACAGCGCAATTTCACTTTCAATAGAATTGTGTGGACTTTAAAAACCACCGTGCATTTCAAGGGTTTTCGAAGGACGTATTTAATTTTATTTACTTTTTCAATAAGGGTTGATGTTTATTTGATAAAAGTTGACATGATGTAATCTATGGTGTGTTTTGTGTACGTAAAGTTAAAGGTTTACAATACGGTAAGAAAACCAATCACTTAACAGACATTTTCTTATGATCAAAGCTATGAAGGCCATTTCCGCCAAGCAAGAAAAAAAATAAAAGCTCAACAGGAAGTCATAACTACGAGTCTATTCTCACAAACAGCTATGTTTATTAGAATAAAAGTCCTAATTTTGAATTTCAAAGTAATAATTTGGACTTTTAAAGTCATAATTATGAGACACAAAGTCATAATTTTGACTTTCAAAATTATAATTATGAGATAGATACTGTTTCTCTAAGGAGTCTTGTTCCTGCATCTCATAATTATGACTGAATCAAATAATTATGACATAAGTTTGAATTATGACTTTGTATCTTATAATTAGGACGTTTAAAGTCAAATTTATTACTTTGAAAGTTATAATTATGACTTCCTGTCGAGCTTTTTCTCTTTCATGGCGGAAAAGGGCTTCTATGCGATACTCACTGCTTTTTGAAATAAATAATTAACAGGTATAATGAATAAAAAACATTACCCTTTTACTTCACGCGTCAAATGAACTCCCAGCTCAGAGTCAAAACCTATTCGGCATCCGTAGGTTGCCGACGTCATGGGATAACAACATGGCGGCTCACTTCGAATGAATGCAACGACCCAAAACAGAGATTTTTCTACAGCCAGCAGGTCGCGAGCCGCGCTGCTTTCGGCCCTCCAGTATTCCCTTGAAACAGTTAACAGAACAATGGTAACCGGAACCGTTGCTGTTACCGTGAGCCATGTCGGAACCGGGGGCAGAAGCTGCTGCTGGCAGCCCTGAGTTCTTCGAGCTGTGGAGGAACATCTCTGAAGTTGACCGCGGCAAACAACAGGCCAGCAAAGGCACACAGCAGATGCTACCCACAGCAACTTCTCCTGGATGTAACGGTGAGGAAGAGGAAAGTAGTTCTAATTCGTTCAGGTTAAATCAGACATGTTGAAGATGAATGCTTACACGAAAATAGCCTCAATAATAGTCGCTATATCTGCACATTCTCCTATGAATAAATGAGCTGTAATGATGTTTTGTTTTGTTTTTTTGTCAAATTGTTTTTATTCGGAATCCAATGTTTAGGTTTCAGGACAACCTCTGAGTTGACTCCTGTTCGCACAGATCTGCGGAGTCCTCGGCTCCCAGGCAGCAGCAGCAGCAGGTTCCTTGGCTCTAACGTGACAGAGTCTCCAGGAGATGTTGAGGCTTCACAGGACATTTTCTGGGATGCCACATCCCCTACTCACACTGGTGACGAATCCACGCTGTTTGTCTGACTGGATGTTCTGATCATGTGTGAAATATATTGTCAACAAGGGAACCAAGAAGTGTAGTGACAGCCATTTTGTTAGAAATGGCTGTTTCTAACAAAAAAAAACAACTTCACATGGTTTTTCCTTACAAAGTAGATATGTGTACTTTGCAGATATGTGTACTTTGCAGCTTCCTTATCCAGCATGGTCTGAAAGTGAGGGTTGGATTCCAACTTAAAAGTGCTACGATTTCTAGTTTTTGTTTTGGGACATAGATCCTGCAGCAAGCAGAAACTTGCTGCTTGCTGCAAGATTTTTAGATTCTTGTAGTATTTGTTTCAATGTTAAGTTAATCTACTGCATATTCATCTATTACCCCTCCTTAGTATGAGTTGTTGATAAAGCGACTTTATCTTGGTACTATTGTGTTAATGTTAAAAATGACCATTAAAAAAACGATTTATTACTTATTTTTTAGGTAACTGTATGGCTGTGACTGTGTGGCACTGTATTAATAATGCCTTAAACACAAATATTGCTCTTGCATTAATAATTGCAAGCATAACATCGTAACTTGCTGAAGGGACTGACTTAAAGAAGTGTGATTTATATCAATAAACTCCACCCAGTAACTGCATTAAATTATATTTTTGAATTTACTGGCATTTATTTATGTTTAAATGGAACAAACAATTGAGAAAGCTAGTTTAAAAAAAATACAATTTCTGACAATATGGTCAGTTTTGTTTTTTTAACATCATTAATTGAACATTTTTGAAACAATAGATCAAAATTCTTAGAAGAACTTTTTCACAATAAATGTTAAACGACATGATAAATGCCCAACGCTATTGGGATGGAGGTTCACTGTACAGCTCGGCTTATGTTAATCAGATATGATCGCATTGCTTCTACCTTCCTCTTGTCCCTTTAGGTCGACGTAACAAGAACACCAGAGCTGTGAAAATCTCTGATATTGCTAACCGCATTGCTCCGAAGGTCAGTCGTTTCATCCTCACCTTCATCACTGCATTCATCCTCAATCTGAAAAACTTCTGAGAGGTTTTGTTTTCCTTCCATTTGCATCTTTTAAAGAATATAAAACCCAAAGTGACCGAATCCTCGCTGCTCCACTGGATGGACGATGGCGCGATCCCTTGCACCCCTGATGTTCCGAAGCAACGAGCCCGGAAAAGGTCTTCCAGATGTGAAATCCCAATAGCACTCTCAAGTCTCAAAGTCTCACACACCATTTTCACCTATAGAAGCTAATTCTTCTTACCTCTTGATAATTGTTTCACCCCAAACAGACAGAGCAATGTGAAGGATCTCCTGTCTCTTGCCAACCTGTTTGATAAAACCATGCAGCAAGATCAGGAGACTTCTGTCCAACAGGACACCGTCACCGGTAAACTTCGTGGCACTGCAGACGTCTCTGAAAACAACGTCAAAGAACCGAGGTGTCCATCTTTGTCGGAACAAGCGGAGGCAGAGCTTCGGGCTCTGTTTGACTCGTCCACCCAGGGAATCAGCGGCAGGTTGAGCGAAGGCTCGGTCTCTTCGCAAGACAGACCGGACCTAGTCGAGACTTTTGCCTTCATTGACCAGAGACAGTCAGAACCCAAACCAGCTGATAAGCACTCTACAAATAACTTGGTTGACTTTGAGGATGACTGGGACAATGACGACCTACTCAATGACTCCTTGATCTTGGCACTGACGCAAGATCCAAGCAATCCTCCTAAGACCTTAGCAAAGTCTCACACAAACACTACAGAGTTAGCTTCTGCTCTCCAGTCAACTTCGAATAAGAACCCGGAGAACCCGTGTAAAACAAGTTTCTGCTTGCTGCAGGATCTATGTCCCAAAACAAAAACTAGAAATCGTAGCACTTTTAAGTTGGAATCCAACCCTCACTTTCAGACCATGCTGGATAAGGAAGCTGCAAAGTTCGGTTCCACTGCTATACAACCCAAATCGAAGAGCACAGAGCAGAAACGTGCTACCACAAAGACGGACTCCAATCCCCAATGTGAAAAAGTCACTAATGGGGCGAAGTTTTTTCTGCAGGCCTCTTCGGTTAAAGACGTATCGGACAGTTTATGGGACGACGGCGATGATGACGCCCTCCTCTACCAGGTATGCGCCAGCGTGGAGAGGGTTTCCAACAGCCAGCCGGATGAAGCGTCTCCGAAAATCTGTGAGGGACAAAAATCGAAAGGGCCTGTAGACGGACGCCAGAACATGAGAGATCGTCATGTCAGCGCCGAATCCTCTGGGAGTTCTGGTGTCGGTGCGAACAGACGATCATCGGGTTCTTTCATTCGTTCCCACTCTCTGCCGTTGACTTCCTGTAAAACCGGAAACTACCAAGGATGGAACATTCCTCTGAAAGGCGGCAACAACAAATCGGGGATTTCGCAAAGATTCCCGGGTAGCCAAGTCGATCCGGGTGGAGATTTCTCCCATGGCAACGTGGCTATGAAGCCTCATCCAGCGATGACCAGAGTCGCCCAGAACTCCATGTCCCAGCATGCAGCATTCAAGAGGAATGTGTCTGACTCAGCCATCATAAACAACAAAGGTAAGATGGTAGAATATAATAAGAACTACACAAATTAATTAAAGAAGACAGTTTCTATTCACTATTATATATAACTTATTACTGTTATTAGTAATATCCTGTGACAGCAGTGGCAAAGACAAGGTAAACTAAAATATGACAAATTTAATGTCTCATAAAATAATTTAGTTAATTCTACCTTGTTTTTTAATCTCCGAAGTGTGGTGCTGGAAAAATCGAAAACTAAAATTGAAAACGCTTGAAAAGTGCTTGAATTTCACTGTGGGAAAAGTATACAAACCCTGGACCCAAGTCACACTTTTTAGATTTCTTTTTTCTAGAAGCCATTATTTTCCATCTGCTTTACAATTATTCTGAACTTTGTGTTGGATTGTCTCAGAAAACCTCAATGACGCACATTAATCCTTGTAGTTGTTAATAAGCAAAGCACTGCGAGATCACAAATCAGTCATAATGCCAATTTTCATTACATTTATCGTGGTCTCTTTTTTTTGCACCTGATTGTGTCCTTCTGTACTTCGGTTGTTCCAGTTTTTGTCACCAGCCAGACTGCGGGGAAGTGCTCTGCAGCGGAGATCGAGAGGAAGAAGCAGGAGGCTTTGGCCCGGAGGCGGCTGAGAATGCAAAACGCTTCAAAACCTTAGAGGAGCTCCATCCTGACTGACAAAAACGTCTCGTGATAATCAGTTTATTGCTGATAATCGGTTTATCATTTCAAACCAGCAGTGGCCTTACTTTCTTTCACCTAAAAAAAGTTCCCGTTAAAGGAAACTGTAGAGCTGCTCAGACAAATTGATTTGACAGTGACTTGAAGAACAGTTTTATTCCTTGGCTCTAGCATGTTTCTGGGTGGGAAGACTTTATATTTTACTAAGACTAGTCTGACTTGTTATCATTTGAGCTTGTTTCAGTTTCATGTTGATTTTGTTCAGATTTGAATAATTGTACCTCGTAGTTACGTCTCATTTTATACCATAAATGTATAAAAACAAAAATGCAGTGTTAAAATAATGGTATCCTTCACTTGGTTTATGTTGTACACTTCAAATATTGTGAAGGTTTTCTATTGTCTGAGTGAGTGAAACTGTTCTGGTTCATGTTTTATAAGTCAACAGTCAGACTTTGACGACTTTAGCAGAATCAGAGTTTTGAACATCACTGTAGCAGATGTTAGCAGAAAAGCTGTAGCGAATGTCTGATCTATTTTGAACCTTAAAGTAAGTTCATGCTGATGAGACTGATTGTGATAAGAACATTTTTGAATAAATCTTGACGTGACACTTTTTCCCCTCTTTTTTTTTTGCACAGATCTGAACCAATTGCTGTGCAAATTGTGTGTAGACAGCTGAGTCTGTGACTTTTTTTAACACTGCACTCCCTGAGTTTTTTCACAATAAACAGCAAAAAATGAACTGATTCTGAGTTATTTTTTGTTGTTGTTTTTTTTCAGTGTATCACATAAAATCCCAATGAAATATATTGATAATTGTGCATGTAGTTCAATGCATTTTTGACTACTTTTGCAAGGCACTGTGCTCTGACACCATGTGCACTTAACTTCAGTTTGAAGCAGCAATTCCCCTCCATTTATTTCCACATTTTAAATTCATGTCCATGTGTTAAGTCGCACGTTTAAAGCGATTAAAATAACCTTTGAATTAAAATTTAGGAATAAAAGCAAAAAACACAAGACACTCAAAGTTTTAGCATACAAATTTTATTAGCTTCTGAGTTTGAAATCACGTAGCACCGGTTCATTCATGTTTATTCTTCATTTTAAACATATCAGTATGTAGTGCTGATTCCAGCTTTGATAATGACAGCAGGAGTTAATAATTAATTTGTACTGGGACTGGTGGGTTGCTGTTTTGAACCCCATTCTTTGTCAGTCTCCACTGGTATCCTTGGACAAGATGCAGGAGGACTTTTGTCGTTTCACATTTGACCGATGAACAATCCTCCAGTCACTGGGTGGCAGCAGTGCTCAAATTTATTAGCCTATTAAACCCAGTAGAGGAAGAAGCCTACCAAACACACTGGCGTAAGCGGAGGACGAGAGCTGGAGAAGTTTGCATCAGTGAAGAGAAAAACGGTGGCAGAGGTCAGTAATAAATTTGATGGTAATGTGTTAAAAGATTTATATTTTTTCTATTTACCAAATAAGTATAAACAAGAGGCTCAATATTCCTCATTGTAACCCAATTTTTTGTACTACAACTCTAGTTTTTTTGACTGTAGCTCAAGATAAATGACCAGGAAATACGACAAAGCCCACATAACCAATGGGTTTATGTGAATACAAAATGTAATGTAAATACAATTAGCTGCAACAACTTAAAATGTAAATTTAGCAGCTAATTTTATTAATATTTTTTGATAATGAGGTGATGGAATCACTGCTGCCTGTTTGTACTAACAAATATTGTAATAATATCAGGTTCTCAATAGTATTTCAATTTGGGGGTGAAAGAATAATTATGAACCTTGGTAGGCGTTTGACAATAGTAAAACTAATTTCCCAACCCTGTTGCTAGGCTTGACTAGGCTAACAGAATAACATAAAGATCCCATTTTCAATAGAACATCACCTCATCTGTTCTCTGTACATTGTTTCCCTCCATATTTTGAGTTATGTTGCTTGGCAAAGTCAGGGTGTTTTCACACCTAATAGTCCCGTAGACTTGCTTCGATTGGGGATCAAGATTGCAACATTTGTTACATTTTCAGCTGCTGTGGTTTGCTTTCACCCTGCACTGTGTCAAACAAATCAAACCGTTTGAAAAACGCTAAGAACCACTGGAGGAAACATGAAGCCCTCTGAAGAAGACACCGAGCGCAACTTCGTTCTTCACAAAATGCAACACAAAAATATTGTCTGATTTTAACGGTTGTAGGATTTCTTTTGTCTTTGGTAAAAGGCCACCAGCCATGTATCTCTAGCACCAGACTGGCGTGTTTGTTTTGGTTGTATTTACCCAGAATGCACTGCTCGATAGCCCACTTCCTGCTTTTGGAGCGCTCGCTGGTCCGCTTGACATTCACATCCATTCAATTCAGTTCACTTAAACCAAACAGATGTCAGGGTTTTTAGGCAGATTAGAGTTTGCTTTTTTGATCTGCATCAGAGTTCGATTCACACCTCCCCCAAATGAACCAGACTTTCTAGGCAAACGAAATAAAGTATGATTAAAGCGGACTAAACAGGATCGGTGTGAGTGCACCCTAAGAAACCCCCCCCCCCAAAAAACATTAATTTTGGTCAGTATTAATCAAAACCATGTTAAAAGCTTTAAAACAAGCCTAGAACCTTGGAAGACGTGAGAGACATTTGTATCGCACTATTTTCCTTCCGACTGAAAAGTTGAGGATATAACTGGGTGAGTAAAAACTAGTCTTTCCCAGGTGTAGTTTCAGCTGTTTCGATGTCGTCCACATTTTCAGGCTCCTGCCGGGATCCCACCAGCTGCTCAGGATCTGGAGTCATTACAGAAGCGCTCCCTCATGGCGCTCGTTGGCTCCCATTATCCCAACCTCTGCGTATTGCGGAGCTGCTGACAGGTCAAGTAGTCATCATGGCCTTATTTCGCAAGACACTCAAATCTGTTTTCAACAAGTTGCTGTTCGAAACGCATTGTGGACGTCAGGCGCCGCCTCGGCGTGGAGAATATTATTGTTATTAGACAGGAGGGATTATTTTAATATGAGGGCTAATTTGTCTTATCATTACACTCACCTGCTGCGCTGCTGTGTTCCAAGGAGGGGAGGACAATGTTGGTCTTTGTGATCCAGGGATAATTCGTCAGTGTTCCTCCCTCAGAGCCATTCCCACCCCGTTACACGCCTGTTAGAGCTCGCAGGTGTGTGTCAGAGAGAGAGAGACGGGTGGTCTGCAGGTGTGTGTGTTTGATTATTTGTTCCTCCTCTGCCCCTATCTGTTTCCCCCTCTCCAACCCCAGTCTGATGGTAAATCACATGGCAGGGCAATTTGGCAACAGTATAAAGGCCCCCTGGTTTTTTTTTTTTTTTTGTTCCTTTTTATGACTATGATTATGGTTATGATGATGACTAGTGTATTTATTTCAACTATTTGATGAAACCCCTGGCTAAAGCTAACAGGTGTTGAGCAGGTACAATATCACGCTCGCTGAAGGATCCCTGTGATGTCGCTGCAGTCGGAGCGAAACATCAGGGGGCAAGCAGAAGAAAGGCTCGTTTCAGTGCCCACGTTACACGGAGCAATTTCTGATTATCGGATAGGAGCGGAGCGCCACAACGTTCCCCTTTGTCGGAAAAGGAATGATTTATGGCTGTTAGTTGGGCATACGGCAGTAATTGCCGCAGTTACAATTATGTTACCATAGCACCTGTTTAAACTGTCTATTCTTGTGTGGATGTTTTCGTTTTCCAGCAGAGCAGAGTTTGCGAGCTTGAACTTTATATGCAGAGACATTAAACGACGTCGGGAACGGGGGCCCTCGGAGAGAGGTCTGGGAGCAATTTCGGGATAAATGGGAGCGTGTGATGGGCAGATTAGTGTTGTGTCATCTGATATGCAAAGAAAACAACGTGGAATATTTTCTTAAATGCGAACGATGGAAGCGGTCTTTTCAGCGAGTACAATAAATATACGGAAATGTGGTTTAAAAATACGGCTGAGTAAGGAGGAGTTGACGGTTATTTGGAAATCAGCACTGCTCGGCAAACAAAAATATTCTTTTCCTCGACCTCCATTGTGAAAATATTGACTTAAAAATATCACAAAATTTGAAATTGTGTTTGTTGGAATCTTGATTCCTCAAAGGCACAGAACTCCGAACTCTCAATGTTATTGAGAAATAGAAAACAGTAGACTTGGCTAATGGTCTAATTTTTAGGAGTGATTGTCTAAATGTATAGTGTATAATATCCTTGGCTAAAGCTAACACCTGTTAGCTTAAAAATATAGCTGAGTAAAAGAAGTTAATGGTTATTTGGAAATTAGCACTGCTCTTCAAAACAGTGCTAACAGGGGTTAGCTAAGGCTAGCTTTAGCCACAGGCGTGGCCAGGGATTAAAGCTAACACCCCTGTCGACGCTAGTTTCAGATTTCCTCTTGAAGTTTATATTTATTTTGGTATTGTAGCTTCTCCACTCTACCTCAAATGAGATTTCCTTTTGATTTGGACTTTGTTTATCTAGGAACAATGCACAAAATCATATGACTCTGTTCGTTAAAGTACTTTGTAGATTTCTATATACTTTTTCTAAATTCTGTCCTAGGTTTGAACAAAATATTTCAAAGGTTTCTTTGACAGAATTATTCCTTCTTGACATATTTGTGTACATTTTGTTACAATTAAATACCGTACTTCAATGTATTTAATCAGAAGTTTAGGTGTATCTATCTCCAGCATGAGATTCCTTTTGCAGAGCTGAGTACAGAGACGCTTCAGTTTTCGTTAAATATCTAATGTTTTCATATCTTGTCATATGGCACTACACTATCTGATGATTTTCATCAGCAGAGAGATCCTTTCTCTTTCCCATATTGTGGCCTGCTTAATAATGTGGAACATCCTTCTCAAGTAGATTTCCTTTAATTGAGCTCATTAGACAAACTAATCAACCAGCTCTCTGAAATTAATTATAGGGATTCAAAGAGCCCTGACACACAATACCATCTATAAATTTTGACACAACAAAAAATGTAATCTTTATGACACTTAAATCCAATTTGCATAATAATTTGGAACACGGTGTATTTGAACATTTTGGAGATCAATATGAGGCGGAAGTTTCCAGAGACATCTGCTGTTTCACTAAAGGAAAACAAAGCAAAACTAAAGCATGTTTAAAGCACTGACCAGCCAGTAGAGGCAACTCCTCTAACAGCTTTCCCATGCAGAGACCATGAGGAAGGACTAAACACAGCTTTACAGAGCAACAAGATTACCTTCCCAGAATACAACTAACTAACACACACATCACACACATCTAACTTTGGCTCCCTTATCAGCGTGTCTATCTGCGCCATTTCTGTCTCCGACACACACACACACACACCCCCACACACACACACACCCCAACAGGCGGAGCGCAGGAGGTTTTTGCACAACTATGGCAGCAGCCTGTCAGCAGCGTAAATGACCTGTGAAGAGTTTCACGGTGCGTGTCATTAGGCAGCTTTAGATTTGTTTCAACAGCGCTTTACCTGAGGGCTTCATTCATGGGCCCCCAGGTATGACTGCCTTCCTCGCAGGGCTAGAGAGTAGGGGGAGGGGTGACATGGTGGGCTGGGAAGGGTCTAAATTTCCACAGAAGCGACTAAACGAAGGCCCGTGAGTGGAGGACTGAGCCTGTTTAGAGAAGGAAGACGGTTTATTTGGGATGACCTCTGAGCCAGACTTTATAAAGGCCTTACAGGGCAGTTGCCCAGGGCCACGGGGTTTTGGGGTGGCCCCCCCAAAGAATTGTTTTTTGTGTATTGTTTTACAAACATTACTCAAAGTCATGGGCTCATTTTACATGTGGTGTGGATTTTTATTTATTTATGTAAAAAAAAATTTTTTTTTGCATTTTTATTAATTTAAACTGCACTCAAATATTTGAAAATTATCATCTTTGTGGTACCAACATTAAGCCACCTGCCAGATGATTTAAACCAACCAGCCATCAATTCATACCTGCAAATCTGCAGGTCTACCTGTTTATGATCTGTACTTTGAATGAGTAAAATATTTAGATTTTTTTTTTTTCCAAGACAGGGTACCCAAACTAACTCTAGCTCAGAGGCCCTTATCCTTCTAAATCCGGCCCTGGACATTCTAGTGTTTTCCGTGGACTTTTAATTGTGAAGTGGAAGGCAAATCTTACATCATTTATTTATTTTAATCTGACAGGGGTGCCATGCATTCATATTTAACATTTTTTACACTGACACCCCTACATAAAATCTATGCAATCAAATACCCCAAACCCCTTCTGAAAGATTGAAGTAAAATGATGCATTTTGTCTTGTTTTTTACAAAGAAAAGTCTGAAAAGTGTGGTGTGTACCTATATTTAGCTTACTTCATTTAATACTGTTAAATAAGGTGCAATGCAACCAGCTTGCCGTCTGAAGTAAATTACTTAGTAAAAATTGTCCTCTTCTGTGTAGTTTATGGATATAAATACATCTCTCCCATGTAGGTTTCACAGCTACGGTGGCCCAGAAGGAAACAAATGTAAAGGCCGTAACGGAACAGCAAGTCACATCACAACGGATGTGTTGTGGGTTAGGAATATGATTGACCCTTCTGGGCCACCATACATGGGCTTGCTAGAGAAAGTCAGATAGATCTATAATAGATAGATTGCGGTTGTAGCGAGACATAATGTTTTAGAAGTTCAAGGGATAAGGATACTTTCTAAAGCCGCCACACTTTAGGGAAATTTATAGTGACCGGTTTTTATCTGCAAACATATTCTGCTTTTGAAAATACAGGCTTTTATGAAAACTGTAGGGAGTTGAGAAGAAATAAGAGCGTTTTAAGATGCTACAGCTGGTACCACTGACTCCCAAACGGGCCTGTTTGTGTTTTCCGGAGATGTATGGCCTTAATAAATGAACTTCCTTTAGTAGTATTTAGTCTTAAGGCAAGATCCTCCTGATTTTATCGCTCACTTAACTCACGTTGCACTAGATCACGTCCCACTGACTTACAGTAAGCGTGACAGTTAAAATAAATTTCTGATGAAATGAGTCAGGGAGAGGTCAAAATTACCCAGACGTAGCACAGATAAGGAGTATGGAGGTGTCTAGAAACGAGTCGTTGTTATTACAGACTAACTCATTCCTCTGGAATGGAGGGAGTAACAGAAAAAAAAAAAACACATCTCTGGAGAGATTAATCACTCTGCTGAAAGTTAGGCAATAAACAAAACTTTCGATTCCTCGCATTGTACACTTTTCAAGCCTGGATTATCGTAATGTTTTCTCTCTCTCGCTCTCCTTTAATTTTTTTTTTTTTCTTTTTAAATCCCATCCAACCCGTATTGATATCTCAGATCAGCACGCTTCATTAAGCGTGCTGATAAGGGTTTACAGGCCCAACTGTGTTTGGAGAAACGAGACTCCCCTCCACACGGCCAGCGAACATCCGCGCTGCCGCATTCCTCCGGCCTATATCTGCCAACACCTTTTCGCTACAGCGGCTGTGGCCTTTTTCTCCCCAGCCTGTAATAGTCAGCATGGGCTGTAATGGTCTGTTGACAGGTTTAGGCTGAGGTAATTTTGTTGCCGAGCTGTACAGTGAGGTGCCAAATCTCCCCCTCAGGAAAAAGAAGAAGAAGAAGGGGAGGAGGAAAAAAAGCGAGGAGCAGAAGCAGAGAAGCGAGCCATCTTCCTGCGGCGCGCTCCTTTATTGGCAGATAAACATTTTACGTCCGGGCTTTCACGTGATTTTGGCTGCCTTTTCAAGCGCTCGGAGCTACGGGGTTTGCAAGGCTTTGCCGTTAGTTTCTCGTAAATCGGCGGCCTCGACATGTAAACTGGGTGGAAAAAAACAAAACAAAACCCGTTAAGTGGCGCTAGCTCCTGTTGCGCGTTGCGTTGCTCTGGAGTTAAAATGGTTCCCACTGTGCAGAGACACAGTTCATTATTTGCAGCAGGACTGCATAAAGAGAGAGAGGCCGGGCTGAGTGGAACTCCAGCTGCTGGACTAACACGCGTTCACACACAGATGCAGAGCAGAAACACTCCGTGGAAAATGCAAAGGAAAGCAGAAACTACTGAGGCCAAGGGGTTCCCTTAGCAATGTGCAAAGCAGATCAACTGTACGCTAACGCACCTGCCAGCTGAGCGTCTCCGGCGGGACAGAGATCTCGGGGGGCCCGCAGTCCTACAAATTCTCCCACCTACTGCACGCAGACGTGCACACAGCGGTTGCTGGTGACCCCTGCGGGGTCATGCTGGGATCTGACTGCGGCTGAACGCTGAGCTGCTAACGATGTTCGGCCCTTTGCTGCTGTGTCATCTGGCTCTCATTTAGCACAGAGAGGAAGCAGTTTTAAGATCATGTGTTTATGAGTTAGGATTTATGAATTAAAGTGATTCTGAATGTTACGTAGCCTGTGATCAAAAACCTTTATTTTTCGCTCCATGAAGGAAATCTGAACTGCTGTTATTGTTTTACTTTTGTGCTCACTGCCGTAGCATATAATTTAAATGAAACGTGTAGAATTAAAAATTTGCATTAAAATAATGCCAAAGCAAAGCACATTCAGAAATAAAGGTTGTCTGAGTCATATTTTGACCTTTCTCTAGCTAAAATTTTCTTGAATGTTGATTTTAGCTTGAGTTTTGCAGAAGTGTAGCTGTCCTATTATACCTGAATTTCAGAAGTGACGTCATACAAAACAGGCTTTCCATCCCTCCATTGGTCGGTCTGATAACGTTTGACAAAAGGTTTTATTATGAAAACGTGTGTTCACACCTCTATTGCATTTTTAATCCGTTTCATCTTTCAGTCTCTGAAGGTCATTAAGGGACAGGCTAAATTCGCAAATTTAGACAAATGCTTCGTATTCTGTACATCCTATCTGCCTCTCATTTTATTCAGATAATTGATTTTTAATTTAAAACTTCACCCTCTGCTTAGTGGAGTGGACATTTCTGCTCAGAAAGGATTCACAGATTACAGCTGTGTTATACACACTCCTACAAAAGCTGCGGTTTTAACAGTCAGCTAAATTTGAACGCTAACTCCCATCCTGATGCTAAGCCAAAACAACAAGGACAGTTTCTACTGTGTTTCTTTTCTCAGTTGCTACCAATAAAATGTGCTAACACTCTCCTGCTAAAAGATAGTTCAGACACTTTTTCCTTTTCACATTGTAACTACTTTGAAAAGAAAAGTATGGCAATGGCTGAAGTGCAGATTTCTCCTGAAAGGCAGACTGGGAGTCCCCAGTCAAATTACTCGGGCTGTTTCCGAATCCAAATATGTGGTGTAAAGATCAACAAAACAACTAAAGATGCAAATCAAGAAATCTTGGCGGCCCGTTTTGGCATCTGTTGGGAGGAAAGGAAATTAAACATTTCCATCAACATTTAGCCCCGGAGTTTTTTTCCTCTGAGAGCGAAACGCTCGTTTGTATTTTTCTTTTTTTTTTTCCCCAAGACTCGTCTTTGAGAGTTTTTACAGAGGGCTGAGACTCTTTCAACTGCGTTGTATTTAACATCATGTAGTCAGTGAAACCGTAGTTTTTATATATGCGAGACAGAATGCCTTGCAAACGTATTCATACCCATTGAGTTTTTCCCCCACATTTTGTCACGTATGAATCTAAAGCAATTTTTTTTTTTTTTACAAATCAAATCAAAAGGGTAAAAGTGTGGCATGTGTTCAACCCATCTCATTCCATCTCGCTTTATAGAAAAACATTTTCCTGCAGTATAAGCTGCAAGTCTCTCTTGATTTTGAACATCAAGAGACTGAACAGTTTTGCCAATTTTCTCTGCCAAGTAGCTCATGCCCAGTCAAACCCGACCTGCTGGGGGAACATTTAAATGTGTCCTCTGTGGTACTGATTTTGTCATTTTTAATTACAAAAGTTTTTACACTCCTCAAACTTCAACACTTTCACAAGTTGAAACCACAAATCCAATGAATGAAATTATGATTTGTGGTTTTTGGATCTATTTTTCTATTCATTAAGTTGAAAACTGGGCTTTATTTTAATTTTTTTACATAATTTCCACAAATCACATAGAAAATGCTTCCATTCTGTTTCATTCTTTCTTTCTTTTTTTATGTTTTAACAAAAGTGAGATGTCTTTTTATTTAAAAAAATAGTAAACTAAAGTAAGGCGGTGGTTCCTTAAAAGACCCACATGTAACAGATATTTATCAAAAAATTATAAGTTGTCTTTTTTCTAAATGTCACTTAAACATTGGATTGGATAAAAACTGCAGACTTGTGACACACCAAGAAAATATTGCACATAATTGCAAAGCGTAAGAAAATAATAAGTTTTCAAAATTAAACATCTGGACTCTGTTTTCACGCTGATTCTCAATTGGACTAAGTTTTGGACTTGACTGGGTCATTCTAACACTTTGTGTTTTGATGTAAGACTTTCCCTTGAAGCTCTGATTGTATGTTCAAGGTCATTGTTCTTTTGCAAGGTCAACCTTGGTTGTTTTTACCCGGGAGTGGTGCACTTCTGCATATGGCAATGTTAGCTCATGGAAGAGGAGCTTGATTTTTTTCAGATTCTGTCGAGACATAAAACGTTTAACAGATATGTAAAAAAAAACAACAACAAAAAAAAAACATTTTTGTAAAAAGTTACATAATGTAGCATTCTTTGTGTCTGATTTTTCAGCAAATTAACTACGATTACCAAAACCAATCGGTTGATTCTAAAATTGACCTCAGAATTGTTCAATTTGCATCGGAGAGACTTTTCTTGTTCTTCGCATGTTTTATATTGAAAGATCCAGGACGCATATCTACAAACATTCAGTACATTTCACCTTCTGGGCGACCTCCACGTCGCAGATATGTCTCACTAACGCTGGTACGTGTCTGTCCTGTGTCACCCGTGCCATTTTGACATATAAGACTTGTTTACATGCTGCGAAGACTCCTCTGCGCCTCTGTTTAGCCGCCCACACGCAGCCCACGCTAAAGGTTACCATGCTGGGATTTTAATCTACATGTGAAATGCGCTCCCCTACGCCTCCTCGTCCGCTGAGTCAGCAATCCGGCCAATGCCCCGCAATTCGGAGAGCTGTGCTTTATTGATTGAATGGGCTTTACTTTCCAACACACACTTTGGAAAATACCCATCTGTACACTCACACACACATGCTGGTGACTTTGTTGCAAATGGAGGGTGGGAGAGAGATGAGTGTCAGGCCTCGCTTGATGGGTGAACATCAATCATTGCCTGTCAGGCCTTGCTTTTTCACCTCCACCTCCTTTCTCCACCTCCTCTCCTTTCTTTCTGCTTCAGTGATCAGTCTTTGCTTTCAATGGTGTGTGTGTGTGTGTGCGTGTGCGTGTACACGCATCTGGGGAATGCAGTCTTACCACATAGACAAGACGTGGGTGTTTTGCAGGCGTTATTGTTCTCAACTGCCAATTAAATAAGTGTCTCTTGTTGTCGTACCTCCATGTCAATGTAAACACCGTGCGTCGTAATACCTTTTTACCTGTGACAGCCGTTAGAAAAAGGATGTCTGTGTAATTGAGTTCAGTTCACAAATTTGATAAAAACTTTTGTTAAGCTGTGGCTGATTTCCTTCATGTGTTTATCCATTAGCAAACATTATGTGGTTAAGGTGGAGTTTGGGTAGAGATGTAATGAGATTTCTTCACAATAGCTTTTATCAAAGTAATGTCTACCTCATGGAGAGATGTCTAGTTGGTGTTTTCCTTAAATTATTGATATAGTCTCCAGAATAGAAACTGTGAACCAAAGTCTTCTTTGAGTAAAAGTTGTTGGATAGATGTGGTCTTTTGTCTATGAAAGTATAGGCAAGGCAAAAAGATTAGTTATTAGCCCTTCCTCCCGCGTCGTAGCACGACGTTCAGGAGGAGCACGGTAGATGTCACGGTCGGACAGCGAGGGGTTGTCCTGTCAGACCGTCAGTTCCCAAAACCACACACACAAAAAACCCTCAGAAGGGTCAGTGCGACCCTGCCGGGACTACGGACAGAGTAAAAAGTTTGAACCCCTCCCTCTTAAGACCGTGAGAGGATTAAAAGAAAAAATATTTTGCATTGAAGATTTTAGTTTGTTGTTGATCCATCCACATCCACCACATGTGACAGCAAGACAAGTTTATATCAGTCGTAAGGGTTGAGTTGTGGGAAAGAATCAAGGCAACACTCCAGGTCTGTTTTTGAATAACATTATAACATGATGTAAAACTCAAAAAACTTGATTTTACATAATACAGCCCCTTTAATCCTTCTGCATACCAAGACATTCTGGACTATTTCTTGCTCTCGGCCTTTTTGGGAACAGTTTTCCTTTCCCAATATGACTCCACAAAAGTTCAATTGGTGTGGTCCATTAAGTTATGAGTGAGTGAGTTTAGTGTTGAAGAACTTAAATTGAGTTCTGACCTCAATTCAATTAACAGCAGCAGAGACTTTAAGCCAGACCTTCTTGTCCAGCATTAGTGTCTGACCTCACTTCTGGAAGAATGGCCTAAATTTCCTGGAACAAACTTCTAAATTTAATGGAAAGACTTACCAGAACAATCCAACGTCAATTTGTGAGCGAAGGCAGATGAGTGAACACTTTCAGCAAAATTCTGTGTTTTCCTGTTAAAGTCATTTCAGGAAATCCACAATCTGTCTGTCTATTGTTGTTTCCCATTTCCATTTTGTCTGTCTGTGCACTTCGCTTTGAAAAAGTCATTGAAACCAGAGTATTGGACATCCTGAACAAATAGACTTTTAGACTTCAACTCAGACTCTTAACGATTTATTATTCGGTCAGGGACAAGTGCTTCATCCATTTGTCAGGGAAATGTATATTTCTTCCATCCCTCCCCCCACAATCTGGCATAATGGATTTGGCTGTCCACCAAGAACCTGGAACACATTCTCTTCATCTTGTGCCAAAAACTACAGCGTGCATCCTCTGTTTTTGGTTGCTCCGACTCTATTTGTTATTGTGCTTTATTTTGCGAGGGTGGAAAAAACGGCCCGGTGAGCCGAATTTGTAGTGGGTGCCAGGGGCTCGGGGAGATGTGTTTTCAATTACTACTTGGTAAAATGATGGATGGAGGGACTATCGAGCAGGAAAAATCCAGCTCAGTGTGTATGTTTGCTTATTCAGTTGTGACCATGTTTGTATGTGTGCAAACATCTTTGTTAATGTTTGATTTTGCACATGAGGATTCGTACTGAAATAATGTCGAGGTTTCCTACTCGTTTTTAATTTCAGAATTACGCACGCTTCCAGACTGAAACTTCAATTTTTCCCCTGGAGTTTTTACAACATGGAGAACCTCTAACTGCATTCGGGCTATAATGAAAATTCCACACAGTACTGAAATTGTCTAATTTTGAGAGTACTTAGCTGCTTGGATTGAAATATATCAGCACTGTTTTATAACACTTGGAATTCTAAAATCAGATTCTTTGTACACAAACTAAATTGGTAAATTAAAAATAATAGTGACCTAATGCTTCATTTGGCCTTTGAACCAGAGCATATTTATGATACAGACACAAACTGCATTGTGCAAGATTTTAGAAGGGCACGATTTTTGTCCAAAGGAAAAAGGACAGATATGCTAGATGTGCTCTAGCACCATCTAGTGTCCATTTGTTCATATCCATGTACCTGTTTGAATAAATTAGTTTTGACATAAATCAATTCCAGATCAGAGGATCATACTTTACAAAAGTAGTCAGAGGCTGGGTGATCGTTTATTAAAAAAAGGATTTATCAGTATTCCAGTAATCTTGGCAAAAATCTATACTTTTTATTGTAGCCACTTGTGCATATAACTGGACAAATATTATTGGACAGAAAACACAATTGTATGGTTTGGCATCTTTATATGAGTAAACAAATATCAGTGTTGAATCAGAGTGTCAAAGTAATTGTTTCTGTTTCGAGGCATTATCAACATGGAAAGGATTTGTTTGTTTTTTTTCCAGTTCCAACACAATCAGTCAGTGATGCACAAAGTGGAGGAAAAAGTGCAAATATGATGACAGCCTTGTTGTACAGTTCTCTTCTTTTCACAATGGTCCAATGTAAAGATGACTCCACCAGAAGCTTCTTTTTTACGTTAGGAAAAAGTTTCAGTAGTGCTGTTTTGTAACCGGTGTCACAATCCAATCCATTTTTTGCATGAATAAATATTCATACATAAGATAGACATATAAATAATTATTATTTCATAGTTCCTGTGTTGCAAAGCAGAAATAATAAAGCAGCATTTATCTTTTATGCACCACAAATCTGGTACAAACTTTTAGAAAACTGCTAAACTGCTGAAACACTGAGTTCCTTTAAATTAAGACTAAAACCTCACTTCTTCAGAGTTGCCTTTGATTAGTAGAAAATGGAACATTGATCAACATATTTGGTGTATATTTTGATAATGACAAAATATGTAAATTATTTGTTTCATAATTAGCGTGTTATGTTGTTATTGTGTAAAGCACGTGTTGCTGAAATGTTCTGTACAAATCAACTTGATATTAAATACAGCAATTAAATAACTACAATTATCAGTAATTATGTATTTGTGCTATGATTTATTATAATAATTAAATGGGGGGGAAATAATGTTACCATTTTGATTTGAAGTGTCTTAAAAATCTAGAATTATTCCAGTATTTTTCTTTCTGCAGAGCAGCAACAATCGGTTCAAACCGTCGCTCTGTCTCGTCAAATAAATCTTAAAATCTGATTGGAGCAAACAGTAAGCAGTTCAGAGTTGAGTTCCTGCTCAGGTTATCTTCAGAGACGTAAAGAGCAAACATACCCATATTCATATTTATAGCCAAACATCCACGTTCCACTCAGATATATGTAGCTTTCATAGGGGGCGATAAAGAGCCAGTTCATACACCGTCTAGAGAGAGAAGGAGAAGAGAAAAAGAATATCATCAGTTTCTGAATCCTTGTTGATCTTGTTGCTGAAATGAGCAACGCTTAGAAACACAGCGGATCTTTCCTCACTGTATTTATTTATGACATATTTCAGGGTTGTTTCTTCTTCTTCTGCCCATAATCTGATGCGTTATCGTTTTCATTTGCTGTGTGATGCCAACCTTTGACCTGGAGTACTAAAGCCCAAATCCTGTGCACACAGTCAACACCGTCAGATTATTTGGACTGAATTCACTTGATCCTATATTTTTGGCTGCTCAAACATGACTGCCATTTGTTCAAATAGACATTTTTTTTTTTCCTTTGATAAATCTAATAGAACCTTTCTGGCACTGATAAAAATAATCACATGCTGAAATACATATCAGTTTGAAATAATTTCAGATTATCATTAGAATGAAACAGTTCAAGTCTTGGAACAAAATTTCCCAGTTTCCATCTGAAACGTTGCTCCTCTGTGGAAGGAAACGGTGCTGCAGAAGCCTGTGGTGTGTTGCTGTTAACTGAAAATGCCCCGGACGCAGATGGAGCGCATAAATGATTGATCACAGGTGATGGATTTCACAGCAAAGCAGCCGCAGTTCCATAGTGAGTAATGCAACGTTGGTATATTTATACTTCCTTTGTTTTCTAAGACGTATGTGTGTGTAAAAATGGAACAACGATCGTTTTAACCCCAAATATAAAACTGCATCAGCTGTAGTTGTGTTGGGGGGGACACATGAAGAAAGGAAGAAAACTAAGAAATATCATAAGAAAAACAGGCGTGTTTTTTTCTGGGGAATAGTGAGTAAAGTAAAGACAGTTATCACTTTATGACATTTTAAACCTTATGTTAAAAAAAAAGTCAGCTAAACCTTTTGGTAGCTTCTGGGTAATTTATGGCGTCAATTAGTGGTTTGCATATGAAGTTTTTGTAAAAGGGCAAATGAAATGAATGCTTGCGTTTGAGCCTCTGCTCATCAGCGGAGTCCTCTCGAACTACAACACTGACCCCTAGTGTGGCTGCTCTCCTGAAAAGCTGCAGCAGCCCAACGTGGAAGCTGCTTTAGCGCACGCTGGTTTAGCTCCTGGCTGTTTTCAGGAACATGTTGCTGCTTTGGGTGAGAAAGGGAAACTTTGTTTGCACAGGGTGTGTTTTGGAGGTGGAGGTGGGTTTGTTTAATTCAGACGGTCCCCGCCGAGGATTATGATTCATGTTTCTTTCATTCATCCTTCAGAACTTTGAAAGTACAGCAGTCGACACAGGGAAACATGAAATGGATGTCGTGTCGGAAACATATTCATGAGTCATCAGACCTTCTTTTTCCAAAGTTTTCTCCTATTTTTCCAGAAAACAAAGCGTTTGTTCTTATAATATTTAAAGGGAAAAACTTATAAACATGAATTTGCCATGTTTGTACTATGACTAGAGTAAAATTAAGCTTTCCTGCAGTAAAACCTCCAGGTGCATTTGGTATGAAACAGTGGATAAATATGTGGAAAAGCACAGTGGTTAGTATGGTGGTGGATCTGAGATGCTGTGGGCCTGCCTCTCTTTCAAAAACCCCATGTTGCCATGGATGGCATAATGAACATTTAGAAACACCTGAAAATGTAAAATTCCTGTGTGACTCGTCTGAGTGAAGTTGCCTCCGCTCCGGCCCGGTGCCTTCTTACCTATTTAAAATTTGTGTCAAACTTTTCTGCAGCAAGAAATGCCACTTGTGCAGATATCCTTTTTAAGATTTTCAAAAAGAAGAGAGATTAACCTCTGGTGACCTCTGGAAGAGTCGCCTCACCTCTGGATTTGTTCATTTGATTAAGAAATCTGATCAAATTGATTTTTAAATTATTCATGCTGGTTTGTGCAGCTAGCATTTTTGATTGACACCAAATTAGTTTGATTTCACTGAGGTGTTGGACTTTATGATTAAACTGTAATATGTAATGTGGACCAGAATAAAGATGAGCGATTGATTCATTGATTGACTGATTGATTGACAGTGACTTTTCATTGGATCTTGTCTGTAATGATTGAAAACAAGCAGACACAAAATCAACTTTATTCCACAAAAATTGTTCGTCATCAGACAGTAAGAAGATTTTAACTGCACGCCTGTTGCAATAAGCAATAAATTGATTGCATGATAAAACTAAATCAATAATTTCCATTTGCATCATTTATTGTTTTTCTCTTTTCTTTCTCTTTTTACCAAAATCTTCATTCTGGTGCTTTGGTCTCACCTGGCCCCTTTTTTAAATCACAGTTTTATTTACAGAGATTTTTATTTGTTGTTTATGTTGTTTTGTTATTTTATTTTTTGGATATTTCAAATGTCCTCCAGTTCCAGTGTTAAATGTTCACTGGAATTTAAAGTTTATTGATCTTTGAGAATGTTTTTTTGCATTATTATGCCATTAGCATTACGTTATTTGAAAATGGTCTCAAAACAACGATATTATCATTTATCACTTTGTGGACAATTTATCGTCCCGCAAAATTTATTATTGTGACAGAACTGCTTAGCTGCATATTTCTTGTTTAAAAGCAGAGTGGCATCATATTTACATTTGGGTTTTTTTGTGGCATAATCTTTTTGAAATGATGAAAATTCTGTGAAATAATCTCTTTTGACAAAATTGTGAAATTTTAAAAGAAACACACAAACAATGGAGCGAGTGGAGCAACATTGTTGTAAGTTTGGTCACCCATTTTTTTTTTTTGCTCCAAATAAATCAGATCACTTCCTGCTGTCAGACAAATTTATAAAGTCTCTGCTCTGTTGTCATACAATTATTTCAATCAAGTTGTATATAGAAAATAACTGCTAAATTTTAGTTCCACCATCCTTCACCACACTCTACTTTAGAAATGAATCTGGACACCATCTCTTCACATGGACAGACTATGACAAAAAGGTAAAACCAACACAATCTTGTTCAGCTTTTTTAGTGCTATGAGTCCTGCTTCTCTCTCTTAACATAACTCATATAAAGCTACTTTAGACTCGAGTCTTTCATCAACGACATACAAATCCATGCTTCCCACAACTTGGAGGAACAGCTTCCAAGGGGCTAATTTAAAAAAAAAATCTTGAATGGGTTTTTAATCCACCAATTAGGTTTTTATTCACCCAAATATAAAAACCTTATGAGCTGCGCTTCCAATACAAACATGTATAAAACTTCCACTAAGTTGAAAAACCACAATTTTGCAATTTAAAACGTTTCCATTAAAAAAAAAGAAAAGAAATGCAGTTAAAATCACATGCGGTAAGTCATTAAGAAAACATGGTGCACTGTCATCCTCCTATCACTTTCCGTCATCTTCTTTGTCATTTCTGCCAGTAGTAAAATCCGTTTATTGATCACATTAATTGTGTGGTGCCAAAAAAAAGTGTTTGTGAAATACACTAATTTCGAAAAACCACTTCATCGTAGCGCAAAAGCTTTAAATGGAAAATCCAGAGATGTTTTTTTGAAATTGCTGTTTTTTCCATTAGCGAATGTATTTTCGAAATGTCAATTTGCACAATTTTAAGGTTAAACTCAGCTATTGTCTGGAATAAAGAACATGCTGGTTAATTCTCCATGCTAAATTTCCCTCATGATGTGCGTCTAAAACTCTAATTACTGTTAACCAGCTTTTAATACATATTAACATGCAAAGAGCAGAGACGCACATGCTCATGCAAATCCAGCGACTTCAGTGACAAAGCCAGCCAACGTGATGGGATTTCGTCTGGAAAACTTCACATACACACTTGTTCTGCACCAGCCAGGCTCCTCAGCCTCAGGCTCTCCGCAATGAAATTTTCATGCAGCCATATGGAAGAGTATTGGTGATAGAGATTTACTGTCGGGGCTAGACGTCCCGCTGGAGAAAACAAGGAAGCATGAACATATTGCCTTCTGTAAATCAGAGGGAGAGCAGCTCCTGGATTCGGATGCTGCTGCTGGAAAGTAGCCTGTGTGTTTATCATTCAGTTTCCCTGCTTCTTTCCTCTGCAGTGTTTGAGTCAAAGTTCAGCTAAAGCAGCAGAGAGACACCAGGGTTACGTTGACTTTTATTCTTTGTCGAGTTATTAAGACAGCAAATGGAGGCGTTAAATCGACCACAGACAAAAACAACCCCAGCCGTCTGTCTACAGGAAATGTCATTGTTACAACTAGAAGAATAACACTCTAGTCATGCAATGCATTCTGGCCGTTTTTTTTTTTTTTTTTGTGCTTTCTTGAGTCTTGAGAAGGTCCAACAGGCAGAATGTATTTCATTACCAACTGGCTTTAGGTATTAGGTTGGTCTCAGGTTTCACACCTGATGGTCCATAGACTTGGCTCGATTTCGGACCAAAATTGCAACGTTTGTTACATTTCCAGCAGCTGTTGTTTTCGTTCACACTGCATTGTGTCAAACAAACCAAACTATTTGAAAAACCTCTTCACCTCCTTGCCTGTGGTGGCGCTGCACCAAGAACCACTTAAGGAAGTGACCTGAAAACCTCTGAAGAAGACACTCAGCGCAACTTCATTCTTCATAAAAAATATAGAAAATATAGATTTTAGTGGTTGTAGGATTTTTCATTTGTCATTAGTAAAAAACCACAAGCCATTTCTCCCGCTAGCTCTAGACCACTGCATTTGTTTTGGCTGTATTTACCCATAATGCCTTGTACTGTAGTCTGCTTCCTGCTTTTGGAGCGGTCTCTGGTTCGCTTGGCATTCACATATGCATTCAAACCACACCAGAGTTCACTTCAACCCAACCAAGACCTAGGATTGTAGGTGGGCCGGCGTTTGCTTTTTTTGGTTCGCATCAGAGTTCAATTGAACGTGACATTTTAGGCAAAAAAATTAGTTTGACTAGAGAAAGCTAATGTGTATGCACTTTTAAATGAATGTACCCAGGATCGCACATCTCAATTTAAAAGACAAATTGGTAAATTAAGAGCTTTGGCTTTCATATGCCTTTCATCTTTGTTGCTCTGTAATGAGGATAGATCATTTAGGATGCTAACTGATCCCCGCAGGACCTACGATGGAGATTTTTGTATTTGCATTGGATGGCCTGGATTTGGGGGGGATTTCTCTGGGTATCGACTCCAGGTAGGGTTGGCAAAAATCATACATTCCTTTTAGTTCTTGAAAAAGCATCTGCATTAGTGGACGGCCCATTCTTTGTAAATGGTTTTGCATTTCTTCATTGAGTGATAAAAGAAAACAGCATTTCTTGACTCATTCCACAGTCTAATTGTTAAATATAACGTTAAATCGTAGCCCCAAACTCAACTAACACAAACCACTTATTTCCTCACTTCAGTCTACAGTTTCTCCCTCTCTCTCTCTCTCTTTCTCCCTCTGAACTGAGAAACTGAATCAGTGCCAGGGTCAGAGAAGCAGTGCAAACATCCAGGTCTCAGCTAAGGGTCTGCTGGTCCAGACCGCACAAAGCAGCCTGCCTCAGCCTCAGCCAGCAGCCCCACGCCCCTGCCTCCTTCCTCTTCACCCCCACCTCTCCTCCAGAAGGCCACAACAATCCCGTCTTTGTCGGCCAGTGATTGATGACACGGAGGAATTTCATTCACGACCGCCCGGTGTTTTTGTGTTACCGTGACGACCAGGTGAAAACAGAGTGCACCGGGGGTATCGAGTTTCACAACCTTGATCACAAGGGAAAAGTTAAAGAGAGAGGGGGGGAGGACAGGGAAAAAAAACGAGAAGCAACAACTGAGAGGTCACTGTAGACGTTAAACAAACAGCCATCGCTGTTATCTCGGGAGATAAGCCCTGGGAACGATCGCGGTTCGCCTGTGTGACGTTCCTCCACAGGTGATGTGAAGGAAAATATTTTCTCCTCCACATTTTGTATTTTCTTTTTTCACACGAGCCAAAAGGCATTATTTTAAGAGAGTTTGCTTAGGTTATTAATACACCCCACAGAAACGTCGTGGTCAGATTTGGTCACACGCAAAACACAGAGACTCAATCAGGAAGGAGAAAACGAAAGAAAAAAAAAAAGCAGCACATCACTTAACGTAAATAAAGGCTCAGTTGTTCATCCCACTCACACTCAGACTCACTCAGAGCACATCCACTCACATATGGTACTCTCATTTAATGGATATAGAAAGTTGGTAAAGTGCCCCATTAGGAGAGTCCAGAGCCTGAGCATAACAAAGCTCTAATGCAATATTCATGTCTTCTCATTCCCTCCATTCCACAACAACAGATCTCCACATAACATACCTCTATATAGACTTGTAAACTGCATCTAGATGAAGTTTTCTTCAAACAATGGATCACCTCATTCGGAAGAAGATGATTAATGGATTTGTGTGTTCACATGTTTATGAGATGTAAAAGTTAAAAGATCTGAGCAGACAAGGGTGGCTGTTCAGTTTTATCCAAATGCACAGGATAGAGAGGAAGATGCAACAACCAGACAAATCGTCGTGGGGTGCATTCATACCAGCCTTGTTTAATTCGCTTTAATTAAACTCTCGTTTATTTGGCTGGAGGTGTAAACGCGCAGTCAAACTCCAAAATTGTTAACTCTGGTTCGCCTGGAAACCTATGATTTGGTTTGATTACAGCAAACTCTGGCGCGGTTCAAATGCATATGTGAATGCCAAGCAGAACGGAGGCCGCTCCAAATGCAGGAAGCGGACTATCGCGCCGGGCATTAAATAAAACAAAAAAAAATATGAGTCTATTGCTAGCGGGAGAAATGGTTTGTGGCTTTTATCCAAACGACGAAAGAGAAATCCTACAACTGCTAAAATCTGATGTGATTCCAATTTTGTTTACATTTTGTTCTCAGTTTCTTCTTCAGAGGTTTTCGTGTCACTTGCTGTTTTGGTGCAGCGCCACCACAGGCAGGGAGATGAACAGAGTTTTCCAAGGGTTTGGCTGGTTTGACGTAGTTGCAGTGTGAAAACCAACCTCACCAGGTGAAAATGTTACAAAATTGTATAAAATGTTACCGGATTACGAGGTGTTAAGACACCCTTAAACTCACATTGTTAGTGCCTTGCAAAATTATTAAAACACCTTGAACTTTTTCACATTTTTTTTACCTTACAGACACAAACAAAATAATTCATGTTTTTTTCACTTATTCCCCATGTTACAAGTTAAAAAATCTGCCAGTGGAACTCAGTCGTTTGTTTTTTTAATAAATATTCAGAAGTCATTGACTGAAAGCAAGCTCCTATACCTTGCAGAAAAGTTCCTTGTAAGTTAGTTGTGTCTTCCTTCAAGTATACTCAGATATTTGCACTAGAAACTAGACAAAAATACTTGGTGAGGTTTTGTGTTTAGGCAGTGTAAATGTAATAAATGAAGGATAAACAAGACTAGATTACGTCTGACCAGTTAACACAATGTATTCAAGTTGGATCACCAGCTTTCTTTGGTCAGTGTGGGTTTCTATAGATCATTTTGATTTTAAATTAGCACAATTGTCTACGATTTTCTTGGTCGCCGGGTTACCTGGTGACAGACGAAAGACAGGTTAGACAAACAACTGATTAAACCAAAATTAAAGTGACTTTGTCTGTTATACTGGAGGACGAAATGGGGGCAAAAAAAAAAAAAAGCAAAACAATTCTCAGCCAAACCCTCTCCAGAAACAAACATAGTTTAGTCACATGAAATATTCTGCCAATGAAGCACTGCGGCATAACTTAGGCCTCATTTCTCATGCAGCAAATTAATGCGTGATGCTTGATATCCTCATTGGAGCTCCTATCCAGGTATGAATTATTCACCCCAGCTCCATTATTGAGCCTGCCACTTAGGCTAATGCTTCTCTTCAGCTCTGTAAATACGCACACGTCAGGCTTCCAGGCGCAACACACATATATGCCACTAAAATGCACAATTACCTGCTGTGTATGTGCACAGGAACGTCCTGAACTTTATTTATATTTATACGCCACATAAATACCAATAACACGCATTAATAGAATCAAACGCCACACGCATTGCATTGCCAAGCGATACTAGAAAAAAGTTCCCAGTGGAGCGGAGGGCCATTCGTCTTGTTCACAAAGACACTCACAGAAACCAAACAGGGTCCTCTTTCTGTACTGTAATCAGCGCCGTGTTGAGATCATCTCCACTCCCAGCAGGGTAAACGCTGTAATGTATCACTCTAAAGTGTCATTATTGACTTCCCTTTCAGTTTAAAACGCAGCCCCTTTATCAGCGGGTAAGTTGTTATCAGCTGTTTGTTGTGCACACAAAACCGCAGGCCGAGCCGAGGGAGACATGAGGAAGCGACCTCTGGCAGCCCCCGGACTGACGATGACAGCTTTACGGCCGATGATCGGTATAAAACTATCAGTTGTAGCTCGCCGCACGTAAAAGTAGGATGGTTATCAAATTCGCCTGCGATCAAGCTGGCAGTCGGCCAGAACGGCAAAGCAACTTTGCAGAACAGCTTGTGCATTAAATTTAGGTGGAAAAGTTCAATAGAAACGCCTGAATACAACGTGTAGTTTGAGATCACGAAGCGTTCTCAGTCTTTTTAATTTGCCGACGTGAGAATGCTAACATCAGCCTGTTTGATGGGACTTCTTTATTGTTGTCGCAATTTACCAATTAATCGCATGATAAATTAAACTGAGTAAGTTACATTCTGATGATTAATATACTTTGAAGGGCAATTCTGTTTACAGAGACATCGTAATCTATTTTATTAGTGATTTCGCCGGGGTGGGGTTTTCATTTCCGTTTTATTGGTTGTTTTTGGTGTAGCGCTTTGTCATATAAGAAATAAACAATATTCAAATTCCTTTCTGTGGCAAGAACACAGAATCTCGACCAAAAAAAGTGTATTATACCTTCACTATGTTATACATAAATCATCATCAAAATCAAAACAGCAGAGTGTTTCCTGTATATTTTTCTAAAACATGTTCCCCGGGAAATGTTCTCAAAATATTATCATTTATCGCAATAATTACCGAGACAAATTATCGTCCAGCAAAGCTTATTTGACAGGCCTAGTTCCTCAACCTGATGCCTCATGTTCCCCTCTAGATGTTAAATGTGCCTAGAAAAGTCTCCAGAGACATACTGTATCTCAGCTCCAGTCTGGATTGCAGCTGAGAAAAAGATGCAACAACCTGTGAAGACTAACAAATGGCTAAGCCGCTGTAGGAATCTTTGACGAAATACCTCACGTATCCACAGCTATAAACCTTTCCTCCTTTATCAAAGAGAACAAAAACTTTGGAGATTAGCCTGCGAGTCAGTGATTTACTTTCCCTACGTCTGCTACGGGCCCAGCACGCCGTTACTTCCACTAGCACCGGCAGCGTGATGCATTACGCTACAAACTCATTATGACCGCCAAGGGTTTCCCGACAGCTTGCGCGGTCCGTGGTGAGTCTGCTCTCCTGCAGCGCTCGAAGCGTTGGACTCTGCTGCTAGCAAGCAGCACCATGTGTGAGGAGAAACCAGAACTCCCCCTCTTTTGTACCACCGCGTGTATATCAGAGCCAGGGTAATTTTATTACCGCCAAGAACAAAGGCACAACGAGGTGAAGTGGGCTTGTGTACAAGGTCACAGGAACAGAAATTACTCTTGTCTCTCCCGTCGTTGTCTTCTTGTTACAGAATTTCAGCTAATTTAGCATTTTGTTATACATCGACATTAAAAACTCTGATGGTTACATTGCTTCGTCTATTGACAATACTAAAGGTAAAACGTATCTTCCTGGTGGGTTGGGACTCTTGTAAAAAAGATGACATAAGCAGTAAATGATTGTAGCCAGGCAGTAAAGATGTGGAACTACTTGTTTACATCTCGTTCTAAAATGTTACATTTTGCTGTTATTTATATAAGGCATTATTATAAAACATGTCTGATCTGCATTATGTAGGTGTAGAAGCTTTTAGAGGTGAAACAATTGATTGTTGCAGTTCAACAGTTGTTGGAACCCTGCTAAATAAAGTCAGATTTTATTACGTTAGCATAATCTCACATAGATAAGTTTGCTGCAGTTTACCAACAATGAGCCTTTTCTATTTCAATTTTTTTTTGCCTCCCCTGTCATCATTTTGACTGTGTATGGTGGCGAGATAGATATGTACTTATCCAGCATCATTTTCCATATTTGACTTTTTAATTTTTTTTATTTGACCATAAAGGCACGTTTTGGCCGCCAGCTATTTTTTTGTTTACTCCCCTGTTTACTTTGCAAATTGCATGTTCTCCTGTCTTTAGCGTAGGAATGAGATTGTGTTTTATTGTTTGTTCAATTCTAAGGTGGTTCTCAGTAACTGCATTTCAAGATTAGGCTTACGCTTTGGCTAAACTAAAGGAAGACCTAGCTTGTTTAGCATTTTAGCATTTTGTAGCTTATGGGAAGCTACAAAGTAGATGCTAACTGCTAACCCTAATTAAATGATGATTACAACACAACGATTCTCTCAATCATTACAAACCATTACTCTGTCTTTTTCTCCTGGGCACACAAAATGTTAACACATAAACAGTTTGAGAGTTGAGGAGGATCCTTCTACGCTTTCGAAATTGACTTTGCTCCATCAAATCACTGTACAGCAACTTTCTTCCTTGCTTCAAAATTAAAGTCTCAAACAATAAATACAGGCTGTTGAGCTTAACGAAAATTAGAAAAGGTTCTGATTTTAGATAAAAATGATTTTGGTTTCATTTATCCTGCTGTGACAAAGGCCACATGCATTTTCAAAGGTTTTCTTTTTGCACGTTTTTAGCCACAGTACCGCAGGTGTTCAGATAAAAATAAAAAAATTGGTCTGAGCTGTAGTCTCGATGCACAACATCACTAATGATGCAATAAAGAGGGATACACTGCCAGTTTCTAGCCAGAACCATCCATCACAAGGAAACTGGATCTGCGGGGGCCTCCATTTCTGGTTTGGCGATGACCAACCCACCCGCACAGAGTGGTCCTTGAGCAGCATGCTAACACTAACAAGAACAGCAACATGACACAAGATAAGCTTTCGCCTAAGTGCTCTTGAGTTGATTCCAATCTTTCATTGTTTTGCCTTGATTTTCTAAAACCCTCTGATTTCAGCCTGAAAGGTATTGCGTCAGATGTGATGAGGCGCTAACTGAAATGTCAGCAAGTCTAACTTTTAACGTGCTGTTACTTATATAAGGCTTTTTTGCTTTGGCATAAAACGCTCAAAGCAAAAAACGTGGTCTGTAATGTTGGAAAATGAAACCCGGCTCATGGCCCGATCATCTCCTTTAGTGCATATTCTTTCCCTTGTTAAAATTAAGATGACGGAATTTAGTTTTGGAAGTTGGATATGTTGTTTTGATATTTGTATGCCTCGTCATTTCCTTAAGAAAAATTACATCAAATTATGTGGTTGGTGGTCATAAATTTGTCCTGAATATGGATTCAGAGCAGTTTTTATGCATCCATCTATATTAATGTGAGAACCAACATTATATGCACTCATAAAGCAGTGTGTGACCATTAAAATGATTGCGGTGTGGTTCATTTACAGTAAATATTTCTAAGCAAAGATGATGTCTCAACAGCAAAAAAAGAACCCAAAAAGACTTAAGTAAGTCTTTCGTTGTAATAAGAAATTACAACAAATGCTTAAAATATACTTAAAAATTATTAGATCCTTTTTTTAGTACATATGTCATAAGTTTACCATTGACATAAAGTTTGCACACAATTGGGAGTACTTGTCAGTTTAACCACAATATTTCTACAGTCTGTGATGCTTTGTCTTAATTATGTCCATCACTTCCAAACCAGCAGATTTACAGGTTAAGAAAACTCTCTTTCAGAGCAATTAGATATAAACATGTGGAAACGTCAACTTTGATACTTGAAACAGTATCATCTGTCTCAAGGTTAAGAAGGTGAGCTTGCTAGCAAGGTAGGCTTTGGTGTTAGTATTATTGCTGAGATAATTGAGACGTAAAACCTCAATAAAAAGTTCTACAAGTTCTTTCTGTGTATCCTAATAATAGAACACACCACTGCAAAGGTGTGTCATAGCAATAACCCCGCCAGGCTTAAGAAGCTCAACTGGCTGCCAGAATTGGCTGTTAGCATTAGCGCTGTTGCTAATGTGACTGGATGGCAGCTTAAATTCCTCCTCCAGCAGAGAAACCTTCTCGACCACAGGTTTTTGTTCAAGTTCCCAAGACTCTTACTTCCCGATTTATTCATACATAATGTCATATAATAATCAGCCTTACAATTAAACTGCCTGTAACTGGACCAGACGTCGTCTGGACACAACAAATGAAGATAGAAGCTTACCGATCCAACGTCTTCGCCTAAACACTAATCAGAACGTTTATCCTTGATTTGACAAAAAACTTTACTTCGTTATTAAAATTTGATCGTTATTTAACATTACATTTAGAAACTTGTGTGCGTGATTGCAATTTGGATCATCTTAATGGTAATCTGATACCCTCCTCTTTATAGCGCACTCTTCCAGTTTAATTGCTTTCTCCTTCGTCATGCAGAGTGCGATTTGGTTTCCTCTTTTCCTCTCTATCACGCCACCTCAGACAGCTTTATTCACCTTGTCGATTACCACCCATTTTAAAGTTAAGCCATCCATGCTTAATGTTTATTCTTTGTAAGCAAACTTCCTGTGACAAACCAGTAAAAGACGATTTACTGCTCACTGGAACCCACGATCGGGATTATCACAAAATTCCAGCACAGCTCCCTTTGCTTTTGCTCGCCTATCCCCGTACAGCAAGACGCGCGGGCTTATGGCGTATGTGTGCTTACTCTGCAAAGGTAATACTTCTCAATATGCCCATTAATCCTTCTTGTCGAGGCATGGGAAACGGCCAGGTCCTTAAATCAGCAACAACGCCGGACTGCTTGCAGCGGGAAGAGGAGCTGCTGCATCCAGTGCCCCTGGCTGACCCTCTTTAAATAGGATGTCTGGATGTGTTATGAGGGCTATTGTTTCCTATAAACATCTAGCACTGGGGCAATAACAATCGCATCAAGCCAAATGAAGTTATCTGAGAATGGGATTAAACTCAGCATGACCCCACTGTCTGCTCGGCTCACAGACCCTCCATTAATAATGCCTAATCTAATCAAGGAGCTAAGATGGATGGATGGCAGGCCTGCGTGTGTGGGTGTGTGTGTGTGTTTGGCGGAGAGTTTGGGAGGGGCGTTTGATTACTGCAAGCATGTTTATGTGTTTGTATGCATGTTTTAATGTGTACAGCTCTTGGACTTGTATTTGTTCAAACAGCTTTTCTCTATTTTTGTGCACACGTTGGTTTTGTGTGTGTGGGTGTGTTTGCTTGTGTTTGTAATATCTTGTGGGGACCATTTTCCTGACACATACTACGTTGTGGGGACCGAAGCCAGGTCTGCACAAGGGGAAACGCTGTTTTTGGGTGAGGGGTCAGATTTAGGACTAAGGTGTGAATTGAGTTTTGGTTGGGGTTAGGGTTAGGTATGTAATGGTTAGGGTTAGGACAAGGGTAAGGTTTAAGCTGTAGAAATGAATGGAAGTCAATGGAAAGTCCCCACAAAGATAGCCAAGCAAACGTGTGTAGGGGTGTGTTTTGCAGCCAGGTCCTGTGGCAGAGCAACGTTCGGATCCATGTCTGATTCAGCGGGTTAATGAGCTCAAACAAGAAGAAACAAGAGTAGAAAAAAAATAAGTTTGGGTGTGTGAGAGAGAGAGAGTGAGAAGAAAAAACAAGGCAGAGGGGAAAACAAAGGTAGATAAAGAGGAAGAACAGATAAAGGAGAGGGGAAGATGAGAAAGCAGCAGTCATCGCATGGTTTCCTCCTCTGTTATCTCATTCTTGGCAGAGGCATGCCTTTGTAACTGGTAGACAAACAGACCTGCTACGACTGATAAAACCCGGTTACAGATGGGGAGACGAAATTAAGGAGGACTGAAGGGGAACCTAGAAAAACAGGGAAAGAATAAATACAAGACGGGAACAGAGAGAACGTTGGGATTGGAAGGTGTAATGGGATCTGAAAGGAGGCACCAGATGAGGATGAGTGAGAAAGATAAAAACTGAATTAAAGTGAAAGCTGAGAATTAAGTTGAAATGAAGAGATATTAATTAAAATGTATTCAGCCTTAAGACGAGGCTTAAGCTGAGTGCTGTTTCTCCCTTGTTTGGTTCTGGTTCTGGGGATGCAGACCAGAACCTTCCAGGTTTTATCAACCTGATCTTTAATGTATTTAATGCTGAAGCGATCAGTGATTTATAAACTAATAAAAGTCTATTCTCTGAGCTACAAGGAGCCAATGTTAGGACTTTAAAACTGTGCTGATGTAGCAGAAAGTCTTTAAATCTGGTCCTCAGTGAAAAAGCAAAACCACTCAGACCTTGTGATGTTAGATGTAACAAATGTTAAGACCAAGTTTTAATCCTGTGGAGACACACAATCCAATAGGTTCCAATTTTCTCTCCTTAATCCATCACATATTATCCCAAAACTTTTGGGACAATTATACCCAGAACAAGGCGATCGAGGCCCTCCAGTGGTTTAGATTTTCTTCATTTTCTTCATGTGAAGGTGGATCTTACCTGGGCGAATTGTTGATTTGCTCTTGGAGTAATTTTGGTAGGCCAACCACTCTTCAGTGTTTCACACACACTTGTTTTGTTTTCTTTCTGTTTAGCCTATGCCTTTACTTTTACAAAAATGACATTAACTACCATTAGAAACAGTGTACGTGTATTGCATGGTGCTTTCACTATACCATTATTTACTGTATGTGGCCCATCAACATTGATGTTATTTGGTTGCTTGCTTAAGATTTACTTTTTTGAATCGTTTATCTGGCAAAGAAGAATAAAAAACATTACATGTTCCTTGACAGGACAGTGCACACTGCACTGCTTACACAAAATAAAAAATGCTTTGAGTTGTCGAAAAGGGCATTTCTCTGACCTAACTACTCAGCCATGTATTAGTCATGTCATAAAGAATCAAATAATCCCACCAACAAGCTTACCTTGCCGTTGTCGGCAGCGCACTCAGTGTCTTCCTCTACTCTGCTCCTTCCCTTCTCTGACATAAACAACTCTAATTTACGACCAATAATATCCTGATTCAATCACCTGATTGATTTTGGACTTGTGTCCCACTAATAAATCTCAGCTCTTCTTCTCTTATTGAGTCCTCCATCAGATCTCCACACTCGCCCACCCGCACCAACCACACACATACGCGCACGCACACTTATATATAGTCTAATGGCATTAGAAAATCAAAGTCTCTCATTTTGTCTCGGTACATCCGCAGGGCCCAAGTAATAGATCTGGCTGTACTTATATCCGGAGAAAGGGAAGGGAGGTGTAAAGAAAATAATTATTGTTTGGTGCTTAATATAGCTAATCCACGACATGTGTAAAGGTATAGCCAACACTTTAATTTGGAATAGTTTCTGTTGAGCAGTTGGGAATTCAGCAGACAAAGCAGGGCCTTTTTTCCTCCCCCTTTTGACAGACACAGCAATAAAATTTACAATTCCGAGAGAGCGGAACAGACTTCTTGGCGCCTCTCGGCCAGGTCGGACGGAGATGGGCACGAAGTGGTTAGATAAAAACCAGACATCGGAGCTGTAAAGAAGGGGAGTTTCCGGGAGTTTTCTAAGTTTCTAATTGGTCAAAGAACGGAACGCCTTGACTGCATATATTAAATAGGGAAACACCTCTTTCATTAAAAAGTACAGGTCAGCAAGCTAGCGAGAGAAGTTTTTTTCCATCTTTTTCTCTCCAAGTTGGGCGCCTTTGTCTGTCTTTATGTTCGTTTGTCTTCCCTTGTGTGTCTTATTTTTATGAGAAAATGCATATCTCTGTTCCTCTGCAGCTTTGTTGTTCATTGCTTTGTATGAGATTAAACTCTGTGATCTGTGACGTCAACACGTTGTGTTGTTTCGTTTTACCAGCACGCGGTCGCTGCACGTCGCTGCACGGAGAGCGTCACTCGCCAAGGACTCGGAAGATCCCGGGCAAGATTAAAGAGGAAAAGAGCCAAACGTTTTGTCCAAAGCTAGCATTAATGATCCTCATTTTTAATAGAGGGCGGTTAAAAGGGAGAAGAGGAGTAATGTAAGAGTGGCAGAGTGCAGAATAAGGATGAAGAAGAGTGAACGGAGAGCAGAATCTGAACGTTAATAAGGTTGTACGGGGGCCTAATATGTGTGGACTGAGGCTGAATTCACCGAATTAGGGCATCTTTATCTGGTCAGCAGCAGAGCAACGGGAATAGTAAACCACAGCATGCGCTGTTCATAAAATTTCCTGCTCTGAGATAAGCCTTAATCTGCTGTGACTGTCAGCGTGAGTCATTGCAAATGGAGGCACCGGCTGAAAAAAAAAAAAACACCAGCGGAAGTAAAAACATGTGCTTTGTTTAAACCGGGATGAAGGAATGTAGAGTGTGGCGTCATGTAGATCGCGATGCGTCCTCGACAAAAGGAACGAGGCGCTGCTGTTACATCAGCGGAGCGCCTGTTTAGAAGCAGCCATCGTGGATGAAGTGTTTTGGTGCAAACCATTTATATCGACAAAATTTTAAACTTGATTGATCAAGTTTAAAATTTTGTCGATATAAATGGTTTAACTTGATATCACGATGTTGCTCAATGCCCTCTGATCTTCCAAAAATAAATGTCAAAAACTGCGTCTGAAAAGCTAGTTACAAAAGATAAAAAGTTTACCGATAAATTATGCATCAAAAGAAAAGGTAGTATTAGGTATTAGGGTACTATCTGTTATTTATTTAGGGTTTTTTTGGGGGGGGGGTTAAACTTTACCAGCCACAACCAGGTCAGATTATTGCAAGGTTGACTTAATAAAGAAATAATTTAAACAGAAACTGGTAAAGTAAACTAGATGGGCTAAAAAAATCTCTAAGAAAGAAATTCAATAATAAAAGCAACACCAGTGGCATCTTTTCAGTCTGCAAAGCCATTCCTAAGGTTTTGGGACTAGGATGGGCATTTTTCATATCGTTTATGATGATAAATTTCTTATCATGACTAGAAGTTAGATTTGTTGTTGTCAGAATAAATTCCAATAAATGCTGTTTAAAAATCCCCCCAAAGTGCCCCTATTGTCAGGATTGTTAGTTTTATTATTTTATCTACAATTTGTTCAATAAAAGCACAAAAAAAATACCAATAAATTTGACAATGCAGACACTGTGAGCAGTTTAGTGATACATATTGCACTTCTGTGCGCGCATTACAATTGGAAATGGTTTTCAAGAGGATTATTTAAGTTAGTGGGGATTTAATTGCTGTGACATACCGCCGCAGTAAAACAGTTACCTAAAAAAGTTGTAACAAATATTTCTTATTGTTGCTTTTATTGTTATCACAATGGTACCAGAAAATATCGTGATAAAACCTTTAGCCCATATCGCCCAGCCCTTTTTGTAAACCACAGTGAGACGCATCATCCACAACATGAAAAGCTTGAATTTGGTCTTCAGATGCTTTTTGTAAAGAGAGAAACAAAAGCTACAGAGCTAATGTCGCTACATTTTCACAATTTATTGTTAATCTGACTAATATGTCATAAGTCATCGTTTCAGATGATGGAAACCATCAACAACATTGATTACCTTTTTGTAGAATAGTCCAAAAGTCTGACAAACACGCCCTTTGTCCCGTTGCGGAGGTCAGTCAAATTAAACCCAACACAACGATTAGTGCATGAAGCTGTCGTTTGAATACGAACATTATAACTTCATCTGAGTTTACGTATTTGCTTCCCAATCTTGTTGCCGTCCACCTTGCGGCTTTCCACCCATTAATATAGTCAAATTCTATTGCAAACTTTGTCTTTGAAGCAAATTAATTAAGAAGCTATTATTTAGCCATGGAGAGGTTAATGACCACCATTAGCGATGAGAATTGCAACCCCAGTCATTGGCCAAACTTGGTTATTTGGTCCATTCTGGTTATTTACTGAGCGGGAGATTGATGGCTGCTGATACTGCTGGTGACGCTAATTAGCTTTTAAAACATAACACACTCCATCACTGCTCAGGAGTCGTTGCAGCAGCCAGAAAACAATCCCGCCATCATTTGCTTCAGCCTGCGGACACAGAAGAAATCAGACTTTGCGTGAGAAATTGTCTTAAGGTCTCATTGTTTTTACAGTGTAATATTTGTAGGTGTGAAATATTACGTAAGCATTGTGACAAGACTTTAAATTTTTTTTTTTACAGTTTTTGTTGTTTGGCAAGGCTAAAACAAATTATATCCATCAGTCGGAACAGACTTTCACTTTTTCAACTTCTCGATCACTGAAGATATTTGGATTTTAGGTCAAAGTGACAGCTTTTAAAATATGTATTTAAGTTGTTTGTTATTAAGAAAGGTTACAATATTTTCCCCTCAGTTTGAACAGACATTCATTCGTTTTTTTAACTTCTCGATCATTGAAAATATTAAAATTTAGGTCAAAGTTTATGAAACAGCTTACGGAAACTTTTACAGTCTAAATAATTCGTCTTGCATTCTCTTATACGTTTAGCTCATACATTAACTTGCTGAGACTCTAAAACTACATCTTACAATAAGATCCAGCAAGGCAACAAATCCCATTTCCTACAAACACACCAATGTTTTTTTTTTTTTTTTTTTTTAACACTGACATGTTTAAGAGATAATAACATTTAGTTTACCCTATATTTCACACCTCAGAGATAAATTAATGGCCAAGCATCATGATGTCATCGTGAGGACGCCCAGAACCCGGTGAATGTCACAGGCAGCCACAATCAGCGTTCTGATTGGACGACCCCCGGAGCCGCGGCCAATGGGAGCCACCGGCTCAAAACGCAGTGGGAGCCTGGGTGAGTAATGGCCTCATCTCTAAAGGGCATCCAAATGACATTGTGAGGATAGCAGAACTCGCTGCGATTTACAGCAGCTCCATAAATGTTTATTAGCTTTTCCTCTATTTATAACTTCTGAAAATCGCAATGGGCTCCACTCTGCCCTTCTCTGTCTTCACTTTTACGGCTCGGGTGAACATGCCCCGGCAAGCAGCTCCGACAGATATTTGCGAGTTTGCGTGTGAGTTATATGTACAGTTATATGCGCCTGCATTCATGCAGATGTTTTCATAGGAATTACATGTATAACCTTTTACATCAGAAAGTCCCATTGTCCTCATTTCATCTGTGCTCTGTGTATCACAGCAGAACCATGAACATTAGCTCAGTGCTGGCATCAATGGAATATACATATAAAAGATTTGACATTAGAATAGTTTTGTCCTAATTATTTACAGTTGTAATCTTTGATTTTAATTTCCACAGATATTGTAAAAGAGCTTTTATTACAAATTGAAGGAATACTTGACAAACTTCAACAGAAGCAGAGGTTCATTTGAAAATATCTTAAATTTAATCTAAAAACATGTCTTACATGCCTATATTCATAGTGCATGTTTGGGTATCGATCCCGCCCATATTGCCAATGCCGATACTTTTTATTTAATTTTGATATATCATCAAACTTCGGAACTTTAGGTATTTTTGTGTTTTTGTTTTTTGTCTTTGAATGATTTAGTTCAAACCTAGGATAGAATTAAGAAAAAATGTTATTTCTTGCCTAATAAATACTTTATTAAAGCAGAAAAATGATTTTTGTAATTATTTTCTAAATAAACAAGCTGCAAAAGAATATAATTTGAGAGCAAATCAAAAGAAAATCTTGTTTGAGGTAGATGGAGATGAGAAACATTATCAAAATAAACTAAAATTTCACAAGGGAATGTGAAACTAAAGTATCGAACTTAACATGTGAGTATTGATCCGATACTGATACCAAGTTGGTATCAATATTTTTGGATTGACAGCTCAGTCCCAGCAAACTTTTCATCAAGGCGGGATCATTCAAACGTGTATCATAAATGTGTTTTTAAGCTGAAAAAAAAAAGCCTGATAAGATTGAAACTAACAATATTGGGAAGGAATATGAAGAAACATTTGCAATATTGCATTTTGTTGCATTAAAATCTCATATCACAATAAATAATGCCACTAACCAACAAAAAGCAGAGCATAACTTTGGAGTGGAAAGAGAATATGCCTCATGTTTGGTTGTGGAGTTGGATCCAAGAACAGGCTTGAACAAAGGCAGCCTCACGTTGATGAGGTGGACCTGACATGAGAGGACTGAGCAGAACCAGCGAAACCTGCATGGAGGACACTGACAAAAAGAGGAGCAAAAGGATCTGGCAAAGAGGGAAGGAACTGCAGGGAAGAGGATTGATGAGTGGCGTGGGAACCAGGTGCGGCTAAATCAAAACACAGCTGTGAAGAACCAGGGAACCTGAGGGAAAGAGAGAGATTAACAAAGAGACTACCAGAGTGGGAATAAGACGAGATGGACTGGCTAAAGACAGAAGATGAACCATAAGATAACATCTAAACCCAAAACAAAGAAGTGAACTGAATACGGAGCACCAATAGTGACAACAATAAGCAACCCAAAATAGTGAATGATATTCAGTCAGAAGCAAAAACATCGGATAACCCTAAAAATTTGCAAAGCAATCTGTTCCATTCCAAATTAAGCTATTTACTGAATAAATTCCACCTGTTTGTAATCTAATCTCACTTTAAATCCAGCTATTCTGTAAAGGAAGGCATCAAGAGTTTGTTAGAAAACATCAGAGAGCAAACACCAATGAAGCTCAAGTCAGTAGAGAGGTCAGTGTGAAGCAACAAAGGTTTGTTGAATCATTCCTTCCGACCACTGATCCAGGTGTTCCTCCAACCTGAGATAGCGGATTGATTCCTCTCCTGGCTCGCTGCCTTGAAAATGCTAATCACTGGCGCTGGCTTTTCGAATGTGGGCCAACTGGGCAGCAGAGGTGTAACTTTATAAAATAATTACTTTGCAGGCTTTCAGAGTATGTTGGAGGCTGAAAATAAACATCACTGAGGGGTTGGGGTTGGGTGTGAAGAGGAATAAAAGCCCCACTGACAAAATGCAACTGCTAGCTAGCTCTCTCTCTCTCTCTGTTCGTGGCAGGGATTTATGGGAGATATACATGACACATGGCAGCTGCTCAGAAGAAGCCCCCACTCTCCTTTCCTCCACCTCTTTCCGTCTCCTCCCCGTCCCTTCATATCACTGCAGCTGCACCTGCCCAAAAAGGTCCTAGGTGAAGGCAAGCGCCAATAAATCTCACTGATGCTTTCAATTCACTGATTGACTGATAGAGTTAACGTTGAATCAAAGATTTCTGCTGTAGGATTCAGTTCTTCATGCATTCCTCTGGTTCAAGCATGCTTTGCTAGTGTGATAAACGCTCATCATTCACGTTGAGTTTCCTTCCTTTTGCTTTGAACTTCTTTTTGAGTTTCACCAAAGAAGGACGAGAGATTCATTACGCCGACAGCGTCGTCCTTTAACCTTTAGTCACATGAGTTTTTTTCCTGAGCTGGTGCTAGAACCTGGCGCTTTCCGGACAGGGCTCGTCTAATGCTAGCCCCGCTGTCTGGCGCTGCCGTGATTTATACGGCCAAGAGACTGATGAAACTCGTGAATGATTTCTTGCCTGAGACAGGAAATCAAAGCGGGGGAGACGTTTATCAGCGGAGCAGCCTGACCTGGATCCAGACCGCTCAGAACCTTCTGGAACACGGCAGAAAGCCGCTATCAGCACAAGGAATGGCTGGGGGGGGAAATTTATTGACCTGGTTACACGTCGGCGCTGTGTAATGATGGCAAAGTCATGCCTTGCAATTCATTAGGGGGCGTGCGTGTCTTTATCTGGTTTAGATAAAGTCTGAATCTTTTCATCGAATAATATTTTGAAAAATGTATAAATTGCTATGTAAAAATGTACATATATATCTGTTCTTCTTTTTTTTAAAAAGTTACTTTACATCCACAAAAGTCAATGAATTTTCTATGCTAGTGAGAGACCAAAACGAAGTAGCCCTTACAGCTGTAGTATATAACTTTAGCATAGAAATATATTTACATATTTGTTAAAGCTATCCCCGTGTAGTGACAGTTTGCTATGAGACAGATAATCTGTAAAAAAATCATCCATCATCTAAAGAAATGCAGCTCTCCCAACCAACCAATCAGAGCCAGGAGGAGGGTCTTACAGTATAACAATTTCTTGAATAATCAGTGATATTGTGTAGTTGAATACTTATGTACATATCGCAAAGGAAAACTTGATAAATGTAACTGCTCTAGAGATACAGAATCCGTATCCCTGCTCTGCCACTTTTTCACTTCCAATACCAATGTCTGAGGTTTAGTATCTGCCAATAGACATCCAATACAGAAAAAACATTGCTGATTTGATTTAAAACGTTTCTTAAAATGTACTGAATTACCAATTCAACTGATAACTCTGAACAAGCACAGCACAGCAATACACTGATAGCTTCACAAGCTCAGTCAAACAAGTAAAAATAACCTTCATTTGTTCAGTCAGTGCAGTTAGGAGTATAACAGCCAATGTAAAATAAATAATAAAGAAACTGAAACTGAAAAAAATGATAGCTTGACTGCCTTGGTCAAACATGCAAAATACTCAAATGGTTCAGGAAGTGCAATTAGGAATTCTAAATATGATGTAAAATAAATAATAAAGCGTGACGTCGCTCACAGCACAGAGCGTAGAATTAGACTGAATAGATCTGCCTTTATTGATCTGGCACATTGTCACGATACCCGGTTTAGAACCTCTTTTCAATATCGGAACCGATACAGATATTAATATCAAATCGGTGCATCTCTACAAAAATGTATTGAAGTTTGTGATTGCAACATGATGAAATGCAAAAAAATGTTGCATTGATTTATTTTGTGTTCGTAAATTCACTAGCTACAAGCTAACTACAGGGTAGTGAAACGTAGCTAGCTGCAAGCTAACTACAAGCTAATAAAACATAGCTAGCTGCAAGTTAACTAGAAGCTGGTGAAATTTACCTAGCTACAAGCTAACTACAAGCTAGTGAAACATAGCTAGCTACAAGCTAACTACAAGCTAGTGAAACATAGCTAGCTGCAAGCTAACTACAAGCTAGTGAAACGTAGCTAGCTGCAAGCTAACTACAAGCTAATAAAACATAGCTAGCTGCAAGTTAACTAGAAGCTGGTGAAATTTACCTAGCTACAAGCTAACTACAAGCTAATAAAACATAGCTAGCTACAAGCTAACTACAAGCTAGTGAAACGTAGCTAGCTGCAAGCTAACTACAAGCTAATAAAACATAGCTAGCTACAAGCTAACTACAAGCTAGTGAAACATAGCTAGCTGCAAGCTAACTACAAGCTAATAAAACATAGCTAGCTACAAGCTAACTACAAGCTAGTGAAACATAGCTAGCTACAAGCTAACTACAAGCTAGTGAAACATAGCTAGCTGCAAGCTAACTACAAGCTAGTGAAACGTAGCTAGCTGCAAGCTAACTACAAGCTAATAAAACATAGCTAGCTGCAAGTTAACTAGAAGCTGGTGAAATTTACCTAGCTACAAGCTAACTACAAGCTAATAAAACATAGCTAGCTACAAGCTAACTACAAGCTAATAAAACATAGCTAGCTACAAGCTAACTACAAGCTAGTGAAACATAGCTAGCTGCAAGCTATTTTGAGGCTGGCAAAATTTACCTAGCGACAAGCTAACTACAAGTTGGCAAAATGTACCTAGCTACGAGCTAACTACAAGTTAGCGAAATTTACCTAGCTACAAGCTAACTACAAGCTAGTGAATCATAGCTAGCTGCAAGCTATCTACGAGTAGGTGAAATTTAAAGAGCTACAAACTAGCTCATTGTTCTATCCAATGCTGATTAAATACACTCAGTAGTTGTTTTTTTTAACTTCTGAGTAATCAGCAGATTTTATTTAATAATTAAATGACTGATATCTTGTACTGTGAGCAGTCATAACAACCAGAGAAACAAACAGATTGCTCTGCACATAAACACATTTTGCTCAGAGATTAAACTAATGGTCATGACATGGTGACCTTTTCCACCATGATGGCTTCAGCTGGGATTAATTATTTGTGACTTTCCTCCTAAATACATTTGCGTGCCCACGAGAGCAAAGACGTGTGAAATGGTCAATATGTCTGTGTTGTATTATTTTTTTCTCCCTTCATGCAAATTGCAAAGGCACGCTCGTGTATCTTGGTGAAAAATGCACCTCAAACTCTCGTTAAAGCCCTAATGCAGCCACGAGGTGACAGACTGCCACAGTCCATCGCCGTGTGCATTAAACTGACTGAAGGGAGATAAATGCACGGAACCGAGATTAAAGTGACAAATAGACTCTGCATGCAAAGAGGCAGAGGTAAATTGTGTTGCTAAATGCCAGCAGAAGACAGTTTCTATGCAGACTGTCTTGTGATGAATGAGGGATAAGTGCTAAAGCACCCAAACTGGAGTCAGTAAATTTCACACTGCTCTCTGACCACTTATTTCCTTCCATAAACATTACCAGCATAGCAGAGCGTCGGCTGTAAATTTAATAAATGGAATGATATGCAAAAATGCATTCGCATTCATATGCAGACCTTTTTTTTTCTCCGCCCCACATCTTTAGCTGAATGAGAACACATCTGTTGCGTGGAGTAAATGTGGATCACTAGCATACGAAGATAAAGCTCGATGAGCTTCGCTTGCTTCAATCGTCCGAACAGACGGAAAGAAATCACACACCAACAAAAAAGAGAAAACACTTAACTGGAAGTTTGTGATTTTTTTTTTTAGGTTAAATTTACTGCTCCTAACTTGCAGGCCTCTAGTTGACAGCTGGTGTGTTGAATATCCTTAGCAGTGCAGTGTTTTGATGATGACAAGTGAGTATTTACGCCACTATAACTGCCTAAATGTGAGGTAAAACAAGACAAGGAAATCAATGGATTTTACAAATGTAAATCAAAGACATGTGGCGTGAATTTTTATTCTGTTGAGTCAATACCTGCAGGACCACATTTCACTCCATCTACAGCTGGTTAGCTTTGGACAAGCTAACGACTAGCATGGTCACCCTCTTGACTTCCTAGCTCCTCTGCGAGCCACTAGCATGGATAGGCTAGCGTTAGCATTGGATGGTCACTCGCGATTACTATCACTATATTTAACATTTACTGAAAATTCAAGAACAAATTAAATGATTATGTTGAGAATTTAGCTTCAGCTGAACAGCATTTTTCAAAATTGCTAAATTCTTACTAAAGTAAAAATAATTCAGAGATTATTTTGAGAAGCCTGCCAAAGTTAGCTCAACTGATGCACGTTCATATCAAAACACATTGTAATGTAAAGTTAGGGTCAGGTATTTATTTCTCTTTTCTCAGCGCAATGTAAATATAAAAGTTAGCATTTCTGCAATTTTAAGATTATAATTACATTGCTTTTATCATTTTAATATTATTAGCTACTGGTCTTAATAATAAGATCAAAAGAAAAAAATTATTTAAAAAAATATCTGCACAGATTGATCTGGAAATGTTGCTGGGAATATTTATGGCCAATGTTCACGGCTGTAATCGTTTATGCAAATTTCACGTTGATCCTGTAAAATGTCAAACGATGGAATAAACAAAACAACTGATTATAAATCAAGTTCGTGTCACAAATTCAAATGTCAAGTCTTTTTTTATTTTCCAAGAACAACTTTAAGTGGCATCAGATGAAGCATGAATGATGTTCCTGTAGTTTAAATAAGTTTTAATATGTAAACACAGGTGAGAAATAAAGACCGCAAGAAATGAGGAATCGTGTTCAGTCAGAAGTCGGCGGTTCTCCCTCAGGGCCACCGCAGCTGCATGTTGGCATGACGACACGAAGATATTAACCGCTTACAAGACATCAGTCATTTATAATGAAAGCTGATTGGGTAAGACAAGATTTAGCAATACCCAGTTTCAGTAAAAGATCTTATGTAAATAGAATCACAAACATTTCTCTTTTTTTCTTTTTTCAGTTTTGCCTTAAGCAAATTTCCACTATCAAACACATGGAGGCAGCAGCATTAATCACTCAGCTAACGATAAAGCAAAACCATGTGAGAATGTAAGACACTTGTTTTATTATTAAGAAAAAACACTCAAAGAAAATAGTTTATGGTCCAATACTGTATTTTTGACACTTGGTAGCAGTTTGAAATGTTTAAAGTTTGAACCATGCTTGCAGAATAAATTTGCAAAGTGCACAGTGTTAGCTGTAGCCTTCCACAAGCTTCTAATGATGTCACCTCTAAAATAAAATAGATTCTTTTTCTTTTGTTGTTTTTGTTGCCAAAATCACTATTAGCATAAACTGTCTTTAGCATAAACTTATTTTAGGATTGTGACAATATCTCAACGTTTTCTAACACCACATGCCACCGGCCAAAAACCTCATGTCTTCAGTTCTTTTGTGGAAAACCACAATCTCATCTTCCCTGTGATACTTATTTATTAAAGTGCACTTTTTCAGTCCCTTTCCTTTTAACTACTGGTATTTATTTCATGTTGTGCTTTTTGGGGTTTTTTTCTCCTAGCCCACATTTGTTTCTCCAGTTTGTGAAGAATACTGGTTTTGAAAGGTATCATGTAAATAAAGTTTACCGCTATTGGTTAAAACCTAAAGTTTTCAGAATCTCCGTTTTCCTCAAGAAATAACAAAAGCCAACTCGCTGTGATGTCAACGTACATTTTCTCATCCATATTTCATGCGGTCAGGAAAACGAAACTCCAAAGATGCAGTCAAGACTGATCTGCATATGTGACGTCATCAGGGCAAGAGTTTGACAAAATGCGCGAAACTAAACTGGCGAAAAAGTGAAACGAGGAACTAGAGAAGATACGACCAACAAACCTTTTCTCCCGTTTTCTCTTCGCCAGCTTGTGATGCGTTCAGCTCTCTTTTTATGCTCTCCTCCATTTTGTTTGTCTTCCTTCTTAAGTGTTTATGTGTTTCGACACATGCCGGCCACTTTGGGCCTTCGGGGCTGAAACCTGACCCGGGGCAGCAGAGTTTGCATCGGCACACAGCAATCACAGAAGGCAGTTCTCTGATCACAACCAAACGTAAACACGGCTAATACAGATGTGCAAAATATGGTGGATGAACTTCGTTCTACGCCTTTAGACGTGTTGCCTTTTTTTTTAAACAGTGACATTCATTTTAAAATGACTCTTAATAAAAATCAACTTTTGAAACGTTTTCCTTTAATCTGAACTTATTAACTTTCAACTGCAAATCAGTCGACTATTGATTGTTTTTAAGAGCTTTATTAGACCACTTTGTTTTGTTGCTTCTTTGTTGTTTGATGTTTTTTTTCATACTAATGCGAAATATTGTGTCTGCATTTAACTAATTTAGAGCAAAGCGCAGCAAAACCAAGTCATGCCTGTTGCTTAACGACGTGCTTAAAACGTTCACCTCCAATTCCTTAGAGCTAAACTGCAGCTGGAAAATTCACAGCTCTACTGAAATCTTCAGGTAAGCAAGAAATAAAGTCCATCACAAAGAGCAGTGAACTTAAAACGTCAGTTTCGCCTCACTCTTTTAGTCAGTGTGTTATAAACAAAACGAAGAGATCCTGTGCGCAGGCCTGCGAGATGCGAAACCCAAACCAGACCGAGGTTAATGGAGGTTCGCCTCAAGATTTATTTTAATTGTTCCGCTGGAGTTTCTCACATTCAAACAAGAGGGTCTCCTTTGTTGAGGCTGCTCGCTAAACTGTACCACATCCGGGGTGGCGAACGTAAAGTGTTAGGAAACCTTTTTGACCCCTCGGTCTTTTTGCTCGATTGATACGGCGATGAGCTCCGGGATTTAAAACTCATTTCACAAGTCAAAGTGTGAATGTGGGAAATCCCAGATGGAAGTGAACAAAAGCTACAACAACAATAATAATAATAATAAAAGAAACTGATAGAATTTTTTAGCTACAGTGAAAAGAAAACTTGAAAATCTCTTATATTGTTGCCTTTCTCACAAAATAAGCGCAATAATTAACGTACCATCTGAATCTGTTCACTGGGATTTTGTGTGATGGACCAACACAACGCAGAACAACTGAGTACAGCGTTGGTGCTGCACAACCGACCTTAAATATTAGCAAATACCTGAGATCACCTCTAAAATCGTTTATGATTAGCTATTTTAACAGTTCAAACACCAAACATACTTTAATATGCATTAAAACGCACAATGGAAACCATATGGAAACTGTTGCGGACGCTAATATCAATGGTCTTCCTTATTTCCGCTCTTAGCCAATCAGTGGCAAGGAAAATGCGTGGCGCTCCTGGATTGACTGATTTGCGTATGTCAGCCAACTGTGTGTAAAGTAGAGAGTTCAGGTTCTTCAGCTTCTCAAGCTGCATTTTCTTTTGAATATTTTTGACATGTTGTACAAAAGAAAAATCCATGGGGAATTTTCCACGAATAATTTGGAGTTTTATATGAATATGGAAACACTGAACCTCCAATAGGAGGAGAGGCATTTTGGCTCTGTTATGTTAGTTCTGCTTTGTTATTTTTGTAGACTTTTGTGCTTAATGTTTTAGGTTGATGCGTTGCATGTTTGGACAATTGTTCCCTCTGGTTTAGGTTGCTGTGCACCTGAAAGCATTTTGGCTCTCACTTTTGGCCATTTGTGGCGACGCGTTGCCGTGGCAACGAGGTCTTGTTTTCACATGTGGGAGCAGGTCAACTAATACTTGAACTACGACCCCCAAATCCTAGAAGAGTTGAAAATGGAGGGAAGGAGGAAGTTCAAACCATCTCTTCCATCAGTCATACTGGGCAAAGATTTTATCCCCAACTCCAGCATCGCTCTCTGCCCAGGTTTCTAACCAAACACAGCTTTAAGGGGGAGCGGCAAAAGCAAAAGGGGCGGGTTAGCGGTGCTTCTCAACAACTGAAGGTGTGGTTCAGGACATGATATTGTAGAAAACTGTTTCTGCTAACCGGTTAGCATGTCATGACCGTCATGACTACAGTAACTATCTTCAGCCAGAGGCATCTTTTGATTCGCTGGAAGACTGGCTGCTACTGAAGGTCCTTCCTGGCCACAGCACCACCATCCACGGCGACACTTTGAAGATACTCAGCTGAAATGAGTTACTTTAACATTTCCTTTGGGATAAATAAGGGATATTCTGGGCAGAGTACCCGTCCATTCCCACTGCATAATGTCTCCACCGCCATGTTTCACAGTGAGGATGGATTTATATTTCATTTGACCTGAAGACCTCTTTCCAGATTTTCCTTGTGCCTCATACAAACTGCGAACAAGTCTTCTTTCATCTAACTTGTCGTGTCGTAAGAGTTCCCTTCCAGTAGCATGCTCCATGCGACGAGCTGACTCATTCGTTTCACTGGGCAATGAGAATTTATAGCCACACAAATAACAATGTGGCTGGTCAGCAACTTGCAACAAAAGCAAATGCAGATCAAACGGACACTCGGCCCATAACCGCCCGACAGCTGCAGCGTTCCTAAGCACCCCTCCAAAGGCCAGCTCCTGGCCTTGATCTGGAGGCCAACGACTGTCCTTCATCACTGCCAGGGAACTGGAAGCACGGTTCTGCATGATTCAGCCCAACAAGACAGAACACGAGCGTCTGCAAACAGGAGCTAGCTGGAAAAATCCTCCTCCTCCTCCTGTTCCTATTCCTGCAGCCCCAGCTGTGCCACAGCCTATTTTAGACACCCTAACTGCATGCTGGGATACACTGACACCCCGTGAGCAGCGATCAGCATGTGGTGCTGTGAAGAAGTGTGTGTGTGTGTGTGTGTGTCAGGAAAGAGAGCTGATGATATTACTACTAATTACTGGAATAACTTCCTGCCACCTGTCTTGTAGTTGGCTTGTGCCAAAAATGCAGTGAAAATAAAACGACTGAAGGCGGCTCCCACTCAACCAGCAGCTGATGTGCCAAACTGACACTCTGTGCTCCAATTATTCTGACACTGTGTTTGTTTTTTGTTTTTTCCAATACTCCTTTTGGTTTTGACTGCACACGACAAACAACGCTTGGATCGCTTATTTTTCGTTCTTAGGCTAAACGGATGAAGGCATAGAGATGCACTGAACATAAGAATGAAAGTTTTTAAGGAAGGAGAACAGGAAGGCTAGTTTAAACTAGAAGAAGTTAAACTAGTTTAAGGCTAGTTTAGTTACTATCCACCTCTGCACTGGGTAGAAACTACATATAGAGTATGTACAGTTACATATTTTTAGGGGGGAAAAAAAGACTTTTAGGTGTAGTTTTATTTTTTACTTTAACTTGTGTAATGTTATTATGAATTATTGCGTTTCTGACTTGAGTAGAAATTCTGATTCAATACGAGTAAATTAATGAAAAAAAAGGAACCATTATAAACCAAAAAAAAGGAGATATAGACACATCTACAGTTTACAGGTTTCTTGTTTCTAGACCAGCTTTGTTCTAATGTTATTTTCTATCTGCTGAGCCTGTTGTGCCATTAGGATCAATAAGATGCATTAAGCATTACATGCTGTTGCTGGAAGTACATTACCTTGTCCTGACATTATCCACTGTAAATATTAATTATTTGTGAAGTTTGATGCTGAAAAAAAATGAGTTGAATATTATATTTACTTTACAACTTTACATATTGTCTGTCTGCGTCAGTGATTAAATGATGTCATGACAGACATGAAAGACTTTGTAAATGCGAACATATTAAGATAGAAAATAAAAATATACTGCCTGACTTAGAAGCAAGTTTCTAAAATAAAATTGCATAGGAAGCTAAAGAATCTCCCATTCCTATCGATTATCCACCAGAACAATTTCAAATTTTGCAAATTATCGTAGAGCCGATTTCAAATCTGATGAAAGCTACCAGGTTAGGCTTATTGGGGGGGAAAAAACAACCAAACAAAACATGAATTTATTATGATACGTTTGCCACTATGAAATAGTTTTTTCTCTGTAGAGTTAAGCAGCCCAGAGTGTTTTCTTGGTAAAAGAGTCAGGTTAGAAAACTACCAGAAAAATATGTTTGAATCAGATCAATATTCAACCCCACGTCCGGGTATGATGAAACTTTGTGCACAAAATCAGCTTTTCTTTGTCTTTCCTTAAAATTCTCTAAATCAGGTCAAGTTTATTAGTAAATCACAATTCAGCAACCAGGCAGTTCAAAGCACTTTATATCATATAAAAACAAGCAGAAAACATCAAATATGTTGATCAATGTTCCACTTAATACTAATCAAAAGCAGCTCTAATCAGGTGGGCTTCCAGCCTTAATTTAAAGGAACTCAGAAATCGGCAGTTTTGCAGGTTTCTGGAAGTTTGTTCCAAGATTTGTGATGAAATCAAATTGATTTTCAAACCAGTGATTTGACAAAAAGAAAAATGTTAACGGTAAAATAGTAACCTTTATTTCTTTTTCATCAAACATCTCAGACCTTCTAAATTCAAGAGTTATGATATTCAATTAAAACACTACTTAAAATCTTTTTAACAACTTTAATTCAAATCAACGGCGCTGGTAGCAGACGTTATTGCATTAACATGTCTGAATTTTGATGAAATGATCATCATAATGATGTGAGAAAAAGGTCTTGCAGTCATAAAAATGTCCATGTTTTGAAGTTATGTAGAAACGTGTATATATATATATATATATATAGAGAGAGAGAGAGAGAGAGAGAGAGAGAGAGAGAGAGAGAGAGAGATAATTTCTTTCTGAAGTGTCTTAAGTCTTCAACAAACAGGTCAAGAGAACTTAAACTGTTTGTTGTTCCTCAAATCCACTTTGAGTCATCACCCTGGCCCCGGATCGTTTTGCTCCTGCTTACTTCCAAATCCTCAGCCGCACTAAGTACCAGAGCTCATGTAACTCTCACCAGCACTGATCTGTCGTGCCTCTTTAACACCTCCACTCGCCGCTCCGAGTGCTGAGTCTGCAGCTCCACGCTGAAATGAAGCCGCTTTTAAAGTTGCAGTTTTTAATCTCTCAAATTGTGAGCACAGCGTGATACATCATGACCACACGGGCTTTTATTAAACATTAGAAATAAGGCATGGGGCGCAGAGGTTTCTGCACCATCAGCACCGGCCCAAATATTTTACTCTTTTGACCAATTCGTTGTGATGGGATAATTTCAAAAGTATCGGTACAAATATGTTTAAATATAGAGCAGTTTCATTATGAGCCCATTATGGGTTTATCCAGGCTGAACACTTAAAGCACATTATTCTCACAGATGGGTCAGAGGATGAGTTGCATAATCACCTTCCTAAAATAATTGCCAAACTCTTTTTTTTTTGTTGTTGTTGTAAAAATCATCACCTTTTTCTTTTCTTTTTCTTTTTTTTCAAAAAGATGATTCAGACAAATACTACAACACAGAAACACAACTCAGTGTCAAACAAGCTAATAAAATCGTATCAAATTAGTATTTGTGTAAGAGAAATGCACTTCCTGTTTGACTCTTCTTCTTCTACAATTCCTGCTGTGTAGTGGTGCTATGCTCTTCAGCAGCACCCATAGGTTAGATGAGGAACTGCAGCACAGGAAATATTCACTTTGCCACGTTGGTGCTACAACTTGTTCCATTATTACAGCTACACATTATACTGTTTGTTTTATCGCTACATAAAGCTTTTGTCATAATGATGGATGCTTTGTGAATTTTTTTTATCAAAATTGATTCAAATTAAATAATGTCACTGCTTTTTCTACAACTGAAAAAAACATGTTTCTTTAAACCAACCTAAAAAAAAGTAGTCTAATTTGTTTAAGCTAATTTTAAAACATAATTATAACCTTAGCAAAACTAATATAAATTAGCTTTAACAAATTAGACAATTTTTTTTTAAGTTGGTTCAAAAAAAAATTTTTCAGTGCACAAAACTTCCCATGCAGGTGGTATGTAGTCCTACAAACCTCCGGTCTTTTTGCAATTCTTAACAGGTAAAAACAAAACAGAACTGGGCACTACTAAAACTCTACGTTTGCCGACTGTTCCCCGACGTTTTCCAAACAGTTGCGGTGGTTGGTTACTATGGAGACCGAACACGGGTTGGTGAGCAGACATTGCCGACCAAGACGTCCCACTTCTGGGGAGTTGTGACCGGCGCGCTCCAAAGTGCTGTTTGATCTCTTCCGTCTGAAGCAAGACTGATATGTATTTAGAGAGTAACGCAATTCTGCTCGTCTTATATTCTGTTTCATATGAAATGAAGAGAAAATATTTGGGATTATTACTTGTAACTGCTGGAGTTCATTCATTTTGTCTCTGTGATCCACCAGGTCCGTTTACCAGTTTCAGGACCCGACCAGAACCCCTATGTGTAAATTATCTTGAGAAATAATGAGATTTGGTTATATATAAAAACAGGCTTTAATGCCGAAAAATGATCAAATGTTACAAGCCATACATGTCATACAAATGGAACAGATACAGAGTTACATTCACCGTCCAGCGCTGAGGCCACACTGAGCTCACCTTATGGATGAAACCAAGTGAGGCGAAGACTGTAGCGACGTTAGCTTTTTATTCTTTTCTATAATCTGTACCCTCCCTAAAGGGTAGTCTAATCAGTTTCAGTCTGTTTATGTATGACTGCCAGCAGACACACATAAACATGGTTATGTACACTGCAGCGTAAGCAGATTAAAAGTAGGCTAAAAGAGATAGAGGGAAAGATAGAACCTATAACATAACTTAGCAGCTGCGTCCAGAGTGGCCCCGTTTAGCCCTTGACACAACACCAGACATAACGTCTCTACTTCAGTTATAAAAATGCTATTCTTGCACATCCCCTGCCCTGGTTCAGTTATATGCTCTGCGACGTTTTATTAAAACACTCTGACATCATTGTCAGCCTGTCAGCTTTACAGCTGCACAAACTGAGGAACAAACAGGCACAAGCATGCACTACAGTATCGATACCTTGATGACACACAGACACGATTTCACCACCTCGGCTCCTACTTTATCACCTGTTAAATGCAAGATTTTGTTTAAATCCGCTGCCTCCAGCGAAAGGAGACGGGTATTTCGCACTGTCTTAATTTCCTCCTTTCGTCTCGGCTGGTGTTGAGAACTTTCTTCCAGCTGTAACTGCAGAAGGAAATAAGTGCTGCGGGCTTAAAGTTTCATTACCTTCTGAACAGTTTAGCACCGGATACGATTAGCTGTTAATGGCCCTTCCGACTAAAAAGGGTGATTCAGTCAGACAACGTTCGGACCATAAATCCTTCGAGCAAAGCATCCTGCTCAAAAAAAGACGCACTTTAAAACTCATAGTTAAGTTTTCAGCCTTGTGTACCTGCTATCACCGTTTAGCTGAAAAGCAACATGTGATAATTCTGCGGTGAGAACCGGACATTTCAACGCATGCAGTGAAACCAGGCTCTTCCATGTCAAAGCAGTTCTTTGCTTTGATTTGTAGCAAAGAACTGATAAAAGTTTTGGCTTGAACTTATCAAAGACTTTGAATTGTCAGGTCATAGAGAACAATTAAAGCATGTAAAACTGACTTCATGTTGTGATGTTATTTCCTCATCAAAAACATACCTAGAGTGTTGTATTTATTCTTTCATGCACGTTTGAGAAATCCTTCGAGTCTCCATGGTAACCAATCAGTTGTGCAAAATGCCCAGGTGGACCGAGCTCCGCTTCTCCTCGGCGCTGCAGTTTCCAAGCCTCCAAGCTTCCGCCTCACACAGCACTCGGCTCCTTCAGACTAGCCAGCAGCAATTAGCAGACACCTGGTGGAACGGCGCATCTGCTGAGCTACTCAGAAGTAGCTCAATAGCTTGTTCATGAGAAATTGTTAAAGTGTTAATAGAGGAGTGATGTTGTGATGACTTCCTGAAGGTGGATTTTCAAAAAGAGCAGGAGTTTTTAAAGATACAGAATCCCAAAGTCAACTTCTTTTATTTTATGTTTGACATATAGCATTTTTAATAACATAGTTATTTGAGCATGATATAAAAAGGCACTATGTGCCAGGAAAACCCGTAATACTGTCCCCTAAAGACATCAACAGATCATAATACAATATTGGGTGGGAAAAGTTTCTTTCGTAGTTATAAAGAATCATCTACAAATGAAGTCATCGAGGCTTCATTTACTGGAACCTAAATGTATTTAATGAACCACCAAAATCAACAGAAAGACTCTTTGTGGTCTAAAGTTTTACAGAAAATCTACAACAGCTCCTTTATGCTGTTACGCTCATTACTGTGTAAACTTATTAACAATCAAATAAATAAAAAAATCTCAATTCTTTTTTGTTTTTGCTGCAAATCAGATGCTAACAAGTAAACATTGTTAACATGAATATTGCACACACCCATACAGTAAATGTATGTATTTTTAAAAACAGATAAGGTGGTGGCAGAATCATCGGACATTATCGTGACGTTATGCAACTTCAGTTTCATTAGATTCCTGAAAGGAACTGTTCCCACTTCTCACTCTGTCAATTACATGTCTTCCATTCATTATTATCTTGGAGCAAGTCTAGAGTGAATTGTCATCTATTTTACGACACAAAACCCATTAAAAAACAGAACAAAATAGATTTTCTATCTATATCTAATTACTTTGTAATGTATGCAGTCTCTTCTTTCAGAAAATTAACTGAGAAGTGGTTTTACTTTGTTCACAAAATCACATTTCGATAGAACTGACTGCTTTATGTGGCAGACATGAGTCAAGAAGCTACTGCATAGATACAGCAGTTTGATTGTAAGTATTTGATTTCCGAAAATGTAAGTTGTATCATAAAAGATCAAAAGACCATTTGGACTTGGGGAGCAGATTTCTCAGCACATAACAGACATCTTATCTGTCTGATGGGTAGTAACGGCAAACAAATTAAAAGCTCTGTGCAGCTTCCAAGACTGGTGACATTTACTCATTGCCCATTCCTCTTATGACTGGAACATTTGCCAAGCTACAATCACCATGAGTTATTGTCCTTTTCTTCTCTGCTGCTGTGCTGTGTTTGAACCCATGAGAAGTTTGGTCCAAAAGTTGTAGAATTTACACCAGGGAAGGTCAGAGTACACTTCAGACTGCTCTGTCCGCTTTAATCAAACTCTGGTCCGTTTGTCTACAAAGTCCGCTTTCTTTGGGGAGCTGTGATTGCGTAATCAAACTCTGATGCGGACCAAACAATTTAACTCTGGTCTGCCTGAAAACCTTGGTCTCGATTGGGTTGAATTAACTCTGCTGCGGTTCGGACACGTGAACGCCAACCGGACCAGGGGCCGGTCCAAAAGCAGGAAGTGGACCGTTTTGGCATTTTGGGTGAATGTAGCTAAAACAAATGCATGAGTCTAATACTAGTGGGAGAAATTACTCGTGATCTTTTACCAAAAACAAAAGAGAAATCCTACAACCACTAAAAACTGACACCATTTTTGTTTCAGTTGAAGAAGGACGTTGCGCTCAGTGTCTTCTTCAGAGGTTTTCAGAGGTTTCTGGTGCGGCGCCACCATAGGTGAGGGTTGGTTTGGTTTGTGTGAAATCAAACCGCAGCAGTTGAAATCTTAACAAATGTTACATTTATGTCCCAAATTGAACTGAGTCTAAAGTTACCCAAATTAATAAATGCTGTCTGTACACTGCAGACGAGTCATACGGACATGGAAAATATTTATGTGCTTAACGTAGACAGTTTTTCTTTCTAATTTCTACAAATGTGTATTTTCAGTATAGAATGATGTGTCACTTTCTGTGGACCTTTTGTTGGAAATGCATTCAAGTTCAAGGAGTTTCAATACTTCTGCAGACTTCCACAGGAAGTTAAGTGGCAACACCCGGTGTTGCTTTGTTATAATGATTAATGACGCGCATGCAGTATGGGAACATGACGTTAAAAGAAACATATCATGTTGTCGGCAGGGGATACATACGCGAACACTGTGTGTGAAGGTTCACAATGTTCTGCAGCCTTATCATTCCTGAACTAATTCCTTCTTGTTCATCCCCGGACTCCTAAGCGACAGAGTCGGGTTTCTAACGGCCTGCAGTCCGATCTGGGACTGTGATGACAGCGGACAATCCCATAATAGAGTCCAGCTCTTATTATCAACATGCTGTAAAACTGTATGAAGGAAATGGTCACGGACTAGCGTGTACTGCTGACCTGTATGTTAAGTCTGTTGTAGCAATTCAGCTGCTTTTCTATAAAAATGAATGGAGAAATTGGGGGTGAAAATGGATAAAAGTTAAATCCTGACAGTTCTAAAACAATTTTTGATATTCTGGACTTTTCATAGTAATATATTATTGAATAATTATTAATATTATTACAGGTGAGGATAGATTTAAGAGGCATTGTGTAATGTTATTATCAGTAGTAGTTCCCAAAGTGTTGTAGATAAAAATTGTGAAATAGCATAGAAAACCTCAAATTGTTGGAAGACTAGCAACTTGCGACCCAGAATTGATCGAAATGTAGCCATTTGAAACAACTCAAGCTGAAAATGTTTATAGCTGTGAGATACAACACAAAGTTAGAATTTATTAAACATCTACAAGTCTGTCTGCTAATTCTGTCTGAAGCTACATTCCAGAGGCCGTCAACCATGTTCAAAAACTGCTATGGGAACCGGAAAAGCAGATGGACGTGAGCTTCTGCGATGTCGCTGCACAAATCCAGCTGGTCGGTGGACCTTGAGCGGACTCCATCACGGGTGATGAGGCGGACTGATGCGGCCGGCAGCCTCTGCTAATGTGGTGTTTGTCAGGAAATGGTTTGTGAAGGCAGGGAAGAGCACCAGGCTTGAGCAGGTGAGGCGAAAACAAAAATTCAGCTGTACATCAAAACGTGCAGGGAATCGCTAGAGCACCAACTTAAACACAGGGAGGAGACGATCAGCAAACAGAAAACAGCTGACGGGAATCAAGGTAAGTCGCACAGAAACGAGGGGTAAATAAGGCAAAACTGGCTGCAGAGGAGCAGAACGCTACAGTGTTAGCATGGCAACAAATTTAACACCAACCAATCAGATAGTCTCTTGTAAAAGCAGAGATGTTTATTATGTGCTAGTATAATGTTATACCATATAAATGCATCCATTTTTAGAGTGAATGGCTTTAAGTTGATACATCTACGTAGCTAAAACTGAGCTTTATTTGGGTAGCTGATCAGTCATCAGACCTTCCAAAAATCAGCAATCACGCAACAAAAGTCTCTGTCTATCAAACAGGCATGTCTTTATTGACCCATCTGTTGCTAAACACATAGCTAATACCATGCTCCATTACTGGGTCTTTTTTAATTTATATTATTCAACCAACACCACGTGAAATCCTTAATGTGAAGGACATTCTTTAATTGAGGGGGTTCTTGCTGTACACATACTCAACTTCTGAAGTCGAACTCTCAACATGACTGGAAAACCATCAAAACATATTTACCTCAGTGTCCTGGTTTTATTTACAACTGCATGAAATGGTAAGACGAAACAAAATATGTCATTCACACCAAAGGTTGCCACTGTAGCAAAACACTCAAATGCTCCTTGAACAATCTCAGTGCCAAAAGATGATATGAGCGGTCATTATTGAACATGGTCTCTTGCTGCCCTCTAGAGTACCACTTTACCTCATACCCACACACACACACCCATACACACACCTTTATTACAACACACAGATCAGTGTGGATTCCTCGCTGCATTTTAGATGTCCAAAATTCTAAATACATGTAAAGGAAACTGAGTAATATCAGATTAAACTCAAATAGTGTTTTAGGTTGAACACAGCTGAACACAGTAAGAGTTGTAGCAAGGCAGATGTACAAATCATATTGATAGTCCTAAGGGGCATTTTTAGCATTTTCTATCTTTGGATTATGAAAGTTTTGCCTGTTCTTTCCTGTTATTTCCATGCATCAAATGTTTCTTCAGAAATATGAGAACATTAAGACTGTTTGTGCTGCCAAAAATGAACTTAAAAACTTCATTAATGAATTTAGTACAGCAGTTTGCAAACCTTTTGTAACCAGGCCATAAAATGCTCATGTTTTCCAAGTACAAATCACCAAATCCTGATACAAGGATACATCCTTTTTGTAGGTAAATATATACAGTACAGACCAAAAGTTTGGACACACTTTCTCATTGAATTCAATAAGGTGTGTCCAAACTTTTGGTCTGTACTGTACATACATAAAATAAATAATAATAATAATAATAATAATAAATATTTTGCATGGCTGATTGAAGGATGTCCTGTAATTATTGGGGTTTGTTTTTGTTCAAACATTCCTTAAATGTTGGAATTCTGAGTTGGAAAGTCAAGGAATCAGATATTCTCATAATCCAAAATGACTTCCTTGATCATAAAATGTAGTGACAGATTAAAAAAATTACTACTTACAATTCTGACCAGTGTTGTATAGTAACGAAGTAAAAATACTTCACTACTTTACTTAAGTATATTTTGGAGTACTTCATACTTTCCTGGAGTATGAAAATTTTTGATGACTTTCACTTTTACTTCACTATATTTCCGAACTTAATTGCGTACTTTTACTCCGATACATTTTCAATGTGTGGTTTAGTTACTCGTTACAAAAAAGCGAGAGAGAGAAACGCAAGTGTTTTGATCCCACCTACTGATTAGCAAGTAGCAAGTAGGCTACCGAACAAAGTCCTGTAGCCTGCTTGCCTGGGCTTGTTCATCACCACCAATAGGATACTTCTTCTTCTTCTTCTTTTCTATTATGGCGGATCACAAGCAACTTTAAGGTGCATACCGCCACCTACTGTACATGAGTGTGTAGAAGCATTACTTCATATCTATTAAATTCTACTTTTTAATTTTGTATTCTTAAGATAAATAAACAATGCTTTCCTTAATTTGTGAATATCTGTTATGTTTCCTTCATTTCCTAATATACCTTTAAGATTCCATTCATGCCCCATATTTCTAACTATTCTCTTTAATTCTTCCCTTTCGAGTTCATTTGACTTACAGTTCATCAATGTGTTCTACATTTTCTTTCTCTCCACATCTCTCACATTTATCATTATTTTTCCTCCCTATTTTATAAAGCATGTCATTTAAGTAGGTATGACCTACTCTTAATCTACTAATTATTATTTCTTCTCTTCTGTTTCGTTCATTAATGCTTCGAATTCAAACTGACTTTTGTACTTCATATAATCTTCTTCCTTTCTTATCTTCATTCCACATTTTTTGCCATTTCTTGATTTCTTTACTTTTAATTAGGATACACCTGTTTCGCTTCTCCCATTAAACACAAAGCAAGTCTCGCAATCAGTAGCAGTCACATGGAAATTCTATCTTACAAAAACTCCCCGTTCAACTTGAAGAAACACATCGAGGTAACTTCTTATGAAATGGTTATAATCCTCCTGTTTCAGTAACTATAGCTTGGTCACTAGGCACTATTGTGAAATCTTGACCATAAATGAACTTTGTTTGGCATTGTTTCAGTTCCACACGTGGTGTATTTAGCTTAGGCCTAATGTTGACTGTAGCAGGCTACCTAGACTCCTCTGTTCAAGGGGGGACAGAAGCCATAGCAATAGCAATTTAGACTAAATTTAACGAATATAGGAAAGGCATGCAAGTTCAAAACCAGGTTTACAGGTGCCAATAAGCTGCATTTCCCTCCCAATTCTTTTTTTCTTTTGCATAATGACCAGTTGTGTGCACCACCTACTGACTGTAGGATTGACTGATTCACTGATTTGTGAAGTAGAGTAATCGTAACAGCTCTTTTTCTTCATGTTGGCCGCATTTTCTGTACTATTTATTTTTCTCATTTTCAGCACTGACCTTACTTGAAGGGAAAACTTAAGGCTTACAAAAACGTTGTATTTTCTGTCCTGGAGGGTATACTAAGAAGCTGGTTCAGTTGTAAAGCAGGTTAAGTTAACCTTGTGCTATAGGTAAAGCACCTAATTTTCTTAACTAAATGATGCCTGCAGGTATATCTATTAGCAGGTTTAATTTTGCCTGCACTTGGTTGGGTACATTATTTTAAGTGTATTTGACAAGTTTACCAAAATATAAAAAATGTCATTCAAACTGCATTTGCTTTGTTTTACTTTTTACTTGTACTTTGCATTACATTACTTGAGTACATCCATTTTTACAGTAATTTCCATACTTAAGTACAAGAAGTTTCAAATACTTTAAGACTTTTACTCAAGTAACATTTCAGTCAGTGACTTCGACTTTTACCAAAGTCATATTTTGGAGAGGTACTTGTACTTTTACTTGACTCTGAGATTTCAGTACTTTATACAACACTGATTCTGACAGTTTATTTCTTGTGTAATCGTTCACACTCACATGGCAAACATGTTTTTTTTGGTTTTGAAGATACCAAATAAAATTAAAAAACAGCATTAGCTTGCTTTGCTAGCTGCAGTTAGCCTTCGCTGTGGCTTCTGACACAATGTGAGTCGGTTTGTTGTTTTCTGTTTTATAATTCTGTAGTTTTTTTTAGTATGACTTATTCTGCTTATAATGTTTTTATTTTGGAGCAAAATAAAAATATAAACTAAAACTGAAACTAGTTTGTTTCACTTTTCTCTCCGTATTGTACAGTATTTTGGTTAAACATACAGATTTAAAAAAAAAAAAAAAAAGCTTTATATCCCCACTGAGATTGCAGACTTGGGTCTAGAACGCCGATAAAGTGGGTGCGATTTCACTCGTGTCCAAGTTCTGACTTCACAGATAAAGCAGCAGCAGTATTTGTAGATAAGACGTTAAAGCAGCTTGATCTTTGTTTCATGAAAAACTACTCCAAAGGGAACATTCTGAGAACTCCCGGTATGAAGTGAAGCAGGCAGCAGCAAACCAGGAACAAGTGCTTGTTGCGTTTATTAGTTCTACACCAGAATTGTTTGTTCATCTTGACGTTGGAAATAATCAGTACCTACATTTCTGCTGAGTACCACTGAAGATAACCCAGTTACCACCAGTGGTACCACTGTGGAACCACGTACTAAGTTGAATGTCCTGGACTTTTAACTTTTCAAAACAACTCTGCATGTATTTCAGACAGTAGACCCTATCCTGTGTTACCTGATGAAGACTTGCTGGAGCTAGTCGTATTTTCACCAAAGTACTCAAAGGGGTTAGAGAAAGTCTAGGAGTAGCTAGACTCCATTGTTCTGGCTGAAAGTCCTTGAAACATGACGGTGCCTGCGGTCTCTCGCTCCGCATAGCTATGCGGTGATGTCTCTATCAGGAAGGCATGTAGCGAGCTGCTCCTGTGATCCGTTTAGTGTCAGCAGAACTCCTCCACATTCCCTCAGGTAAGCCTCTGTCAGACTTCAGACAGGTAAGGCAATATTAAGAATAACAAAGCACAAGCGGTATCGCAGGGTTCCTCCTTGAGGCCATCGGGGAGGCACTGTGTTTTCACTCCAGACCTGTCAGATTCTGGAGAAGGACTTATGGAGATGGATAAACCCCAGAAGCCGAATGACAAACATTAGAAGTTCATCCATGCTCCTTTTTTTTGTGGAAATTTCTACCCGTCATCCATTATATGAACTGTATGGGGAAAGTATGCAGTAAATGCTCTTTGTGTATTTAGTAAAATGTGTTTTATTGGGATTTATGTGGCGAACCAACAGTAACTAGTGTATATTTGTTAAATGGGACCTTTTATGAGAAATTCACATTTTGCATGTTTTTGTGCTTCCATTTGGGTCTAAAAACAGAACAAGTTCTTAAAAAAAAAACACCCAACCATTTTTTTGGCATTAAGTTCATTTGTGTCAGTATCTGGAAAATGAACTGTTTTGAAAACCAATCAACAGGCAGTGCCCCTCACCTAGCAACCCAAGGGCGTAGGTTTGGTCTACGTTTTGGTGGGACCTTACAACTTACTAAACTAATTAATGTAGATTTTCGTTTATTTATTTTGTTTTTGTTAAAGAATACATATGTTTGTTTTTTTTTAATTAATATGGCAAAAATTGGTCGGGACTATTTTATATCCCTTGAATATTGGTCGTGACATGTCACGACCATCCATACCCAAACCTACGCCCATGTAGCAACCCCAGTGAAACCCTGCCCATTACCTAGCAACCCAATCAGAGCTCCAGCACATTTGACCAGTTGGTATTGTGTACAATGGCTGCTGGAAAAGACAAGTGTTTTGTCGTCGATTCACCATCCGGAAACCACTTGCTGCAGTCTTGTTGGTTGTGCGGGAGACTCCACTTCTGCTTTTCAAAGGCGTGCGGTTATATAATTGCTCATCTGTTTGCAGCCATTTCCACGTGCGAATGTAAACAATTTCTATTGATTTTTTATTTTAAATAACTCAAGTTCAGGGAGATTGCATGTAGAGCCTCTGTGAGCAATCATTTTCTAATGTTAAATTCTCAACTGGATTTATGTCTGGAATTTGACTGGGCCATTCTAGAATATGAATATGCTTCTATTTAGCCTATTCCGTTGTTGCTCTGGCTGCAACGTTACTTTAGAGTAACTTTCCTGTTGGAAGGAGAACCTCAGAGTCCCTTGCTTGTCCTCACTGAAGAGAAGTATCCGTACAGTATGATGCATCCACCACCTCCAACACAATTTGTATTTTTGATGTGGGCCATGTTTGCTGTACTTCACCACAGATGCCTTTCAGACTCTGTTCCTCACATAATTTCGAGAAAACCACGTACATTTCCTCCCACCCCATGATGCACCACTTTTTGTCGGTCTATCACATACATTTAAATGAAATCTAATGAAGGGTATTGTTGAGGCATTTAGAGCAAGTGTGCCAAAAAAAATAACCTGGTTAATAACTTTGTTTCAAAGAACTGTTGACAGAAACATCGTAAGCGAGTCTGTTTTTCCTTTTCCGACTGGCAGTCGGATCCTCTCGGGTCCTCGGGCCATCTGTTTGCGGCCCTGCTTTAGGAGAGGATATCTGCGGCCGTTTTCTGCCTAATTAGGTCTGGTAAACAGGCACTCATCAAAAAGCAGCTGCTGCCCTCCCTATTAAGGCACAAACACACACTTAGATGGACGAGGACACCGAAACAGACGGGTCGCAGAGATAAAGCCGCACAAACTGAACAGTAATGAGCGTCGATGATCAGTTCTGGGGGTGAACTCACCTTCATAACCCGCTGTTTGCCCAATTCCCAAGGGCCTTCTTATGGCAAAACAACTTTTTTGTTTTGCAGTTGAATACAATTGCAATGTCATATACCCATGTTTTTGAGCATGCTCCTTTGTTGGCCTTGACAGAATATTTACCACATTATCACCTCGGGAAAAAAAACCAACAAACAAACCCAGGGAACACGATGGTGTGAACAATCATATGCCTAATAGGACAATTATGGCCCTGCTCCACAGAAGATCAAAACAAGCCAACAGGAAGAAAAAAAAAAGTTGCATTTCCACATCAGCCTCCTTGTTTGAGATTTCACACAACAAAGTAAACTGTAAACTGGAGGGAAATATACTTAACCACACTGGATCCTTGCCAAATTTCCATAGGGCATTAGCAGCCAACTGGTGCAGGCTCATTAAAGAGCACAGAAACCTATAACCATTAAAAGGCCATTAGGCAGCATGTAATTTTGTGGAACTAAATGGCGGAGAGTAATCAAAAGCACATGAAGCCCAGCTGGGCGACTGGGCAAACTGTTTCGATTAGGGAGGAATCCATCATCTACAATGGCAGCTATTTGGGGGGTCAATTTTCCTGTGCGCTCCTTTCTTTGCCTCTGTCACTTTCACTCTTCCTCTGATTCTTTGCATGAAGTTTTCATGTTCTCTGTCATTAGGTTCATTGCAGATACGACGTGCTCTGCAACAGGCGAAATTTCTGTCTTTATTAAGTGATCATAAGAAAATACCGTTCCAGTGTATGCAGTTGCCTAATCCTTATGGCCGCTGTAGAAGGTTCTTCCAGGACCAAAGTACAGGCCGCAAAACAGGGGGAAAAAAAAGTATCATAACCTCTACTTACCATTTTCATATTTTCGCTCCCCCTCGGGGGGGATTGTTTGATTGCATCGACCATATAAACGAAAGTGACATCATGCAGCAAATATAATATAATTTTCACCCCAAGAGAAACAGTTGAAGAAAAAGGCAACAGCCTGAGGCCTTGTAAAAGTTGTGTGAAATTTTCAGCGCGGCTCCCTGTAGTGGAAGACGGCGATCCAAGAATAAGTTTAGAGCATGTACGATGTCATTAGGCCAGTCAAGTCTCGTTGTGCTCAGGCTGCCGAGGCCGTTGTGACAGGCCAGACTCTGATTAGTCAAACCTGGAGAGAATTTGGACAGAGATGTCTTTCATGGGTTAAATCGAGTGCATGCGCCCTTGACATCATCGTCTCTTTGTCAAAACTTGAATGTTTTGAAGTATAACTTTGTTCTGCCAAGACGGAATATGGCAACTTTTGTTGTCTTTGTCTTATTTGACTGTCATTGACTTTACAAGTATGATTTCATTAAATTTTAGTTTATATAATTTAAAGCAGCAATGTTTGTACTCGGTACAAAGGTTACAATTCATTGTGGATTTTCTCCTTCCATATTTGCATACACATAATTAATGTTTATGGACAAAGGCTTGTCCTTTGCCACTATTTGTAGCCATCAACATGTTTCTGATGTACAGTACAGACCAAAAGTTTGGACACACAGTTGTGTCCAAACTTTTGGTCTGTACTGTATTTCTAGTGGCATATTTAGCCACCATTCTTGGTAGAATTGGTAGGTTTCCTGTTACAGACCCAGTTACCAAGCATAGTCCACTGAGATTGAGGTTGGGATTCTGAGGCAGCTGTTCCAGAAGATTAATCTTAGCCAGATCTTGTCCAGGTTTTACATTGTTTAGGGATCAATGTCCCGTTGGAGCAATTAGTTGAGTCATGGACAACCCAAGAACCGAATCACCGACGCTCAGGCTCGCCACAAGAGGAAACTTTTATTCGGTAGCTGAGTTTCCACTACAAACGTGTGCAAATCTTTGTCCATATTCAGATGATTTTGAAAAAAACACAATCTGTTTGCAATTGCTGTGTTTCCATTAAATAGGAAATTAAATAAAAGTCACACAAAATCCAATCATTCATTAATTGCACAAAACGTGAACTAAAAGCAACTGAAGCTCAAAGGTGCAGAATGCACTTATGAGACTTAACAAGCTCAAAGGATATGTCTTTGCGCCCAGTAATAATGTGTTGTGCAATTTATTTTGCTTTTGCTTTTCGAGTCGGTCCTTCGTAGGAAACACCACGGACTGTAATGGACAGAAACAGACTTCAAGGATTCAGCAGACCTGTGAAATCCTCAGGCACCGGGAGCAGATTCCAGGCTAAGCAATGCAGGATTTTTCTTTCAACAGCTCATTTGCTGCTGCAGCACATCCGTCTGTTTAAGCAGGGTGAAATCTGTTTAACATGTTGTCTAATCTCCACAGAAAAAAAGAAGCTACTGAACATCATCCACTCCACTGAGGAACTGAAGTTTGACACACACGTTCAAAGCCTGAGTATCTTGGTTTTTAATCATGTTTTATTGTTCGAAGGATAAATTTGATTCAGAAAATGGTAGCAGCAAATTCAGGTTGCTCCCGCCGAGCGATCCGGCTAAACTCGACATGCCACAGGTTGGAGTGATAAATGTTTCCTGCCGTCAAACATGCAAATATATTCATGTTAGATGGGAAGCGCGTTTCCAACATCCAGGCTTTTAATCTAAAGGAGTGCCCTGAAAAAAAATTTGTTGGAATGCAAAATTTACCCCAGAGTTTTTATTAGCTCATTATGCGGAGGACAGATGTTGCAAATCCGACTCAATTAAGTTGATTTCATTTGTTTTAAAGAGTCACTGACTTCAAGCCAAGACTTCAATATGCAGGGCCAGTTAATCTGGGAAATGAAGGAGAGGAAGGGAGTCTTTCCCTCATAAAGGTGCTCAGCGCCTTTGCAAAGGAAAGCAGAGTCGGCGAACACATTTCATTACTGTGCATTTTATTGCACTCGTTTAGGTTTCAATGTGATGATCGTTTCAAATGTTGCTTAGAAAGTTTTATACTGTAGCTCCAACAAATGTCTCTTCCTCCAGGCCTCTGTCCTTGGTAAGCACTCCTTCTGTTGACATGAATAAACTTTAAACATCCATACATACATAAATCCATACATAAGCTAAAAAAATAACTTTCATCATATATAATAGGGTAATTTTTACACATTCTGTGCAAATTCGGGGGGTTTTTTTCAGGAAAATCTGCCATATTGTTGTAAATAACAAACAACCAGCATCACAAGTGCTGCTTGTTGCATAGAAGTTACTTGAAATAAACACTACATGCCCAAACTTCAGACAAAAGGTAAACGAATAAAAGTTTTTCCTGCAGAATAGCCGCTGGGGGGCACGGATGGTAAAATCCGTCCTGATGTTTTCACTAAAGGATTTCTCTAACCAGAGATGTTGTCTAAACGTGATTTAAATTGATTAGTTTTAAAACCTCCAAACACAAAGCCTTGGATTTTGCACCGGTTTGTTTTAGGGTAAAGTGGAGACGACTACAACTTGGAGCAAAAACCTGCTCGCATCTGCTGGACTTGATGAAGATTTTTGTGGAAATGTTTTAAATGTGGAACAGATAGCACCACTCACCAAAAAAAAAAAAATAAAACCAAAAGTGCAGCTTTGCAAATATGACATGTTTGCTGCATATAAATGGTTGAAACAATGCAAACTTTATAAATACTTTTTCGCCTTTTTTGCTACTTTTGGTCCTTGACTTGTTTGCGAAATACTTGAATAAGTCACACCAGCACAACCGGAGAATATCTAAAAACACTGACGTCTAAAATAACAACACCAGAACTGTTTTCTAATGATTCCACGGCCGCTTCTCACACTGCACGCTCTGTTGTGTGGAGGAGATTCACTTTGGCGACATGGTCCAATCAGGCGGCGCAGCCTTGCACAGCTCCATGAGAAAAAAAACAAACAAACTGATAGTCGGACTGCACAAGCCAGCTAATTATTTCAAATGTTCCAGAGGTAATAAATAGCGGGGGATGGGAGGTGAACATGGCAACCCTGAGCTCATTAGTGGCTCGCTGTTGAAGAAAGTTTGGCACTTCAGATGATTTCTGACCGTTTGAAATGAGAATTTGTTGAGTTTCATTAAATCCAAGCAGCAAAACAGAAAGCCTTCATCATCATTGAACACGTTGCAGGCAGAGTGAGGTGGAGTTAAACGTGACAGGAAGCTTAGCTAAAATTTGCATGTTATCTCTACTGTGAGGTTATGAGCCTGGATTCAGAGCTCAGAAAGAAAAACTAAAACAAGTCACAAACTCACACCGAGAACATTTTGTTCTCTCACCATCCAAAGAGAAAAAAAAAATTACATTTAAATTAAAATTTATAATTTTTAATCTGACTCTGAGAGAGAAACGTGCCTCGCAAGTTTTTAAATTATGGTTCTGTGACTAACGCCGACAACCAGAAGAGAAACTCCCCTGTTGTTTATGGGCTGTCAAAATATTGCATGTAGCAATGAAAAGCCTTTTATCAGCAGCTGACGTGTGGTGGGTTATTGTTTTAGGGAGTGTGTTGTTCCCTGGCTAGAAAAAAAAGAGTCACACAAGATTTGTCAGGTGTTATTCTACAGATGGTCTGAGAGATTTCAGCATTTAGGTGATTATCTTATTACAATAATGTTCTAAGTGATTATCTTTACCTTAGACAAAGATAATCACGGTTATACTTGATTACCGTAGATAATCACTTATAACATTATTTTAGTATGGAGGCCTTAGTCCTCAACGTGGACGTCGCAGGTTCAATTCCCGGCCTGATGAGCTTTGCCACATGTCTTTCTCATTACTCACTTTCTTGTTAATTCACTATCAAATAAAGACCACTAAAGCCAATAAAACCGCTAAAAATAAACAAATGTAGCATGTTTCCAGTGTTTTAAATTACAGCACAAAAGGCGTGGCTCGTCGTCGCAAACGAAGTCGCAAAATTAGGTCCTATTTGTGAACTTTGAAAAGTGCTTGGTGTGTATAAAAGACTGATTTACAGTATTACTACTGGTTTGGTGTGTCACAATAATTAAGGTAAACAATGATAATTAAGGTAAACACAGCACAAAACTGCATTAATGAGCAGCAAACTCCTGAAAATAAATCAGATGAGAAACAGCACGATGGATTACAATAAGATCCCCCAACATCTTTGTCGCTGCTGGTTTGAGTCTCAGCATCCATGTTGGCGTCCGTCGCAGCTTGTTGATCGACCGAAACGCTTCAATCAGAAGTCTGTTTGATTGGTTGAGAATGTTTCAGAGCCCATGGGTAAAATGTTTTGTAAAGCCACCAAATCATCCTGAAACACATCTCTGTGTCAGTAAAAAAAAATGATTTTATCAATTGATGTAGTGGAGAGGAGGCAAATTACAAAGAGCAGAAATACATTAGAGTAAAATGTAAGCATCACATATAAACAAAAATATCAAAGTTTGCATTTAAAACAAATAAGACTTGACAAAAATGGACTGATAAAGTAATCACTGACATTTATGAGTAAGCTGTAGTGAGTAATAAAGTTCTCAGGGCTGATGACCCGAGGGATCCACATGGTTCTTACCTGACAAGTAACTCTGAAATGTTTTTAAGCCCAAGACCATTTAGTGTCCTATAGTTTTAAAATCTCCCCGTTTCTTTATGGACAACAGCGTAAAACTAGAGAGCCAGTGCAGAGATTTAACTACTAGTGTGATAAGATCCATTTTCCTGCCACTGTGCGGGACTTTGGCAGTGAAATTTAGGATAAGCTCTGCTGTAAATTTTATTATTTTTTTTCAGACATCAGTTAAAAGGAAAAAGCATGCCCCAACTTTTCCATGTCCTGTTTTGACTGGGAACCCTTTATTCTTGCAAAGTATTTATGATGCAGTACAAGTTATGTGGATGTTAAATTGTCTATGTTCACGCTTCATGATTTTGGCCTTATTTAGTTTAGTTGTGGTACATTTTTGGGAGTAAAGCCAGTAACTTGTGACTTTTTTTGACTCGGTGACGATGATGTGTTGACAGGAATAACTGGGTTATCAGCATGCATATGGTAAGAGTTGTACTGTTGCATAACTGGAGCTAGATCACTCAAATTATATGCTAAATAAAAGCGGACTGAGAATACAGCCTTGAGGAACCCACACATAATTTTTTTCATTAAGTTTTATCATTTCTAATGAGTGTAAAGTAAATCCCATCTCTATATATATTTAATAACTATAAAAATGAATGCTTCATCAACAACTGGGTCAGTGTAGCACTAAGAAGTCTTTGATGCATCGCTGTAAATTAAACCCTACAAAGGAATTACTCGTCGAAAACAGGCATAAAGTAAAAGAAACGGGCCACGACAAAAATATGTCCTGCCTTTATATTAAAAATGTGAGTTTTCCACAGTTTGTTTCCAATATTAAGATAAATGGCAACCCGTCCTCACTTATATATATTAAATCAGTTGTGCGGCAGGCTCACTCTCAGATGTTATGGACTCCAGCCACGTTGTTGATGATGTTCAAGCAAAACAGTGCCGCTCCATTCGTAAATTAAAAAGAGTTCATATTTCACAGTACCTCGGAGCCAGCTTAGTGCTGGTATTATGTGCAATGGAACAACTCTGTCTTCTCGGCTCCTCCAGCCCCACCGCCACCCTTCACCTCTCCGCCTCTTCAACAATGTCTAAATGGTGTGTCCCTTGGCTGTGTCAGGCACTTAAAGCCCCTGACTAGTCTGATTTACAGGGATGAAAAAGGGGGAGTTAAGATGTTAGTCGATGAGCTACAGCTATGCTATGCTTTCAGCCCTGTCTTCACTCCGCTGTAATAGCGTTTTACAGCCGCCCGACAAATCTGCCCCTCCATCTTGTTCCGAGTTTGACACGAACAGGAGCTGAAGCCAAAGGCGGAGCAAAGCCAACAAGATCCTTCTGTCCCAGACAAGTGCAGACAGTCAGCGTGGCAATCAGTCGGAGGACGGGGAAAAAGTGAAAACATTATCTGCCCTTACATGGAACTCTAATGTTTACTCGATGTCAGCAAAGTCCACTTGAATGGTTTTATTTTGGGGGTCATTGCTGCCCCCTTTTCTTGAGGGGACAGCAATTAGGTTGAAATTTTCAACCTGCAAAAAAGAAAAAAAAAACAACAGCATTTCATAATGGATTAAGGCCCTGAACTGTTATGCACATTCAGATGTATACCGTACGTGAACTAAACTGAAGCAAGTTGACACCTATAATATTTCTTCATATTTCGCTTCCAAGAAACCAGGCTTTCCTATAATCTTCAAGACGTGTCCTGGAAAAATATTTCTCTTGTCTTTCTGGCAGTTTTTCAATGTTCTTCCTTCAACGTTGGCTTCTTTTCAGCCGTTTCCTGGGCTCTACCTCCGGGTGTTCTTCAGACATCAGGAAAATAAGCAAGAGGACATTTTAAACTGTTTTTGAACTAGAAAACGATCTACATACTCACTCCTTATTTTGTCATTTGAAGCATACCTTGAAACATCTGTGGACTGAGTCTCTAAAGTGTCTTCTAAGTAAAAGCATTTTATGCTTCAATCATGAAAAATGTTGACACTACAAATAGTTAAGATAATTTTTTTTTAAGTTAAATTTAGCCAAAAATCAGGATAGATTTGAGCTCATAACCCATAAACTGCCTTAAGTAAGAACTTATTGATGATCTTCTGGAACCCCATCACATCCTCACACTTTTCTTTAATGGCTTTCTCTTCAGAGCCGTTCCATATTAGTACTCAACACGCTCTGCAATAAATGCGCAATACAATAAAAGGCGTCAGTGTGCACCCATACGCTCTATTACATCTGGAGCTAAAAACACAGAAACCCAATATGTGGAGTTTCCTATTAGTTTGATGACGTTCCCACCATGTCCTGGAGTTCAGCCTTGGCTCCATCACCGTTTTCGGTCAGGACAGAACGGGTGAGTGGATGAGCGGAGACGTATATTCCATTATTGGAGGTGGGCGGAAAGTAAGTAAGTGAGGAGCAGGAGGAAAAAGAAGGTATCGCGGTGGAAAGGAGTTAAGGGAGAGCTAGAGAGGATGGGTGATAAATGGGGGATTGGTAAGGAGAGGGGAGGAAGTGGAATTGCTGGTCTCTAACACTTAATGTTAAGACTTAGAGGCAAAAACAAAATATCTTTATCACTGCAAGTGGTTTTATCTCACAAAGAAGCACACTTGCTGTTAAACCTATTGAAACCAGTACTCCAACGAATGTAAATGCTTTTCATCTGAGAGTGATCTCCAATAAAGTAGAATATGCTTTTCAACAAATCTCGTTTGTAAGGCTAAAAGTGCCCTTTGAAAACAACACACTTCAGGTAGGTATTAATACTTTTCATTAAGTCCACATGCCTGTTTTTAAACACGTTTGTTACGTTAAAAAAATGTAACAAACATTGTTACATTGGCTGATTGTTTGTTGATCGGGTTTGTTCTGCTTGTCTCTTTACTTTGTGAGATTGAACATTGGAGGGTGGACAGACAAGTCAGCACTATGTGGGAGCCACAGGTTTTTGTTCTCCCTGAAAGATCAGTCGAGGAGCCGCAAGGAGACTGAGATACCAGGAGGGATCCATTGAACAGGAGAATCTGTTCAACGCTGAGGACCAAGGAGAATCCCTTGGAGAGGAACAGACTGCAAGGAAGGAAGAGACTCACGGGGTAAGAGCAACAAAAGAGGTTCTTTAGAGAACTACTAAAGAACTAGGCAGTCACCACGAGCAGTAAGTTCTAGTGGATCAGGAAATCCACACATCTAAGTACTGAAACTTAATGAGGGCTGACCAGTGTGGTTCTGGTCAGGTCCCAAATCCTGTGGCACTCTTTGAGGTGAGTTCTGACAGATGGGATGGTGGAGTCTGAAATGAAGAATGAAAAAGAGATGGTTGGAGACTCAGGGAAGTTTCAAAAGGAGAGTAACTTGGGCGTTTGGGCATATTCGATTTCAGTGAAGACTTCAGGAAGTTGGACTGGTGGCACAAACGCAACGGATGCATTTTCCAGTTCCTGGCTTAAACGTTTGCACTGACCATTGGTTTGTGGATAATATCCAGAGGTGAGTTGTGATTTGGCTCCGAGAGTGGTGCAAAATTCTTTCCAAACCTGGGAGATAAATTGGGGTCCTCGGTGAGAGAAGATCTCTTTAGCAGTGTTGTATAAAGTACTGAAATCTCAGAGTCAAGTAAAAGTACAAGTACCTCTCCAAAATACGACTTTGGTAAAAGTCCAAGTCACTGACTGAAATGTTACTTGAGTTAAAGTCTTAAAGTATCTGAAACTTCTTGTACTTAAGTATGGAAATTACTGTAAAAATGGATGTACTCAAGTAATGTAATGAAAAGTACAAGTAAAAAGTAAAACAAGGCAAATACAGTTTGAATGACATTTTTTATATTTTGGTAAACTTGTCAAATACACTTAAAATAATGTACCCAACCAAGTGCAGGCAAAATTAAACCTGCTAATAAATTGTTCCAGTTTTAAAGAGTAGCACATGTTAATGGTTTGTGGTTTTGAACTTGCATGCCTTTCCTATATTCGTTAAATTTAGTCTAAATTGCTATCGCTATGGCTTCTGTCCCCCCTTGAACAGAGGAGTCTAGGTAGCCTGCTACAGTCAACATTAGGCCTAAGCTAAATACACCACGTGTGGAACTGAAACAATGCCAAACAAAGTTCATTTATACAGGTAACGTTATGCTCAAGATTTCACAATAGTGCCTAGTGACCAAGCTATAGTTACTGAAACAGGAGGATTATAACCATTTCATAAGAAGTTACCTCGATGTGTTTCTTCAAGTTGGACGGGGAGTTTTTGTAAGATAGAATTTCCACATCTTCGGGCAGGAATAACATAAACTGCATGCGGTACGACGAATCTTTAACACCCACGAAAGAGTGTATTGTGTTTAAATAAGGCCATGGGCTCTCATCACCAGCTGGTGGTTCCCCTGGAGCCGTGTCCGACGTAGTTGCAGTCGTTGTGGTCTCCGTCTCCTCCTCTATGTGGCTGCTGCTGATTGCGAGACTTGCTTTGTGTTTAATGGGAGAAGCGAAACAGGTATATCCTATTGGAGGTGATGACCAAGCCCAGGCAAGTAGGCTACCGACTTTGTTGCAGTCAATCAGTAGGTGGGGTCAAAATACTTGCGTTTCTCTCTCTCGCTTTTTTGTAACGAGTAACTAAACCACACATTGAAAATGTATCGGAGTAAAAGTACGCGATTAAGTTCGGAAATATAGTGAAGTAAAAGTGAAAGTCATCAAAAATTTTCATACTCGAGGAAAGTATGAAGTACTCCAAAATATACTTAAGTAAAGTAGTGAAGTATTTTTACTTCGTTACTATACAACACTGCTCTTTAGGGATGATGTGAAGGGTGAAGGCATGTAAATAAAGGATTCTGGGTGTTTCTGAGGCAGAGGGGAATTTATTGAGGGCAATGAGATAGCAAGCCTTAGAAAACATGTCAGTGGAGATAAGAACAAGAGTCTTGTTTTTAGAAACAAGTAGACCAGTGATAAAGTCAAGTGAGATTTCTCACAATACAAGATGTTAGAAGAATGAGGTCAAAACTTCCTCAGATTCATCTGGAGAGAACTGTCGGGAAAGTGCATGTAGTTTCATGTGTCTGGAATTTGCTTGATAAGTGATGTTAAGATTGAACCTGGACAAGATCAAGAGATTGAATCTTTCAGCATTCTGAGAAAAGGTTCTTTTGGTCCGTCCAGAATATTACAGGAATATCTGTTCCTTCTAGGCAGTGTCTCTATTCTTCTAGGGAATATTTTATGGCTAGAAGTTCCCAATCACCAACATCATAATTTCTAGCTGGGGGGAGAGGGGAGGTTTAACTGTATAGAAAACAATTGGTGGTGGTGGTGGTGTTTGTCATCTTTTGGGGACCTTTGGAAGAGAACAGTTACTAAAGTCTGGAAAAGAGTGGGGGTGTTACAGAGTCCAAATGGCATCACAAGACACCAAATGACCCATGTGTGTTTTAAAAGCCGTTTTTCATTAATTACCTTCTTGGAATAGGTGGTGGACATTGCGCAGGTCCACTTAAGAGAAGAATGATGCTTTCTGGATGGGTTGAAAAGCTTATGAAATCAAGGGAAGAGAATATTTGTTTTTGATCTTTATCTGTAATCAATACAGGGTCAAAAGTTTTATCCTGCACCCACCGGTGATGCAGAGGACCGGAATATGCCAGCATTTAGGGCCTCGTTGATATATTTCTCCATAGCTTCCCTCTCTGGACGAAAAAGATTGTATGTAACCCTAACCCAGAAGGAAGAGGGGTGCCAGGGAGCAAATCAATGACTGATTTTGCGCCAAAGGTCGCAGGTTGTTAAAGGCTGCAAGTGCACACCGAACTGGTTCTTGGCAGAGACAAGTGTCTGGGATGTTCTTACTGGTAGTGAAGAAGAAGATGATTCAGGAGAGGGGTAAGCGCATCCATTTTGAATGACCTGTAAGACAGTCAAAACAGTGAGTGCCTTCAAATCAAGACTAAAACCCCACCTGTTAGTTCACTTAAGATAACGTTAGACTTTTACCCTTGAAGCAGCTTCCACGAGCAAGTGTTTAGTTCAACCAAAGTCAGAAGTCATCAGTACTCATTGCATACCTGCGTAGAAGCCATATTTATTCATTTCTTCTTCTCTTCTTGCACTTATGTTTAAAGATATACATTTTTCTTTCTTTATTTCACTCATTCATTTAATCATATTTATGTTTTTGGATAGAAGTATGACTTGTGGTCTGACTCCATTTTGGAAAATAAATAAATAAATAACTTAACCTTTAAGTGGCGATTGGGGCGCCCGCTAATAAAATGGCAGGGGAAAACACTTCTGTGCAAAACGGGGTGCAATACAAACGGCACACATAGTTCACAGACGTGACAGCCCTTGATGATTCATTTCATCACATTAACACCGACGAAGGTTTTTGGACACAGCGGCACACGCTAGAAGAGAAGAAACAAGAGCAACAGCAGCTTTACCAGCACCAAAGCACGGCCGTTACGCCAACAGTTATTGCTGAATGCAGAACGGTTTTACGTGACATTTATGTGTTTATTAACCCCGCATCTGTTCAAGCGAAAGGAATTGGTGACAACTGATGATGTAATGGCTTCAGAGAGTGTCCGGTTTTACGGCGGGATATTTTAAACGGTACTCTGTGAGACCTTGAGTCAGCGTTGATGGGTAGGGAGCGTACCAGAGAATGGGTTTCAGCTTCAGCAGCAACATCTTTTGTCGGGCGCACACCAAGAGCAAGGAACAGACTACAAGAATATATCAGACAGTGAAAACTAAACATTAAAAAATAATAATAATAATAATAAACTCAAGCATTGGTTGAAAGCAAACCAGTTATGTACCCATTCATAATGTCTTCCACTTCCTTTTGGGGGATCTTGTATCCTGTTTTTATCCTCCTTATGTTTGATGATTAGCTATTTCTTGTGTAAATGTTTTCTTTTCTTCATATTGTTATTCAATATGTGTACTGTGTTCTGGACTGGGAATTGTATAGTGAGGTGTTTTGTTTTCTCTGCTTACTTGTTGTAGGACAAATTATGAAATTTAGCTATTGTGCTAATTTCTGCATAATTACACTGCCATGGACTGTGGTAGTGTTGATTAATGTGCACTGTCCCAATCAAATAAATAAAATAAAATAAAATCAAAAGTTAGCTTCGTGTTATATGAACCTCCAAAATGTGTCCCAGTTTCCCAAAATACCACAATACCGCACTGACAAATCACAGAAGAGGGAAATTAACAAACCTAGGGCTATTATTGTAATCAAATCCCCATTTCAGAACAACCGTAATAAAGCATAATTGAATTGAATTGCATTGAAACACGTGAACAATGTAAAACAGATTTTGTTTTTGCATGTCAAAGTAATTCCTACGTAGAAGCTCGCCCCAAAACGACGGCCTCTTTTTCCAACAGAGGTCCTCTCTGCTGCTGTGTTTTTATTTATATCCTCAGAAAGGAGAGGTGGAGAAAGCTGAGACGATGAGGGAGAAAGATACCTCTCGCCCAACCACCCACCCAGCACATCCCAGGACACTGCACACCAGAGATGTCCAGCACCTGCTGCAGGCCCTGGCACGCCAGGCTCATATCCACAAACACCTCATATATTCCAAACACACACACTTACAGCCGCACACAGCGGGTCCTTATGCCGTTTCTAAATTAGCATCTTGACTTAAGTTGACTTCATCAGGGCTGGATTTTTCCGTTTTAATCTCGTGTCTTTTAAGCCTGATGAAAATGTAGATATCTGGACGTTGTTTGCTCTTAAATGAGCGACTCTTATTGAAATCCACTTCGTTTCGGCTGGAAAAGAACCCAATTTGTTGAAATGCAGAGACAACTTTGCTAAGTGTAAGCAGTAGAGTCAACAGAACATTGTTGATGATTGTAGTTGTCAGAGTTGGATAATAATTCAGACAGAAGGTAGTCCTTACGTTGCATAAAGTCGCAACTCTTTCCACACCAAGACTGATTTAAGCCAAACAACCAAAACATTTTAACATGAGACATTGCAGTCACATGCGAAAAGATGCATCTTAAAAATGGAGAAGGATCCATTGTTTAATTTACAAACATTTACTGAGTTAATCAGCAAATTCCATCTTAAAAGTAATTGTTTTTGGCAAAATCACTAATGTCAAAAAAAAATGGTAAGTTTATTTAATCAAGGACAGCACATAAGACAATACATGATAAAACAGTTCAACTGTTGTTTTGTACAAATGTTGAGGCCTTTTGGCGTTTTCACCTGTTTGAAATCTTAGTTTGTCTTTTCTGTTTGGAAGGCGTGGGAGCGAAGACCTTTCGTGTCTTGCAGTCACAAATTGAAGCATGTTTGCTAAACTCTCCTCACTCTTAAACTATGACAGTATATTCATGTCAGTTGGGTGTAATATTAATGAAAAGCTGTTGGGTATGTTGGAGGATCTGTGATCCTGTGAGCCATTTTCTCCCTCCAAGTCCCTGGGAACCTCGCTGCTGTCCATGACATATCAAACAAAGACTCGGCATACAGTGCATGAGAGCTAAAAGTATATCACTCTTGGCCGTCGAGTGGCATAGTGATCCAGAACACAGTGAGTATGAAGGATGCCGTCAGCAGATGATGATTTGGCGCTTATTCCATGTCATGGTGGAGGTTTTGTGCTCTTATCTAAACTTCTCAATGAACAAAGAGTCTTCCATCCATCGTCTATGTCAGCAGTCTTTGGGTGAGAGAAGTACAACCTGTCCATGTCAAGAGTCCATCACCACAGTGAAGCACAAAAACAGATCAACCATGGACGAACACCCTAAACCAGTCGGTCCTCAAGGGCCGGCATCCTACATGTTAGTTCTCTCTCTGGTGGTACCAACAACCTTTTCAGCATGTCAGTGTTCTTCTTAGGCCTCTAACTAGCCATCATTTGATCCAGGCGCGTTAAACCAGGGAGAGAACTAAAACATGCAGGGTGCCGGCCCTCCGGGACCGACTTTGGGCACCACTGATCTAAACCGAACATTACGTTACAGAGAAAATATGCAAATTCCACACAAAAAGACCCCAAGGCTAAGATTTGAACCCAGGACTTTCATGCTACAGTGCTACAAAGTCCACGGTGCATCAGGGTCATCAGTTAAAAAGAGCAGAGTAATTAAGACCTGCATTAATATAGTACAAACACAGGGTTGACATTGGAGCGAAATGTGACAACTTCATCATAAATCTCTATTTGTAATAATAGGAAAACATATTTTAGATCCTTTTTTTGTCCACTGCTTTATTAAAAAATGTCCTAAAGAACTGATAAAAATCAACCATAATCAGCCTTTTCTTAGAAAGGGTCAAACAATGCCAGTGCCCCTTTTTTGCTCACTTCCCCTCTGTGTCGTCATCCAACTACTTTGCGGTACGTTGTAAAATTGGCTGTTTGGGCAGAAGTTAATTAGCTGTCAGAAAACTTCCCGTGCTCCGCGGGATTGAGTCAGTTCGCTGAGATGGAGGATGAAGGCTGTTTATTTGCGAAGTGTGGTTATTAACTCCGTCAGGCTTCCTTTTGAGAAAGCCGTGCTCTTAAAACAAAGAGCGAGACTTTTTAGCTCGGTTTCAGCCCCGGAAAACTCAAACAACAAACGGCCAGCTCTGGTAAGAAAGCGAGTATTCTCTGACTCTGGGTATTTATTCAAAGGGCAGAGCCAGACATTTGTGCAATCAAACGGGGATTTTCGCAGTCCGCTTCGCAAAGCCTTTCAAGTCGGGCCACATTCAAATAAACACGGAAAGCGGCCTCAAGTATTAAAATTACACTCAGATGACGAGGGCCGACGTGGGCAGTCGCTCTCTGTGGGAGCCCATGTGCTTCTCTGCACAAGTATAAATGGAGTTTTTAATTGTTCCTGACTCAAGCTAGTGGGCTGGGTTTGGCTAAAGCCAATTAGCAGACTGGAGGAAACAGTGAAGGATTGTCTGTGGAAAAGGGCTGTGACTTTTTTTGGCAGACAGTCAGACAGCGAATTTGGTTGTGTGTGTTACTGTACATACATGCAGCATGTCGGGATGCACACACACACACGCTGTCGCAAGCTGCATTCATGAGTCTCTGAGTGCTTTTCTGTCTGAGAAAGCATGAGCACTTTGAGTTTGAGAGAGCAAAATATATCATATGGCATATCAAATTACATCTTCCAGATTTTTTTTTTTGTTGCATGCATTGTATGTAGTCCTCCTCCCCTCCCTGCTGCTCCCTCCCCATGACAATGAAAGCTCTGGCTGGTGCAAAAGTATCTGGAGATTGAAATCAGACCCACTTGCTCTGGTCAGACTTGGAACCAAAACAGAGACAACAGCAACGCGTGGAAACCGGCTTTTTGGGTTTATGACTTCTGTGGCGCTTGAATTTCACTCATTGTTTTTGCATAGTCAAAACAGTGCATGAGGATGAAAAGAAAAGCGGTCAATAAAATTTATGGTGCAGTTCACCAATGTGAAACTTCATACAGCGTGTGAGGTTTGGTTTTCCTCGTACCATGTGCGTCGCAGAGCGCCGAGGCGCTCTGACAGGTTCAGAAGGTTTTATTATATTTGGCATTTTGAAGTAATTCTAAAGTTGATGTGCAACACAAAAGAGACAGACAAAAGTAAGACCGGCAATTTTTCTATTTACTCCTGGGGAACTGTTTAGTGACTATAAAATCAGGACGAGCAATGTTTGGAAAATGATGTAATTTTGGTTACAGTAAAACTTGTCAAATGTTCTAATCCGGCGACTAAAGCATAAGTGTACATTAGATTAGACATAGGCTATTTCTTAATAGATGCGTAGTGATTTATCAAGTCCAGAGGACTCCAAAACCATTTACACTACATTCAGGTAAGTTTAATGCCTCACCTTATTGAGTCAGATGTGTTGCTCAAACCCACTCGAGTAACCTTGTTAGCTTGCCAAGCTAACAAGGTTACTATTGTGCATAAACCTGAAGGTTTCCACATACTTGGATGTACAGTACTTCACTCAGCGGCGGTCCATGAGTTCTGCAGGTGGACTCAAGGTGGACGTCAACCAGATGCATTCGTGTAAAGGTACATTTTTACCACCTCATGTACTTGGTGTCACACAGTAAGCTGTTCAGTAAGTTCCCATCAAACTGTTTTGTACTCAACTCCGAGTTGATGTCGTTGAGTCAGTGCAACCAGTCGCAAGGGTTTGTAGAGCGACTGCTGCTCTCTTTGCAGCACTGACAGGCGGTGACTGCTGTAGTGAAGAAGAAACGAGGCCAAGCGTCCAACTAGCTCATCAATCCATTCAGATTGTGGAAAATGAAAGAATTTACCAAGAGGTGATCAATATTCTTGACTATGAAATCTGAACTGTCTGCGGTTGGCGTGCTTAGCTTGAAGAATACGCACTGAAAGCCCGAGTATGTGGGATCCTTAGCCAAGGAGCAGCAAAACCTAAACCTCATGTGGATCTGTGATGCATAAACGTCACTAACTGTGGTCTCAATACTTTGCCAGTACTCAAACCTAAGCAGCTGTAATGTTTAGACCTTAACTAAACGTCCCTAAACATAGTGAGGAAGTTGTGTTGAATAAACCGAACCAGTTAGCTCCAAAAGCTAAAAACATCAAGAGAACCAATTCTCCAAAGCTGCCGTCCATAAATGTAGGCAAACAGTTGTGACTGTTCAGCCTAAGCTAGTAGCTTCAATGCTTAATCTTTACCAGTTAATCTTCAAACTCTGTGGTAGTTTGTCAAAAAAAAAAAAAAAGTACACAAATGTGAGAGGAATTTATTGGAGCTCATATAAAGACTCAGATGCTCAGGGAGGTCTCAAACCTTTTAGCCTCGTTATCTTTACGTGTCTTGTTACTTGTAAAATTAATCAGCATTTTATAACAGCATTTGGTGTCTATTGGGGATACATTTTGCGGCTATTAAACTAATGCTTTGATGTGATACGGGATCTTGTGCATATTTGAGAGAGCAGAGGGCTTTGATGAAAGCCTTGTATATCATCCGAGGGGCTTGAGAATGGGTTAAACAATTGAAGACAGCTGCATCAGAGACCTGGCAAAACATCAGAAAGAAGAAAGTCATTCTCGCTCTAGAATTAAAGAGTGCATTCTTCTAATATTACTCGAACATCGTTTGTCATTTCAGACCTTCAACGGTTGCTTAACAAAACTTCCAGGAGCAGGAACAGAATAACCAGTTCCAATGTGAGAATATTAGGAGGAATGGATGCTTTTGTTACCATATCCCTGCTTGAGTTTAGCCACATTCAGAGAAAAAAGATGGGCAGCACAATTCTTTCACCTCAACCCTAAATACAGTGATTGCATAAAATCATGTCACCTACATGGTTTGAGGTGTGTGTGCTCGCTGTATGGTCATGTATTCACCTGCCTCAGGGTGTGAACAGGTGTGTTTATCTGTCAGCACTGTTGCATTGTGTGCAACGACTTCCCAGTTCAGGACAACTTAAGCAACTCGCCACCACATTTAGGACAACACCTTGTAAGAAAGTGGTTAATGTTTCGGCAGCTGGTCAGATAAACCCCATCGGCCAGCGTTGTCTGCAGTAAAGGAAACACGACTGTGTTTAGTGCATGTGTTAAGGATGATGACCCAGCATCTACTGCGGTACCAGCTGGCGGCGACTCGTGTTTCTTCTGGCACGAAAGGACTTTTGCTCAGGTCATCATGTGGGTTTGTGTGAAGGGTAATTTCTCCAGTTTCTGTTTTATGAATCTTGCTGACACCTTTTCTCAAAGTAGGAACAAGTTTTATTTCCAGGATCAAGTTCAATTAATGCCCCGACAATACTTTTTTAATTTTTCTTTTTGACATGTAGACAACTGTGTGCAGTAAACACGGTCACACTAGCTGCAAGTGGAATGAATGACATGTTTTGGTATCTTGGTTCTGTCACATTTTTGAGTGAGTTGATCTTTGCGTGAAAAAAAGATTAACGAGGAATTTTAAATAAGAGGCAAGAAACACTGGGTTTGGAAAGAGGAGAGTATTAAAAAGGCATTCTCACTTTGTAATTTAAGGCCTTAAAATTAAAATTGGACTCTTTAAAAACTCCTGCTCTTTCTGAAACTGCCTTCAGGAAGTCATCACAACAGTGCTCTTCTCTTAGCCCTTTAGCAAAATTTTTACCATCGTCGCACTGAGAAGTAGCTCGCATAATGAACTCCGCAGATGCGCAATTAGTGTGTTGCTAATTGCTGTTTGCTAGTCTGAAGGAGCTAAGGGGGGTCGTGGAGGAGGGCTGCTCTGTGAGGCGGAAGCTGCAGATACGAGGAGGAGGTACTCAGTCCACTCAGTCGTTTTTGCACAGTTCAACGGTTGCCATGGAGATTAAATGATTTCTCAAACATGCATGAAAGAATCAAAACAACACTCCAAGCATGTTTATGACGAGGGAATAACATTACAACATGATGTAAAGCTCAAAAACGTTGATTTCACATAGCACTGTCCCTTTAAGAGTTTTGCTCGGTGGGCTTACACAAACCAGTGTAACGTACCATCATGGACTGATTTGGACAGCTGTGTCCAAATATGGAGCATAAATATATTTGTTACGAAGTCACTCCATGAACTGTTTGCATTTCATATACATATATAAGTTGTGATTACTGTAACACACGGCAGGTTGATGTTGTTTGTGTCAACAAATATTTCTATGACTCCGAAAGAAATACCAACTTCATCATGCCTGTTAAAAGATGTCAGAAAACACAACAAAAAGAAGAAATCGAGAACAGTGGGGAGGTTGAAAGGGGAAAATAAACACTGGCTGAGGATTACAGTGGAACTGAAACGGGCAGAAAAAGAGTGAAGCACGGTCAAAAGGATGAAGGCACTAGCCTTCACCCTACGACCGCAATGCTGTTGACTTTTACGGCAAAACATAAAGGCCACTTTTGCTGTGATTTATCGTCTGGACTGCTTCCTTCTCTCTCTCTTTTGCCCTCTTTCCCAGTTTTAATCTAATTTGTAGTGGTCAAGTTGCCGCCCATAAACAAAAGCGTGCACGCAAGATTGACGACGCGACGACTAACCCGTTCCGTTCTGTGTGTATATTTTTTTTGGAGAACCCATTGTCACTCGGTCGCATGCGTTGTGTGGCGCGTCTTTTTCCAAGCAGAGAGAAAGCTGGAGAAGTTTCTTCACGCCGCCGTTTTCATTCAGGGCGCTGGGAGCTGATGGGAAGGCTTCGGGACGCTCCGGTGAAGGTCAGTGTATTCGCAGGACTCGCACTAAAACACGTCAAGACACACACAACACTGGAATGTGAAATTCAGCACTTATATGGAACAAAATGAGAAGCAAACTAATGAGCCAAAAAGACTGGCAGAACCACATGAATATGCACTTCTCATTCAAATATGCAAAGATTTAAACGTGTCTAGATGTTTACATAAAAAATATCAAAATATTTTTAATAATCGTATAAAGTAAATGTGCAAATTAAAGCAGCTTTTTAACTCCTTTAAAGACTAAATTTTATGTCATTGATGAATTAATATACGTTCATGTGTGTAACATAAATTTGTTGTACTTTTGACATAAATCACAGTAATTTCCTCTTTCACGCACACCGTGTGACATCACCTCTGCTGCGAATATGAATAGTCACCACAGAAAGACCTCATAAAATTCCTCAGGTAAAATTTAGACTTTAATAAAATTAGAAATCAGACACAAAACTCTTATGTCCAGCTAAGCAGAATATTTAAGTGAAGTTACTCATCACAATAGATTTCTGACAATAAATTTACGATGCTCTTATTATGAATAAAAAAACAACAACAATCAAATATATAACTCTATATTTCTTATTACCAAGTGATTATTTATCCATATTTTCCTCATCTGGATCTAATCCCTGTAAAACAAATCTAAATGTTGCTTTTTATTTATTCTAATATCGCCATACTTTTTATAAATCCGATTCATACTTTTCTTCTTGGAGAATTCAGGCGGTAAAAAACACAAAAGTATCACCTCCTGACCTTTCAAGCAACTCAGTTGTGTACACACCAACACACACCCACACACACCCACACACACTCTCAGTTACTGGTGGCTGTGGATGGATTCTTCCTCCCCAAGGTGCCGTTTGGATGGTCATGCCTTTCTCTCTGTGCCACTATGGCATCGCCAGTGTCTGTTTCACATTTAACATGGACTCTCCTCCCAACAAACACACACACACACACACACACACACACACACACACCCCTACGCACCCAAATGCTTCCTCCGACATTGCCTGTTTCACATTACAAACACACACATGTGCGCACATACAACATGTACATTTGTCTGACGCTAAATGACAAGCGTGCAGAAAGACATGCAGACACAATGGCCCTGTCTGTTTGACATTAAAGCCGAGTCCCTCGGCTCCGGGAGGCAGTTGTTTGCGTGGACATAAACTATTGCTCTAATTACCCCGTATGTAGCCCTCCAAAAACAATGACGCTCTCTGATGAATATTTAACGACTGAACTCATAGACGCACATATGCATGATAATGATATGTGCGCACAACATCAAACACTGCCTGATTAGAGTTTATCTCATGTAAACAGCAGGCCTCTGCCTCCTTCATTCCCCTCTAGATAATAAAATCAGAAATCCTCCCATTTCTCATATTTTAAATTGAGGCTTATATATACAAATAATAAAATTCCAAAATGGATATGTGTGATTACCTCACAATGACAGATGATTACATGAGCATGCCAAACGTCGATATTCTTTTTAGACAGCAGAGTGCGTTGGGATTTATTGTCTTCTTGTTTGCGTGAATCTGACGGCTCCATGTCAGATAAGTCGTCTAAGTCTAAGCATGTAATTGTAAGACGCCTTTTTTTTTTCTGCTCTGGAACAATTGTAATGAAACCTGCTGAATTCTAAAATAACATAAAGTCCTGCTTACATAAAAAAAATTTTAAAAAAACAATTGTAACAATCTATGATGCAAAGGAAACATATGTATATCTATATACATTTATCCAGCATGATGTTTACTTTTGGATTTTGCAGGGCTGCCCCCAAGGGGGGCAGAAGGGGGCCATAGCCACCTCTGGAAAAATGTCGATTCCCCGATATATATATATCTATATATATATAGATATATATATATCTATATATATATAGATATATATACTGTATATCTATATAGATCTATATATATAGATCTATATCTATATAGATATACAGTATATATATATATATATATATATATATATATATATATACTGTATCTATCTATCTATCTACATATATATATATATATATATATAGATAGATAGATAGATAGATATACAGTACAGACCAAAAGATTCACACTGAAGGCATCAAAACTATGAATAACACATGTGGAAATATGCACTAAAAAAGTGTAAAACAACTGAAAATAGCCCTTATATTCTAGTTTCTTCAAAGTAGCAACCTTTTGCTGTGATTACTGCTTTGCACACACTCGGCATTTTCTTGATGAGCTTCAAGAGGTAGTCACCTGAAATGGTTTTCACTTCATAGCTGTGCCCTGTCAGGTTAATAAGTGGGATTTCTTGCCTTATAAATAGTCATGAAAATAAAGAAAACCCACTGAATTAGAAAGGTGTGTCCAAACTTTTGGTCTGTACTGTATATCGGGGAATCAACATTTTTCCAGAGGTGGCTATGGCCCCAAATCATACATTTTCTATAATTTGCTTGTACTGGTGGGGTTTGTAATCGAAAAAAAAACAAAACAGTGGCTGGTGAAATGTCTGAGTAGCTGGTAAAAAATGGTTTTAATTTCCACCCCTGGTTCTAGTTGGTTAAAGTTGCCAAAATCAGCTAAAATCTAGGCAGGTGTCAATAGCCTTTCTTTGCATTTTTTACAAAATCATTGTGTGTGGCATCTTCTTGTTGCAGATGATGCTGATAATAACTTTACAGAAAATCACTGCAAAGATTTAATGTGATTTTAACAATTGGCTGGTGACGCCACAGGTCTTCACAACACATCTTGCATTTCTTTTACCGAACAATAAACAATCAGAGTTGCAGTTTTAAAAAAAAAAAAAATCCACCCATTTTAATTTTCACTAGGCCTCCCTTTAGAGCTGTGTCTCTGAGAAACGTTTCTGTCCGAGCGCGCGTCCGAATGTCTCACAAACAGAAAGGCAGAAAGCGCGAGGACGTCGTGTGCTTACCCAGCAGAGACAAGTGCAGCGCGGTGAATGAGAGCAACTCAACAAGGGTGAAACCCAAGTCACATGGAGTGACACTGAGCAGGGCTTCGGGGAGCAGCTCGCTCCATCATCAGTTGGCATCAAAGAAGTGGATGACAGCTTCCCGTGAAGAAGCAGCAGAGCAAAGAAGATAGATTTCACTCAGACATGCTGCGCAAAACGACTCCCAACATTTACATCTGTGCATGCTCACATAGTCAGGTGCATTCTTACATAAGCGCCACATATATCGCTGCGCTATTTATACAAAGAACAAGTTTTCCATAACTGTTAATTCAGGGTTGACACTTGCTGCTTTTTTTTTCTTCATAATTTTGCTTAGATTAAAAAAATATATTAAAAAAATTAGTTTTGGGACAACAGGAACTTTATGTGACTGTCAGGTAACTTATTGTTACTTGACAGATAAGATATAAAAATAAGTTTAATTCAGCTGATGTCTCACATTTTTGTCCAAACAGACAAGCCAAACAGTGCCAAAATTGTAAGAGAACATATTTTATTTATTTTTCTTAATCAATAATGACAATCATCAACTTAAGTTTATTGCATTACAGATGTTCAAAATAAAAAAAATAATAAACTGTAACATGTAATAATCACAATTTGCCAAACAACAAAAGTTCAAAGCAAATCAGAGCTAGCATCACCAGTTTTCTGTTTGGATTCTGAGCAGTAGGAGACGCGGTGCAGCTACTCCTCTGGTTGTGGTTAAAGTTTCATAATTAATGCTCTCACAACAAAGCGGGAGTCTCTTTGTAAACACAGTGTTTAGCACTAATCGGAGCTTAGAGAACAGAAAATAAACTCTCGAATGAGTGAGACGTAGAAGACAAGACAAGTGATGCTTTAAACCTCCCAGCAACATTTCGATGGATCTTTTTTAGTACATGGGAACATATTCTCACCACTAAGACACAAATGAGTAAACTTGCAGGCCGGGTTCATCTCAGACGAGACATAAATACAACGAATCCTGTGCTATGAAGCTAAATGCTAACGGCTAGCCAGTCGCAAAATTCAAAGTTTTTACAAACTCTGATAACATCTTTCACTGGTCATTAGTGGCTGGTTTGGTAGCATCCAACCTGCCCTCATCTGCATGCATGTAAAATCAGAGCACAATTGAAAAATAAAAATAAATAAATCAATAAAAATAATAATAAAAGTTTGGTGTGTAAATTTAGCCTTTTTTTTTTGCTCACGTTTGCTGACTCTAAAGTTGTGAATAATAACTTGTACAGGTTAGTCCTAAACAAAGTAAACAGCTATATGCTCACAGTGACATGTTTACCAAATTGACTTATTTTGCCTTCGGTGACTAAACAAAATTCCTGCCTTGTTTTGATTTTTTTTAAAAAGAAGCCAAAAAATGAGGGACTACATGGCTGAGAAGTAAAATAGTAGACGAAGCGAAAAGCTAACATAGTTAGTTTCAGAAAAGCTAACATAGTTGGCTTTTCTGAAAATGAACACAAACGATGATGAGATTTAACAGTGAACCCCAAAGAAATACCAAAATGGTTTTAAGATCCTGCTTCACTTTTAAAGAGATAAATAGAAACCCAGAAATATGCAAAAATTCTTTAACATTTATTTTGTCCAGAACAGAAAAAATTTACAATGTCTTTAAAGGTGGTTCATATCCCTTTTAACTTAATCACATTTTATTTATGACTTAAGTGACTTCTGAAGGCAGATGATTGTAATGGATTTCATTTGGGGATGTCAAAGAACATGGAGGCATAAAATACTTCAAACGAATGAAAAACCTCCAGTTACTAATTTATAAAAATGTGGAAAGTTATGCATAATTTTGCTTCAGTTTCACTCTACTTTGTGTTGGCCTGTCTCACGAAAATACATCGAGGTCCGTGTGAAAATGTAACCAGCTGAAACGGTCTGAATATTTCTGCAAGACACTGCAAATGTAAAAGCAGGCGCAGTAAAATTTTTACTGCAAATAGATATTATGGAGGTACAGACGTCCACACTCACCACACCAAGCATGTATCCCTCACACACACACACACACACACCTGCACAGGCAAAGAAAAACACTCAAGTTACTGGTGTTTTTTTTAACTACTTTTCTTCAGTGTGGCCCAGAAGATGTCAGGGGGATAAGAGGATGAGAAGGGAGCCTGGAGCTAATATGAGTTGGTCTCAAAAAAAAAAAGAAGAGTGAGAGCCATCTTAGCCGGCCGTCCCTGTCTTTTCTTTTCTAGAAAAGTTAATCCTCCGTCCCTCTCCCTGCAGATATGATCCCTCGTCTGCAGGAAACCACCGGCATGAAAAGAAGCAGGTGTACTGTCTGGGGATTGTATCACTGCGGGAGCGATTGGATTCCACGATACAGAGATGAGCTGCCCCTTTTTTTTTTTTTTTCATGCCATCTTATCCAACGCAGGTCCGGCGATCAGAAACCCTCCTTTTGTTGTACCTCTCTAATGTGCATGCCAGGGTGAAATGTGAGCGCATGCATATCTGTTGCTTATGCTCCCTTGTTAGAGGTTTTTTTTTTTATTTTTTTTTTTTTAGGTTAGGTTCCCGTTCGGTCATGCTTTTCCAATCTGTGCAAATGCAGTCAGGCTGTAATGGTAAGCTTTTCAGTTCCTAATGAATAATATTCTTTCAGTCAGCTTTTCTAATTATTACAAGTTCTGCCTGTAAAAAAACATTTGACTTAAAAGCAAAATCGCCTCTGAAGACTAAAATATCCTGAAAAGCCGGCCCAGAAGTCTGTTCTTTATTAAAGTAATAGAGATTGTCTAAATTGTGGTGTGTTTATAGCAGGCTGTCTATTCTGGGCTTTCTATTGTTGAAGACCATGTTTAGCGGATTTGCGGGCTCCTTGAAGGTTTATGTTTCTTAAAGTCCAAATTTCGCTTCAGACCCACAAAATATCAGTAGCCGGAATTATCAGGAGTCGTGAGAAGAGCGTTGTTCTTTTAAAAACTCAAGAAAAATACTTTTCTAAACATTCTCACATCTGGGTGTGGCCTTTCAGATCAGTCGCTGCGTTTCCATTGACCGTAGATTACACAAACTGGAATTACAAAAATAAATTGGCTTAATGAAAACAAGTCGATTTTAAAAAAAAACATGTTTTTCCATCATTTTTTTGGGCTGTATGGAAATTAGTGTATTTCACAAAAATTCTTTGACTTTTTTCACGTCACACGAGCCACGTGATCAACAACCGGATGCTACCACTGGCAGAAAAGTCGAAGAAGTCGACAGGAAGTGGCAGGAAGACGACGTCTCGACGTGTTTTTTTTTTAAATTACGGACAAGTCGTAATTGTCCGACAGAAACACATTCCTGAAAACCGTACTCTATTTTCCTGAGATGGGTGGTCCATGCTAGTTTCCAACCTTCTACTTCCTGTTTTTTACATACCACAAAACCTGTCCATGATTACACACAAAGACAAAATTTCTCCAGAGTGACATAAAAGATTGATTAGTAATTATTACAAACACTTCCAGGAAGTTAAAGTTAGACGCAGAGAGAGATCACTATTTCACGTGGGGTCAGCTTGGTTTCGAAATCTTTGCATCGCTTTTAATAAATCCGTCTTTCATGTTTTCTTATGTAATCTTTGTCACATTAAATCTGGTTGATTGACATTCTTTTCCCACAGCATTGCATAGTTTCAAGACGCTGCTTCACTTCGCTGCTGTTAGAACCGAATCCATCCAAAAGTGCTTGTCCACGATGAGTAGGCTTGCTTTAAAGTACACATTCTTATCTGTGGAGGTGTGTGTGCGCTTGTGTGTGTTCTCCCAAACGATCATGTTAAGCAGCTGTGAGAGGCCCACAGTCGCTGGGTGGTCCCACGCCCTCATCCATAAATCATTAACCCACTCGGCTGGCCTTGAAGTGTGTTGGGGGTTTTTGTTTGACACACTTTGTTGAAGCCAGTAAGTGTCGTGTCAAACCTCAACACAGCGGACATAAAAATACGCATCGGCTAATAGATCTAAATCGGATGTTGTCCTAATATTTGTTTCTTTGTGACAAGTTTATTTCTACCCTTCGTGGCTGTCATCGAATGTTGTATTTGTTCCGTCTTTGAAATGACAATAGTCTTTTGGCAAACGTGCAACTTCAGGGAAGTCGGTGACGCTTTCCGAAAGGAAATTGTTCGTATTTCCAGTCCAGTCTGTGCCGAGATGGACGGACACCCAAAAGTAAAAAGCTGCAGGTAAAACTAAACAAACATACCGATACACTATAAAAAACAAGATCGGTTCTCGATCTGATTCCAGTTTTTTAACGTCAAATTTGTAAGTCAGTGCTGTACAAGTGTAAAAAAAAGAAAAAAAAAGAAGAAGAAACGGAATAACGAAACTACTTCATATTTCTAATAAAAACTACCAATTGATGTGCATGTATACTGTTTTCCTGGAGTACCTTGACACCATGATCGGTGATCCGGCACTTCTGGTTTTCCTGCCTTACATCCATCAGAGCCCGTCTGCGTATTTCGGAGAAAAGTTCCTAAAACAATGCTTATCTTTTACAAGATAAAGTCGTACGCTTACCGGCTATTTTAGGCTTACAGTCAGCCGGCTGTGATTGCGTTCTGGCTCGCTTTATCAGCTTTTCCGTCCATTACATTGGTCTGAAAATCTTTGCGCATAATCGGAACTGCTTGGTTAAACTGAAATCAAGCTAAACGAGGAGGCTGGTGTGGTTTTTTTTATAGTTTTTTTTTTTAATCACTGCATCTTTTTGCAACTTGATTTGCACACGATTCTCAGTAATTGGTCTATCTGTTTAAAAAGCTGGAAGCAGTCGCCAGGTTGCGTTTGTAACCGATACTAGAGATGATAAGAAAAATAACCAAACGCGCTGATTGAAACACGATTCATTTTGTACGAGGGATCTCAGGTATAATATCAGGTTATTATTTCTAATCGTTGCCATGCATTTTCATTCCACATCCCTAAACCAGTGTGCTTGTGTGTGTGTGGGTGTGTGTGTGTGTCCATGGTGTGTCTGCATGTGACCTGAAGCAGCTGAGCATGCTCCAGAGGAATGTTGCGGGTCTGGAGATTGCAGGGCTTTGGCAGCACAAGGCAACCAAGTGCTCTTAACATAGCTGTTAATCAGCACAAGCGTGATTAGGAGGTCGCTTACCAATATGCACTCACCTCAGTACACCCACACACACACACAAAAAAAACAATTAACATAAGAGGGTGTATTTAAGGAAAACACACAGAAAGGAGAATGTTTGTACGCAAGAGGAAAAAACATTGAAAAAACAAGAATTTTGTCTTTTTTTTTCTCAGAATTCTTGACTTTTGAGCTATAGGAAGATTAAAACTGGAATTCTGAGACTAAAGTCAGAATTTGGAGGGAAAAGTCAAAGAAAAAAGAAATAGTGGCCCAAATGCTCTTGCGTACATTTACATGTCCAGTTGAGACTGAACACACAAATAAACTCCTCGTCGATACTCCAATATCTGATATTTGCTTAAAAATTCCAAATCATCATCAATGACTGTCAAGTCGTGTGTTTTTTATATCCAATTTTTTTTTTTTTTACTTTAGCCAAAACTCTAATAAAAAATTAAAAAAAAAGACAGTAGAAGCCAACCCGCAAACTTCACCAGAACTAATTCCGCCACCACCGGGCCCCGCCGCACATTCACTCAACTCCTACTGGGGCCACGTAGCGAAAACAGCGACTCTCTGACTCGCCCGTCAGCGCCGTTTCCCAGGAGCTGACATCAGTTGTTTTGACTCCGTCCGAAATCGAACGGAACCGCACCGTCCCGCTAAGGTTAAACGCTCCAGCTCCAGAACCAATTGAAAGCATGGCTCTCCACCAAGGCGTCCGCGCCGGGGGCCGCCGGGTACAGTCCAATTCCCAGAGACGCTTTTTTTTTTTTTTTTTTTTTTTTTTTTTTTTCTTCCCCTCGGTGCTCCAAATGCAAAGCGAGATTGGAAGCAAAACGCATCAGCTGTGTTGGACGGAGATCTTTTTTTTTTTTTTTTTTTTTTGATACTGTGTAGAGATTGTAAAGGCGCAGGGGACGCACAAAAAGCCTCTTGGATTGTATAACTTAATCATGTATGACAGAAGGCCATACAGAAATGTTCAGGGCCCGTTCAGAACCCGTGTTTCACCTCCTGCTCACCCCGCCCAGCTCCAGAGCGTCACTGGCGGCGCTAGTGCGCTGTTAACACAGCCAAGCCTGTGTGAGTTTTAGTTCATTTTGATAATGAAAAAAAAAAAAAACAAGAAGAAAACTCTCTTACAAGTTACTTCTGCGTTAGCAAAACCCCCAAAGTAACAATCCCGCGGCAAAAATAGCGTTTAGCTTTTTTTTCTTCTTCTTTTAGATTATTATTAGTTGAAAGCAGCAGGATATGAAAAACTTGTCTTGACTAATGTCTATCAGCAGGACTGAGTGGAGAGAGTGAAGCTTGTTTCCAGATCACCGTCTCGGGGAACAGCTGTTGTTCATCCTGCTTGGCCGCGCCGGGGACAAGATCACCAAATCCTGCTGTTTTCGGCCCAAATAGCTTACGCGCAATTACGCTGCCGGGGATCTTGTGTGCGTTGGCTCGCAGCGCGGGTCGCCGTAGTCCTCCCTTTGTTTTCTTAATCATTAGCTTGTGTTTTCACGGGGATGGAGGGGCTGGCGAGCCTCTTCAAGGCTACTTCATCCACTGCAAGTCTGTCTGAGCCTCCTGACAACATCAAGCTGTCCAACTTTCATCCTCCCTCCTTTTCTCCTTTTTAATGCTAACGGTCCTGAGAAGCTCAGGTGTTGTTGTTTTTTGTATTTTATTTTGTTTTATTCGACTTGATGCTATTTCTGCATTAATTTGTCTTTCTCTTCCAAAAGTTTGATGATCCCCAAATTTGGAATCAGAGTGTTTGGGGACCTCATTATAGTCGAACCTCCACGACTCGTCGTTGTGTTTCGTCGGGATTAGTGTGGTACTCGCTGGTTTATGTTCTTTAGGATCATAAACAAATACGCTGCCTCCCAAAAGTGTTCGTACTCCAGGTATTTTCTAAATTCGTCACATTTTATCTAGCTCCTGGTCACAATAGCACATTTGGCAGAACAATAAATTGTCCCAGAAGTTATTGCGATAAATGATAATATAGTTATTTTGGATAATGCCTCAGTGAGGCAGGTTGGCCCGCTCACAGACCAATAAACTTTCATTTTGTGAAGAACTTAAGAGCCAGAAGATGTTTTAAATATCCACATTAAAACATAACTAAAAACAGCGAATAAGACAAAGCAGGAAACCCAGATAACTTGACATCATAAATAAAATGGATCACATGAAAACAATATTAATCAATAAAATGAAAATGATCCAATTCTTTAGTTGCTTATTGCAACAAACTTCAATGCTATTATTGAAAATTCCCGTGATAGACTAATACAAAGTGGTTCCTATTTAAGGAGAACTTTCAGGATGGACTAAAACTGAACTTTGGCCTGCTGCGTGTGCATGAAGAAGCATTGATAGTGACGGTGTCATGCTGTGGGGAAGCTTTTCACCTCGCTGGGGACCCGTGTGAAAATGTGTCCTGGCACCAAATGGTTTATGTCAAAAGATTGTCATGTTTTAGAATCTAAACTGAAAATAAAAGAGGAATCTTTGCCTTAAGACTTGAAAATTACTGTGCATTTATGCTTTCCATCCCTTTTGACTGAGTTTGGTGAAAATTTAAGTCTGTAAATGTTCAATCGGATATATTCCAGAAGACTGACCACTGTAGCCACACTGCACTGACTTCTCATGCCACATTTCTCTGATTTTTACTTGTGAACATTTTCGAAAATCCTTTCCCATCCACCTAACAATTATCTACTACTTTGTCTTGGTCTATTACATACAACTCTGTTAAAAGGCATTAATTTTCTTTCTGCACAACTATATAAATACACAAGGGGCTGGAATATCCTTGCAGTGCATTTTGGGGGTTTCATGACTCAGACGTAATTTTACATAAACCTAACCCAAAATCGCTCACAGCTCAGCCAGTTTCTTAAGCAAAACCAAAAAGAAGCGAAAGGAATAAATCAGTTTTGGGAAATGTGGGGAGATTCAAACAGGGAACTTTGAGGCTTAATGTGATTCCAGTTTATGAGCTCCACTGCTAACTACACTTCCACTGTAAACATGTGGATCGATGGTCTCTGTGTTTGACCAGCGGTCGATACGCTCTGTGGGAGCCAATCTCATTGATTCTCCACCTGCTCCGCCGCCTCAATCACCTTGACCTCGATGGGTCCTGTTGACACGGCCCCGCCTTATTTAAACCGAGCTGAAGCTGTGCATCTGATAAAGCTTTCTCACACAGGCAAACGACAAAGTGACACATTTGGGAGCTCGCAGCTGTTGCCCGTGGATTTGTACACACATTTTAGATAGATAGATAGATGAAGCTCTGTGACTATTGGCTACATTCTTTAAGTATCTGAGCAAATGCTGCATCTCAAGGTAAATGGATAAAGCTACTGAGAAAGGTTGCTGATAAACTTCAACTTTAAGTGCATTGTCCTGGTCAGAATTTAGTAAGACCTGCAAGTTTGTTGCCCTGAAAAGTAGTTTGTGACGCATTAGTTACTTCTGTCTGACGGGACTCTCCACTCCAAAGGAACGCGGTGATGAAAATTCAGCAAAAATGCACAATTTGTCAAAACAAGCTAAACATATTACCAGCAGATGGATGACAACATCTATCTGCTGGCAGAACCTTCCAGAACTTCCCGATAAAAACCCCCCCAAAAACAAACAAATTCAACTGTCGATAGCAACTAGCATCAATCTGTAATTTCTCATAGGCAAATGCTGCTAATTTAAACAATATCTTTGACCTTTAGTGATTAAGCACTGTTGATTGTAGAGCTCAAAACAAAGATGGATCAGATGGCCAACCGCTAGCCTGTGCACTCTTTGAGTTCAGCACTTTCCCTTCTTAATCACTGACATTACAACTGAGCAAAGGAATATTATATTCCCAGGGTGTATGGACTGCACTTACTTAATGCTTTGCAAGTCAAATCAAACACTCAAAGCACTTTTTACTCTACAGTTCACATTTCATGCACAGTATCAGTCGGCAACTTGGGGCTGCAATCAAAACCGCAACCCTCCGATTGAGAGACAGCTAGTCTTCCCGCTGAGCCAAAGCTGTCAGTTCTCAATATATTGTGCAAGTAGCACTAGTCATTCTTAGGTTGCCTCCGTTGGTACTCAGAAGAAATGTTGGGTTGTCACTGAAAATACGATGCTGATTGACTGCCAACAAGATGGATTGTTCAAGTAGCTACAGTGAGAAATTACTTAAAAACTAACGGCAGACGGCGTGCTGTGGTGGCGTAGTGGTTAGCGCGACCCATATTTGGAGGCCTCATTGGCAGTCATTTTGAGAGCAGTATAAACTGAATTACGGTGAATCAAACAAACTATGACAATAGAAGCTTAATTATTTTTTTCAGTCTGGGAAACCAAATTTAACCACGTTCCAAAAAGCCAGTGAGAATACTTGCTGTGCTACGTGCTAAGCTAACTGCTACTAGCGAAGTAAGCTAACATCCATGTTCTTAACTTTTTATCTATGTAAACATTGAAAGGAACATGTCCACTAATGTATTCATGTTTCTGTGAAACATTTAATGACATACAGACTTCTAGAAGTTCAAATCTCACCTGGGATTTTCATTTTAGGAGACTTTTTTTTTGTCTAGTTTTTCAACTTGGACCATATGTAGCATTAGCATCCCTTCATTTCAACTCCTCAAAAAAAAAAAAAAAAAAAACTGTGGAGGGAGCTAATCATTATAATGATGTGAATGATGCCTTCAAAGATCCAGCAAAAATAAATCCTCTAAGCACTACTGGAAACACTGGTCAACAATTATAAGAAGTTTTTCAGTGCCTTTATGTCAGTAAATACACTTCCATTGAATACTGAAAAGGGTTTCCCAATAAATATTACATAAAATGTAACTAAGCAGCCTTATTTTCTCTTTCACATTTATACAGTGAGCCCCTGTCCGTTACATGTTCAGTGTTCACAGATTCGCCTATTCACAGTTTTTTTTTTCATAGTGTCAGGTCGTAAATATTTTAAAGAAAATGCAGCTTGGCAACCTAAAAAAACCATTTGCTCCGAAGCCAATCAAGAAGCGTCATTTCTTTTGCTTGGCACTGATTGGCTGTGCCCATAAGAGCGGAAATAAAGAAACACTGTGGATGTTAGCTTCTGCTGTGGTGGTAAGATAGTTTCCACTGTGCAAGTAAATACATATTGGGTTATATGGTGTTCAAATATAACAAGTACTCAGATATTCACGGATTTCAGCTATTTACAGGTTTGTCTTGGTTCATGTTAGAAACAAACTTCTACCTCAATAATATAAATCATTTTGTTGCCAGTCCTTAGTCAGGGCACCTTTGCAAAAGATTTCAGTGGAATTCACCTGCTAAAATTCTGGTTCAATCAGTAACATTTTTGGGCATACCTGTATTTTTTATTTTTTTTAACACACCTCTTCTTTTTTTTTTTTTTGGTAGGGTTTAAAAATCTCACCACGGTAGATTTGGAAACCGCATCATGAGGTGATTACTGTTTGACAGCCACTGCCATAACTTTACAGCGACGCTTCTCTGTTTTTTTCTGGAGCCACCGAGAACTTCCACCTGCTGCTCAGCCGACAGAATGCGGGTCCGAGGCGCTCCGCTTCCTTACCGTTTTTATCCGTTGCCTATTTAGTGTCTTTGGTCTTTGAAGGAAAACCATTCAGAGTTGCATAAAGCTGTCATTACACCCATATTCTTTACAACCAGTGGGAGTGCAACATGAAGAAAGTTATTCACCCATGGCACTTTGAGACACTAAATTAAATTGACTTCCAAACAGAGGAAAACACAGAATCAGTGGAAACTGAAGTGACTGGCAAAGAATCTGGATGACTAACGACTTCATACTCCCCCCTTTTTTTTTTTTCCTCCACCACTTGGCACAGATATTCACCAAAGCTCAAGTGCAAACCAGTGTCAAACAATATTGATGGTTAATAGTTGTTCGGCATCCAAAAGAAGTGAGTAATAAATTTGGAACACCATCTGTTGCATAAAGCAGTTCAAATTAGTGGAGTGAATGTCTGCGATAGAGAGAGAAAGAGGGACGGCAGAGTCTGCAAACATAGTCTGGAAAAAAAAAAAAGAATAAGAATGAAGGGAAAAAGAGTGCGATTGGTGTTGAGTTATCAATCACGGCGGTTATACTGTGAAAACGTGTGCAGCGAGCTTTCAAGATACACTATTTGCTCCAAATCATTTCACTCTGAATTCACCTTAAGAAGATTATTTTAACAACAGGCTTAATATCTAGGATGCTGGTCATTTAAAGCTCTTTTTTTATTTTTACATTTATTTGTAAAAACGAAAGGTTTCTTGTTGGATTTTTTTTTTGCTTTAAAATGCTTCTAACTCCTACGTCGAAAGTTTTTTTTGTGCATAGATTTATCTACATCTGACCACACTTTGCAAAGCAAATGCACTTTGGTGATAGTTTCCCACTCGGCCCCAGTGTGGACGGGGCTGTGGGAATGGGGTCACACCTGCACCGCCTGGCAGGGTTTGATAAATGATGTTGCTTTAAACTTTGGAGGCCGTCATTTTTGGGAGCAACTGTTTACCATCCATTGAAGTATAATGGCCGTCTTTGAAGGCTCCAGCGCTCGGGACAGAGGCTGCCCTCTCTGTCTGCCGTTATGAGAGGAGGAGGAACCGGCCCCCCGATTAGCTAATGACAAGTTCTGCTTCGATTTGCCCTAATAGGATGAAGCAGGCTTCTGACATTATGTCTGGCATTTCCTACTCTGACTGCTCTGAAAGGTCTCTCACAAGTTGTTTTATTTTATTTATTCATTTTTGCACAGATCAGATCAAATAAATCGGTTGGTCGCTGCTTCCCAAGAGTTTTCCTTCGCTATAGCTCCCATGTCCAGGTATTTGAAGACAATTTACAGTTTTAAAAAAGCTCTCATGCAAAAACTTTGAACTTCAGTCTTCAGCTGTGAACACTTTGTCGGTGGTAGTCCAAGCTAGATGTCTTTTCATGCTAACTTGGAGAAGCCATGAGTAGATCCTTTTACCATCTCTTATCAGATGAGCCTGCATGTCATGGAGCCTCTTCCCCTTATTTGTCTTTTAGGCTTGGAGCAATAACGTGACACGAGAGTGACAGTCTAGACTGCAGCTATCTTAGTAGAGACCGTTCCTAACCTACGCTGAAAAACACCCCTCCCCCATCCACACACACACGCTCACACACCAAAAAACAGATGTAAAAGGATAGTTCTGAGGTTTTGTTGAAAGGTCGTCGCTTTATTAAGGTAGCAACTAGTCTGAGAAGGCAAAATGGACTTCTACGACCGTTAGAGTCTGTCTCAAAAAAGTTTGGAAGGCAAAGGCAATTTTAACAACTCACGCTTGTGTTGGTTGTTTTACAGAAATGGCTGATTATTTGCCCAGGAAATGAAAGTAGGGGGCAGCGCACCATCCACGAGTTTCCTGTGTGAAACACAAACTAGGAACTGAAAGTGCTAAGGTGTCCAGTCGGAGCAACTAAGTAAGCCAGTGAAAACAATTACTTAAGTAGTCATGCACTAGATGGCGCTGTGTTTGTAGCACGTCATCCAATGCCCGTGTGCTTTTGACCCTTAGCTTCCACCTAGCTTCAACCTCACAACAGATAGTAACCCGTCTGCCATGAACGAAGTGCTCATGTAACACATATAATCCTTATCAGAAATTATGCTTAATTGTACACTCTAAACACTTTGATTGTTTTTGTCGTTATCTGTTGGTACATGTATAGAATAAGATGTACTAGCCGTGCGTTGTGCGCTTTCGCCACATGCGGAGTACTTCGCACCCCTGCAGGGAGCGTGGGGGTGTGGGGGTGTTACAGAAAAGTTTCACGCTGCGACCTGGTTTCAAAAAGTGCCTGTGTGAGAGTCTCCGGTTACTGGTGTCGTGTAAACGAGCGGCTGGATCACAACAAAAATGTTACGGTTCAGCTGAAGAGCGGCTCCGTGTAAAGGGACTGCCCAATGACAACCCCAACCACTAGAGCTGTTATTGTAATGGAAAACCACCCGAACTGCGTAGAGTGGAGCTGACCTGAGCCTGGAAACACTGCTAGATGCTAGTGGAGAAGTTATTGGAAAAGTTACGCATGTTCCCGTTTGTCAGTATGCGGTTCATGTTGTGGTACACTATCTTCTACTTCCACTTCCAGTGCAAAAAGAAAAACAAAAAAAAACATCTTTGACCTCTCTGTAAACATGACCATACCTTCACACCACACTGATCACATCAACAGCTGAAGGCCACCTTGGTCAGCTTCATCCTGAATTTATACTCAAAAGATTTACTGCATTTAAGATATTAACTCCTTATAGAGCTTCAACGGGAGTTCACTTCAATAATTCGGAACTATCCCTTTAAGTTGCAGCAGGCTTGACGTATAAACACACAGTTTGGGTACACGGAGTCGCGACAACAAAACAAAGCTATGCAATTGATGTCAATCCAAGCATGAAGTGGTTGTGTATTAGCTCATGATTAGCCCGAGCCGCCTGCAGCAAGTGAAACGAGCCTCCAGATTTATTTTCTCTCCTTTTGCTTTCAAGGGGATTTCTGCAGATCACAACACACAGACTTGTATAAACAGTCAGCTTCTACTCAATTCATGTTGATTATCCTTCATGTACACTTGTGGTTTGAGCAGTGGCTAAAGAATACCAGGCATATCTCGAAACATTATTGTATTTGGATATGTCTTTTTTTTTTTTTTTTGGTAACTTTACATCAACCGTGAAAAGTTGTGTGCCTGCAACTATTATATGTTGACATAAAAATTGTACACCTTTTGCAACCAGCATATCTGCTCTGAGGAAGCACCGTCGCGAAACTTTTCCAGCCTTTAATTCTATGGGAATGAGAGGCTATTTTCGTTTCACTGTAAATATAAAACCTCTCCTCTTTGAAATGCACTCGCTCCCTCGGCTAAACAACTCCGGGGTAAAGTTGCAACTATAACAAATGGGCTTAAATAACAACATGCAGCAGCAATCTCCTCACAGCACGGTGCATTGCGGTTGTCATTCATCACGCCACCGCAGCATAACGCAGGACTTCCACAACAATTACTTCAGTCATTAAACTCCCAACGTTGTTGTCGTTTTCCTGTGTGATAAGGGTGATTACTGGCCAGGCGAGGGCTAATCTTCTCTGATCTGCTCTGCGGTGAGGAGGGAAGCAAACCTCAGCTTGCCACTCACAGCCGAGTGGGCTGAGAGGGTTTGAACTGCGGTGTTTGACTGCTCCCTAGTGGCGGCTGGGGGGAACTTCACATCCTACTTTTTAATTCACTGCTTGTGATTCCGCATATTTAGTTAAATAACTTCTCCAGTTTGTCAAAGACATTAAATACGGATTAGTATGTTGAAGAAGAAGAAGGAAAAAAAAAGGTGCAACAAATCCTAGAATCTCATTCATTTACCTGTTATTTTGTCTCAATTAGTTTGTTCTGATTTAGTTCTTATTATTACTATTTCAGTAATGTGAAAAACGTTTCATTTTAATTTGCACTGTAAAGAAAAAAAACAACAACGACACACAATTGATTTTCAAGAGCAAAAGGAAACAAAAATGGTTTGAAAAATGTTCTGAGATAAAACAAAAGTTTATGAAAGTACACACAGAAAAACATGACAGAAATCAGTCTACTGTAGAAAGAAATACAATAAAATGGATAAAAAGAATCCAATTAAGTAGTCTGAAGCAAAATGTGTATGTACCTAAGAATATTTAAAAGTGTGTAGAAAAATAGAACAATTGTAACAATCGTGTTTCACTTAAAAAGCATTTCTTCTGACATTCCTAGTGAATCTCCATAGGTTGGCTATGATGGAGGGGAAGGTGCATTTAATTTACGCATCATTAAGAGGTTTTAAAGCAAGCCAGAAAAAAAAGATTTAAAAAAAATGAATAAAAAAATACATTATTAACAATGAATAAAATCTTAAACAAACTACTACAGTTGCTAAACAACCAAACCTCAAACTAAAAGTTGCAATTCCTCTGACTTTTTTTGTTTTTGTAAAATAAATCTATGAATATGAGTAAGACTTCCTATTCCGTATTACATTATATAATACAAATCAAACTACAGTAGCTAAATATTTCTAACTACATAGTTTATCAATAATCCCAATAGATCTGGATTTCATTTCTTTAGACAAAATAAGTACAATTCATCTATTTTAGGTTTCTGTCCATCAAAACCACAACGATACTTGTAAATGGACTCTGGGTCATCAAAGTCTTTTCAATGAAGAGAAAAGGGTTATAATTAATCTTTTTTTATCTGATTTGGAAGGTGTTCAATAGTTTTAGTCATTACTATGTAACCGGATCCCTTCTGCGTTGTGCTGGTTATTCGATGTTAGTCAGGCCGTGACTCTGTTTGGCTTTCAAAGATTTATTCTGACGAAAATATCCAACAGAAAAACAATAGTTACAAGCTGCCCGCTCCAAGTCCTCTCCCGCAGGACAACATGACAAAAGGGCGCGGGGATCATGTCTCACATTAAATAAAATAAACCTTTTTTATACAACATACCTGACGAAAATATCCAACAGAAAAACAATAGTTACAAGCTGCCCGCTCCAAGTCCTACACAAACAAAAATACATAACAGAAATCAACTTAATAAATCTACAAATAAACTGGAAGTATTTAGATAGAAAGTAAATAGGACACACCTCTCCCGCAGGACAACATGACAAAAGGGGAGGGCCTAAGGGACGCAAACATATTAAAGACAAAACCATAGAAGAAGAAATAAAAAGGAGGGGCTACTGTTCTTAAAGTAACACATTCAAAACAATGACAGCTTTTCGGTCAGGTAGAGAGCAATACAAACAACAACAAAAAAAGACATTTTGTGTAATTATAACAACAACCAGGTTACATTCACCCCCCTAGAATTACACAAAATAAAAAACAGTGATAAAGACACTTAGTAGCAGTACAATTTTATTTTATTATTTTTGCAACAATGTAACACATCAGCCAAACAGCTACCCTACAATAGGGTCAGGAGACTAGAGATCGCTCGACGCCCAGCAAAATCTCACAGTATTCCATGGACAACAAGAGGTGCCTTTTACACCCCCCCATACAGAGTAAACACATAAATGGTACTGAAGCTTATGCAAACCAAGACAAATACAATCCTAGCCAATGGCAGGAATCACATGAGAATTTGGAAACTCACACGTCAATAACAGTTTGAACATTATCCTTATCATAAAGCGCCTCAATGACGGCCATGGACTCTATCAGGCGACAGACTGGTTTAATTACCCTCCCAAAGCGTGAAGTTAGGCGGCGAACAACATCCTCACCCACCCTGTCTGGAGGATGAACAGAGCCAGCAGCATCAGGAAGCTGAGGTAAGGAACCAGCAGTCGCCAGTACCCCTGTTTCCATAGAGGAGTTTTCAGAGTCATGAGGCAGGTCACTATTCCCAACTGATGGAGCCAAGGACAGATCCTGAACCCATGAAGCAGTACGGTCATCCCCATCACTGCAGGACAGGGAGTCGGGTAGGGAAGGCTCAGCAGGAACAGCACTAGGAGCCTCACTAAATCTTCCTGTTCCATGTGAATCAGGAACCGGGGGGACTCGAACCACACTATCAACCTGGCGGTTCACATTTCCATCCAAGGTCATCCCCACAGGTAAAAAGTTCACGTCAAGAAGGAGGTTGCGATGCACCACACGCTCATTGCCGTGACGATCTCTAACACGATAAATATGGAGAGCAGGTTTGGAGGCAACCACCGTGTACATCACAGGCTCCCATTTATCAGAAAGCTTTCGCTTTCCTCTGGCTCCCTTGTTTGCCACCAGGACCTGATCTCCAACTGACAGAGGGTGACCCTTGACTCTCTTGTTGTACTGGTCACATTGATGTTTCTGCTCTGCACTGGTGTTCTTCTCAGCCATTAGCATGGCAGAACGTAAATCTTCAACCAGTGATTTGACATAAGTGTGGTAGTCACAAATAGCATCATCATGAAGAACGTTCCGGAAAACAAGGTCAACAGGCAGCCTGGGAATCCTCCCAAACATCAGATAGAACGGTGCAAAGCCTGTGGTCTCATGAACCGTGCAGTTGTAGGCAAAAGTCAGAGACTGGATCATCTGAGGCCATTTATGCTTCGAACGTGGAGGAAGAGATCTCAACATGTTGCCCAGGGTGCGATTGAATCTCTCTGCAGTCCCATTACCCATTGGGTGGTAGGGTGAGGTGTGCGATTTACTGACACCACTCAACTCTAAAAGCTCAGCCAGCAGCTCACTCTCAAAATTTGCACCCTGATCTGAGTGAATGCGCTGTGGGAAGCCATAAACACAGAAAAACCCATCCCATAACTTTTTTGCAACTCGTTTAGCAGTTTGGTCCTGACACGGGAAAGCATGTGCTAACTTTGTGAAGTGATCAGTGATCACCAGAACATCCACAGACTTGTTGTTACTGTCCTCAGCTGACCAGAAATCAATACACACCAGCTCCATCGGAGCACTGGTCCTGATGTTCTCCAGAGGGGCTCTCACAGCAGGCTGTGGGGTTTTACTGAGGACACATCTGGGACATTTTCTCACGTAATCTCGCACATCTCTTTCCATGTCATGCCAAAAGAAACGATGACGAGCCAAGGAGAATGTTCGTGGTTGGCCCTGATGACCTGCATTATCATGGACACCAGTCAGAACCACAGACTTCAAAGCATCAGGGACCACAAACTGGAAGCGCTTACCTTTTGTCAGAGGGTCTTTTATGACACGGTAAAGAACGCCATTCAGCAATGTTAGTTTATCCCACTGCTTCAGAATTTTTAGAGCCAGTTGATTTTCACCAAAGCGTTCCCGCCTTGATGGACGGCGTCCCCGCTCAACGTACAGGACAACTCTGGAAACAACAGGATCGTTTTTCTGGTGAGAGACCAGGTCAGTTAGACAAAGAGCTGTTGATGGACCTGTGGTGTGTGGGATTATCATTCCCAGATGATCAGCTAAAGATGCTGCATGCTGAGTCTGACCAGCATCTCCACTGCAGGCAGATGACAGAAGAGAGGAGACTTCGGCACAGGTCATGGACGTGTCAGCTGTAATGGAGGAAGAGCTGTCCACTGATTGAAGCTGACAGGTCAAACGGAAAACATCCTGCACAGCATGATCGGGGACCTCACAGACATGCTCCAAAAGTTCCTGACAAGGTTCTGACAGAAGGCGATCAGCCAAAGGCTTCACAAAAGGAACTCTGCTCAGAGCATCTGCCACCACATTCTGTCTCCCTGGAACATACCTGATCTCAAAGGTGTATGGAGCAAGCTTAGAGACCCAGCGCTGTTCACAGGCATCCAGTTTGGGCTTGGTCAGGATATATGTGAGAGGATTATTATCCGTCCACACAGTAAACCTGTGACCCTTCAGCCAGTGGCTGAACTTATCACATACAGCCCACTTTAAGGCTAGGAACTCGAGCCTGTGTGCAGGATAGTTGGCCTGGCTGCGGCTGAGAGTCTTGCTGGCAAAAGCAACAGGTCTAGCAATCTCTCCATCAGCTGGGACCTGCGACAAAACAGCACCGAGCCCATCCAATGAAGCATCGGTTGAGAGAATAAATGGCTTCTCAAAATCAGGATGTGCCAGCACCACACAGTTGAGAAGTGCAGTTTTAAGGTCTCCAAACGCTTTCTCACAAGCTGGAGTCCAGTCCTGGGGAGTCAGAACACGAAAGGTTCCAGCTTTCCCATGTCCTGCGCTCTTTACTTTACGTTTCTGACCTGCGGTGAGGGCATAAAGAGGCTTTGCGATGCGGGAACAAGCTGGAATAAAGTGCTGATAGAATAGCACCATGCCCAAGAATGACCTCACCTTCTTCTGGCACGGAGTACAGCCATCCTCCTTCATGAGGTCTTTTCTTTCAAACCCTGAGATGACCCTTACCTTCTCCTGATCAACAGAAACACCACCAGCTTCCACAACATGGCCCAAGAACCTCACAGACCTCCTGAGAAAGTGACACTTTTTCTGGGCCAGCTTCAAGTTGTTTGCTCTCAGGCGACAGAAAACAACCTCCAGCCTCCTTAACGACTCCTCCTCAGACGGTGCAAATACCAACAGGTCATCTAGATAGCAGAGGAGGCTGGAAAAGTTCAAGTCACCAAAAATGTTAAGCATCATCCTCATGAAGGAAGCTGGGCTGTTGCATAACCCTTGTGGGAGACGGTTGTACTCATAAAGTCCAAGCGGCGTGGTAAAAGCAGTGTAATGTTTGTCGGACTCATGGAGAGGGATGTTGTAGAAACCAGAGGTCAAGTCCATGGTGCTGAACAGCGCATTCCCACCAAGAGCAGCAAGGCAGTCAGACTGATGGGGCAATGGATGGGCATCCTTAACGGTCTTAGCATTAAGCCAGCGGAAGTCAGTGCATATCCTCATGTCCCCAGACTTTTTCCACACCATAACAAGCGGGGAGGCATATTCACTAATAGACTTCCTTATGATACCCGTCATCTCCATCTCAGACAAGACCTCCCTCAACTGCTGATAATGTGCTGGTGGTATGCGTCGATAAGGTAAGCGAAATGGCTGGTCATCAGTCAAGTGAATGCGATGAACAAAATCCCTAGCCTCACCACAATCCAGTTTTCCCCTGGAGAACACATCCTGGTAAGAAACCACGAGTTCAGCCAGCCTTCTTTTAGACTCATCTGACACCTCACAGCTCTCTATGTCAATGTCATGCAGACCACAGTCTCTCAGCATCTGCACTGGATCAGCACTGTGATGTGATGAACCTGTTGAAACAGCTGAATGGTTGCAGTACAGTTCCGATCTCCCCTGACTGAACGCAAAGTCCTCCACAGCAACACATGGAAAGACATCAGCGATTTTAGCATTGCGGCGCAGTATCAGAGGTTTTTCTGTTGGGTTGAGGACCTTCATAGGGACCCAACGATCCCCCCACATGGGTGTGACTACACGACCCACCAAAATGTTTTTTGGAGTGGAACGAGCAGATGACGGCTCGACAACCACAGTGCCTCCCAGTGACAGTGGTGCAGTGGATGGGAGCTTACCCCAAACCACATACTCCTGACGAGGAAGGAGGGTAACAGCCTGTCTGAGCCTAACTGTTCCAATCTTGTCAGGTGAAGTAGAGTTTGACCACCGAGAAACACAACTCAGAAGCTGCAAAAACTCCTCACACTCTGGGTTTGCAGTGTTAGATGTAATGAGTTCCCAGTACCTCGAATCAGTTTTCATTCTTTGAATAAGGGGCCGGAGCACATTGCTACCAATGATGAATTCATCATGTTGGCCAGGTATCAAAAATGTCGGTACTGTAAATCTGAAGCCATAGATCTCAATGTCCAACTCATAGATGTATCGAGGCTGAGTGAGAAGGCCACCACACCCAACGAGCACCACATTCTCTGGGACTGCAAGAGGGATCAAATCAACACCCGCGGCTCTTAGTTTGCTCTCTGCCTCCACGCTCAATGTGCACGACATACTCCCAGAGTCCAACATACCCCTCAGTGTAGTCCGGTCACTAACTGAAACTGAGGCATAAAACAAATCACTAGCCCTCTGGACTCTCTGTGACCCCAAGAAAATCACTTCACTGTTCTCAGGTGAAGTATTGCGACACTCAGTATAAACAGAGCGTGCATCCAGTGTAGTCGTGAGGGTATTATCCACTCTGCCCATGCTTCCCCTCTCATCACACGGGCTCTCTAGTTTAAATTAGGATACTGGGAGGACAGCTGCGGTGTGTGATGAGCAGGCTGAGGACAATCCCTTTTAATGTGTCCTGAGCCGAAGCAGTTGAGACACAGTCTGAACAATCTGCAGTGTGAGTGTGTGGTATGCTCCTCCGAGCAACAAACCCTGCATGGTGCATGCTGAGGACGTTTAGAACCACGTGTGTAACTCCTCACATGTTGACCACTCTGTTTTGTAGCAAGAGAAGCTGCACACAGAGACAGAACCTTATCGAACATCTCTGTCATCTGAGGAGGCGGGTCAACTCCTGAACTGGAGGAAAAAGGTGGCTGGGGTGGACCTGTATTCTGAAAGGATGTAGATTGTGGAGCAACATGCTGCTGTGGCTGCTGATTCAAGGGCCCTGAAGCTGAGGAACGATCACATGCTAAAGCAGCTTGGGGAAAACGGACAGCAAATGGTGTAGCATCAGCTGACAACGCAGCACTAGGCGTTTGAGCACCAAGCTGAGGAAGACAAGAGAGAACAGGGCCTGCAGACGAACCAAGAGTCCTATTTGTAGTGACCATCGGCTTCCTAAGACTTGCAACACGGTTATCAAGGCGGCTCTGGACCTCAGCAGTAGTCCACTCCTCCACAGGTTTCAGCTGGAAGGAAAGAGCTAGACCAGGATCAGGACAATGGTTGATGAACATTGTAACAACTTCAGCTCCTGGATCCTCCACCTGCTTCCCCCTCCTACGCAAACACTCATCAGCCGCTTCAATAGACTTGTTCAGTCGAATCCAGTAGTCCATGGCTGTCTCTCCATCAGCAGGCAGGATGTTATAGAAGTCTCTCATCGGCAAACTGGAGAAGATCAGCTCACCAAAGTTGCGTTTCAAAATATCAAAAACAGTAGAAACCAGCTTGTCACTACATGACTGAGGCTGGCAACGAAGCGACACCTGAACCACATCTCTGGCTTTCCCAATAAGTCTGGATGTGATGATCTCACACATTTCTACAGGGTCCACACATCTCATCCTTGACAGATAGCATCTCATCAAACCCTCCCATTCCTGGATGGAGAAGGTGTCAGAGTGGTCACCTTTGAAATATGGAGGTGCTCTAATATCAGACTGAACAACAAACCTCATTTGTGACTGATCGGTCAGGTCGCTGGGTTGGCTGTCAGCAACCTGAGACTGTGACTGACTTCGTGGGTTTAGTCCATTGAGATTCGTCGTAATGGCGTCCCCAATCTGCTTAGCCAGATCAGCAATCACCCCACTGAGAGCCTCAGTAGAAACAAGTTGGGTAGGGTCAGGCCTTGCTTTGCCAATGGGTGTAGAAGCAGCAGCAGGGACAGGTGGGGGGTTAATCCCAAGCTGATCAACAGAAAATTCATATGGACTAAAAGGCATAGGTCTACCCCTTCCAAATGACATGTAATGTTGGCCCCTCCCCAAACTAAAAGTGACCTTCCGGTCCACTTCATCACCTTTAAAAGGTACCTCAGTGTCAGACATTTCATCAAACATTAACAGACAAAAACTATGGAAAATAACAGTGGATCAAAAAGAAGCGATGTCAAAAATAAAATGCAGATACCCAAACAGTGTAAAAACAAATCAGTCACACAAGAACTCATATGCAACAGTCAGCAAAAGAAACAAAAAAACAACCAGCCTTATCTACAGGTAAAGGGTAATAAACAGACTGGTTTCATGTCTTTACATTTTGTTTATTATTATTATTATTTGTTGATTGTACTGTTTTAAGATTGGTTTTATTGTCCCAAAACACACAAAAAAACTTTTATAAAATTAAAAAACTTTGTCAATTATTCTTCACTTATTTCCCCTCTTCACTTGTATAAAACGAGGTGCACAAAAAAGAAGACCAACAGAAACAGTTACTTCGTTGCTAGGATACAGCGCGCCAACGCCTGCCAGTCAAAGCGCAGGGCAAAGGCGGAGCAAGACGTCAAAGGCGGGAGAGGGACAACGTAGCAGCAGCTGCAGCAGTGGAGATTCGACGTTACAGCGGGTCAAACGGCACCAAGTGTAACCGGATCCCTTCTGCGTTGTGCTGGTTATTCGATGTTAGTCAGGCCGTGACTCTGTTTGGCTTTCAAAGATTTATTCTGACGAAAATATCCAACAGAAAAACAATAGTTACAAGCTGCCCGCTCCAAGTCCTCTCCCGCAGGACAACATGACAAAAGGGCGCGGGGATCATGTCTCACATTAAATAAAATAAACCTTTTTTATACAACATACCTGACGAAAATATCCAACAGAAAAACAATAGTTACAAGCTGCCCGCTCCAAGTCCTACACAAACAAAAATACATAACAGAAATCAACTTAATAAATCTACAAATAAACTGGAAGTATTTAGATAGAAAGTAAATAGGACACACCTCTCCCGCAGGACAACATGACAAAAGGGGAGGGCCTAAGGGACGCAAACATATTAAAGACAAAACCATAGAAGAAGAAATAAAAAGGAGGGGCTACTGTTCTTAAAGTAACACATTCAAAACAATGACAGCTTTTCGGTCAGGTAGAGAGCAATACAAACAACAACAAAAAAAGACATTTTGTGTAATTATAACAACAACCAGGTTACAACTACACAAAAAGTTCTAGGAACACGAACAAGGACGTTAATGCAACATAAAAAAAATCGTTTGTAAGTTTAGAAGAAAAAAAAGAAGTCTGAAAACAGATCCGTGTGGAATCCCACGTTTGACAAAATATTAGTGATTATGATTAGCATAACAATTAAATATTGTCAGGTTTTAGTTTAATTGTAAACCAATTTGTAAGTAAGTTTGTGCAACAGATTCTTGTGACAAAACGTTTTAGCTGACTGTGAAAAGACTCTGAAATTCTTCAAGCAGATTCATTATGACTTATTAATTTTAGAAACTTATAGAAGCATTGCCTTTTTTATATATATATATATATATATATATATATATATATATATATATATATAATCTATCCTGAGCTTATCTTATAGCCACATTCTGATCCTTTCATTCACTGACACAACCTAGTGACTATACAAAAGAAAAGAAAGTCAATTATTCTCACATACTTACAATTTTACACTATAATATTTCTGTAACATTCAGTTCATCTCAGTAGCTATGTTACCTCCAAACAGGACAAATCAATAAAACAGCCATGGGGTAAATGTCTATCAGCTGTGATAAAATCCTACATAACACTAAAAAATAAATAATTAAATAAATAAAAACCCTCTTGTAAATGATGCGAATACTGAACCTTTCAACTTCCCTGACCGTCCGGTGCAGTATTTTACTCTCTTATGCTACATCATTCACATCATTGTAAAAAAAAAAAAAAAAAAAAAAAAAAAAAAAGTGGAGGCCCCCCTCATGTCTTTATAGTGCCCAACGCTGCCGTTAGCCTCAGGCACTCACATCAAGCCCCTCAGCCCTTCCGGCCCCACGCTAGCCGTAAACCTCGGCTCTGAATGCAAGAGGCGAAAGAGATGAGAGGGGCTATTGATGCGCCGTAAACCGTTATTTTATCCCATCAAAACAGGAAACGAGGTGTGTGGGGAAAGACGGCTGCAGAGAAACGGCGGATTTTGTCTAAGAGCCCTGCTTTATTTGCTTGTTTGCAACTACAACAAAAAAAAAAAAAAAGGGAAAAATTGGGGGGAGGGGGGGATTTGAATTGTGTTGTTTGGAAAAGTGTGAGGATAATATTCAGAGACGGGAGAAGGATATTTTATTCAGATCAACAAGTCAGTTGTAGCCCCTGTAAAGTACATTGCATTGTTTTTCCAGTTTCACATTAAAAAAAAAGTAATCATTTAAAATGTATGTTTTATTGTCTTTGTGTGTCAAGAATTCATTGAAGTATAGCTGGAATGGATGCAAATACACAAATAGTGTATGTTTATTTAAAGATTCAAGTTTTATAACTCACGTGTGGCTTTAAATTATTCACATATCAGCCTGAAAGATATTTTTTAAAAATCCATTGAATCCAGGGGCAGATGTTGAAGAATAAAAGCCCCTGGGCTGGAGCCAGTTTGGTGGCCTCCTCTCAACCCCCCCAAAAAAATGTAATTATATTAAAAGATTTATATAAAAAATTGCTTTTACTCATTCAAATTACAGATGTGCTTGAACTTCATAATTTTCAAACATTCGAACACCACATGCAAAATGAGCCCTTGACTTCATTATAAGGTGCAATGTTAGTAAAATGTGCCAACATTTTCTAACGTCTAAAGATCGAGACCCTCAAAGTGTACTAATGAAGACATATACGTTTCTTTTTTTCTTCCATTCTATAAGCTGCATGCAACTAAATCTATCCAAGATATTTCCATAAACCTACATGCTCGTTTGCCAACGTGACTTGAGCTACTGAAAGGAGACATCTGACTTTTTATGGGCCTATCCAGCTGCTGAAGGTCCACAAACAGAGTGAAGCCTCCGCTGTCTGCCACTTCTTCCAGCACGAGTGAGCGTACGTGTGGCATGTAGCCATCACTCACAGGTAAAAGAAACCGCCTCTCAATGACCTTGCATGTCTGCACATGAAGCTGTTTTTTTTCTTCTTCTTCTTCTTCTTCTTCTTCTTCTTCTTACACGCAGACGCACACACACAAAAGTCCTGAGGGCGATCATTTGTCATGTGGAGAGGAATCTTCAGTCATGCTCCTTTACGCTGAGGACTCAGACTTAAGGCATTCCTCTGGAAATTTATGTCCCAACAGCTGTGGTCCCATCCGCCTCTGTGTGGAGCGAGAGGAAGATGCCGTCCCAGGAATTACGAGGGGCATCCAATCCATTCTGCACCTCCAATCAACCTCCGAGTGTTCGCAGAAGCACATGCAAGACATTTTCTGTGTGCAGTTTCCCGCTTTTTTTTCTTTTCTTCTTTTTTTTACTTTACTTTGTTTGCAGCTGCTTGACATCCCCTGTGTGTGTGGGTGCGTGGGCGTGTGTGTGTGTGTGTGTGCAAATGTGTGCTGTGAGCGCGAGGGATTCGGTTATTCTGGACGTTCGGCTCTTTGATGGCCGGACGGTCAACCCGGGGCTCTGTGCATCGGAAGGCCACGGCTTTAGAGTGAGGGCTGGGCGGGAACTTGACTTCACATTGCAGCCATATGGACTGCTGTGTTTTGTTAAAAAAAAAACAACAACAAAAAAAAAACGGGAGGTAAGCTGTAGGTCATGGTAAAAGATGAGGTCTTTACAAGTTGGTGATGTCATCAGAAAGCTGGTCTGCACCTGGCGGGGGAGGGGAACAAAAGGAATCTATATAAATATAGTTTTTTTTTATCAATTTGAAGCCATTTGGAATCACTTTCAGACGTAAACACCCGTTAGGATTCGCAGTTCGCAGCACAAAACCCACACAGGAAAATTTCCACTCTGACAGACGAAAGGCCAACGATTATTACACCTTGATTTTATTTTCTCTGTAAATTAAACACAGAGGCGACAGAATGGTAGCGTAACGTATGCAAACTCGACGAAGCGTGACGATGATGATGATGATGATGTGAGGGGTTCTAGTGATGAGGGTTCAAGGCCTCTTTCTGCATGTCTGCGGCGTACCGTCACTGTCTCTCTGTTTATGGCCAAACCCTGCAGGAATGTAAAGTGCTGTACAATCAGAGCCTTGTTTTCTTTTGCGTCCCAACATGTCCGGGCGCTACCGCTTTTGTTAGCTTTACGGATTCTGGAGGAAAAAGAAAAAAAAAAAAAAGAAAAGGAAGGAAGAAGAAAAAATGAATAGCCGGAGATCTTGACCGAACTCTTTCGTAGTTGGAATAATGTGGATCGGGTTTCGGAAAATGACCACAGGCGGGATGTGACATCAAAATGAGGAGCGGCACTGTCTGCATAAAAATGTGTTGAATTAATGAAGTTTGTTAACATTGCAAAAAAGTATTCATGTACCTTGAATTTTTACACACTTTTCGTCTATTCGAGCTTGATTTTCAGTGATAAAGCTGCAAAGAGAACCGTATTTTAAAGTTGGATGGAAAGAAAAAGGGTCTTTCAAATATTTTAAAAACAACAATTTGAAATATGGCGTGGAGATTTATTGAGCTACTACTTTACGTAATCTTTTGAATTTATTATTATTTTTTTTTTAGTATACCTCTAGCACATGAGAGTCCAACTCGATTTCATTTCGGGTCACATTAAGGTCATTAATGTCCTATATGGGCAAAATGTATTGATGAAGCTGCTTATTAATGAACTGCTGAAATAGTGTAGCTGTCTCTGCGTTCCATGAGTACTTCTTAAAAATAAATAACATCCTTTCACAAATATAAATAAATATGTATTTAACTTAACTGACGAATGAATATTTTCAGGGCCACATAAATAGCTACGGCGGGTCGGATTTGGCCCGTGGACCTTGAGTTTGACGCGCGTTCTCTAGCAGGTTTGCAAACCTAAAGGACTGAAGGTTAATTTCCCAGCCTTCAACACATTTTCTTCATTGTATTTAAATCAAAAATTTTTACTGGGCTGTTCTGTCACATGGATCTAATTTAACTGAGACTGCTCTGCTGCAGTTCTGGTTGTACGCTTAAGGTTCTGTTGGAAAGGCTGTCTTTGTCCAGCTTCAATCCTCAACAACGATTTCTTAAAGCATCGTCCTACGTTTAGACCTAATCATCTCTCCCTCAACTCTGCCCATGTTATTCCCACAGCATGATCCTGCCACCACCACGTTTCACCATGGGAATGGTCCTTTCAGGTTCTTATAACGTTAGTTTTCCTCCATGCCTGTCCAACTTTGCATGCTGGTTTTACTTCAGGATGGTTACATTTACAGATATTCAATTGTTTTGAGGAGACTTGTAATGAGAACTTATTGCACTGGGTTTTATTTAGCAGCATCAGAGTGAAAGGGGACTCATAGACGAACAACTTATTAGACTTTTATCTGCAAATGATTTTTAGAACCATGCATTTCCTTCCACTTCCCAATTTTTCCCCCGCTTTGACTGTGTCTGTCATGAGAATCTGCAACCTTTGCAATCCAAAGAGCCATTTTTGTCCCCAGTTGAGTTGCATGGAACATGTTCAGATCCTTAAATGTTACCTGATTTTCTAATGAAAATCTGCTACAAGACATTTTTGTTGTCATTCTTTAAAAAAATAATAAAACCATTTCATTTGTTGTTTTTTTTTAATATAGTTTTTACAATCAAGAAATACATAAAACTCTTGCAGAGAATTGATGTATTTTCTTCTGTGCACGAGATGCTGATATTTGTGGAAAGTGTTGTAAGAAAAGGCGCAGCCTTTCCAAACTAATGACAAATATAGATATTTATATATTACTGGTACTTTTATCATTCTGTTGAGGAGATTTCAAGCAATTATTCCACTAAAGAACCAACAGAGAATCTGTTAAAACCTGAATTTGTTATTTCATCTACACTGGACAACATTTAATTTTTTGTATTGCAGATCTCTGTTCTACCACACGAGGTCTGAATCAAATGGTTTTGGCTGGAAAGTGACAACATATGAAAAGCTCTGTGTTTGTGTTTTTGTCTATGTGCTACAAGAATAGATTTTTTAAAAATTTGCAAATTCATAAAGGGCAAAATAAACAGCCTTTTCTTATTATTTAAGTATCAAGTTACCTCAAATGACCAAATTCAACCTGACAGGAATTCAAGACGTTCAGTCGATGTGATTATAATTGATCAGTGGCAGGACTCAGGATTCACTAATGTCTATGTGATTCCAAACAGTTCAGACTGAATGAAACAGATTTCTTTATTTATTTCCGTTTCCAGGAAAGCCTTGCTCTAATCGTCCTCAATTTAAAGCATATCAACGTGATGAAGTTCAGGTTTGCAACAGAACACGCTGCAGGTTTTATTGCCATTTTTCCACGTTAGTCACACAGACATTAAATGATCCCTTTTAAATGACACATTTTGACCTTTAAGGTTTTCGCTTTTGACGTCTGTGGCTCCGTTGCTCTCTGAACCCTGACTACATGGACCGTACTTAAACGGACCATCTGCTTCGTGCAAAGACGCAGGATTCTTTTGCCGCGCGCATTTGACGCATGCAATTGTAATGAACTTTAAATCTTTGCGTCCAACGAAATCAGCCTGATCTAAACAAAACTCACGGTGCGATTGAAAAGATTTTAATGTGGAAAAAAAATAAAATAAACTCAGACTCCCAGTCGTTTTCTTCAACTTAAACGCCGATTGTTTGTGACCTTTTCCTTCGAAACTGAAATATAAACCTTCCGCCTGATTTATTTGAAAAATGTTATTTCTTTTTCACACAGATTCGTTTGGAAATTTGCTTTAAAATACATGAATGAATTTGCTACTTGAAAGGAGGTGAAAGCGGACGGTTTTCACATCCATTTTCAGAGAGAATGGGGAATATCTTCGTTTGGCCTCAACATGTGACGTAATGTAAACCGTCCGCTGGTCACAAACAGCACCAATAAACAACAACGGTACAAACCCGCCTTGTCAGCCTTCACAATTTCAACATTTCAACGTTTTTGTTTGTTCATATCCGCTCGAAAACGCTGACCCAATTCCTTGGTAGCGAGCACATGTGTGGAAGAGAGCAGGGGAAGAGCAACATTTCAAGAAGGAGCCGAGAAATGGAAAAAAAAAAAAAACAAGAAGGTATTTTTCCAGCATGCAGACAAGAGCAGTTCATCAGGCTGATGCACGTCTTTGAATGGAGCTAAAACCAACAACTTTGTGGAAAATGCGATACAGGGCTGAAGAGGGGAGTCTGGGCTAAACAAATGTCACTTTTGGATGCCGGGTGGATGAGAATGGGGAAAGATGATGAAAAAGAATGCATTCCTGCGAATTTACCTCACCGGCTTACCGGTTTCCTGGCCTTGATTAGAGGGACGCAATGATTCGTGGAACATTAAGATTAAAATCTCGGCTGTCCAGCTGACAATTACCAAAAGGAAACTTTGAGCGCCTTCATCAGAAGTGACATTGGTTTTTATAAGAGGAAGTGCGATTATAGCCTGCACTTATCCACTCAAGCTGCAGTGACAGCAGCGCTTTCTAAAGGTTACCACTGCTGCAATTTAAGAGGCTGCAGGTTTAAACCTAACATGGCTAAATTCAAACTGCTCGATTCGCAAGGCTTTGCGAAAGTATTTACGCTTCTTAAACTGAAATTTGACTTCGTTTTGTCACAATTGAAAACATTAAAGTATCTTATTGGGGTTTTATGTGTGCATAAAGGTAAAGTTAAGCAAATTGTTGCATTTTCAAAATATTCTACAAACAAAAGCAAAACAAAAGCGTTACTAAATTACACAAAGGTGTACTGTATTTACTAAGATACAAGACCTCTAAAGATGTGCTTGCCACATTTATTTAGGGGCTTTATATCATCCCGAAATAAAATGTACCTAACAGATGTGTACAAGCTATCTAGACCATCAGCTACTAGGTGAGGAGTGAATTAAGCAGGAGACACTCTGACAACTCTGGAGGAGCTGCAGAGATTCACAGCTTACGATGGAAAAACGTAACAATTTTGGCCTTCATGAAAGAATGGAAACTAAAAGACGTAGTTTCAGTTTTGTACAAGTCCTGCCAGGATGCCCTGTCAGCGTTATCTTCTGGGCGTGGACCCCTTTATCAAATCCATGTAAAGAACGTAAACTTTTAGAATGTTTTTTTTTCTCTCACTTTTATTCACTGTTCAATACTTATTGCATGCATTTAGTATAAGTGCTACCTCATACCTTCTGGTTTTAGCTAGCTTTAGCATGCTTTGCAGCAGGATGGTTCCTCCGCTCCTTTTCTTGACAGAAGCTCTTCCATGTAGCTCTTGCTAACCAGTGCTTCTCAATTCCAGTCCTCAGGCCCCCCTGCTCTGCATGTTTTAGATGTGCCTCTATACCAGAACAGCTGATTCAAATGATTGCATGACGTCTTCTCCAGCCAACAAGTACTGCAGAAGCCTGTTAATCACCCAAAGATTCAATCCAGGTGTGTGGCAGAAGGGAAACACCTAAAACATGCAGGGCAGGGGGGCCTGAGGACCGGAATTGAGAAACACTGGGCTAAGCTAACCTGAGGAGCAAAGCAGCTCGATAAATTTGGCAGTCAGCCAATCAGAAAGATGGGCGTGGCAAATAATATTACTAGTAAGTTATTTTAACTTATATTTTATAATGACGGAAAAACAGATTAGTTTATAATTTTAAAAAAAAGAAACATTTTTTTTCCTCATCTTCCCTCCAGCTGTGTATCGTCCTCCTGGCGCCCTCTGGTGGTCCCCACTTTGAAACGCACTGCAGTGTGTCACTAAAAATGCCACAGAAGATGCTCTGTTCAGATGAGGCAGACTTTTAACTTTTTTTTTGTTTTAGATGACAAACTCTGTGGCTGAAAAATACCCTGAGCGGATCATCCAGTGAACTAAATCCAACCTTGCAAAGCAAAGTTTTAGCTGAATATAGCCACAGTATAATGGCAAAGGTCTAACATCCCGTGAACTATTACATCTTAAAATACAGGTTCTGGAAAATTACATGAAAATAGAACAGAACCTCTGCACAGTTGCGAGGAATGGAGATAATTAATATACTAATTTATATGCTCAGCATATTGAGTCATAATCGTCTGTGTCAGTGTGCGCAATGTTGCAATCGACTTTTTAATGTTACGCTGTTCACATCAGCAACGCGTTTGTTGAATTGAAACATCTGAGACATTTTATAGCACCTGAGATATTAAAGCTCACCCAGGAGCTTCAGAGACCTTGTATACCATAAAGAAAGAAGAAAATGTACGTTAATCATAATCAATACCCTTAACAATTTTCCAATAGTTCCCTGCTATTAGTCATTAGAAAACAATGGGAGTATAATTTTGAAAAACTAATGTTTTGTTGGGGTTTTTTTCACTAATTTACTGAAGCAATAACTTCTCAGGTATTATCCAAACATCGCTAACAGAAAAGCAAGAATCAAACCACTTCTGGAATCACTTACCAGCTTTTAGCATGTTCTCTTTTTTTCCCCCCACAATTTGATCTTTTGCACTGAGCTCCAAGTCTTTGAGACCAGAAGGCCTCTTTGCCATCACTCTAATCTTTAGCTCCCTCTACAGGTTGCCTATCAAATTCAGGTTGTGCAACTACAAAGTTATAAAGGCTAAGAGGAACATGTTGGTGACATTAAAGCAATAGGCATTAAATTCTTATTTGAATGTGATATGAATAGCTTGGAGCTCAACTGTATGTTGTAAAATAATCATTAAGGCATTCATGTTGCGACTGACTTGAAACTGCTTGCCCTAAATATAAAATATGAAAACCTCAGTAAAAAATCTTTTTAAAAACACTTGATCTGGTATAATTACATCATTTTCTTGTATTATTTGGAAACTTCAGAAATGAATAAACATGTGGGGTAAAAAGCATAACACAAGCACCCAAAACTCAATGGCAAATGTTTTTTTAAAGAGTACAGTCTCTTCAGATCACATCAACGCTTAAAAAAAAAAGCTTTAAACCAATACAGGAAAAAGAATAAACGAATAAAAAGAACCAAATATGAACAAAGACTTAAAAAATATACATATATTTGAAGTGTATTCATAGAATTCACTTCAAATTAAAGAGATGCTGTCCGTAGTAAGCGAAGAGATCTAAAGTCTCAACAGCAGCACAACTCGACAAGCCGAGCAGATAAATTAGCATTTTGTTCATCTCTAAAACATCCAGTGGACATTAGAAGATAATGTCCAAGGGTTGAACTCCAAACGAACTCCCCTTCATCTGACTTCATCTTAGCTTTTTGATCATTTGCTTCCGTATCCTTCACCCCGTCTACAGGAAACTCACGCGATGAGAGCAGACCGAGCGGCTCTTCCTCAGGCTCAGCTCTGTTTGGGGCGTTTTCTCTGTGGCGCTTCAGAGGGAGCGTCCGCTGGCTTCTTGGACGCAGCTTTTTTTGACTCTTTGTCGTCGGGATCAAACAGGGCGTTCCTCAAGAAACGCGAAGCGGCTCCCTTGTCTAGCCGCGCCGCTTTCTTCTTGTCGGTGATCTCTTTGACTCTGTTCATGTAAGTCCTTATGCGCTCCTAATGAAAACAGGAGGGTGATGAGAAGATCGCCATGGATACAGAGAAAATATCAAAAATGTTAAAGGACGCACATACCAGTTCCTGCTTGATTCCATGTTCTCTTGGGTTTATTCCCTTTGTTACCAGATACACTGCAAACAATTATTTAAGTTAACACAGTTTCTTATATGCATTTAAATATATATGTGTTATTGATGTGTATTTCATGGACACATTGGGTTACTTTTACATGTATATTCAATCAATACAGGGCATTAGTTTTGCATTTAACTAATCAACATCATAATGAATACATTTATTAATAGAAGGAAATGAATAACTTACTCCAGAACAATGAATTAAGAGTATAGACAGACATCAGGTCCAGCTTGGCTTGCTCCAAAGGATCCAGCTGCAATGACGATTTCATAACAGTGATTACAGCTATTTCACCCAAAAGTTACATGAAACATGCACGTACAGAAAGAAGTCAGAATCAGAGAATTTTCAGCTAAAATATAATTTTCGTAAATCTAAATTGAAGGAGTTAAAATGTTTATCTGAAGGCTTGAAGTGCTACATTCAGCAGATTTAAAAACTGGCTCAGAGTTTATGCGTTGTACTGTGTTTTTCGTCTCTACAAAGAAGCAACAAGCGTCACCTTCTGCATCAGGTCGTTTCTGGACATGGACATCAGCTTCTCCAGCATGGTTTTCACCGCATTCACCGAGGAGTCGAACGTGGTCAGCTGTTCGTCTATCTCCTGCGGGTAGTCCTCGGTTACCGCTCCCGCTGCCATTTTCCTACAAATTAACAAAGTCCCAAAACGTTCAGAAATCCCAGCTGTAGCTCTATAAATTAAGTGCAACAGACAGGAAGCAATGCTCTGTCCCGGCTAGCTACGTTGCTAGTTACCAGACGCAGCTAACAGAGGGGGCACACGTTTTAATAAAAAACAAAGTAGATAAAAGAAAAGGGAATTACAACCGCTCAATGTAAACTGAGTCTATTTGTGGTTCTCTAGGCATTACAGAAAGTGTTGCATTTACCTTTTCAAGATGCTTCACGTTTTAACCTTCGAACAGGAAGTGAATAATAACGTGTAACCTGTTTTACTTCTCTCTACTGCCCCCTGCCGTCTGGGAGAGTCACCGTTTGCTTGTTCGCTGCTTTACACTTATTTTTTTGTTGTTGCAACTTTACGTTATTTACATTAGCTTAAGTAGTTATTATTAGATAGCTGATAGCTATTTTCTTGCGTCGCGTTTTCCAGCCATTCCAACGCATTTAGCCATTTGGCTAACTCTACTTTAGTAATTAAATTCAATTAAATTGAATTTTATTTTATTTCAAATTAATCTTATTTATAAGATTTTATTTGTAAAATCTTACTTTAAAAAAAACCGTCAAGGTAAGTTAAAAAAAATAAGAAGACAAAGAGTCATTTTCGAAGAAGATATAGTAAACCTGACAGAGGTGCAGCGGTTGCCTTGGTAACCAGGAACGAAATTATGTGTAAACGAGAATAGCCATAGTTTTGCCGTCGTCACAGTCCTCGTAGACAGAGAAGGCTTGAGCCATGGACAACTGTGATTTGGAGAAGCTCACTATCTCTGCTGGGAAGCTCCAGCCAGCCTTCTCACCGCAGGTTACAGACTACAAAGTGACGGTGGAGAGCAGTGTCGACAAAGTGACTCTGGGCCTGAGCACCAGTGATAGTGCAGCATCATACAGCATTGTGAGTGTTACTCCGAACACACCTTACATCCATTTATCATTATTATTACTACCACTATTATTCTTGAAGACAATTCTTTCTGTTTTAGTTTCTGGGTTTCCTGTGTTGCAGCTGACTGGCGATCGTTCCAGCACTGTTACGCTGAAGGAGGGGATAAACCGAGTGGAAATTGAAGTGGTTGCTGAAGATGGGACAGTGAAGAAATACAGCGTGGACGTCACCAAGCTGTCAGCAAAGGTTGCAGAGCTCAAACATCTGTCCCTTAAAGGGGATATTCCACTTGCTGCCAAAGTCCATGATTACAGCAGTGAGTAGAAACTTTATTATTCTCGTCGGACCTGCTGTATGTCCCTTGATTTTGATTTGTGTCCAGATTCACATGCAAAATAACTAAAAAGTAGCTTATTATTATTATTATTATTTGTTTATTTTTTTCTATTTCACTATGAAACTGACTGTCCTGGTCTATTTTCCTGCAGGTTTCGTCCCATTTCACTGTAATTTAGTGACAGTTAAAACCAAGGTTCCGGACAGCCTCATTAAAGTTACAATAAATGGTAGCGACTCTCAAGCTGTCTCACTACATTTTGGAGACACCTTGGTGGAGCTCTCTGTCCGCTCAGCAGATGGCAGTGTTACGCAGGTACAAAAGTGTTTTTGTAGATCGTCCAATATCTCATGTGCAACTGCAATACTGGTTTCAGTGTATATTTATTTTCAAATTGCTACCATTTACCTTATGAACCCCTAAATCATATTCCAAAAAAAAAAAAATCTGTTCAATTTAAAGTCTGCCGCCTCTTGAAGTTGCTCGTCCCCATTAATAAATAAGGAGACGTAAACTAAATTTGGGGTTGTACTTTGATAGGTCCATTAAAGTTCCATGAGGCTCTGCTACGTTTATCACTAAATAATGGCCGCCTCACTTTTGCAGGCGTACACAGTGTGTGTGACGCGGGAGCTTTTTCCCGTGGCTGTGACCTTCTCTGAGAGGAAGCATCAAGTGGAATATGAATGCCCCGTGTCCCTCAGCGCTCTGTACAGACCTGTGTCTGTCCGCCAGAGGTGAGACCTGAGTCAGATACGAGTTTCATTCATTCAGAAAATTGTAGCTCTATAAATTAAGTGCAACAGACAGGAACCTAAGCAACTTAATAGGTCCCCCACACCACTAGGGGGCCCCGGAGGACACCAAACTAACATGATAAAAATACATATTCAAAATAACATTGAATAATCCAAATTAAATGCTATATGGTAAAAAAAACGATGTCTACATTATTTTTATAGTTGGCAAACAAATAAACAGGTTGATTTTGTTTTTCTTGCGACAAAGCAGCTAAAAAAACTTCAAAGTGGGTACAGGGGAGGGGAACAGATATTGCTAATATTATTACTAGACAAGCAACAAAATAAACCTCAACAACAGTTACAATATGTTTTTATTCATTTTTAACTGTTTTTTTCTGTTGTTGGTTTTTTTTGTCAAGGAGAAATGATAACACAACTTAAAACGTATCTGAATTTCATAAGCAGGAGTTTAATTCGTTCTAGATTTTCTCCTTGTTTTTCCAGTATGGGAGATGCTCCGCCACACCCTCTCACTAACTCCACCAAAAGCAGTTTTACTTTGATAAAGAGGATTTTCCTCAAAATCCAACAAAACCCAAATACTCAATTCAGCCACAAAAATAATTTTTGTTACAAATGTAGCGCCACTTAAGTGGAAACAAACGGGGCTTTCAATTGTTGCCAAGAATTATTGTTACGTCAAAGAAAGAACTTTTTTGTGTGCTGTGTCGATGGTCTAATGTTCTGGGGTCTAAAAGCCTCACCTTGACTCATCCAAACATTTCATCTTGTTACTGAGGCCAAAATATCTCAATCATTGCTTTGTCTGGCCTGTGCTTGTTGGGACTGGTTCCAATCGAAACTGACTCTAGTGAGATGTTGATGATGATGATGGTGTTCCAACTCTTACCAGTTTTACAATAAGCTGGACAGTTTGAGTGAGATGGCTGAAACGAAGACACCATAGTCTGTTCTAGGAGGACATCAATCTCAAACCCACATCAAAACGGGTTTCAGAAGGTTTTCTTTAATCTTCTGGAATTACTTCCCCAAACCATCCATCCTTCCATCCTTCCATTTTCTTACACGCTTATCCCATCGGGGTTGGGAAGGGTGCTGGTGCCTATCTCCATCAATGGGCAAGAGGCCAGGTACACCCTGGACAGGTCGCCAGTCCATCACAGTTTCCTAACCCATTAACTCCAATTATTGAAAATCTATGGGCCATGCGATGATCTCTACCAATTCTAGCAAGAAGTCCAACTAAAAGTCCAGCCAAAATTAAATTAGAAGCTACACAAAGCACATTTCTCTGCAATTTACAACAGGCCATGCATCCAAATATCAATAATTACAGGTGATTGCCATACTACTTTGCAGTGACCCGAAGAGCATCTTCTCAAGACCTTACATCGAGATGCTGGCCCGACGGTCAAAGGTCGACCCGTTTACCGGTTGTGTTCTGGGAGATGGCTGGAAGGTCTCTGAACTGGACTTTGACAAAGCGATGTCAGCAGCTCCGGTCCGCTGCTCCTTTTGTTACCGAGGTACAACTTCAAAGACTCAAATTCCATAAAAAGATTTATTTAAACCTGCGGCTGAATATGCTTTGAGCAACAGTAAAGAAGAATTTCACACTAGGGACTTTTAGGACCTGTAAATATGCTAAATAAAGTATTGACTGTCACTTCTTGGATCCTTAAAGATTGATGTTCTTATTCCACCCTGGAGAGTAGCTCTACTTGTTACAGGTGCTTGAATAACGGCATTGTTGACATGCTAGATGCTCTCTCTGACTTCTCCTCTTCACCCAACCTATGATATCATGTTTCATGGTGGCAGTGTAGGCAAAGATTATGTTGCGCTACTGAAAGGGATATTATTACTTAACTAAATACGTAGCTTTCGGCTACTTATAGTGACACAGATTCATTCTGTAGAGTTGTTAAATAAAAGGTTTACACACACCCCTGTAGTTGTGTCTACAACTTCCAGATTCTGTGGTTTATTTTTGCCTTTTCTGTTTTTTGATTTGATAGGATGTGACAGCGTGATGCGGCTATCAGAGCTCGGGTTGCACGCCCTGGACTGTCCACACAAACCCACCGGGGAGCTGGATGCAAAGGTTAAGATGAAAGATGAAGCAGAGTTCAGCGATTGTTATTGACCTTAACTCTGCTCGTCCTTTATTTACAAGTCCGAGTTCCTCTCTCAGCTTCTCAATGCCAAAGCAACATTTGCTGTGTGTGCTTCTGAAATGAGTAGTTGATGTCTATGTCTTTAAATGTTTGAATCTGCCGTGATGTTTCTGTCAGTCTTCAATATTGGTAAAATCAGTGCCTGTTCTTTCAGGACGTCATAGAGAGCAGGTGGTATAAGGAGTACTTTGCAATATCTGCAGATTTGGAGATAGAGACAAAGCATGTTTGTACGGTAATTATCTTCTGCTTTCTTGTTTACACTCCACAGATTTCACTGAAATGTATATTTATAGCCTGGACAGGCTTTCCACAAGAGTTTTACTGCTTGAATAATTTAACCATTCATCCATTTGTGAGGTCAGACACTGACACAGTGCCTGATTCATCCTAAAGATGGCCTGTCCGCTGCTTTGACCCTGCTTTATGCACCGACAGTCGTAACAGAACAGGAAGTGGTCATCCCCAAACTGTCCCCACAAAGTTTGTGATTTTTATAGATGACCTTTACCGCATTCCTTACTTCCACATGCTGGGTCAAAGTCACCATCATCAGTTCCTTGTGCAACTTTGCTTGGTTTTCAGTGTTGACGGCTTAGTCCTGCGTCGTTTGTTTTCTACAGGTGCGTAACTGGGAGAAAAAACTCCAAATGACACAAGAGGAGAACACTGTGGATGACCTGTGTGCTCTGGCTGAGGAGCATCTGAAACTCCACAGGGAACACCTGCTGAAACCAGGTACGTTTTACTTAAGGTCCTACTAATGTAGTTTTTTCTTGATTCTACAGGTCTGTCAGTCACCAGGCCTTGTCTGAAATTTAACTGAGCTTTCTATAAAATGTTAGCTCAGTTACCTGGTGCCAGGTGACCAGGTTGGTTTGGGTAGGCTTTGATGCCCTGAAAAGTTTAACTGTGACAAAAAAAACTGACGAAGGGATAAACATCTCTTCCACACCTTGTATTTTCTTACCTGATTTAGATGATGTGCCCTGCCTGAGTAGGATGTTCTCTTATCTTGCCCTGGATTACTAAATAAAAATGTGAAAACTCTGATAAACAAAAAGCATAAATGATTGAAAATGCTACATTTAACATGTGTTTTATAGGAATTGTATTATTTAAGTTGAATCTTAGGTTTTCACAGTAAATTCATGGCCCATTGAGTGATATAGTAAAATTACTGATCCCTTATTGACTGCCTGATTACAATTCTTGACGATGAGAATAAAAACCAACATGTATGCAAAATGCAAGATTTTGTCATTTATTAAAATGAAGAACAGGGTGTATATTTCAGAACATGGTTACAAAATACACCTGCTGCACCTACCTGGGATCAGATAGCACTCTAGTCACAAAGGTAAAAGCTTTCCTACAGAGACAAACACAGTGGGTTGCTAGCTATAGGTTGTAAATACCAATGTTGAGATCAATGTTGGGTGTCAATCAATCAGTCACTGTGGCTGGAACAGATTAATCCAAACACCTGTTAAACTCAGTTTTTTCTTTCTTTTGTTTTTTACTTTCTCACCGCAGTAAATGCAAATGCAGCAGAAATGACATAAAATATTCTCCAATATTCCACAGTATGTTTTTACGTTTAGGAGTGAGAATAATTTCTGCAGTCTAATCTCGACAGAAAAGCACATCAGAGACAGAATAGAGTTACAGAAACTGCACTTAAACCTCCCGTCTTACTGGCCGGGTTCACACCCGAAGCCCCTCGTTCCTGTCACCTCAGCCGCAGCTATTAAAAAAAAAATACATGCAAATGGGCCCATTTGTGGCCGCCTTCCGAGACGTCCTCTTTCGTCTAATGTGCCAGGGACTCTAGTTACCGCTCGGGATCCTTTTTTTCTTTCTTTCTTTCCTTCAGCTGTGTTCGCCTCGTTAATTGTTTGATGACTCACAGAAGCGACATTTTAGACTGATCCCAGATGACCGAATAAGAGCTCGCTGAAACTGAGCAGAGAAATAGCAGCAGATCCAGCAAGAGAGAGAGAGAGAGAGAGAGAGAGAGAGAGAGACACACCGACCTCTTAAAGCGTAAGCAGGAGCAGCTTTGTGTTTTTAAGAGGCTTGAGTGGCTTAAAGAGATGCTCAGTTTAACCCCGCCGGGGTCGTATTGCTGCAAAACAAAAAGGCTGTGTCATGCTACTTAAACACATTAAATGTGCAACGTTAAAATGTGTTTATGCTTCGTATTCTGCAAGCTTATACAGCATGTTCCAAAAAATGGCAATAAATTCCAAAACTGAAGTCATAAGATTTACTACACTCATGAGATTTTATCAGGAAAATACTATAAAGATTTTTTACCTTCTAAAACATATCCATTGCTGAATTTCAACTATAGAGAATAAAATTATATACCCCCTTTTTTTCTTCTTTTATTTATTTATTTTTTTAGAAATACACTCAAATATCTAGTGCTATGAGTACATGAGTTAGAATGATCAATAAAAATGATACCAGACTGTAGTTCTTAATTTCCAGGTGAAACAATACCAAAACCAAAAATTTGTGAACGCTGATGTACAGCAGCCTACTTTGTTGTGGAGAATTAGCTTTCTCTGAAATGTATTTTCATGCATTTCTTGGTTATAGCTGCAGAAATTCAGCGTATATGTGTCTGCATGTGTGTGAGGAATCTTTAAGTTTAATGTCGCTTTCTTTTGATAAAGTGTCCAATCAAGGACTGAGTTTGCAAATTAGCCTGCGCCTAGGAAACCTGTGCACAAAGCAACGGTTGGTATTGGTTTTTTAAACTTTTTTTTTCTTCCATTTTACATTATTTAATGTCCTGACCTTGATGACATCAAATTTAATTGAATAGAAAAAGTCTAATCAAAGTGCAGACCCAAATCCAATTGAGAATCAGCGGAAATACTTGAAAATCGGTTCTAATTCAGGCTCTTGTCTACCAATGTCAGCACTAAGTGGTCCAGAAGGACTGACTCAAGAGGCTCACATAGAATTAGAAGAAAATACATCACACTTTTAATTTTGTTAGATGTAGAAAGCACCTTAGCATCTGTTTTTTGGGTTTTTTTCTAACCCTTTCTGCAGGCGGGCGTTTGAGGAGTGAGAACGTGGACGCTCTGCTGCACCGCCTGGACGAGGTGGCTGCTCTTTATGCATCAGCAATCGCCCTCAGTCCCAAAAATGCCAAAGTCCACTTTCTGCTGGGTCTCGTTTTGGAGGAGCACCACAACACCACCCAGGTTTACGGCTCTCCGAAAAAGGTATTCATTTGGAAATAGTTGTTTTTTGTTTTTTTTAAAAAAAACACAAAACAGTGTTATCTAGACATTAAACTGCTACCAAATAGTCCATGCCAGATACATTTTTAAGTTTCAGTTAATTTATGAAGCTCAATCTCATGATTAAATCCTTTGTGCTGAGTTATATATCAGCAGAAAAACATGATTTACTCTTTCTTTTATTTTCATTTCGCCTTCTCCAGGCTGATAAGGACAAAGAGGAAATAAGTGAGGCCAAGTCTTCGGCCCATCAGGACGACATCCTGGCTGTGTGTAAGCTGCATGGCTTCCACGGCATGCCCTCCGTGGAGAGCCAGCTGCAGGCCTTGGATAAGGAGTATCACCAGCTGAAAGATCAGGGACAGTTCAGCAAGTCAGACTATGTGCAGACCCTTTACCTCTGGCTGTCCAAGCATGCTGCGAAGGTAACCCTGTTTCACTTTTACAACTCTTAAAAAAAAAATCATCAGGTGTTGCCGCGGTAACAAACATTAGAAGGGACAAAATAAGAAAAAACACTAGTACAAATCACTCGTCTTGTAGCGCAGGATGTAAAACACGAGATATGTTTACAGATTCGCCAGAATGTATAGACGTTATATTGTATTTTTTTTACTAGTCTACACATTAAAGTCATTTTTGTTGCTGCAGCAACGTCTCAAATGTACCTGCACAACTTCCTTTTTGTTGTTATTTTGAAGAGGCGGTATTATGTAAAATCGACTTTTTTGAACTTCTCATTATGTTTTGATGTTATTCCCTCATCAGAAACATACCCGGAGTGTCGCTTTGATCCTTTCATGCATGTTTTAAAAATCCTTTAATCTCCCGTGGCAACCGTTCAGCTGTGCAAAACGCCTGGGTGGACCTAGCCCCGCCTTTCTAGGCTCAGCTCCTCTTCAGAGCTGCACTTTCCAAGCTTCAGAGCTTCCGCCTCACAGAGCTGCCCTTTCCCACCACTCCCCCATTCAGCTCCTTCAGACTAGCCAGCAGCAATTAGCAAGCACCTGTTTAGCTCATGATAGGAGCTAATTCTAAGTGCAATGCTGGTAAACATGTTGTTCAAGGATTAATAAAGGAGGGATGTTGTGATGGTTTCCTGAAGGTGGCGTTTCAGAAAGAGCAGGAGTTCTTAAAGCGACGGAGACCCAATTTCAAGGCGTTAAATTACAAAGTCAAATTTCTTTTAAGTCATAATTCATATAAATAGCATTTTTTTTACAACTAAAATTAACATACTTACTTTTTTTTGTTCTATGAAATGGCACTAAGTGCCTGGAAAAAGCATAGCACTGCCCCTTCAACTTGTTCAACCACTGTCCAAATATTTCCATTCCATCTCCTCCTCTTTGGTTTTTACTTGATCTTAATGGCAGCCTATGAATGACTTGGGAGATTGTTGTTGCAGGATCGCAACATAGTGATGCAAGACGAGGAGAGCTACATGTATCGATCCCTCCTGAAGTACCTGGACGCTTGGTCCCTGAACCCGGACAACTGGGAGTTTAGCCTCCACATTGGGAGACTCCTGCTGCTGCAGGGGAGAAGCAAGGAAGCTCTGCAGCACCTTCAGACCGGGCTGGCGCTGTGCCCGCTGAGCCCCGCACTCAGGTCAGTACTCACATGTTCATGTATGGGATCGTGTGTGTGTGGGTGTGTGTGTAAGAGCAGGTTTGAAGCTCACACATATATATACAGAAGGAAAGTGTAGAGTGTGGATAATGTCTTAGGAGCTGCACAACATTAGAGAAGCTGGAAATACATTAATGTTGAATGTTTCAATAACAATGTTGCAATTAAGCCACATTTTCCTCACATTTTCCTTCCTTTCCTTCATCGTGAATACCGCATCGTTCTCTTTTAAAGTGCATCGAGAGAACATGAGCAAACACCCGATAAGTCTGCCTCTGCACCTGCAGAAAGAGAAAAAAAACCCCAAAAGAAAACGGAGTAACCGCAGCAACAAACAGCATTCTCCAGGAGCTCTAACATCCAGATTACTAAAATCTGTTTCAAACATGGGCATAAAAGACGATGAAAGACCCAACTGGCACGATACATTACTGTCTAGGAGAGTGTATGGCACTTGAAATGTAGTCGCCTACCAATTGACCACACACGTAAATTGTGATAATGACTGTGCTCCATATGTTAAAGACCTTTCAGCCTGAAAACGTTTGGAAAGTGCTACATCTAAAATCTCCACATGTCTTCAGCATTGATTTGTTTTTGTTTTTTTGTTGTTGTTTTTTTCAGATTCTTTACAGGGCTGGCTCTGTTACAGCAGGAGCAGAAAGCCTGTGAGGCCACGGAGAAGGAGGCAGCACTGTTCTTACATCAGGGACTGGAGCACTTTGTCAGCCAACGCTGTAGCGAGAGGTTCGTTAAGTGTGTGTTTTGTTTGAGTGCGTGGCGGAGGTGGATGCATTCGAGTGAGAGAGGGAAAAGTGTGAGGTCATGACAGCATGTGTAATCTATCAGGATGTTCTGTTCGGGCCTGCAGGAGGGAGAATAGGAAGTGTTTCTTTTTTTGTTGTTGTTGTAAATTCCACGTGTGATTCTTGCTTCCCGACTTCCTCTGCAGTCAGGAGAACCAGGATCCATTCGACCCTCTGTCCAGCATGAATCCACAGTTTCTCAGAGGGCTTCTCACTCTGGCGCAGCTGCAGAAGAAGACCATGTTGTCTGAGAAGTCCATGACTCCTGAGCAGGTGTATCACATGTAGGTAAACATATGGAGACATTCTGAGCAGCGCCTTGCATGTGAGCTTTTCCACATGTCATATTATTTTTATGCTATTGATCAACATCAAGTTGTGGGTAATTATGGTTGTTCAACTTTTTTTTTTAGCAAATAAAAAAGACAAAGCAATGTATTGTGCTTCTGTATTCGGCCCCCTTAATCCTTTCAGTCTGTAGATTTGCAACCTGGCAATAGACAGGAGAAGCTGAGGCATGGTTCTATAATGTTTAGGCTATACAGGGATAATTTGTTTGTAGATGGTCTGCCTTTAGTGTCAGCGGTTGCCGTGGTTACCTGCCATCTTCTTGCCGTTTTGACCAGCATGTTGTCAGCGTACTACAACTGCTTATCACTGAGTATTTTTGGTCTATTTTTGGCAAATGACATTTGAAATAATCAATCAATCAATCAAATCAATCAAATTTTATTTGTATAGCACATTTCAGCAGCAAGGCATTTCAAAGTGCTTTACATCATTACAAACACAGAAACACAAGGCAACATAGAATCAAAAACAAAGCATTAAGTCAAGTTCCATCAATAAATTTGTAATTGATTACATTTCAAATACAATTCTAAACAGGTGGGTTTTTAGTTGAGATTTAAAAGAAGTCAGTGTTTCAGCTGTTTTACAGTTTTCTGGAAGTTTGTTCCAAATTTGTGGTGCATAGATGCTGAAAGCTGCTTCTCCTCGTTTGGTTCTGGTTCTGGGGATGCAGAGCAGACCAGAACCGGAAGACCTGAGAGGTCTGGAAGGTTGATACAATAAAAGCAGATCTTTAATGTATTGTGGTGCTAAGCCGTTCAGTGATTTATAAACTAACAACAGTATTTTAAAGTCTATTCTTTGAGCTACAGGGAGCCAGTGGAGGGACTTTAAAACTGGTGTTATGTGCTCTATCTTCCTGGTTTTAGTGAGAACGCGAGCAGCAGCGTTCTGGATCAGCTGCAGCTGTTTGATTGATTTGTTGGACAGACCTGTGAAGACGCTGTTGCAATAATCAATACGACTGAAGATGAACGCATGGATGAGTTTCTCTAGATCTGGCTGAGACATTAGTCCTTTAATCCTGGAAATGTTCTTCAGGTGATAGAAGGCCGACTTTGTAACTGTCTTTATGTGGCTCTGAAGGTTCAGGTCAGAGTCCATCACTACTCCCAGGTTTCGGGCCTGATCGCTGGTTTTCAGTTGTAATAACTGAAGCTGTGCATTGACTCTAGATCGTTCCTCTTTAGGTCCAAATAAGAGAGAACTAATGGACAAGTAACTTTTACTTCTTTTTTTGCAGGATATATGAGCTTGTTTTAAATAAATAATTCCTTGATATTGATGAAAAAGTTCTAGCTCCACTGGCAGATTATTTCCCATTTAATTAGCGATTCTTCAATATGAAGGAATTATTCACTTAAAACAAGCTCCTACATCTTACTGAAAGGTTACTTGTAAGTTAGTTTTGTTTCGTTTCAAGATATTAGCACTAGAAACTAGACCAAAAATACTTGCTAACCTTTTGTGCTTTTGCAATGTGTCTACACTACTTACAGTTACTGTAGGTTAATACAATTAACAGATCGCCTCTCTTTGCTCGGTGCAACTCCTGCGCACAGTTTTTGTGGCATCTGCTGCAGATGTCAGAGGTTTCCTTTTTTAGCACAGCCTCTCCCGGTCAGCGTGCTGCACTTTTGGTTTCTGATGACTCCGTTTACCGTCTGCCTTGATGACTGAAGCTACATGTTGACTTTTTATGAAAAAGTACTTGGTAACATTTTGTAGTTTGAATGTATTCTTGCTTGCTTTCACAGAACAGCGGGTGCTGATGCAGCCCGACATCAACCGTTAGTCACTCTCTTAGGAGGCTGAATTCACAAGCACTCCACACCGTTCAGATTTAAATTTGTTAAAAAAGCGAAAAGAAAAATACAAGTCGAAGATGATGAATATTTTTTCTATCTCTTCATAGTTATGATGTACATGGTTTTGGTCTATCACATAGCTTTCTAAACAAAATTCATTGAACTTTCTGACTGTACTATGAACAATAAATAAGAAAAAAAAAAGTCTTTTTCTCCCCTTGTATTGAAATACTTCAGCGTAGCGGCGCTGGCTGCCCAGAGCGTGAGTCAGTTTGTGTGTCGCAGCGAGGCGAGCAGGCAGCTGGAGTGGGTGCTGCTGGATGCTCACTTCGCCCTGCTGCAGAAACTGATCCAGCAGGGCAAGCGGCAGGCGAAGGCGGACGTCGACATGCAGGCCCTGGTGGCGAAGAGGTGCCAGGCCCTCACCGCTCTCATCTGCCTGACAACCATCTCTCCTTGCCAAGAGCTGCTGGACATGCAAGAGAGAGTAAGAGTTCAGGACTCTTTAGGATTTTTCATGTATCGATGGCTAATGGCCACCAGAGCTCGGACGTGACGTTTCCTCCCACCCGACGCAGACGTGCCAGCTGGCGGTGATTACGTCTCCGCGGGACAGCCGAGCTCTGTGTCACCTCGGAGTGGCCCAGCTGGCTCAGTACGATAGCAACCCAAACTCAGACAGGTCAAATGAGGTCCTGAGCGACGCCTGCCTCAGCTTCCAGGCCAGCATCGAGCTGGAAGACAAACCTCAGAGCGGAGATCCACCTGAACCGCTGGGCAGTGAGTCCACACCTCCCACCTTTAGGAGAAATTAATCACAGACAGTACAGCTGAGATTCCACAGATTAAAGCTACAATATGTAACTTTTATAAACATACACACACATACTGTATATATATATATATACAGTAGATGTGGTTTTTATTTTTATATATTTGTTAAATCTGTCACCAAATTGTGACAGTTTATGAGACAGATAACCTGTGAAAAGATCAACCTCTTCCACCTCCATCTTGAGCTGCTGGTGTTGTGTGAAGAAATCCACAGCTCCCTAATTTAAAACAACCAATCAGAGCCAGGAGGAGGGTCTTACCAATGTCAGTCAATCTTATGTACTCGCTGCCAAATGTGCTAATGGTGGAGAAACAACTTGCTGTTACAGGAAAACAGTTTATCTGCCGTCATCGGTGGTCATGCTGACCAGCCTGAGCATTCACAACATGCTATGCTAGCTGCAGTGCAGCAGGGTGCAAGGTGGGGAGGATGAGCCACGGGAGATTGTGATTGACAGCGCTAAGACCCGCCTCCTGACTCTGATTGGTTGTTTGTAGTTAGGACTGGGGGCACTGGGAGAGGGCCGAGGAGCTCGAATTTTCACAGATTATTTTTCTCAAACTGGGTTTGAAGTATATTTGAGTAATTTGAAGTGTTTATGAAAAAATCTAAATTAAAAGAGCTGTACTTATGTAATGGGCTATGCATAACAATGTATGGTGAAAACGACTATACCTACAGCTATTTGTTCTTGTCTAATTCTTACATTGGTTGATGACACAGATGACTTTAATAAATCATCATTTAACCATCAGTTCTTTTCTTCTCAAATTTACTGGATGCTACACTTGCTGTAGCTCAAAGTAAATGTTCTTTCTGCGCAGAACAGAAGTGGTGGCAGCAGCACCTGGAGGTTAAAAAGAAGGCAGCCGCGAAGGCCAGCCCTAAAACAGCCCAAGCTTCAGTTTGCAAGACCGTCCCAATTAGGGACGCCAAGCTGGGCAGAGGAGGTCCGATTCAGGGACAGGCCCCTGGGTCCGGACCTCCGCCGGTTGCCCCTGCGGCCCCTGTCAAAGGAGGGAAGGTGCTTCAACCTCCAGCTAGAACTCCTCCAGTCAAGTAAGTTATGACCTTATTTTTTTCATGTAGGTGTTTGTGGTTTGTGCATGCCACACTTTTAGCTACCTCTCAATATTAATGTATGAATAACTTATTCTGCTACACCTGTAACATATAATTTTAAACTGAGAAATTCAGTTAAGAATGTAAATTTTTTGGGGAAAAGATTCAATGTAATTCTGTTCTTTAAAAAAAAAAAAAAAAAGTAACAGGCACTCAAGTTATTGGCTCACCAAGCAAGTCATGTCTAATATATGCATGTAATATATGTATGCAGCAACAAGTGGTAAAAATAAATACTGAATATGTTTTTATTCCAGCCTTGTGTATGCATGGCATCCTGGACTGGTAGAAAAAAACAACAACAAAAAACAAGGATAAAAGGATAGACATTGATCTGAAGGGATTTCCTGCTTAAGCAAAGGTTGAAAATAATTTAATCAAAGTCTGGTGGTGTCTGTCCAAATAGATAAATAAAAACAGAAAAGTTAAAATTAATTGTCACTTGGTCTTTCAATTGGTACCAATAATTATGTCATGTGTGATTTTGAAAAATTACAATATTTACTTATATCAGAGGCTCAGTGTGAGGCTATATTACTCCAATAAATGATATAATTGTTACAAGGACGTTTGCTCTTCTTTAGCAGGGGTGCCAATAAACGTTTAGTCTAATTCATCATTATTCATAAGCTATGATCACTCATAGCTTATGATTAGCAGATTTATGTAGGCAACATAAATGTAGGAGTTCAGAGTTATACCAGTTCAAAGTCTGATTTCACAACAAATCTGCACCATGATCACAATGAAGAGAACTGTTTCTTGCGATTCCATGCAGTCTTCATGAAGGAAATATTTATTTATTTATGTATTGTTTCGTGACTTGCATTACACTTTTCCTCCTGTAGGGGGAGACCTGGTGCAGCTATTAAACCAGATGCAGCAGCGAAACCTGGCAGCGACGATACCAAAGCCAAGCTCCCTGCTGGCAAGCCTGAACAGGATTCTGGTCCCGAGACTGTTGAGACTGCAGAGGGTACGTCAAGTAAAGTCAAGGCCCTTCTTCTTCTCGGCATAATCTTAAAACTAGAGGGATTATATGAATCACATAAGAGGAGTCCACCCAAAAGAGCCGGGAAGTTACAGTGATGATCTCAGAAGTGCATGAAACGCGTCTTCTTGATTTCCTTTAAAAATAAATAAATAAATATATATTTATAACTGAATATTTTTTTAAACACAATTTGACTGTTTTATATGCAGTAACTCATTAGGGTTATAAATAAATAAAATATTTGACTTTTATGTGTTTGTCCCGGTGAAACCTAATCTGTAACTCAGTGTCATTATGTGTGTAGTCCCTCCAGTAGAAAACACAGCCAGCGCGTCGGGCCCATTGAACCCCAGGTCTCATGTATCACGGCTCGGTCTGGCTCGGGCCTTCTCACGCTCTGCAGACACCCAGGATCAGGCGAAGCTCTTCTACAGAGAGGTCATCGCCATGGCGCCGGGGGTCAGTTGTTATCTGAAGTGTTTGTTTTGGGCATTCCCTCGAAGCTTTCACGGCGCAGCTTATACTGGTTTCAAGATAAGATTACATCCCCACCCTACGGTGTCATTCCGGTGTCAGGGTTCCTACACACACACGTTGGATGTGTGTGTGTGTGGGACTCAACCTCACAGAGTTCTGGGTTGTTTAAATTCATTCTTAAAGAAAGAATACTAATGTTTGCATAGATCTTATGGTTGATATTTACACAGTGGGAAAGATTTAACTGTAGAAACTGTCAAATCAAAAACGTTACAGAAGGAAATAAGGAAGGAAGGAAGGAGTCAAGTGGGAAAATAATGATAAAGGAAAGGAAATGAAGCAAGAACACGTGAGAAGAAGGCAGGAAACAAAAAAACTAAGGCAGAATTAAAGACAATTCAGGACAACATAAACCACTCTGTAGGTTTTGTCAAAAAGGGAGATTATAAAACCAGTTTTAAATTAGACAGGGTGACCGTCTCACCTGCAAAATAAGTGGGAGCTCAATAACTTCATTATTAACGACTTTGATGTAAGAAAAATACAAAATTCTATTTCACAGGGAACCAATGAAGGGAAGCTAAAGTAGAAATTAATCTCTCTTTTTCATTTCTAATCAGAAAGCTTGCTGTAACATTTTGGATCAGCTGAAGGGCTTTTGGATTTTTTTTAATAGTAGAGAATGACAATAATCCAGCCTAGCAGTAACAAAATGCAAGAACTGGTGCCGTACATGAAATGGCACGTGAAAGGAAAGGGCACAAGGAAGTGATCAAAGTAGGACACAAAGAAAAGGACAGAGTGGAGGAAGGAGATAGGAGAGAAGTAAAGGTACAAGGAAGAGAAAAAGAAGGAAATGAGGGAGGGAGAAAGAAAGGAAGTGAGGAAAGGAAATTTGAAACATTTACACCAGTGGTCTCAGCTACCTTCCTCGAGGGCCAGAGTCCTGCATCTTATAGACGTGTCCCTTGACTTACACATCTGAATTAAATGGTGAAACTTCCTCACCAGCAGGCGGTCAGAGCTCTGCTAACGAGCTAACACTGGAGCCAGGTGTGCTGAAGCGGAGAGACATCTAAAGGTTTCAGGACTCTGGCCCTCGAGGGACGCAGTTTGAGACGACTGTTTTTAGACTCGAAAATACAGAATAAAATCTGGACATATAAATCCTTTTCCAAAGTCGTATTGTTTCTACAGTACTTATGGTTTTGCGTGGATCAGAAAACGGCAAACCATTCATCAAAAAGATATTATCCAAAGCCTAAAAACAAAACAAACAAACAAAAAAACAACAAAAAAGCCCAAAGGGGATTATGGGATTATAGCAACCCCAACCCTAACACAATGTTATTTCTAACCCACAAGTCTAAGCTGATGTTTTGGACGACAGATCCACGAAGCGTACATCGAGCTCGTGAAGCTGGTGGAGCCCCTGGACCCGGAGGCTGCGCTGGACGTGTACTGCGGGTTCCCTCTGAAGGACGTGGCCGAGCAGAGCTTCGACGACGCCTTCATCACCGGGGAGATCGTCCGCCTGCTGATGTCACAGCAGCTGTTCGACCACCCACAGCTGGGCCCCAGTCTCGTCGCATACGGCAAAGTCATGGGGCTGAGTAAATACCGCTGGGTCTGATAATTAGGGCTGGGAGAAAGCTAAAGAAATTGTAGATGATGTACAGAAACTAGCAGAAATATTCACTATCCTGTAGCATTTTTTTTTTTACACTTTGACCTCAGTGTATTTTCTTAGACAACAATGCTTGTGTTGGTTTCCTCATTAAATCTGAGTAACATACGGAGGTATTTTAAACTCAAAAGTCAAACGAAATGCATCCATGTGCAAACGTCAACGTCTGAACTAACACCTGCGGCTCTGTTCGCAGGCGTCATAGAGAAGTACATCGACATTCTGGACGAAAAGTCAAAGACGTCGCTGCTGAAGAGCGTCTACGCAAAAATCAACAACCGACAGGAGGACGACCCGGATCTGCAGGACTTCTTCAGATTCAAATGCTGGATCTGACCAGCGTTTTCCTTTCCCTCTCAGGCTGCCTTGTTCTTTGTGTTTATGAAGACGTTTTTATTTAACTGTGATGTCATATTTTTGTCCTGTTGCACAGAAGATATGGGTAAATCTCTCTTTCTTTTTACAGAACACTTTTAATCTGGAAACGGTTTTCATTGGAAAAAGAAAAAGTCATGTTAGAACACAGAACTAACAAAATACAAAATGTACATGGATCGCTGGATGGAAGACGGGAATTTTAGCGAGAATAAATCTTCACCTTGACATGCAGGTGTACAAGTAATTTCTTCAACCTATATTTGAGTTCAGATGTGCGTCTGCACATCCAAATGTATCCGATTCCCTAAACCGGCGGATGGAAACGCTCCTTCTCGGTCTTCCCGGCAGCTTCTGTTACGCCACGTTGAGTTTGGTGACGATGAGCACGCGGACGGTCTGGTCGAAACCCGAACACACGCAAAGGCCCTGCTTGTCGGGGCTCCAGTCCAGGCTGGCGATTGGCTGGGTGGACAGAGTGGCGTTCTGCAGGAGGCTGACCGACCCGGCGACGCCCACGTCCGCTCCGTCAGAGTCCTTCTTGCTTCTCTGCGCGGGGTACTCACTGGAGAGAGGATTTGGGGGGGAAAAGCGTTTAGAAAACTTTCGAACTTTTAAAGCAATAAAACTTTTGACGTTTTTATTTTTACGGTATTTTCGCATGAAAACAGAAAGCAGCGTATTATATTGAAATGTTATGTGTTGGATCACAACTATCTATAGACTTTGTAAATAACATTTGGGTTTACACCGACATTACACAGACAGGTGGATTCTTCATTAACCGAGTTCTGAAGGAAGGCTGCATTGGGTTTCATGCTGGAGCCTCTAGATTAAACTGGGTTGAATCAGATCTGGGCGATATCATAGCTTAATCATAAAATCTCTTGATTTTTTTCAGACCCGATCCAATTTCAATCAGTTTCCTTCTCTAAAGAAGAAACTCTAAATGAAAATGATTTCAAAAACCGGCTTTTATTTCAATCATCCCTTCTCTGAGCTTTACGACGGAGTGTCAGGGCCACCAAGGCTACAAGAACTTTTGTTTAATTACAGGAATATAGTCAAAATGTTAACCGAATAAAGACGCTTTTACCAGAAGAAGTTGTTTTAATGAGAGAAAAGCTTCTGGAGTTCTGACGTGAGCAGCTCAGTCTATGTTTCTTTTTTTTGTTTTTTCCAAAATAAACAATAATTTAAAACTCCTGCTACTGATAATAAAAGATAAGAATATCCTATTTGTAAAACCGATACCGAAGTGGAACTTTAGAAGATGCTCGCCATTGCTCGTTTTAAGTTCTTTTGTGTTGGGAGTTCTCAGAAATGTGTTACTTTATTCTCCTAATAAAAAAAACTAAAAAAAAACTATCCTGACCCTGATAACTCCGTCGCAGAGTTGACCTGACTTCAAAGTTCAGAAGCTGTAAAAGACACTTGTCAAACAAGATGGTGGCTCTAGGCTTGATGACGTCATCACTATGGGAACGAAAGGAGTGCATTGGTGGGGAAAAAGAAAGAAAGAAAAGAAATCCCGATTTAAAAAAAAAAAATTATCTTCAAAAAGCCCTGCCCTAAGTGGAAGATCAATGTATGCCGCACTTTTCAAATTCTCATTTTGAACAAAACAATGTGAAACGATGTATCGTTTTCACTCCAGTTCACGACATTCAGTGTTAACGTGGCGCATAAGCACATTGAAGTTTGTTGCTCTGATGTGAAAAAGCTAACAGGTTGTGACTACGTTTGCTCAGACCTGTGAAAAATTTCAGAGCAGCAGAAGTAAAAAAGTTAAACATAATAAAAATAAAAAAAAAACATGGTTCTGCGGCTCAAAGTGATTCATGTCTGATTACTCACTACTTCCACAGATGTAGGTTTCCTGCTCCCCCTGCAGTCATAAAGATGTCTCTGTTCTGGGGCAAATGCCTCACCTGCCAGATGGTTGCTTTGTGAGCCTAGAGGGGGAAAAAAAAAGAAACATTGATTATTTTATTACAAGAAAAAAAAAAGGAAAATAAAAAGCTTTAAAAAAATATTTTAACATTTCTGGGTCAAACACAGTGATCACGGTGGTGATGGTGTTTTATCACATTGGATGAAACAGTTTAAACTAACATCACCCAGAAGATGTGTTGAATTTTAAATATCTTTGGACTTTTAAAAAATATATATAATGATCAAATTTTCTAATTTCTGACTATTTTTTGGTTTGCAGATGTTTTCTTCTACCTACGCCTGTCGCAGTAAACAATTCATTAATCAATCGCATGAAAAATTAAAATGAGCTCAATAATTTCCATTCTGGCTAGTCATATGTTTTGAAGGGACAATTTTGTTGATGGAGACATCGTAATCCATTTCGCTTATGGTTTCAGTTGTGTGTATTTTTGAATTTATTTCCACTGTATTCATTGTTTTTTTGTTGGCTCTGGTTTATTTTGGATATTTAAAACATATTCCAGTATATGTTGGAATACTGGAATATGTTTTACAAAATTGAGATTTATTGGTCTTGAGAGAGTGAACTTGCATTGTTATTTCATTATCAGTATATTACTTGAAAATAGTCTTAAAACGACAATATTACTGTTTATTATGACGATTACTGGGACATTTTATCGTCCAGCAGAATCTGCAATCGTGACAGGGCCAATTTGTCTGCTACATCTTTGGGAAACATTCCCAGAGCTCAGGCTGCCGATGCTTTCCAGCTCCGTTAAGATGTGCTGTACGCCGAGTTTTATTTTCCCCCCCACATTTCCCCACCAAAAGGCCGCCGCTCTTCACCAGCCCTGTGTCTACTTTGGCTCGCGACAAAAAGCCGCAGAGGAAGTTAGACAAACACAACCCCCCAAAAAAACGCATCCAGCTGTGAAAACGCTCAAATCGACACGCCACCCTAGTTCTCCTTTCCAACTGAAGGGATAATAGTAATAAGAACAATAATCTTTAGATTTATTTTCTTTTAAAAAAATGCTCCCCCCCTTCCCAGAAGTTTCCCGCTCTGCCCTCTGTAATCACCTTTTCGGAAACGGAGGCGAAGCCCTTGGTGGGGTGCTGAGTCCTCGTGTCGAAGACGTGGAACTTTCCTTCCAGCGAGGTGGCCACCAGTTTGTTCATGTTGATGTCCTTCCTGTCAAACTCCACACAGCATACCTGTTCAGAGTGGGAGAAGAAGAAGAAAAATATAGCGGGCTCCACGCCAAGAGAGCAATCATCGGCGCATCTGGATTCGAGAGGGAGTGAATAATGGAAGCAGCTGAGCAATCAAAGCAGCGCAGTCATTTATATCCATCATCACACCTGATAGGAGCGGTTTTTTTTTTTTAAGTTAGGACTTAAAACATAAAAATCTATCCACCATAATTCCTCATAAGGGATTTGGACACGTGTTTTCACTTCACCCCGTTTTTAATGTTGGTTTCCCATCGTAGTGACATGTTCCGCAAGTCGAAGAGTTTAATATCGCCGTTGTCGTAGCCGGCACACACACATCGGTCCTGATCGTTGAAGGCGTGACCTGAAAAAAGTTATACTAGATTAGGGGTGGGCACTTATTGTATCACTTATCGTTTATTGTGATAAATGTCTTGTAGTAATACTGATTATGATTGTCCATTTAATGATGTTTAAAGGTCCCAAAAACACTGTCCACCTTGTTAGGTTCAGTGAAAGCATCAATAAATTTGAAACATATGATTAAATGCAGTTCAGTTATACAAATTACACTTCTTTATGTAACCGATGTCCTGAAGAGGCGTGTTACAAACAGGAATATTTTTCCAAGAGCTGTATTTTTGTTTGTGGGGCTATAATTACTGCAACACCCAGTCCCATCTATACGGTTACCTAAAAAAAAGGTGTAATAACTAGCTTTTATCATTATTACAATACTACCACAAAATATCGTGATCAAACTTTAAGTCCATATCGTCCACCCCTACACTAGATACACCTAAAATTTCTAGAAGATTGTCGAAAATGAAGGTGAAGATCCAACGTGGTTTCATACATTACTAATATTCTCCTTACAGTTTATCCGCTGCTTAATTTCAAGAGGCTTTTTATGCAAAAAAGAAACAAAAAAGACAGAAAATGGTGGTAAAATTGGACTTTTCCACTTTTTTGCGCAAAACACAAACTATTAGGTATATTTAATTGTTTTATAAAAACTAGTAAATTAAGCAATGGGTTTCAAAAGCACTCATGATGTCTTGAACTGTCTAGTGAAATTGCAACAACAAACATTTGTATGAAACGGAGCAACACAAAGTAGCATTTTGTTATGAATCTGAAAAGTACAGGTGATTTCTGATTGCACTTGGTTGGACTACGTTTTTCTTCAGTGGGTCAGAGTAGATAAGGGTGCTAGCCACAGCTTTTTGATTGCTATTTTTCAAAAACAAGCAAGACATTATTTCAACTTTTCCTTCCACTTCACAACTATGCACTAGTCTACTTTGGTTCCCACGTAAATTCCCTATAAAAATATATTGAAGTGTATGGCTAGAACGTGACAAGATCAATACTTTTTCAAAGTACTGTAGTTTTGATGATTTTCTTTTCAGAAAAAGTCCAGGAAAGACAAATGAAAATCTTACAAATGATATCTGTATTTTGACTCTATGTGACATTTTAGTTACCAAAGGCAACAGTCCAGCAGTCCCTCTTGGTCTCTCCTTCCACAGGCTCCATGTTGGCCACAGGTAAATCCTTCTGCCTGGGATCCCACACCTTTACTGTCCCTGCAAAACCCAGCCACGAAAAAAAAAAAAAAAAAAGATGTTTGTCTCGATTTGTAATTCTCTCCATTTCTGTGCGATCAAAACATTTTGCATAATAAGAACAGCATCAAGCGTTTCTGTTCTTACCATCTCTACTTCCTGTGACGATCTCAGGAGCACCGTCGCCAATTCCAAGGCCACCGACCCCGTCGATGCTGTTCACGATCTCTTTGTGGGCCTTTGTGGTGTACACCGGCACATCAAGCGCTTCCAGATTCCTGTGGATGAGAGAGACAACGTAGACTGCGTACGCTGACACTTTTACTTCTGCTGCCCATCTTTTCCCGTTGACAACAAAAGAAACTCTTCAGAGTTTGAAAATCTTCAAATTAAAGGGGAATAACCACACTGAGCTTTACAAAAAAAAAAAAAATTGACTTTAGTATTTTATTTAATGGTTACAATTGTAAGTAAACCTACAGTTTAGTGTAAATAGACAGTTGAAGTACCATATGTGGAGATTTCCATCAAAATCTCCGGTTGCTATGTGTCTTTGTTGAAGAGAGGAGGCCCCAAACGTCCCACACTTTATGGGTTTAGCTTTCTCCACCTGAAACATGGGGGGGGCGTAAAGAGATGCTTCAGCTCCAGCAAAGGGACAAATAGATTCAAATCAAATGTACAGCGCCTTGGAAAAAATATTCATTCACCTCGAGCTTTTCTTTTTTTTTAATTGTTATTAATATTGAAGGCCACGAGGGGCATAGAAAACATGTGGAAGACAGCAGGTGATCTGGCTGTGACAAGACCAAACTGTAACTTCTTGACCCAAATTAAAAACGCAATGTGTGGTGATCAGCATCCCCATGCTGCTGCATGGTGGTGGAAGCATCATGGACCGGGAATATGTTCTAGGGCAGGTCCAATTCAGGGGAAATTACTGGAGGCGGCGTTCACTTTCTAATCAACAAATATGGTATCAGACCAGCAGCTTAGTTCAAGAATTGTGATTTCTAACTGTGCAGTGATCTACCACTAAAAATCCCAATAAAACACAACGAAGTTTGACAAAATGTGAGTTAAAAATTCAAGGCATAGGAATAGTTCAGGCAACACACTATAAATTTACCTCACACTGATTATGTGCATGTTAACAACCAAATATAATTAATTACGTAACCAGGTTATTATTATCTCCTTTCTGCAGTACATAGCAGTCACACTGTGTCACCTGGTTTCTGCAGTGAACTTGTCCACCTGTCTACAAACTGCCTGGCTGACTGTAACCATGGTTACAAGCGAGCGAGAGCGTGGAATCGCTTGGATAAGCCCGTTCACACGACGATTTTAAAAACCAAAAAAGGCCCAATATAAGTGATGATACTACCTCTTTTATGAGCTGAGCCTCGCCGTGTTGAACTTCATAAATTTGGAGCACCCCTGTTCCTCTGGCAAAGTTCCCCAAGCAGACAAACTTGGCGCTGCACGGAATCCATTTGCTGTCGAACACCGTGTAGTTCAGACTCTTCTGAATGTGTGCGATAATCTGAGGCTTCGATAGGGGCGAGGACATCTTTTGAAATACTTTATAAAAGGGTCGAAAATCTATTGGAAAACGGATATCTCCACGCCAAAACAAAATAAAGCGAGGATCCTCCCACTGAGCTCGTTGCTGTCTGCAGATATGCCTGACTGTATATTTATGTGCTAAATAAATATCGTCTGCTTACGGGCATACATAATTCGGCTAATAGACATTAATAAATGAGACTGAATTATAGTGATACATTTTGAGTTTTATTTTAAATCATAAACGTGTTCAAGAATTTCTTAACTCTATAGGCGTTGATGACGCGGCTGTTTGGGTCCTTTCCATCGCACCTCATGCCTCCGTGGCCACAGCCTGCCTCAGTTTTCTGAGCAAAACAGGATTTTATAACACGTCCTGTGGAAATGGACACCGAAAAAGCTCCTGCTGTAGACGTTGAAGTGGCCGGGGAGAGTAAAGATGGAGCAGAGGCGTTTACGAAGGTGAAGTCTAAAAGGAAGAACCAGAAACGTAAACGTGAGCAAGACGGAGTGGAAATGGACACAGAGGAGAGCGTGGCCATTAAACGGCCGCAGTTTCCACCGATTTCCGGAGACAAATTACGGGTAATTACCTCTACTTGCGTCCATCACATGTATGTAAAAAACAATATAGATTTTTTAGGCACTGTTCTGTTTTCAGTACTTTAACAAGTTGGTTTGTGTGCGTCCCCTTTAAAACGTGCGCATGCGCACATCGTTCTTCAGACCTACTAGAAGAAACTAACGATTTATCTATCTTTTTTTTCTCCTTTTTTTAAATAAACTTTATTTATTATAATAAACAACAATACAATTGTGCTGTGAACAAAACTCAGGAAGATAATAACAATAATTTACCAGGGGGAGCATAAAATAAAGCAAGAAGATAAGAAAACGACAATCAATATAAATATGTATAAAGGAAATAGCACAAATTGTGATATGTGTGCCAGATGTCACAGTGCATTAACATAAAAGATAATCCAAAATTCCTGATTAACAAGCCCGTATTAACCATTTATCTATCGCTTCCTTCAGGGTGATGACGTCTCTAACAGAACCGACACATTCAAACAATGAAATATTTAAACAAGCAATTCAACATGATGCGTAAACAGCAAAACGAGCCGCGTGACAACAAAACAACTAAACTGTATCCAAATACGTATGGCAGGGGTGTCAAACTCAATTTCACCAAGGGCCACTTCAGCATATTGGCCACCCTCAATGGGCCACATTGACGGTATAAATCAGGAATGCCCAAGTGCAGTCCTCCAGACGGCAACTTTTAGATGTGTCCCTGCTAAAACATACCCCAGACAAAAAGTTGACTTCCCTCATTAGCAGCAACTCAGTTCTGTAGAGGCCTATGAATGAGTCAATGATCCAGGTGTGTTGGAGAAAGAACGCATCTAAAGTTGCAGAGTGATGGGTCTGGAAAACTAGACTTGGGCAACCCTAGCATAAATATATGAAAATACAATGTTAAAAATAAATTAAACAACACCTCATATTGTTAAATAACTGATTTTATGTATTCAAGTTTTAAATATTACATTTGAGTTTGCATGGATGTAAAATTACTGCTCAGTTTAAAAATTACAGTATTTTTAAACTGAGCAGTTTAAAAATATGCTCAGTATTTTTAAACTGCTCAGCTAAACTTCGCTCTTTAGCTCGTTAGCTTGTCGATGTTTCAGTTTTATTCGCTGGGAAAATTAATCTTTGTCTGCTTTGAAGATAAGCAGACAAATAATAAAAAACAAGTTTTGATATTAACTCTCAACTTCATTCACAAAACTTTTTCGTTATTTATTACACAACGAACATGTATTTCACATAAGAACAAAACAATGAGGTGACGTTGCCTGTCCTTGAACACAACGCTGATCCCTCTTCACCCCGTCACCAACTCACACACATCCTCATTGTGTTGTGTTCTGTAAATAAACAAAACACAAGCAAAATCAATAAACTATATGCATATTCCAGTATACTGAGTTTTGGTTTTACATTCATTCTATTTAAATTTAGTTTGTTCGTGCTTACCAATGTTTTCTGGCCGGATGTCTGGCACCGTTTTCCCCTGGTCAGTTCGTCGATGTCTGGTTTTAGTTCTATTCTGTGGCAATCCGCAAAACGGCGTGTAGGTTTTCGTCAGTAATGCGCGATCTGGTCTTGGTCTTGTTTAAATTCATTATTGAAAACATCTGTTCGCACAGATAGGTGCTTCCAAACGTGGACAAAACACGAGCTGCATGGAGTCGAAGCTGTGGCATCAAATCAGGGGGCAGGAGACGGTAAAAGTCCTCGATTGAAACATCACGGAACTTCGCTCTTTAGCTTGTTAGCTTGTCGATGTTTCAGTTTTATTCGCTGGGAAAATTAATAATCAGCTTGAGGTGACTCTGCTGCACTCTAGTGGCGAGAAGCCGTAATGTTGGTTGGTAAGAATCGGAAGGCATTATGGGATATGTAGTTTGTAGTCAATTCGTGCTCAAAACCTATTTTAAGTCAATCAATGGGGCTGTAAAACGGTGGTAGGGGGGAGAGGGCCACATAAAATGACGTAGCGGGCCACATGTGGCCCGCGGGCCTTGAGTTTGACACATGTGACGTATGGTAATAGTCTTACCATATATAGCTATATAGACATAATATAGTTATGCTAGTTATTGCAGGATTTTATTTACCATTCCGATAAATGTAGCTGTTGTCATGACACTACTGAGTTATTTTATGGCGTCTTCCATTTTGGCGTTTTTTTGTGATTTATTATTATCTCTTTAATATTTTTGATCATTTATCTATTTTTTTTCCTCCAACATATAATTGTCTTTCAGCCAGGTAGCCAAGCGTGATTTAGCCATTTTGTGTCTTAAGTTAAACTACTTTGACAATGTGTGCAAATAAAACTACCTGTGGCAAAATGTTTCCCTAAAGAATAGCGTTTAAAAATCCATAAATCTGTTTGTGTCCTGAGATAAGAACGATTATGTTTGCGAGTTAACGAGTGACGTAATTAGCACAGATTTGTACTTGCATTTTTAAGGGGGCCTTATTTGGATATGATGTTATCTGTACCATGTGTGTGTGTGTGTGTGCGTGTGTGTGTGTGTGTGATTCAGGGACCAGATGAGATGCGTAAGATCCCCGTTCCAGCTCACAGATACACCCCGCTGAAGGAGAACTGGCTAAAGATTTTCACTCCCATCGTAGAGAACCTGCATCTTCAAGTGCGATTTAACCTCAAGACCAGGAACGTAGAAATCAAAGTAAGTTCAGACATGTTGGTAGCACTGATTTGAAGTAATGTTACTATTCTTAAGGGTTTTTTTGTTAATCGTAGCAGCTTACAGCCTTGTCTGTTTTGTGTGTTGTATTTTTCAGACGTGCAAAGAGACGCAGGAAATCAGCGCCCTCACGAAAGCGGCAGATTTCGTCAAAGCGTTCATCCTAGGCTTCCAGGTTGAGGTGAGTGCACAGGTGCTTCTGTTTAAAGTCAGCAGTCGGTGCAAGAAATGCCACGTGATGAACAACCTCAGTATTGATTGGCTGGAGGTTAGCCGATAATCGTCCCTTTTTGGAAGTCGAAACCTTTGAAGGTTGTGATTTCAAGTTTGCAGGGATCCATGGAGTCGTTGACGTTGAACTCGCTGGATTTCTGCCAGTGATGTAACAGTCTCCTTTCCTCTTCCCAGGATGCCATGGCGCTCATCAGATTAGACGAGCTTTTCCTTGAAAGCTTTGATGTCACAGACGGTGAGATTGCGAAACCCGAGGCCTTCTGTCTGCTCTCCTACTCTGCACTTGCTTGTTGTTCCTTTTTCTTTGCAACAGATTTACCTTTTTGTTGCTTTTCTTTTTCTGTTCGCAGTAAAACCTTTGAAAGGCGACCACTTATCCAGGGCCATCGGAAGAATAGCAGGGAAGGGAGGAAAAACGAAATTCACCATTGAGAATGTGACAAAGACTCGCATCGTTCTGGCAGAGACGTATGTGCTCCAACTTGTGATTCGCCCATCACAGTTAAACCTTTGTGATTTTTTTTTTTTTTTTTACCCCAATATGTGTGTATTTAGAGCTTTTCTCTAAATGTGTCTCAACAGGAAAATCCACATTTTAGGTTCTTTTCAGAATATCAAGATGGCCCGAACAGCAATATGTAACCTGATTTTAGGTAAGCAGCCGATCATTTAACATTTGGATCAAAACTCTAAATCCTGAAATGACCTTTAAAACCTCCCCCGCGCCTCTCAACAGGAAGTCCACCTTCAAAGGTTTACGGTAACATCAGAGCGGTGGCCAGCAGGACTGCGGAGAGATTCTGAAACCTGATTGGCTGCTGCGTGCCTTCCTCTCCTCCCTTTCTGTAACTGCGATGAGTTGAGTTCACGGACTGGCGTTTGGGATGGAAAGCCGACTCGTACATCATAATTTTTAATGAACAGTGTTGGTCTCTGGAAGTATGAGTTATGTAAATAAATATAAAAAAAAAAAACAATAAAGGAGGTTTATTTCTGTGACTGAATGTTTTTAGCAGATCAATTTTGAGGATGAAGGTTTGATAAATGATTAAGTTTAGGGAAATATTTGACAGCTATAGTTGGAATAGGAACCATTTACTCAAATAAGACAACCTATTAAATTTTCATATCTTTTAAAAATAATCTTTTTGTTTTATCTCTGAAGCAGCTCAAGACTTTGAAATAAATGATTCACTTTTATCAAACTTCTTTATAAGGCCTTGGACAGTTAGAACCTCACCATTGTGTTTATTGTCATTTCAACAGTCAGGAGCAAATCAAACTAAACTAATGAGGCTAAAACAGGGTAAACCTTCACAATGTTAGTCATGTGGACCTGGTAGATATGCCAGGGTGTGCTAATTTATTTATTCTTTTAACCTGAAATTGCACCTCTTTCAGTTTTTATTTGAATTTTTCAGTATTAACATTAAACATGCATATGTCTAAAGCACAGTGTTGGTATTTGGTAGCACTGTTGCCTCACAGCAAGAAGGTCCTTGGTTCGATTCCCGGCCCGGGGTCTTTCATGCACGGAGTTTGCATGTTCTCCCTGTGCATGGTGGGTTCTCTCCGGGTACTCCGTTTTCCTCTCAGTCCAAAAACATGATTGTCAGGTTAATTGGTCTCTAAATTCTCCATAGGTGTGAGTGTGTGTGTGCATGGTTGTGTGTCCTGTCTGTTTCTGTGTTGCCCTGCGATGGACTGGTGACCTGTCCAGGGTGAACCCCGCCTCTCGCCCAGAACGTTAGATGGAGATAAGCACCAGCACCTCCCGACCCCATTAGGGACAAGGTTGTCCTAATCGTTTCACACAACTGTGTTCCGGATGATTTCTGAAGTGAACCATAATAGATGAAAGTTCTTTGAGTTTAATTTGTGGACTATAGAATCATGATGTAGTCCAAATAGTGAAACATTAAATGGACACTTTGATTTAAACACAATACAATAAAACTTTCAACTTTGGAACTTGCAAAAGTTAAAGTTTTGCTAGTTCCAAAGTTAACACAAGGTGTATACATTTATCCTGTATATACCCTGTAAATCAGAATTTGTGATTTCTAAAACTTGGTGTCGTATTGTTAGTTGACTGAATAGTGACGATTGCAGCATCATGTGTCAGTGGATATCAGTAGATGCAGATGAAACATGACAGGACACAACGTGGGTTATCCACTTCCTACTGCAGAATGTCGGCCTAAGTTTTTGATATGACATTTAACTTGTATTTTCCTCATTTGTTTACCGTTCTAGTGTGAACATAAACTAATGAGAATGCAATTCATTTTGGGCTTTATTTTTTATTTAAACCCTTCTTGTTTAATAAATGTATGCAATTAAAATCCACACAAGGCTCAAATAATTACATAAATTTTGGATCTTTGTTTCCTTTTTATATGTTTAATATTTTCAATAGGGTTGATGTTTGGTGCTATTACAGAATCTTAATGTTAGCTTAGTTCTATTAACAAATCAGTTTTGGATTATTGTTCTGTTGTAACACTCAATTGTATGCTAGGTTTTCACCATAAGACCAAAACTGTCAAAAGAACAATGGTTGCTATTCTCAGGAGCCACCAATGACAGGCCTATTAGAAACTGAAAACTACTTACAATCTTCAATGAAGCAAGTTCATCAACATGAAGGTTGTCGACCGAGACAGAAGTCTCTGCTCCTTACAGGTTTGCTGAAATTTTAAGCTGAGTACGTGGACGAGCCAAACGTTTTGGGTAGAAAGGCTCTTTTGGCAAGACGATGACAGCCATTCGGCCACGATAGCAAGACGTATTTAAATGAGTCAATGTCAGGCCAACAGGACAATGACTGGGGCTGATGAAGCAGGACAATGTTAGGCTCCTGGGACAGATGGCTCTGACCTCAAGGCTTCTGAAATCGTGAGGTCTATTCTCAACAGCAGTGGAAATGCCAAGGAACCAACAGATTGAAACAAACCCTACCAGTTCTGCCCAGAGCGGTGAGACATCCTGACAGAATAATGAGAGAAACTTGGTGATAACGCAGTTTCTCAGCAACTTGCTAAACAATTTTTGCTAACTATTGTATTGGACAATGTTCAGCTCACAAGTTCACAATAGATTTAACATACATTTTGTCCACTCAATTGCTTTTTTAAAGGACAATGAAGTTGTTTGTTGTAAGGTCATCCAACCTTAAAAAAAAAAAAAATTAAAATCAAAAACTCATTTCAGCTGCTTGTATCTGTGATCTCGTTCTTTTCGGTCATGACCCTGATCTGAAGAAGGCGCTTTACCGTTCTCCGGCTCAAGAGTGTAGCCCCAGATTTGGAGGTACCGATCCTCAATCTGGCCGCGAGCCGCTCCAGTGGAAGCTGGAGATCACGACCTGATGAAGCCAATAGGACAAGATCATCTGCAAAGAGCAGAGATCCTGTCCTGAAACTGTCCGTAAAAGTTACAAACAGATCCTGGGGAGAGGGCAGCCTTGGTGGAGTCCAGCTCTCACCAGAAACGATTTACTTGCCAGCAAAAAAAAACAAAACAAGAATATTTCAACTAAATCGTTCACATCTTTAGAAGTCAGAATGAGGGGAGGGAAACATGTTACTTTCAACATTTCAAAGTTTATTTAAATTTTATTTCATTTTCATACAGTATCAAGTTTCCAACAGTCCCACAGCATAATATGCAGCATGCAGAAAAAGGAAAAGAAAAAAAAAAAAAAGGTTCTCAAACTTAAATCTTTTCAGGTATTCCCACGCAAACTAAAAAGAACCCAATTCCCTCAGAGAAAAAAGTAGCACTTACAAACTAAAGCGCGGTCTGAACTAAACAGAGAACAGAGAGCCAGAACTGCATTTAACAAATACTTATATACAAAAGAAAAAAAAAAAAATTTAAATCAAATTTCCCCTTTACGCTGAGTACAGTGTGTGGCAGTTTGAGACAGGATCAGATATGCAACTTTTACTGGAATCGAAGCATCTCGCTGACCCGGGTAAAATACAAAAAAGTTACATGTAGTTCAGTTCATTTGGATTACCGCTCATAATATGTGTACATTTACCAAAGTTTGGCAACATCCATATTGTATACCGTAAAATTCTTAAATATATTAACATCACCATCCATGTGTAAACAAGAGTTTTATTTCAAAAAATTGATCTACATGCACAACAAAAAAAAAATATATACTTCCATGTCATGCAAGCACAGGGAGGCCCAAAGCCGTGCAGAGCTCAGGGGTGGGGAACAATAGAGCACTCCAGATCTGACTGAGAAGTCCTGTTAAAACTAGCAGTTGGCCTCCAAAGCAAAACGGACATCGATCCCAATGCTGTTAATAGTAGGAAGCATTTTTCCCCTTGGAAATAAAAAAAAATAAAATAAAAATTTGGTTGAATTTAAGGTTTTGGTTTTTTTATTTTTATTTTGTTTTTTTCCTATCCCTGCTTGAATCAGCAGGTTTGGAAAAAGAAGGACTGGGGGAGAGAAAAACAACATGTTTGTGAGAGAAAATAGTAGTAGTAATAATAACAATAATAATAAAAAGTGGGAGTGGAAGCCAACTTTTGAAATGTACACGCTCCAGATAAAAACAGAAAATCCTAAAAACTAGTCTAGCGCCATTGCACACCGATCATGCTAACGTGTTAAGATTAAGTGTTTTTGCGTTGAAGGAAACTGACCCGTCCTGTGCTGCACTGAGACATTTCAGAGGCAAAGCCTTCCCTCCTCTTCCTCTTTCTGCGGTTCGATAAAATGAGCACACATTGTTTACCTAATATACACATATCGTTTTGTTTTTTTTTCCTTAAAAAATAAAGAAAAAGAAAGAAAAACAACAAACGACAACTGCTGCCTGCAGGTAAGTCTCTTAAGTTGCTTTATCCTCGCACAAACAGCCTAAAAATCTCATAACTGTTCTCTCTCAGTTCTTTGCCAAAACGTCATCCAGCATGGTCTGCTAGCGGCACAGAAAAAGCATGGTTTCCACTACAGTTCAATAGCGAGTGCTTAACTATTCTTTGCATTGGAGATTGTCGTTATGGATGCGCAATGCTTTCTTCACCAGTAAACCATGTTATCAGCTTGCAGCCATGACTGGTTTAAGTTGTTGTTTTTTTTTTTTGTTGTCCTTTTTCTTTATCTGGAAAGACATTTTCTTGGCATTAATTGAACCTAGCTAGAATCTCATGACAGGAAACGGGGATGATGTCCGACAATATGAACACATTCTTACGTATAAATAAAACTAGCAATCTTATTAGGAAAAAAAAGAAGAAAAAAAAAAAAGACGATGAGAAGCGTCGCTAAGATTGGAAGCTTTTAAATGGTCGGTTCAAACTGAGCGCGGGAGCCAAAAAAAAAAAAAAGGTTATGACATTTTGTTATGTATTTACGATGCCTCGCAGTCGTGCAGTTGGAAGCGTCGCCCTCCGGTTCTCCCCCCCCCCCTCCGTGTGAATGAATGCAGTGATGATAGTTAATAACGAACTGGTTCTGGATATGTTCTGGTTGGCACTTCATACCCTACTTTCTAGCTGTACTGCTGCGAGTGTAAATACACTACACACGTCCTCTCAAAAAAAAAAAAGAAAAACGAAAAATAAATGCAGATATATAGTTGTATTTTTTCTTTATAAAAGACAACAAAAATAAATATCAAAAATAACAATTACCCCAAAAAAAAAAAAAGGATGAAATATGAACAAGCCAACCAGCCTCTTCACTGCGCCCCTCCTCTACCCCCCCTTTTCCCTCCTTTTTTCTTCCACAACCAGAGATGCTCTTTGCAAATGACCAAATGGATGTCCTTCAGTCTCTTAAAGTGCTACGACCGGGTTATTGCGGACTTACAGTTCAATAACACTTCAAAGTTGGCTTCACGAGGCCCGTGGTTTTTTGAAAGCAAAAAAGAAAAAAAAAAAAAACAAAGAAGAAAGAAAAGAGAGAGAAAAGAAAAAGCGGCTTCACAGAGAGATAGATATAAAGAGAGAGAATACTTCCATTGAGTTACACAGAGAGCGTTTTGCCAGACGTCTTTGAGCAGATCTTCGGAGATGGTGGAGAAAAGCGAGTGTTGAGGGCGAGGAGGGCGATTCAGCAAGCGGAGGGCGCTCACACGTCCACCACCATCTTTTTGTGTATATCGAGGCCGCCGACCACCTGGGTTTTGAAGCAAAAGAAGGAAGAGACAAAACCGAGGTGAGACGACAAACATGTGAACACAGACATCTCTATGTTGGGAGTTTTTACTCATGAATAAGTCCTAAAATCCAAACAGCTTGAAGACGGTACTGACCAAACTGAGAAGTGTGCTCACATTTATAAAACAAACAGGCGAGAGTTGGGCACCACTGTATGAAGGTTTTAATAAGTTTTGAGGTCAAAGTCACAAAGATGTTGCCTACTACTTAAAGTTTCTTTTAATGCGATGCCAGAGAAGAGGGTGAAAGTGAAAGCAGGGTTTCTGCAGGTTTCACCGACAGAAAATTTCAGACTTTTTGAGACCATTAAGAATGAAATTTAAGACCACAGAAACCGTCCAGCCATCTGACAATAACTTTGCACTCACCCATGATGAACGCAAAAAAGCTAGCTAACTAGCAAGGGCATGTTAGCACCTCAACTATCTTGAGCCACGGAAGATTTGTGTGACTCAAACTTTTACCAAAAAGTCCCGCAATACATAGAATATACGCAATTTAATGTTGTAAAGAACCTGCAGTTGACATATTTAAGGACAACTTACTTTTAAAAAAATAATTTGAGATTTTAAGGCCTTAATTTTACCTAAATTTAAGACTTTTTATGGATGTGAGGACACCCTGAAAAGTGCACCAGGCATCATTCTTAAAAAGGCTGCACGGTTAGTTTCTAAAAAGTTCAAGACTTTTAAGAGCGTTCCCATCCAACTTTAATTTCTTCCATAAGAATTTAAGTTAAATGTTCATCAGCTTAAGTTGGGGATTTCTTTTTAGCTTCAGCATGCAAATCCTATCATTTCACATCAAGACTGTGTAACCTTATTGAGCTTATAAACATTTTGGGCTAGCTGTAGCACAAAGTGTCTCAAAAAGAGAGATTTCTTGACTTTAGCCGTGGGTATTTTCTGCAAAAGCATCTTAAAGATAAGTGCTACAGAGGACTACTGAACACCACAGATTGTCAGATAGCAGTAGATGGTGTTGCGATGTGCTAAATGCTAACCAAAAGAGGTGGTGCTGCACACATTTCTCTTAAGTTTTGACAGGGATTTCAAAACCACTGAAATCCCTGTCAAACTATGCTACACAAACCTTTTTGTGACAAAAGAGCAGAATGACGTGTAAGACTGTTTTGAATTTAATTTTCTAAACAAACTTTAACAAGAGCTAAAAATACTTGACACAAGAAGGAGTGAATAAATAAAAGTGCTAACAAAAGACGACACAAATTAAGATCTCATATGGAAGATCTGAACCTATGGAGGACTTTAAGGCCCAAAATGAGAATTATTAAGTTTAACTCAACTTTTTTAAGACAGTTTAGAAAGTGCCATGTCCGTCAAGCAGCTGGCTAAATAAATAGCTCAACTAAATAAGATATCTGTTTGCTGTACTTTCAGGGTTAATCTAAGAAGCAACAAGCAATAATGATGTCGGTGCACTAAGGAAATTTACCACTACAAATCTAATTGCTTTGGAGAATTTGAGTGTTTAATTTAAATGTTTGCTCAAGTTCATGTAAAAAAAAAAAAAAATACATATATATATATACAGTAGTATGTCTAACATTTTAACAGCTAGAGTAGGGATAATTGTTGCTCTATTGTTTAGACATTGAATAGATAAAAAGTAGGAAGTGGTTTTAGTAAACAGTAACATTCTTATTTCAAGGTTAACAGCTGATTCTTTACACCAAACAGCTTCAAGCGGATGATGAACGTTTTGGGTGTTAGTAGGATCCTTGCGTACGGAATACTCCAAAACGGTACAAATCTACACACAAAGATCAGATTAGACTAAAAGCTTTGAACAAATCAAAATTTAAATCACAGCTCTATTAGGTTAAATTAAAATTAAATTAATTTAAGGACATTATGAATATTTGACTAGAAAATCATGAGTCAACAGTGCTTAAAATAGCTTACAATTCAACAGTGGTGTAGCTGGACAGATCTGGATTCAATTGAAAAATTTGGACTGGATTATTCTAGTCTGAACATCAGCTTTATTAGCAAGACATTTATTGTGTTGGTTTGTTAGCGATCTGAACTGAAAACAGGCTATAAAGCTTTAGCATAATTTATGACCCAAATGTTAAAGGATATACACAGCCACAATGAAGAAGAGAAATTCTACTTTTATTTTTTAATAGTGTGTGTGTGTATGTGTGTGTGTTAGTAACACAAAAAATCAAAAACTGATAAGTGAGGGTAAGAAAAGCCCAAATATAAAAAGTCACCTAAATGCAAAGCAACACAAGCCCACCATTGCCACATCCAGGTTGCAAATACTCCAAACCTTGTTTTACTACCAACACCCTTCAAACTCAATCTTTATCTGTATTTCTTAAACAGATTCTCTAACAGAACTGCTCAAATGGTGATAAACTCTTTGAAGCGTGAAATGTTTGAGCTGCAGCACTTCTCCTGCACCGTTCCGAAAATACACCCTGAAAAGGACGGCGAGCCGTTTTAGTTCAAGGCTCTGGGGATCGAGCTGTCAAATACGGACCCTGTGTCTGTCAGAGCCAGATATGGAGCCTTTCATTTCAGAACCTGGCTCGGAGCGAAACCGCTTCCCTCTGGGGGCCGCCGAGAGACGAGCCGGTGGATGTGGCTTTTCAAAAAAGGAGAACACCCACCGTGTTCAAACAGCTGTCTTTGCCCCTTTGATCTGAAATCGGATAGTAGACTTCTAATTTCCACAACAGGGCCGGATTATAAATCAGTATGACAGAAGAAGTCGCTGGTTTTAAACAGCATCTCTACAGTCTCACCACAGCAGCATTACACACAGCTCCTCCGACATAAGCAGTGCTCGCTGAAACTGAAACCCAGAGCTGTTGAGCCCCAGCAAAACAACAACAACAATAAAAAACTAAAACCCAGCTGTCTTTCCAGAGACTTCTTTCCCCTTTGACCTATTGCCGCCTCCGCAAATCGGCAGGATCAGCAGAAACGTCAACGCTCCCCTCTGAGAAACCCCTCAGGAGAGCTTCGACTTACTGCACAGAACTCTTCGAAGGATATCCTGCCGTCTCCGTCCTTGTCTGCGTTTATAATGGTCTTGTCCACGATCTGCTGGAGCTGCGTGTCCTTCAAGTTGTTGCCCACCATCATCTTCAGCACCTGGAAGAGCTCGCCGTTGGAGATGTAGCCGTCCTTGTCCATGTCGTAAATCCTGAAAGCGACTGAGGTTCGGAATGTGGCGTGAAAAGAAAAAGGGAAAGCGCAAGTTAGTCAAACAATAAGTTTCACTTATTGTTTAGAAATGCGTCTTTGATGGTAGAGTAAAAAGTCCTGATTAGAAAGGCTAAGCTAAACAGATAAAAACTCTCCTTTTGAGTAACAAAACAAACACATGGCTTTGTGATAAGATGGCCTGAATTGACCAGATTTACTTACATCGGAGTTTCTGTTCTTTGTCTCCCTTGACGCTGAACTGTGAGACTCCTTCAATAAACTCTAAGATAAAAAAAAAAAAAAAAAGAAGTACGTAAATTCAGACCAGAACATCATTGACATCTTTTATCATTTCTCTACAAAATTCAAAGCTTAACAAAACTCACATCTGGGAATAATTTCACACAAATATGGCCCAAATAAGGCAGTTTTACTTTTTTACGAATTGCCCACATTTTTGATTTCCAAATTTTAAAGACTAAATTAAAGGTCAGTAACCTTTTCACCTAAATGGGACCAAATGTCAAAAGTTTAACAGAGAAAATTAATGGGAATCATTTACTAATGGAATAAAATTCCCACAGCTGTGTTTTGATATGACTTATTGATAATTTAGCCCACATGTTTCCAGTTAAAAACAAAGATATTCTGCAGCTTCAAAAACTGGGTCATGCCCCACTGATTATTGTACATTTTAACATCCATTAGGGTGCTACAGCCATGATTTGTGCTGTACAAAGGGTTTTTCCACACACCTGTCAGGGTTAAGCAGAGATGAAACCCCGTCTTAGTCATACCAATGCAGTTGGTACACTGACAGACTGTTTAAATGTGGTAATTTGTGGATTGTGGAGGTCTAGCAGTGTGGGGTAACAATTTTGAAATGCACCAATCAAGCACATCAAAAGAAAAATACTTTCCATAAAAAAACAAAACAAACAAAAAAAAACTTCAAGCTACTAATGATCTACTACTCTTTATTTACTTTATTCTGTAGCTTATTTTTTACTGAAAGTAATTCTTCCTTATATAAACAGAGAGAATGCTAATAGTTTTTTTCCTGTAGAAAATTATATGCATGACAATTCTGCCCTAAATCTTAAGGAAAAAAAAAACAGCACCAAAAGAAATACAGCTAACAAATGTAGTTGCGTTTAAAATTAAAAAAATAAACCCAAAGTTTGACAAAAACTCTGTTGTCCTTTCAACATGTGGAGTTTTTCCAGACTCCTTTCTAGTTTCAGCCTTCATTTAGCATTCATACGAACACCTGAGACTCTTAAGATGTGCAGTTTGTATTCTAGGATCCTCTAGACACAAAAACATGTTAGGCAAACTTTTCTATTTGAAGCAAAAACAAATCTTTCAGCCCCAGAAAACCATATCTTATGATAGATAAAACTCAAAATCATCTTGTTAGCTTCTTCATATATGAAGATCAGACCAACATTAGAGCTGAGAACCGGGCATCAAACCCTCCGGCCGGGTCTGTGGCTTACCTTTAAAGTCCACCTCTCCGTTCCCGTCCGTGTCGAATATGTCGATAACCCTCTGCACCAGCGGGTTCTGTTGCAGCTCCGGCAGAGACATGAATTCCTCCACGCTGAGCGAGCCCGAGTTATCTAGGTCGAGTTTCTTAAATCTCTTCCCTAGCCTCTTAATCTCATCAGCATCGACTGAACAAGGAGAAAAAGAAAAGAGACGGACAAAGGATCTGGATGAGACATTGTCCTTGTGGGCATCTGACCAAAGTTCTAGATTATCACAGCGGCTATGAGACGCGATGTGTGCAAGTGTTGGATTGACATTGTGTTGACAGCCTGAACACAAGGAACAAAAAACTGGCCTGTAAGCACCGATCTGAAAACATTTCACGCAGAAACCAAACTATATTTTTATGCAAATGACACCCTTGACAAAACCTGCATGTCATGAATCTTACAAGTTTTACAAACGGGTCAATGACTGACCCGACATAGACAGCCTCAAGCCACAGAACCGCACACACCACAGCAGCTCGTTGTGCTCCTAGCAACTATTGAAAACCATTGACTTGCTAGACTGCAAACATTAAGGAAGCCAAAAAATGAGAAGTCCTTCTCTCAACCAAAATCAAGAGAACTTAAAAGAAAAAAAAAATAGAATCAAGAAGAAGGATTATGAAATTGTACCTGATTTCTGCAAACTTACAGCCTTTGTTGTTGGTTCATTTTTATTAGACGCCGTTTGGGTGTTTTTTTCTCCAGCCATGAGGGAAACGCCTCGCCTCTCAGGCCGCTATGCTGAGCAATAAGCTAGGAGTAATCCAGGAGCAATAATGCAGTCTGTTGTTAATTACTGTATAAGCTCATTCACATGGTCACATGATCACACTAGCCAACCACAAACTATTACTTTATGTGCTGTAAGCTGGGTTCCTAATGGCATAAATCTTCAAAAAGATAGGTGTGGCTAATCTGAATGAAGCCAAAAGTTCCAAGAGATCATGATGGGGGTTTTCCCCGAGATGATTTCATCCATTTAGTGACGTCCATTTTATAACAATGAGAATTGTTCAAAGCTGATATTTTGGCCTCAGCCGTTTAGATGTGATTTGAACCAAATGGGAGAGGCTGTAATTGCATGACTCTGCTGTTTTCTGACATGATGCAAGGCAAGGGAAGCAGGACGGCGGGTGTGCGTGGTGTCCTGCGTTTCAGCACTCCAGCTACACCAGCTCGATGACTAATCTGCATGTGTTGGAGGAAGGAGAAGGGAATGAGAGAGGGTGAGAAAGACAGATTGAGAGGGAGAAACTTAGGATGGCCGAAATTGCAATAAACTCAGACTCGGGTGGAAATTTTTTAAAACCACCACCCAGTCTACACATTTTTTTGGGTCTCGTTTTTTGTTGATGTGAACCGTTTTCCTCAATTTGCCTTCAGATGTTAGAAGAGAACTGTTGTGTGAATGTTAGCAAAAGAAGAAGAAGAAAAAAAGGCTTTGCTTTAGGGTTGTGACAGTTTGCAACAGTCAGAGTTTTAGTGGGAATCCAACAATACAAATCAACTTTAGTATATCGTCCATCTAACATGAGAGAATACATTGAAGAAAGAAAAATCTAAGCAAGAAAAAAAACAGAATTATCTTCTCAGTTATTCTGAGAAGATACTGGGTTCTGTATAGCCTGGCTATGAAACTTTTGGTTGACAGCTGAGGCTGTTTTCATACCGATGGGTCACTTAATTTAGTCTGAATCAGTTGATGATCTTCAACTGATTCAGACTAAACTTTTCAATATCAAAAGTAAGTACGTAAACAATTAGATGAACTTTTTCCACATTCTCCATTTACAAGTACATTCCTTTTGGATACCAACCCATTTTCCCCTCAAGTCCTACTTACCTACCATGATTCATTGGAATCGATCAGGTTAGGGCATTAAGGGCAGCAGACATTTAACCAACTGGCGAGATGTATTAGGGTTTCCCCCAGAGTATCATAAGTCTGGCGGGCCACCAGGCTGTGCTTGTCACCCTCACCAGGCTAAGCTTTGTTTATGTGATTATTTTAATACACCAGTAACAGTCACATAAAAACACAGTGGGCATGGCACCATCCATTTTAAATCAATCAAAAGTTAAATTCATGCCACCAATATCTTTCTTTATTTTTATTAGGTTGTAATTCAATATTTCTTAAGTGTACAATTCTGCAGCAATCTGGATTTTATTTGAAAATCTTTATTTTTAATCCTGTGCTTGTCCAGCAGTCATGTTCACTAAACTCAACGAGCATGACCCTAAGAAAACGCCTAAACCTGGAGCACTGCAAGTTGTCACCATGCCCAGTAAAATGCTTTCAGGACAATATTCTTTTAATTTTACGGCCGAGAGAAGTAAACCTATCACACTGTTCAGTGGCCTGGAATGACCTCACATTTCCTTTCCCCCAAATAATAATAAAGTGTTAGATTATTTGGCAATACATTTTATTAAATGGCTCAAGAGTATGATAAATATCACTAAGGTGCATTGAGTTCACTAAACTGGAAGAGAAGAGATAAGGTGGGGTCACTGGTCCAACAATGTAAATCCTTAAAGGAACAGACCTAAAATAAGAACTTTAAAGAGAGAGGGTTATTATTTCAACAAAAACAAGATCTATTAAGAAGAGGAGCTCAAAGAAAACATTCTCAACATTTCCAATCAAACTATGGGAAATTTAAGATGTAAAAGCCTGATGAATTCAGTTGGTTATACAACAGCTGTTTTAGCTCGTTTCAAATATTTAATTACTATGCGTCGCTCTGCATCTAATTTCCATTAAATTTGCACATATAAAACATAACTATTAATAGGGAGAGGTCACCAAATTATTTTAATTCATTAGAGGGCATGAATCCACAAACAAGATCACGCTTTTAAAACGGGCTACTCTTCCCCTGGGGCTGGCTCTGTCCACTAGGCCCTGGTTATCGGAGCTGAGCAAGCGGCTCTTCTTTGACACAAAACACTTTCTTATCAGCAGCCTCCCGTTTCCTGTTAACAGCAGATGACACCAGCTTAGCTCACAACAGCTGAGCCCGTACATGGAGTATCAATGTTACAGATACAGATTTAGTATTGTAAATCAAAGCCATGTTTAGGAGAGCCTGCTGCACAGCCAAATGTGTCCTTTTCCGACCCGAGGTGTGAGAGTCCATAAGCTTTTCAAGTCATGGACATTTAAGTTGAATAGCACTTCTTACCAAATACATACCATGAGTCTAGGGAGTAAAACTTCAATCAAACTCACTTTATATATAACATGTAGCTTAGACAACGTGACTAGAGCTGCAGCTATCGATTATCTGAGATTTTGCTATTATTTTGGCGATTCATCAGATAAATAAAACTGGCACACTCTTCAGATTATTCAATTAATCATTTAGAAATGCATGAACACAAAATAAAATTAAATTCCTTTTTTTAAAATAAGAAAATAAACCGGTTATTGCCTAAAATGCAATTTTGCACGGTCCTTTCTGCTTGACTTAATACAGTGTAATAATAATCGGATTATTTTTTGGGATTAACTGATTAAGAATTGGATAGCAAAAGGTGCTTAAAAGCAGGTTTTATTTACAGATTTTGTACCAGGGAAAGCTAAAATTATGCCACTTGAGTTCTGGGTTGAACATTGGTTCATAGATGACAAAGGTTGTTTTTATTCTTTTAAGTGAAAAGAGTATGTATTTACTAGGGCTGTGTAATTATATCGATTCTACAATATTTATTGATTTTTTCCACCCTCGGAAAGTATCGATTTTTCATCCGCGAGTATCGATAAACCATAGGGGTCCATAGGCTTCTACTGTCTTTTTAACATGTCTGGTTTGTGACGGCGTAGCAGCAAGACTCTGCCTCCCACAGCCTCACTTTCAACTTGTGTTTAAAGTGCACATTATAAACTACACACCAGTTTTTAAATTGTGTTAATAGGCCAAGTAAAACCAGAGTTATGTTAAAATAAGCAAACCATATTTTTCCGAATGTCAGAGAAATGTCAAAAACCGGCTTTTCCAGGTTATGTGAAAGGGAATGAGCTTTCAAACGTAAAAAACGAAAGACAACATTAGATTCCTTTGTTTTTGGAAATCTCAAATCTTCAATAAATAACGATGGGCTGTATTTTGTTGCCACGAAACGCAGTAAAGTTGCACAAGTAACCGTGAAAGAGAAGCGGAACGGAGCAGCGGCAAAAGCTGGGAGATCGCGAAATTAATGCAAAGTTTGGATATTGGAGCGATCAGGTGGCATCTACTTCGTAATTTGTTTGTAGCTTAGTGGTTTCTGTTCTGTATATAAAGGATGAACACGCAGCATGCAGTGGCGCTCTGTTTTGAGCTGGAAGACGGAGAGGGGAAACCTGCAGCTGCAGTCTGGGCGCAGTGAGGATTGCCACGATGACAATGGCGGATCGATTTTAGTCAGTTACTAATATTCATATTAGTAACTGACAAAGAGTATCAGAGACTGAGAGTACGATGAGGTCCTGGCAGTCTGAGATGCAGCTACTCAGAGATCCAAGCAGGGGAATGGCGGCGCTGCGCAGCTGCAAGGAGTCGATCACTACGGGGTGAGGCAGAGCCACTTCCCCAGCAGCTAGTAGTAAACAGCTTACAGCCACTGCTAACTCCGGGAGCCATGGTAGAAAAGCCTTTTCCCTATAGTCTAAAAGACTTTTTTTTATTCCAAAATGCAGCCACAGTATTTCCAACAGAAAAACATAAGTGCAATCATTTGCATATTGAGAGTCTACAGAGGCTGGTAATCTCCCCACTCAGCTCCTGGATCACTGTTGAAACTTTATGTTTTATGTCAAAACCACATGAATTAAATGACCGAAACTAATTTTCTCACTGCATCTTTGATTCATTTTGTCCAGCTGTAACCTCTTAGTCTCTGTCCAATCAGAGTCAGGTATTGTGTGGTTGGTGCTTTTAATCAGTTTTCAGTTAATTAAATCCAAGTCTATGAAACACAAAATGTCACTAAAATCACTCTGTCCTTCTAAAAACTTTCAGAATATTGTAAAAGTGCATAGAATCGCATCGATTGCCAAATATTGTGATGTATATCGTGTCGTGACCAGAATATCGTATCGTGAGATTATAGTATCGCTACATCCCTAGTAAGAAGGTTCTGTCTATTATGGACAATAAACAGCACCCTCTCCACCACATAGTGGACAGACAGCGGAGCACCTTCTCACATAGGCTGCTCCAGCTCCGCTGTCGTAGGGACAGATACAGGAAATCCTTCCTGCCACATGCCATCTCACTGTACAATAAAAGCTAAATCAGTGTTCTGCACTAATCAGTCCAATTTTGCACAACTGCACTGTGGCACACTTGCTGTACATATATTTACATATACATACTGTATCTGCATTTTTTTGAATCTTTGCAAGGACCTCTCTAAGATGCTTTTTATATTGACAGCATGTTATATTCTATTTTTATTTTTATTTTGTCTACAATTGCTACTCAGTGGTGGTTGTTGTGTGTCTTGTCTCTATGCTGCTGTAACTGCGAAATAATTTCCCTGCTGGGATGAATAAAGTAATTCTATTCTATTCTATTTACCTTTACTGTTTTTGCTTAATTACTGCTTCGAATGTGCCTTCTGCAAATTTACTTTGTTAGTCTCTATGGTCTTGTTAATTATTTGATTACCAAGTTAGCTGATGTCAATTAATCACGATTAATCCGATTGTTTTCAGCCCTGAATACAGCATGGCTACTTTATTATTTTTGATATTTTAATGTGAATCTTCAATTAATAAGAATTAAACCGAAGCTTTCCAAAAGTATGGCTGACTTAACATAAAGCAGAATTCGGCTGATAAGAGTTCTTCTGAGAATTTGAGTTTTTCCAGAACTTTTTCTTTTTATTTGAATGTTAATTGAAATGTTCTTTTCTATGTTGTACACTAATATCTTTTGTAACCGTAGTGTGAGAACAAAGCAGGAATTTCTGAATAATTTGCATCGCCTATCGCCAATGCAGAGAAGACTTATGACGAACCCAATTCTACGAGTTCAGCCTCGTATGTCATTACTCTGAGCCAAACCAATAGGAAGAGGTGAAAACAACAATCTATATTTTCCATCTAGAAAGAGAGAAGTTCTTTGCATAATCTATGAACAGAAGTCAGTTTTCATACATCAGTGATATTCATCAATTCTGTAAGCCAAACTCAATTCACATTTGCACCGTCACACCTTTAAGCAATTCATAACTCGCCAAAGATGCTTGTTTTTGGATTGTGTGAAGAATTATACAAAACAGAGCCAACAGAATACCGATGGACTTGAACTAACCTTTGGGTACAAATTGGAATATAAAACAATTTGTAACAGGAATCAGAAAGAAGCTACTTCTGTGTAACACTGTTTACATGTGTTAACTCTTGAACATTACTGCTTAATAGAGATGAGATGTCTTTTGGCAAAAAAAAAGAAATATCTCATTATAATAAAACTAGGGCTCCAAGATAACAGAAAATACTGTGATTTTTCAACAAGGGATACGTAAATTCAGCAACTCCGACCTAAGTGTTGAAATCTTTTTTTTTTTCTTAAAGTCTTGTTAACATGTTCACATGTTCTGACAAATATGTGAAATGCTATTTAGATGAGCAAATGACTACAATACTTGGCTTCAATGAACAATTAAACATGTTTCTGAAAAGATAAAAACTGTTCCCCCTCCCTTAAAATAACTACAGTGATTTGGCTACATATTACTAAAGACTACCACTATTTTGTTTTTAAAGTTAATGAATCAACAGCAACTAAAACTAGGTTAGTTGGTACAATAAATAAATATGTAAATCAAATAAACCAACCAAGTAGGTCTTTTAAATCTAACCGCTTTCTTTTAGTGCAACACCACCAGCTCAGAGATGTACTGAAGCACACTATGAGAAAGAAAAGAAGAAGAAAAAAGAAGAGCTACGACATGTCTGATGCAAATTTTGATACAGCTATTGAGCGGAGAACATCTGAGCACAGCGGCCAGATCCCTTATTGATGTCAGAAGCTGCCAAGAGTGTAGGTACATGTATTATTCATGGCAGCAAAGACGACCGCCTTCTCACAGCCCGACTCCCCTTCTCTGTCTCAATCCAACAAGTCTCATGTCTGCCAGCATCAGAGAACCACATGGTAGCCAGCTCAGCCAAGAAGAACTCATCATTACAGCACTGGATATGGTGCATTTTACGACACCACTAAGTTTTCAGGAAGGGACGCTGGTTTCTTGTTTTGGTGTTAGTAGGACTGAAAATATCCCTCGATTGACCACTGCAAAAATGTGGAGGTAAGATCTGACTGTGACGATTATTTTAGTAATCGATTATTCTCGGCTGATTAATCAGTCAATCAAATAAAAAACTGACACGTTCTTCAGATCTTTGTATTTAACCTCTTAGTCACTAAATTAGTTGACAATCATTTCAATAATTCATTAATCACAATTAATCGTTTCAGCCTTATGTCCTGTCTGTGCTTGATTCATATTCTGTTTACTACACATTTCACCTGTCATGTTATTGATTTTTGATTACATGAATGTGATAGGAGGAAGACCAAAGATGAGAGGAAAATCTGATCATGATCTGGTGGGGCCATGAATGTAGGACAATATGAAGATGCTTTGTAGCTAAACTGAGTTAGCTTAGCACAATATTAAAACATCATGAAAAACTTGGCAAATGGGGCCTTTTTTGTTTTTGTAAAGGCTGGTTTTACCAGTGGACTTAAGAAATATTTACTGTGTAACAATAATCATGCTAAAACTGACGTAGACATGAGGCACTAAAGAGTCAAATAGAAGATCTGGAGTCTGGCAAACCACATGTGGAGCAGCTCAAAGGCTCTGAGCCTCATTAGACTGAAAACAGCAACAGCGATTGGAAGGAAATAAAGTCGTGATAATAGAGAAAATCCTGAGTTTATGATTTCGTGTCAAAGTCGTGAAGGAATACAGGTGATTTATTAGGATTATTGACAGACATGCCATTTCATTCAGATACTACAAAACCAGGGTTTCAAGTTTTCCTCCCTCTGCTAGTGCTGTTAGAGTCTTCAATACCTAATGAGAACAAAAACTCTTTACTACAAACACCCAGAAAAACTAGAGCTAAGCTCACTCTTTAGCTTTTTCACAATCAAACTGACCTGAAACCAGATTGATCAAGGTTAGAAAGCCACAACTGCCTGCAAATAGCCAGAATTTGCTAATACATGAGACGCCCTTTAAGAACGCTTAAAACTGCTTATTTTAATAAACACCGAATAGCTTAAATGGCTTCAATATGCCCAGAGGAAATCGTCACAGCACTGCCACAAAAGATAACATCTATTGCCTTCTTATCTCTGCTCTTTTGGGTACAGCCAATCAGCTCAAAGTAAAATAAATGGCGCCCCTGGGTTCAGCAGCCAATAGCATAGTCAAATAGCACTTTTCAGTATTTTGTCTACCCAAGCTGCATTTTTCAAAAGAAAATGCTCTTTATTTCTTTTGCTATGAAACCTCTCTGACTAAAAGGAAAAAAAATGGCACGGAGAATAATTTACAATCTGGTCACCAACATCTTCAACAGGAAGCCAATTAGACCACAACACTGTCATGAGCTTAAGTAACTGAATACAAGTGTGCTAAGAGAACTACAGTTGGTAGCACTGTTGCCTTGCAGCAAGAAGGTCCTGGGTTCGATTCCCGGCCGGGGTCTTTCTGCATGGAGTTTGCATGTTCTCCCTGTGCATGCGTGGGTTCTCTCCGGGTACTCCGGCTTCCTCCCACAGTCCAAAAACATGACTGTTAGGTTAATTGGTCTATCTAAATTCTCCCTAGGGGTGTGTGTGTGTGTGCATGGTTGTTTGTCCTGTATGTCTTTGTGTTGCCCTGCGACAGACTGGCGACCTGTCCAGGGCGTACCCCGCCTCCCGCCTGGAACATGGCTGGAGATGGGCACCAGCAACCCTCCCGACCCCATTAGGGACAAGGGTGAACAGAAAATGGATGGATGGATGGATGGAATTTTTTTGCATCACTGGGTCTCAATAAGCAGTTTTGTATTTGCATTTTAAATATTTAGGTCTTACATAAGCAAAATCCCTATTGGAGAAAAGCAGTGTTAAAATGACCTTTACATGTACAATATTAGTTCATATTTTACAGTTATCAATTCAACAATATACTATAAGAGGAAAAAGAAAGTGGCAAATATAGCAGAACTGCATCATAGCTGATGGTTAAGAGAGGAAAACATGAGCATGTCTGATTCGACTACAACCACATAATGCACTTATGCAAGTTCTTCCTACTGTGTGATCAACGTAAGCTCAAAGTCTTTCTATTGTCAGGGTTAGAAGTAAGGCGGCACTCCTGCTGAATGCAGAGAAAATCCTACAGAACAAAAGTTAAGGCTTCAAATAAGTTCTAGTAACGACAACAACAACAAAAATGCAGTCTGAATTTTATAGACAGCTGTGTTCCTGCAGAAAAGTCTGATGAAAAGGTGACAAATAGATGTGAGAGCCAAGAAAGGTAGGAGATGTTCTGTGATTTTTTTTTGTTGTTGCAACACCTGCTACAGAAAAAAAGAAAAAAAAAAAAAATCACAAAGCAGGAGGGGGTTAAGAAGAAAGTGACTAATACGGTAGTATGCATTCGTGGTCTGCTGAGCCTCGTTTCCTTGGTTTTTACAGAGAAACGAGAGGCTCAATGATTTGAGACGCAAAATGGACCCCACCGTTGATCGCAAACCTCCTACATAAACCTGAGGAGAAAGACGGATGTGATTTTCACCTCAGCGTAAGAATTCACACTTCAGCCACATATGATGGTATTATGATGCCTCAACATGTACAAACTGTCAAGTGTAGAAACATAAAAAGACATGTATGTTAAGATATCCTTCATTATAAAGTGTCTTTAAAGCTTAATCTGTTATAAAACATGCTAGAATGATGCGCTTGAAGCTGTGATTTCATTTAGTGCGAGGAGAAGAAATGGGAACGGTTTGCATCATCAGAGGCTCCTCACACCGCCATGCTAATGAGCAGCTCTGAGGGACACCCGATGTAACTGTGAGATGATTATGATAATCTCATATAGTCCAACACTGAGCGCGCGCACACACACACATGCTCTTTCATAAATGCTGTATGCACCCACAACAGTGTTACTAGGCAACGGAAACCCATTAGCCCCCAAGGTAGCCCACATCCACATGAAGACACACACTGAAAAGGAACACTTAAACAATTGTTCAGAAGGAGAATGCATGAAAACACACACACACATATATATATATACATACACACACATATACACACACCCCTACATATATATATATATATACACATATATACAGTACATATATACATATGTAGGTGGCACAGGCCTCTGAGAATGAGTCGTTTTTACTGAATTATTATATTATTATAAAAGCGACGGTAACACGGCGAAGACCCCTGCAAGTCGTCTGGAGGTCTGGCTGATAATTTACATCCCGAATCAGCAAGATAACTCCTGAAACAGCCGAGCTATCTGAGGCCCAACCGCTGCAAAGCAGAACCCAGAAAATCTATCCGTTTCCACTCTCTGAGTAATTATATATATATATATATATATATAAAACCCTCATTGTTCCCAAAAGTGTTATTAATGATTGCATCCTCCTAAGCATGCTAAGCCCTTAAACAGTTCACCCTGCACATTGATGGAGACATGTGACTCCATTAGCAGCCAGCCGGCCTGAATCGAGATGGGCGTTGGAAAGAGGAAGCCACATGGAAGCTTCAGTGTGACTGAAAATAACAGCCTTGTTCTGTGTGGCTTTCCGGGCAGCCAAGATGAGGCATGACGGTGGGTAAACATGAGAAGGTTACATGCACAGCCCAGTAATTACATGGGTTTGACACATGACACTGAGCCAATTAGCATAATGGGGCTGGGTTGAGTAAACGAGGGTGTAGCAATCATAATGAAGGACACAAAGGCAGAATGTAATATAAACATACTTGTCAAAATTGACCATGTTCAAATTCGAGACTAGATTTTTATTTTATTTTTTACAACCCAAAATCTCCATTTAGTTGGGTTTTCTAATGTGTATGTTTGCTTGAAAGTCAGATTTTAGCTAAAACTGAATCTATAATAATAAATCTGGACTAAATCATGTATATACCTTGTTGTTGTTTGTTGAAGTTCGCAAAAACTGGAGTTTGGATGCTTTATTTGACATCTAAACTCAAAAATGTCAGATTGTAACTCTGATTTAAAAGGAATTAGAGGTTGAAAAAGGATATGAGAATGCCCTTTGGCCTTTAAAACAGAGCATTTTATCTCCAGGTTAGCAATTGACAGAATCTAAACTTCTAATGTTGCATACACAAAACGACTCGTTTTTTTAAAAATCTATATAAAATACCTTATTAAATTGAATTTTTTTAACTTTAAGATCACATCATATAATGTATAACTTTTTTTTACAACAAATTTTTTATTTATTTTTTACAAACTGGACAAAAAAAAAGCACCTCTAGCCATTTATTTCTAGGTCTTTGTCGTTTTTGTAATAATAGCCAAGGTAATCTTGCTAATCGCTCCCTTTCTATATGGGTGACAATCTTTATTTCTGGCTTTACACAAACCAGAGATTAGAAACTTTAGTGCATATTTTAGTGCTAACTAACACTAAGTAGCTGATTTGTTTGAAGCTGAACTCTTCCAATTTCAACAATTTAGAAAGATTTTAAACTGACATAGGACTGGGCAGTAAATCTATTTGATTGATTAATCAAATTTTAGTCTTTTAAAGATTTAATATTTGGAAAATCTGGATTTTTTTCACCAATGTACTCCTTATGTTTCCATAATTCAAAGTGATGTCAGCACGTCCAATGCTGCCATTGTGACATTCGACAAGCGTGTTTTACAGCTTCTATTTATTTGGACTTTGAATTCCGGTCACCTCTAGGAGAAAATCTAACCATTTTTTTTTGTTACAATAATAAAGTCATTATATTAGAAACATACAGTTGTAGTAATGCGAGAATAAAATAGTATGACAACGAAGTAGAAATAACACAAATACTCCAAATTAATGTCCCCAGAATAAAGTTGTAATATTAGAAGAATGTAGTAATTTTATGAGAACTCCAACACAAAAACAAAAAAAATTGTCCAAGCTTTTTTCTTACTCAAACGCTGTCTCATAATTGCAAGATGCTGTTGAGTAAAAATATGTTTTTATTTTGATATCATGTCTATGTTCTCGTCATTAAAAATAATAATACAAACAATTCTTGTAGCCAGGACCTAATACTCCATCGTACAACTCAATAAGAAGAGTTCAAATTCAAACCAAACGACTGGCTTAAGTCGGCTTGAACTGAGCAGACCCTGGATTTCAGAATCAGGCCATTTCTGAGGCTAAATAAAGCAACACACACACAAACACACACCCTGCCACATTAACTAAGTCTTATCTCACACAGGCCAGCGATGACACTGTATAACCTGGATTGTATACTACAGCTCCGGCACTTTGTGCATTAGGCTGATTGTGCCGACTGCTCTGATAACATACAGTTTACTTGCATGGGCCGAACTGAGGACACAGCAGGGCACAACATTGATGGCGTGTATTTATAGCAGTTCCATCACCAGAAAACTCCCAACTCTCCACCCCCCAGCTCAGTCAGCGGCTCACCCCCACCCGCCCTCAGGGAAACCCCTAGCAACAAGGAACTCCAACAAGCTGCCCGCTGTTTTATTTTTATTTTGGATGGCCGCAGCCTGAGCCGCTGAAGCGCGCTGCTGCGTTTCTGTCAAAGCACCGTGCATTTGTGAGTGGGCATGCTTTTAAGCAAAGTGTGTGCTGCAAATGTGTGGAGGTGCGTCTTTTATGCCAAAATATGCATGTTATTACTAGTGGGCTATTAAATTCTGTCAGTAAGGGAACAAGTACTGCGCCGCCAAAAGCAGGCCTTCAAAGCTTCCCTCCTCCCACTTTTTACATAAATCAGGCAAATCGAGGTGAAGCGCAAAGAAAATATTCACGTTTATCTGGTGGATGTCAATACACAGAGCTGAGGAGGGAGTGACCGACGGCGAGAATTTATTGGCGAACGTCATTTTAAGAGCGGTAACCTGCAGAAGGACGGATTTCTCCAACTTGTTGTTGCTCACAGTTAGGGCCCGCCTGTCTGAGCAGTTGAGAAGTTGAACAGCTGTTGATTAGTGAGGCAACCAAGATGGTCAAAAATAAAGACAAGGATATAGGGGTTATTGTATTGCTTATCATTTATCACGATAAATTTTGATGCCACAAATTCTAATTAATGATGTTAAAACTGTCCATATTATAATGATTGATAGTTTTTCTATTTTCTCCACCGTTTGTTCATTAAAAACATCAGTAAATACCAATAAATTTGAAAATACAGCTACTTGGTGAAGCTTAGTGACACAAACCACTTCTTTACATGACTAGTAGGTATATTTTTCAAGATTAGTATTTGTGTTTATAGGGCTATAATTGCTGTGTCTTGCAGTCACACTTACCTAAAAAGAATGTAATGTATAGTTGTCACTTAATGTTATCTCAATAGTACCACAAAATATTGTGATAAAATATTATATTTCACCCATCTCCATAAGTATGTTAAAAAACATGAAAGATTAGAGAACGATCCATAATAATATGTAAAAATATGTAACAGACACCTTCAGTATTTACTTGTTTGAAACTCAAAGATATCCATAATCACCCTCTAAATAGGAAGACTGTTAAAATTTGGTGTTTTTATTTTACTTGCTAAACTTGGAGTAACTATTTCCAGGCTCATACAGAACATTTAAGAACAAGAAGTCATGGCGCACGGCTAGTTGCTGGAGTTACAGCAAAGGTCATGGAGAGAGAGAAGAATACACATAATAAAAAATAAAACTTCAAAGCAGAACGGTCAGAGACTTGATTGGTTGAGTGTTCAGTCATGCCTCATTTGAATCCCCCCCTCCTCTCTGTGGCGCCCTAATCCGGAGGGATGCCTGGAAGGCCAGGCCGGCCAAGGTCCTGTCCCCCATTAAGTATGGACAAGCTAGAGTGTTGTCCCTCTTCACAGCCCTGCTCACTTTACCAAGACATATCACTCTCAAAAAGTTATGAAAAAGTGTCTATTTTTTCAACATTTGCACATTCTGCAATGTTAGAAGCACAAACTAACATATTTTATTTGTATATGACGTGATGGACCAACACAAAGAGAACTGATGTGAAACGGAAGGAAAACAAAATGAATGGCTTTCAAATATGTCAAGTAAATGTGTGAATTAGCTTTTAGCCCCCGAAGCACACTCTGTAGAACTATGTGCTGATGTTGCTAAGAGAGCATCTAGAGACTAAACATATTACTCGTTAAACTTTGAGACAGCAATGTGGGATTTATGACTAGACTTTGACTGGCACTTTCTTACACACTGATCTGGCTTGATCTCCACTGTAGCTCAGGTTGCGTCTTTTGTATCACTGTTCTGTTTGAAGGTGAACCATTACCAAAGTTTCAAGTCTTTTACAGCTGCCAACAGGTTTTCTTTCAGGGTTGTGGTTTCTGCAGGTTTCACCAACTCAAATGTAAGACTTTTTTAAAGACCATTATGGATGGAATTTAAGACCTATACATCTCAAAAGACATGTACAAAGTTTGACCAACCAATTGACGATACATTTTACCCAAGATAGACGCAGTAATGCTGGCTTGCTAGTTAGCTAGCAAGGGTATGTAAGCAGTGAGTCATGCACTGCAATGAAGATGTTTGCATGTGACCAAAACATTCGCTTGACAGTAAAGTCCCGCTAGAAAGGAATACATTGAATAAACATGATTAAATAGTCCTGCCAAAACAAATTGTAAGACATGTTATTAATGTATTTAAGGCCAACCCTACATTTTTCAATGATTTTAAGGCATTTCAAGGCCTTAATTTTAGATAGACGAATTTAAGACTTGTATTAACTCATCTTTAGCTTCATCCACCTTCCCATCAATTCTGACAGGTTACCCCAATCTGCTGGGGAGATCGGGGTAACCAGTCGGCGAGTGACAGAAGCATCGCCAAGAAAGACAGAAAATGATATAATTGTGGGATCACTTGAAACTACATTAAAAAAAAAATAACACTGTTCAGAGCGTGTAGTGCAAAACAGAATTGAAGTTTCACAATAGCATGTCGTGAAACACATCAGAAGGAAACATCCACTACATGCATTGAGCTCATCCTGGCTGCTCACAGCTAACATTTTGATTCTCTTTGGAAAAAAACAAAAAAAAAAAACAATCTGTGATTGTTAGTGCAGAAATTAGCTTGTTGCAAGGAAACATATTTTGATTAACATTGCATGTACTTGTGGTCAAGAAGAATAAGGAAGTGAAAAAATGTAAATTTGATAATTGGTTGGTACACATCATATATTTTATTTTTAAAAAATATTTTCATACATCAAACTTGAGACTTCAAGTGAAGTGCAATATAAAAGGCAGCTTTTATTAATGCCTCAACTTAAATGAGCTTTTTAAGTTAACATGAATCTTTTTTATTTCTCATTTGTTTTTACATTTAAAAAAAGGTTCAACTCAAGACTAAAAGTGATGTTTTTCTGGCATTGCATTTTAAACAGTAAAACATCTTATTAAAGTAACCAAACAGTGTTTTTACTAGCATTTTCTCTTTCACATGTTTCTTTTACTAGCTTAAGTAGGTACTACACAGCAATTGTCAGCAATCAATAGATTAACTGATTAATAAAATCATAATTTACGTTACATTTCTCAACAATTTTACATCAGACCTTTCTGTGTGTTGCTTGGTTCTTCATAATTGATCTTTGTTTCTTAACAAATGTTCTCCAATACTCTGAAACCTTCAAAAATAAAATGTAGATTTTAAAAAATGTGGTATGAATAATTCTGCACAGTATTTGGCACAAGCATATAATGGAAGTTGAGTTGGTGTTTCATAAATCCCAAAACTACAAGAAATAATAAAAAAAAAACTTTAAGTATACAGATCCAAAAACTACATCATACAAAAAAAATCTTAGCTTTGCTCTGATCAATATTACAGCATACGATCACCATTTGAGAGAATATAGGATGTTTTTCCACACCTCTGCCTCCTACACGCCTTTTAAAACTGTCTCTGCAGCTATGTTCAAAGCCCTGATGTAAAAATTACTGATGGTGTGAATGACTGATGAGGTCAATCTATACCTGTGTCGCAGTCCCCAAAGACCACCTACACCGCATAGGCACCAGCCACCATCTGCATGCTCATTAAAACACATGCAGCGGTGGAGCCTTTAAGCTGGTTATTACCAATATCCGACAGTAAAGTGTATTGAGTGAGTGTATTCTGCAGCACAAAGAGGATGCTTTAACAAAAAAAAAGGTATTACAGATTAATCTAAATTATACAAACCCATGTGCAAATTCAATATTGGGCAATAAGCAAATTACCCAAGGAAAAAACAAAAGCAAATAGAAGGATTTTATCCATACTCGACACTAAATTGTATTTTCAACAGCCTCAAAATTATTCAACTCCCTGAACCAATTTCCTCATAAGAGCACACAATTACAAATGAATTGTTTCAGCACTGCTTGAAGGAAGATCCCCTAAGATGCCTGGACTCTTAACTGCAACATTTCACTGCATGTTAGGAATATGGTCAAAAAAATGGCCTAAAAGTTCAGGGCGCCATTAAATTGCCAAAACAAGGAAAATGTTTCAAAAAGTCCCTGGAAATCCCCTAAAGAGTTACCTGGAAGTGGCAGAAAGAGGAAGAGGAGGTGGATAAGTTGAAACGCTGACTGATTAGTTCTGTAGCAAAACTTAATGCAGACAGTGAAGCACGGTGATGGCTCAGTGATGCTCTGTGGCTGCTTTGGAGAATTCAAGTGAATGGGAGATGTTTGCTCATGGGTGAGGCGCAAAAATCGATTACAAACAATACTAAATCAATTAATGTTGATTTATTGCCAACTATACCAATTCTATAACCAGAAATCGGTATAATTTGCCAATTATAGACTTAGAAGGTAAAGGTTCCACAAAAGAATAAATGTATTTAATTTTCTCAGCTTTACTCAACAATTTTGTGCCACAATATATTAAAAAACACAAAAGTAAAACAACACTGTTTGCTTTCAACATGGTGGCAAAATGCACATCATCATCTGGATCCATGATGATCAACAATAAAACAATATTACATTAGCTTGTGTGCTCTGCAGATACTGAGCAAAGTGTCAGTCTGCTGTGTGAAGTTACATAACAACTGGAGTAGGCAAAGACAGGAAGGTTGCCTTCCATATCTAAACCAAGAGATTTAACATGATGGAAAATTTCAGAACTAATTCATATCTGAGAGTTGATTTGTTTTTTTAAAAACCATGATATTTTTGAAGAACTTAACATTTACTGAATAGACTATTCTAAAAGAAAACTAAGCTAGTAAAATGCTACTGTAGTTAATCAGTTAAATAGATCATAAGATCACAAAATGCACACACAAAGAACTGCTTGTGCTGTAATAAACATCAGCTCACACCCTGCATTCAGGCTCCTTATGCTAATAATACCTGAGGTGACGCATCGATATGAGCATTTGAGCAGATGTCAATATCTGATATTAATATTGTTATGTTGACCTTAATACAAACGTTAAGGTCAATCTGTCATGCAGAGGAACTGACGGCATAAAAAGTCAAGAAGCGGTAAGCTGATCAAGTAATGAAGGAACTGTAATAAAACTAAATATATATGAATATATTAAGTATTCTTCATAAAAAAATGTTGCCTTTGTCCCAGAAAAACCAAAATACTTATAATCTTGTCAACCAGCTCTTCAGATAAAAACAATGGAAGCTCTAAATATTATTATAAATGATAAATCAAGCTGAGGCAAAGATTGAAAGTACTTACAATGTGAGCACATCTCCAGGGGGTAACTGGCTTCATTTCCCTGAGAAATGAAGAAAGACAGTTAGCCAAAAAAATACTGAAAGTTAAGCTTATAGTTCAAACAGTACACTTTCATTTTATACATTTTTTGCCTCTTCTCTTAGTGTTCAAGATGCAAAAACCTCAGATTTAATTAAGACTGGTTGATGTGGAAGCAACCACATGCACTGCTGATTTTACAGTTCATTTGGTAAACCCTGGTACGCTGAACCATGCAATAAAAGGGGAACCTTTGCTGCACACCAAAGATTGATGAACAGGCTGGTAACATTTCCTGTTAAAAAAAAACAACAAATAATAAAAAAAGATAGGGTATACAGTTCAAAATATTTTAGATTTGAAACCTATAATAGGGTACAAACTAAAGTCAAACAATGGAGGGCAATGCTTTAGATGGTGTGAATATAGTGTGAAAAGTTATTTCTTCAGTTTCAGATAGTTTGCTTCTGCTCTAATTAGGTTCCCTGAGGGTACTTTTTCATCTTCACTTCACTATTAGAACCACAGAAACATGAAACTCTAATCTGCGTTAGTCACTTTATTAGTCACTTAGACAAAGAACTATAAACTTTACTTTTTAATCAATGAATAATCACTACAACTGCTTTATTATTCCCTAGCATCTGTGTGTAGTATTGCACTTTTTTCTACATGCAAATGTACATTTTTGGTGCAATTGTGTGTCAGAAAAACATAATCACACACAGTCGAGGCACATGCTTTTCATAGGAGTAGCACCAACAAGTCTGATGAGAAAACAAATAATGCGTTTGTCATCTTTATCCGGCAGTTTAATTAAATTAGCTCAATGAATGTGTCACTATTAACACATCCTATAGATATACTACACCAAGGTTATTGTGCCAGCTCAGTGCAACGTGAATAGGCAATGTCCCATTTCTGTAACAATGCTACACAACTGCCATCTGCTTTGGAATATTTTGCATACAAGACAAGCGCTCAAATATTTTCTAACATCTATCTCATCCTTATGGGATGGCTTACGGTAAACTTTACAAGTCTTTTGTTTTCAGAAAGTACAATTTTCAAATAGTCATTAAATTGGGAAAGTACCAAAAAAATCATTTTTTACAAGTAGCAGTAAAAGGCTTTCGCCAGTTTTGTCTGGAAAAACCCAAAACAATATACGACTTCGAAACCACAGCCACGTGAAACTACACACTCATTATTTTTGAAAACAAAAACTGTTAACGTTGATCAAGTGCGAAATTTCTTATAAAAAATAAAATTAAAAAAAATTCAATAACAGTTCTGAATACATTTGTAAGATGGATACGGTACATTAATTCTAATAGCATCTTTGTTGGAAAGCACTGCTGATAAGATTCTTTGTATTCGGACAGGTTCTAACAGGTTTGTTGTTGTGCTGAAAGGTGATGATCTCTCCAGCCCTTTGGCATTTTGCACTGGAAACCTTAAAGACTTCTGCTACGCAGAGTTTGCTATCAATTAATCTGAAATGCCTTAATGTGTCAAATTCAACTGCTTAAAATCTCTCAACTGTGATGAGAACACCAGTGTCCCCATGAACCCATTGACTTCCAGGTAGGTGTAATTGGGGTTACAGTTATGGGGTTATGTATTGATGGTTTTTCAAAGCCAAGTAGTTATACTGCACCCAATCTTAAGGAGCAATCTTAAGGGCTCTTGACAGAAATACTGTAATGTCTTTGTGAAATTCTAGCTCATGTTCAACCTTCACATCAGCAGCATTCCCATTACATTCAACTGCAGTGCCAACTAAGGTGGTCGGATAATTGACAGAGTGAGACCAAACACTTTTGCGGAAGCCAATGAGAAAAGCCTTTATTAAAGTGGTAGAATTGATGGGATGCATTCCCGAAGCCAAGTAAGAGATCCAACAGGCCAGGGAGCAATCGATCTCTCCTCCAAGGAATGCCAAAGCAAATTTCTATTTGCCAAATTTGCAACAAAGTTGAACGTTTCTATCAGTCAAGTCTAAAGGACAACATTTTGCTTCAAGACATCAGCTCCCCACTCCAGCTGAACAGTCTTTTGATCTATTTTACTCAATGATACACAATCAAGTAAAGTTTGAACCAACGTAAATGCCAAAGCAGTTCAAATCAACAAGAACAGAGTCAAAAAGTTGTCATATCAGCTTACGGTAACTCTGTGCTGTAACGAAGAGGAAGGACTTGCCACACACAAGTTGAGGTATTTTAAGAGCGACAAGGAGAAAGAAGTGAGATGGGATTAACCAGGAGAGCGCCTTAGCATTTGACACCCTAAAGGGAGAGTGGAGTCAGCGCAGTGATCAATGGTTGACATGTACACGGTTTTCCTCTGAAACTGCTTCACATTGGCTGAGCGCAGCCAGTTCAAGAGAGGAAATTTTTGGAGTAGCTCGACCCGTGCCGCACAGCATCGCTAGTATCGCATTTGGGTGTCTTTTTGTCGTCGCTGCCCTGTCATAGTGGCAATGTGATACTTTATTGATCTGAACAGAGAAAAGTCCTTAGGTTTGTTATTTTTCTCCCTGCTGTAGAGCTCAGTAAGCTACAATATGCTACATTTCCACAAGGACAACAGAGGAACTCTTACAAGGGAAGCGCACCAAGAGTGATTCATTATACATCATCATGTAATTTTAATAACGCTTTAATCATAACCTTAAAAAAAAACAGAGGTTAAATAAGCATTGGGTAGCTTGACTCTTAACTACAGCCCAGACATTCATTCTTGTTTAAATGAAAACTGCAGGGTCTCTGCAGGTAAAGAGACTTAGGGCAAAGGAGATTTGGTTTGAGGGATTACAGGTTTACTGACCAAGGTGTTAGTTCCTTTCTGTGGCCATCAAGGAGTAACTCTTGCTATGTCTTCCTGTGACAAACCACTTCATTGCACTCCATTCACACATGGAATAAAAGGCAAAATAATAATAATTTAAAAAAAAGAAACAAAGGAAAAAGCATGAATTTCTTCCCTGTATACATAGAGAGAAACAGAGGCAGGGAGAGATGGACTAGTTTGCTCATCAATAATGCATGCTTCATTCAGAATCAATTAGACCAATGCGCACAAAACACGTTTTGCATAATGAAGAGTCTGGCAAAGTGGCTGGTTCAGTAGCAACACTGCAGCCGACCCAAAAACCCGGCTAATTATAGACCTGCAGGACTCGTAACATGAAAGGCTATTACAGTGCATGCGGCTGCAGAGCTGAAGTACTTTTCTGAACCTTTGTGTTCTCCTCTTTTTAAAAAAATAAATAAAAAAAATTGGCAAATCAAAATTGTAGGAAACAAGTGACTACCAGCAAGCCGTTTCATCCTTTGAATAGATTGGGCTATAAGGAAGCAGAAGCATTAGTCATCAAATATTCCAATACTGCCTGTCAAAGAAATCAAATTGTTTACCCCGACTGGGGTCACGGTAAAATGAACTAAAATGTATACAATATGATCAGGAGGGATGCTTGATTTTGACCTCTCAGCAATTTTATTTGCTTCCTCCTTAAAGAACTGATATTATGGGTTGCATAAAATTTGTTTCCCTTAAGTTGTTTGGCCTAATAGCTAAGACACATTTACTTTGAAAGTACATTTATCTAATATTTTGCTCCATTACTTACTGTCGCTGCAAAAATGTCCAGCTATAAATAGCATATAGACATGAATATTGTTGATCAAGTAGGATGGCTGAATGTAATAACCTCAGGTTGTAGCTCCACATCCTATCTTAAGACTAAAACTTCCAGGTCCTTGTGTAATAAAAATAAAAATGGTTAAAGTAGGGCTGTGGGAAAGTACTTTTTACTGTAAAAGTTAATGGAAAAAAAACCTTCTGGAAGTAAAAAATAAGCACAGTACTCGTCAAAAACATGAATAAAATGCAGCAGATACACAAGCACAACTCTTAGAAATAATTGTACAATAAACAAGGAGAAAGACATCAATTAGTCTCCTAATCTAATCATTGGTGCTGTGTTTATTGGTTGTAATGGAATAAGACACACTGGGGAAGACCATTCAATGCATCTTAACTGCATTGGGAAAATGTTTGACTCCTGTCTGAGAAATCCGCCTCATTTACCTTTCTAAAGCGCTATTAAAGTACGATTACAATGATGTGAGGGTTGCCAGTATACTTGTTTAGTCTGGCTCACAGTTTTCAAAGTTATACAAATTAAGCATTTATGGTTGAGTACCAGTCTGATACAATTACAGCACTGCCGAGGAAAACAAAGTCAGAGGCAATATGTTTGGGGAAACTCCACTTTTACATTTCTTTGTAATATTCCTGCACAATATTACGACGTGGAATTAAATGTTAAAGTTAGACAAATGTTTTTAAAACCATTACGACAAGTCGGATAAGTCACTTTGGTGTTAAATGCCTGCAGGGCTGACTAACAAGTATTTCAGGAATAAATTTAATAATTTTGATCTTTTTATTGTATAAAGAAGTAATATTGTTTGATTACTACAATCTATTTTAAAACTGCTCCCAGTGATAGAGGTTAAAAGTGCAGTTTTGGAGTTCCTGATAATACATATACAAATTTTATATTAGATATAAAGGCAGTACATCAGAAAAGAAAATCAATCAAGAATTAATCTAAATTTGCCAACACTAGTTAACAGGCAACTGAAAAGAAAAACGAGACAAAATTTGAATACATCCGAAACATAAAACAATACAAACACTTTTTATAAAACCTTACTCAACTTCAAAATGGTCACAACTTTTATCTACGGTTTAGATTTTTTTTTAGTCATTTAGTGTTTTCTTACCAGTCCATCAAAATTGGAATAATAGTAGTTATCTATTATCCCTTCAAGACTGTACCACCACGTTGATGTATTAAAATAGTTACCAAATAATAAAAACGTATTACCATATTATTAGGAAAGGCAATTTACAAAAACAAATCCAGGATCAAATTCAACCTCCTGTGTTTACTGACAAGTGCGTACTGTAGATCCTAATATGTAAGGCTGATATGTATACTGTCTGTTTTGTACTCAAGTGAAGTAAATAAGTTCCGACTTAAAACCACAACATTCATTAGATCTCAAATTGATTTGTTTAGAATTTTCTCCCATTTTTTTCCCGGCTCACTTCTCTCGATCAGGGATCACAGAACTACACGCCGCCCCCACACAACCATGTCTGAGGATATCAAGCTTACAGGCAGAGCTTTATGAACCAGTGAGAGTCAGAGCAGATATGGGCTTCTCTGCTTTAAACAGAAGTTACTTTTACCGTTTTTCCTCTTTATACAGCTGGGGGCGGAAGGGAAACAAAACACACAGAACAACAAGCAGCAGGGAATTATAGCCGTTAGCCTGTCTGAATAAATGTTTAATCTCACAAGTTAGCAACATAACCAAAAACCTTTTCAGAAAGGTTTATGGTTATGTAAATTCTCCCCTCCGGTTCAGTTTCTGAGTCTGATGTGTGGATGTGTTTTCAGTTTTACAGTCTCTGTGTTAGTGGATGTATGTGTGATTGCTCCGTGTTGAGCTGCATGCAGTTTTAGGAGAAAATATTAAAAAAAATAATTAGCACAAGCTGAGCTGCCTGAAGGAACCCCAGCTCTCAGCCATTACTTGGCCTGACTCAAGCCTTTGTACAAAGAGGTTAAAGCCCTCATAATGCTGTCAACCAAACAACCAGATGTCTCAGTCAAGTTGCGCATCAGAGTATCTGAGAAAAATGGTTTTTTTTTTTTTTAAAGAACTAGGTTAGAAGACAAATATTCTGATTAAAAGACAGAATTATTAGATACTTGAGCCCATTTAGCGCTACTTATGTTAGCATTTTGTTAAAGGATCATTTGTAAGTTTCTGCTGTCTCATAATAGATAGCTATTGATTTTAGAACGGGGCTCATTTCATTTCCCCTGCTAATAGTTTTGTTATGGAATTTTTGTTAAATATGTAGGAGGGTATACCAATTTAAAAGAAACCATATGTAGAGTAATTTATCTACTTTTGGTTTTAAATGTTTATGTTGCACATCTTAATACAACAGGCAACATATTTAGCAGGAAGTGAACAATATGGCATAAACAGATTCAACAGGTTGTCTAGGTAGTTCATCCTTAGCAGGGTCGGTGAAAGATGCTAATTTGATCCAGTAAAAACCCATCAACCTTCCATAAGTTCTGCTTTTTGCCATTAGGCCTGTCATCATACACAACAAATAACTTAATCACATGATAAATTAATAATTCTCATTTTCATTCTCTATTGTATTTATTTCTCTTTTTCTTTCTACCAAAAACTGGAAGACAAAAGTCTTCAGTTTGATGATTTGGTCTCAACTAGCCTCATTTCTTTGAAGGGGGCTAGTTCTGTTTACAGTCTTGATAATTCATTTTGTGTTGTTTCTGTTGCTTTGTTTATTTATTCTTAGATATTTACAATTTCTTTCAGTACCAGTCTTAAATGTTCATTAGAATTGAAAGATTATTGATCTTTGAGAAAGTGCTCTTGCATTATTATGCCGTTGCCGTTATATCACTTGAAAATTGTGTCAAAGCAAGAATAATATTGTCTATTGTAATAACTTCTGGGACAATTTACCGTTATTGTGACAATTTATGTCACGACAACATATTTTATAAAATTTGTTATTGTGACAGGCCTAGTTGCTGTCTGCAAAACTTGGGATGTGTCCTGCTGTAAACCAGGCATAATGAAGACAGGCTGACCTCAACTAACCTGCTAAATGGCACTTGAAATATTTGCAAATAGCTGTTTACTAATGACGTGCCGGTGCATCTGCAGCCTTCAGCGCTGAAGGCTGCAGATGCGGAGCGGTCAGCGAGGAGAGACAAATCCAGATTGAGTAGGCTGGCTGGGAAGTGCAGCGTGGATCACGTCGTGTTGATCATCACTTGTGCTGGTGCTTCTCTGTGGCTTTTATCTCTTTTACATTAGCTACAGCTAAATCCGTATGTGGGTGGCGCTTGATTGCTAGGCAGCATATGGTCCCCTTAGCATCAGATCATTCCACTACATGCTTTAGCAACTGCGAGGCTCTAGCTCCAGTCTAGCCTTGCAGCAGAGATAGGTCCCTCTAAAACAAACAATAAGATGGCTGAAAGATATGCAAGCCCCAGCATCTACCCTTAAATGTGAGTGCTGTAAAGCTAATAGAAGGGAAGTTTACCTATTTTTATTGAACAATGACATTTTCAATACAAGTAAGCTCAAAAAGCATTCATCACTGACTCCATGTTTACATGACTGTATTATTTGATAAAAAAAAGGATCAAATTGAAATCTATTTATTTGACTTAGAAAGTGTTTGATTGGATTAAATTGAGTTTTTTGTAAAGTGTTTTGAGACGATATTGGTTGTGAATTGGCGCTATATAAATGAACTGAATTGACTGAATAAATAAAATCTCCTTAAAGGGATAAAGTCAACAGCCATTTGATTTTGGATTTGAATTTCTCCCAGTTTTTTTTTTTATGTTTACACAGGCAAAACCTGGGTCGGTGTCATTTACAATTTAGAGAAAATAAAAAAAATCTAAAGTAGCAATATTTAGGTTTGGTAGTAAAGATTTGAAACAGGATTGTACATGGAGAGGAGGACAGTTTTAAATGTAGACATCTAGATTGTGCAGTTTATTTACCTGTTAATCACTTGTTGGTTGTACCCTATTGTACATTTTGAAGTATACGCAAACTTCTGATTACATGTGTGTGACAAGAGTTTCTTTAAAAGTCCATAAGATCAGTACACTAAAAAATATTTACCAACCAATGACATCTCAACGTTTGCACAAAGTAATCCAGTAACATGCGATGTAATTGCCAGCTCTCCCCTGCAGGTGAAATTTTAGGTCCAGTGACCGATCCTCCACAGTATTATGTTGCCCTTAGAGATTTCAAGAAATAAAGGGCATTATAAATCAAATATACTATTATTATGTGACTAATGACATAAAAAGAGTAAGGTGGAAATATTATTTAGATCACCTGCTGACGAATACACCAGCTGGAATTCATTACATTCAGCAGAATCACTTTTTAAATTATCTAGGACAACAATTTTATGCTGTTCGCATTAGTCACACCGGCATCTGCCACTAGCACTGGTGGATCTTAACGGAGCATCCAGGGTGTTCCCCAGCTGATTCGCCTCTGAAAATAGCCTGCAAACCACGCCTACCTGGCACACCAGGGATGATGTCATCTACAAATAACTGTCAATGCAAAACCTCATCTACAAACGGCAAAAAAACAAAGTCTAGTTATTTATAATTGCGACGCACCACAGGAAGTTGGTGGAACAGTATTATCTCAATCATCTGCCAGCGAGTTAAATGCAGCCTGTCCAAAAACAGCAGAGCTCTTCCTCCACGGTAGAACTACTTCCACGTGCGAGCGCCTATAGAGGCACTTTGGGGGCATGTTCCCACTTCAGGACAGGTATGATTCAGACAGAATACGGCAACATTTTCTGTACCTTATTTCTCACCGTGAGCAAACGTTTAAAGAGTCGCACTGAAGAGTCTGAAAGTCTTACCACGTTAACTGTGGCTTACTGAAACCATTCCAGTTATATTGGCTAATACATTAGCAGCAATAGCAAACAAATTAAATCTAACTCAGCACTTACAAAAAGAGACATTTTGCTGTTTTTTTGGGGGGGGGGGGGGTTAAGAATCTGAGCTACCTTGGGAGGTCTTTTGTTTACAATACCTAAAATCTCTCAAACCCAACTTGTATTGTTTTACACTAAACAGATATTCTATAAACACTTTGGTTTCTGAAACATTTTCCTCTATTTGTGATAAAATATTGTAAAAATAATCCACTTAAACTTCAGCATTTTTGTGGCTTCAATGTTTGACCCTCTGTAAAATAGTCTACATGGCAGTTAAATGCAAAAATATGTACATTTTTATAAAACTGTACAAATAAATTGTAATCATCTGTGTGGAAATAGTCCAGTTCAACTTCAGTGTTGTACTGTTCCCAAACAGTAAATGAGGGAATTTCAAGACTATATCATTAAAGCATTAAATAATACCTCCCTAACTTATCTGTTGTTGTTTTGTTTTTTATTAAATTGAAATAATGCACACAAGTTCAAGTTTTATGACAGATTTACAGGTTGGGGTCTTAGTTGCCATGGGGAAAAGAATATGTGACTTTAGTTTTTGGCATGCTGATCACAGATCAGAACTCATTCAAAGGCAAAAAAAAAAAGACTGGTGTGTTCTACAAAAAAAGGAAAGCTATTGTAATTCCTCAACTTGGAAAAATAAAATACGAGAACAGCAAGGCATTGAAATTTGTCGACATGTTCTTCAGCCATCTAAATAGGCATCTCAAAAGGTTACTGGCACAATTCCCTGCATCTCAGCTGAACATATATGGATCGAAGCCTAGGACGCTGTTTTCTCAGGTTCTGGATGGTTGGATCTGCTGACCAATACCTACCTTCCATCCCACAGAACCATGGAGCCATCTCCGCTGCCCTACATTGTTTTTTGATTATTTTTTTTTACAATTTCTTTTTAATAGTCAACTTGCTAATTTAGCCGTTCACACTACAAAGTCATTGTCACGCTCTCTTTGGTATTTCACTGACTGCTTGTAGCATTGTTGTGCATATGCATATATATATATATATATATATATATATTAAGGCAGCATTAAAGTATAATCATGTTTATGATTATAATGCATTTTCAAATGATCTCAGGTATGCAAATTAATTGCCTGATGGTTACTACAGCAGGCGGTGTGTGGCAGTGTAGCAATCCCATGGCCTGCTATGTCAGCTTCCCTAAAAAAAAAAAATCGTTGTAAATTCATTCTAAAACGCCCCAACCTATTATTCAAAGCATATGCAGTAATATTATATAATGCAGCAGTTTCATATACAGCGTCGTGCTTCCTATATGGAAATAAAATGCGCTTTCTATTTAATGCACAGCACTGCAGCTACATGACTAGTCGGTGAATTTTCCTGCTCGGTGGGTAAAAATGTGCCACAATTAAGCGCAAAGCCACATGCAATAAGCGGGTATTTCTGTCACTAAAACTAATTTGCGAGGCCCTGGTTGCTAATAAGAGTGTGGGCTATGTCGAGAAAGGATGAGAATATCTGGGCCACAAGCTGCAGGCTACTGTCAGCAGAGCCCTGGGGTATTGGAGCCAAAAGTGGGGAAGAAAAGCGTTTCCTCCTCGCAAAGCTCGACGTTTCTCGACCGTTCACTCAAAGCGAAACACTCATGGCGGAAAAGAAGCTGTGAAAACGCCACATTATTCGACACATTAGAGCACAGGCCTGCCAGCTGGTGTGTTTACCAGTCGGCGGAGGCTGAAAATAGGAGCCGTTGCTTCTGCTGCTTACCATCTTGCGGGTCGGATGATGAAATCCAGGCGATGAGAACGGAAAAGAGGTGAAACAGGAAGAGTCAGCGGGCCGCCGAGCCGAGCGGAACGATACAAAAAAAAAAACCCCAACACGGTAGTAGTGCCTCTTCAGAGGTCTGGTCCTGGATTTGTACCCAGCTTTCAGACTCTCCTCGCCGTCTCTCTCTGTAACCGAGGCTTTCACTGCAGTGGCGAAGGGAGTGAGAGCCGCTGGGAGGGGACAGTAAGCGGAGGAGGAGGTTCGGTTTGACAAGCAGGCGGTGGCGGAGGGGCGGAGGGTGAGTGAGAAGGGGGGAGGTGCGGCAGTACTGTACATCCGGGTACTACAAGCTGCATGGTTGTTTTTTTTTTTTGGTTGTTTTTTTTATGTCCTACACACAAAGCAGCTTTGTGCACGGGCTCCTCCTGGTGGTGGAATCTCAACATTGCAGGGAGATATTTCCCCAAACTTTATCGCAAAACTAGAACACCATATAAAATAACATTTTTGAAAATAACTGTTCATATGTTGGTTTCTAACCTTATTTTTTATTTATCTCTGTAAAATAAAGTAATGTAAATAGGGAAACACAAAAATTAACCCTGTTTTAACCGTTTAAGTAAACAGTATTAACAAAAAAAAACGTATTCTGAGAAAAAAGTTACCCCCTATATTGCACAGGGTGACCTTATATTCTCTGAGATCACCCTCGAGAAAATTTGTTCCACTTCTCACTTTCAAACCCCGAGTTGATTTAACACAATACAGCTGGCACATGGTTCACACCAAGCATACTGGCTAAAGTTTTTGACCCCACAAAATAACCCAAAGTTGCGACTTCCTAAGAGTGGGCTAATCTTTGGAGTCTGCATAAGCAAGTACAAGGGGTCATCCATTGGAAATCAGATACTTATCACAGGGCAAGATATGCACAATAAAATGAAAAAGTTCACTCCAAAGGGTAACTTATAGAAATGAAACAGTCACATTTTTGGACATGGTAAGAAGCCAGAGTTCCCAGTAGCGCTCAATACAGAAAGACTCATCAATTAATATTGTTTAGAAGCATTTTTATTCTTTATTTAATCGCAAGTCTGAAAAAGATATTTATTCACTGAATTTCAATATGGACAAAAAAAATCATACTGTATAACGCCTGTTGACTTTACAATCAATTATTTGGTAAAGTGTAAATGTCAAACATATGCTGCTAGCACTAGCTTTTGCTAAGACCTTGTAAGCTAAAAAGTAGCAGGTTGTCGCATTGTTGCTAATGACCACAAGTGAGTTTCTTCTGTTACCCAACAAACTTGTCATGGTTTTTGACCCAATATTTGGTTAAAACTACCTAAGTGCTTTCCCAGCAGGATAAATCCAGCTAAAGAAACAACCCAGCAGTTCTTGTTGTTGTGTAGTATTCTCAGATTTTGCCTCAGATCTCATCAAACTTCTATTTCTCACTCTGAACGTGTGAGTCATTCAAGACAGCAGCAGTCGTACAATCTGTGCTTTTTTTTGAACAGCCACAGAAGCGTTGAAGGTTGCAAGCGCACTGAAATTCAATACATCAACTTTGAATCTTATGGGATTTTCAAAGTGGAGTGAAACAAACAGTTGTTGTAACACTTTAAGACATTAATATTTCTGAAGCATGTTAAACATGAATGCCAAGTCTTTGTCATGTAAAATACAAGACACCATTTAATATACACAAATAAGAACTCGAAGTTAGTTTCTGGTATGAATAAGACGGAGATTTCTCAGTAAATATTAAAACATTCTACAAGGCAGCATCAAATTTGAAGACAAAATTTGGTCACTTTTCAGTTGCATTTAACATGAACGTCTATGTAATGCCAAACGGCGAGAATCAAATGTTTATTTAGGACCTTCAATGTAACTTATGCTGACCACAGTCTAAAAGGAAATTTCACCTCATGTATTGTTGAAATAAGTATTATTTCCTGCAAGAGTTGTGTATTCTTCCAGATGCTGAAAGTTTCATAGAAATAGTATTTAAAAGGATTATTAGAGCAATTAAACCATGTAAACCACTTAGTATGACTGACAAACTGACGCAAAAAAACATATATTTCCCTTTTTAATATAATAACATTACAAACATCACTTTAACAACAGGAAAAGTTTCTTCCTAATATAAATCCCATCAGAACAGTATATTGCACGTGTCATTTTGTTCCCCTAATATTCTGCATAGATCAATTTAATTGAGAACTGAAAGTGTTTTCTGAAAAAATAAACAATTTCAAAAGAGTTAATTGTTCTCTGTACAAAAAAATATTTTCTTATATAACGTCACAAAAAATATAAAACATCCATTAAACAGGTCACTAAAGGTTTAGGCTGGGGAATATTCCAAATACAACATTTTTTCCCCTCTCTCCCTAAAGGAGACACAGCCAGGTCCTTTTAGAAGAGGTAGAGAACACAAACACAACCTGGAGACAAGAACTGCATCCAAAGCCAAAATGCCTACTTATATAGCTGGATTTCATGTTCAAACGATGGTATTCAACATAAGGAACTCCCACATAGGTAAACATAGAGTGCTTCAAACCAAGATGCTTTTTAAGTCAGTTAGAATGTACCAAATGTTTAATCATTTTAAAACTGTATTAATAAAACTTGATCAACAGGTCAGCAATCAACAATGCATAAACATGGCTCCAAATATGGCAGTACCACCCTGAGGGCATTTTAGACTAAACTTTACATGAGGGGTCTGTACATCGTCTGTACATCGTACATGCTTTGGCATACTCTACCATCTCCCTGCACACAAAGAGACACAGTTGTAAGTCGTCTCAAGATCCACAAAGCACATGTGAACTGGACACTAAACTCCTAATGGGCCCACAGCCATGAACCATGACCAGAACGTAAGCCATGTCAAACAGTTGATCGGAGTATCCAGTAAACTTTCTCAGGGAGACTTAGAGGATGGATCCCTCTGAAATCAGGAAATACTTTCAGGTCCTCGTTCCAAAAAAAATACTATAACCACTCAGTTTGCCACAGCCACAAGTCCTTTTTGTACTATTAGAAGAGGCATCTCATTTACATAACATCTACACCAGGGGTCTCAAACTCCAGCCCTCGAGGGCCAATGTCCTGCAGTTTTTAGATGTGCCACAGGTACAAAACGCTGAAATGAAATGGCTTAATCACCTCCTCCTTGTGTAGATCAGTTCTCCAGCGTCTTGCTAATGACCTAATTACTCTATTCAGGTGTGGTGCAGCAGAGGCACATCTAAAAGTTGCAGGACAGCGGCCCTTGAGGACTGGAGTTTGACACCCCTGATGTACACCCTTCAGTTTATTGGTACAAATCTCCTAGACTCTATAGTACCCTGCTGCCAAAGAACCTTTTACATGCCAACCATTGCTGCCATTGTGTTAGTTTCCCCATGCCCCAGAGTTCTCACGCATATATTATGGCAGTGCTTTGCAGACAGACGGGGAATGATTACTTGGGCGCCAATTAAATAAAAACTAGTATACAGCAGGCATAAGGAATGTGTGAAATTATGGACTTTAACAGTGCAGTTGTTTGACTTTTATGCTGGCTTTTGTTGCTTACAAGAACAGATCAATGGATATTTTATCGCTAACAATGGATGTGAAAAATGTGTACAAACAGCAACGTACACCATTTTAAGCTGCTCCCAAATAATGTATGCCTTTGATTGAAAGCAACCAGACTTTTTTTTGTAAACTTTTCAATAAAATCTCCATCAGTTTCTCCTTCTTAGGGTTTTTCAAAAAGCTCGTGCTAATCTTAAGCACTAGCGCTATGCTAATAGATCCTTGGGAATCATCTTATTGGTGCTTAAATACTAGATTATTTTTCCTGTCTGTGACTAACTGTGTTATCTTTGGTATCTTAGATTGAACTAAGCTTGTAAATGGTTCTTTGTTAAGTTTCCTGTTGTATGAACAATACTGAATCAATGGAGACTTTGTGACCAAATATCATTACTCAGCGCTAAGTAACTTAAACAAATCAAATAAATCTCAAGAAATAAGAGATAGCTCAAAACTTTTCCACATTACTGCATATAGTTTAAAAATACATACATATCCACATAACCACATCAGTAGCACCATCTGTAAAACACATACTCATCGTAAACACAGGTAATCTTACACAACTACAGTACTGTTACACAAAAATGTATTTTTTCCACACTTGAGGGACAGAATACCAGAGTATAAATGGGAAAAACTTTCCAAAGGAAGTTTATGCAGTCTTTTACATAAAATAGCAGGGTATGGGTCTGTTTCGGCTGCAAAGAGCTTCGCATTTTCTGACACTGACAGAAGGTAGAAGGAGGGAGGACTCGTTAAAGCACACACCCACGTCTTTTGCGCCGCCTCTGGTCGTCAGACGAACATCTCTTTGTTGATCCACATGAGCGTGCGCGTGTCGTTGGGTTTGCATTCGTACTCGATGCTGTTAAAGCTGTTGCCCCACTGGCAGTGGTCCCTCTTGTTGTAGTTGTAGAATTTCACCTGCCACACGGTTTCAAATGACCCCGCCTCTGTGAACTGAAAGCACAAACACACGTACGAGACATGCGCACCTTAAGGTCTGAGCATCATCGAAACTCTTGCTGTGAAAACGGGATTATTAATAAAGGAAACACCTCATGAACATCCAATTTTAAAGTACATTTTGTGGAAAAGCCTTTAAAGGTGAAAGACAGGGGAACATATTGCTTGGACAGATGGCTGCAGCGTTATAAACATCTACAGAGCTTATGATACCACAGGATGAAGGTTCATTTGGATTGCTTTACCGTAACAAAAGGAAATCATTTCGAAACTGCATTTTTGTTTTATCCTATCATTTCTTTGTTCAATATAACAAATGTTTGATGGTGTGAAACACTATAGTCTAAACAAAAAAAAGCCCCAAAAACAACAAATTGTGTTTTCACAGCTCTGCATACTTTAAAAATGCTTATGTTCCATTTAATTTGAACGGATTGTTAGAGATTAAAATACTTGTTTAAATAAGTGTAAGGTTGAATCTTTCTAATTCTTTCAGTGTGATTATGTCACTGCAATGAAAGCTAATTTGAATTTTGAAGAGAATACAGACACAAATATTGGATCAGTTGTATCACTGACGATAGTGGAAAACGCCGAACGATCCACACACTGGGTTTATGTGTGTGCAGTACAGTACACCCATACCTGTATATTGATTTGAACTGGCTGCCTTTCTCCACTCTTTGTGTGTGCCACCCCCTCAGTGTCATACTGACCGGTGTAAACCACAGACTGGGGGTCTTTGGATTGTTGCTCCAAGGGAAAGGTCACTCCACCCACACTCATGGAGCTGCAGGCGGAAACACAGCAAAACATACTGATGACATATACAGCACCTTGCAAAAATATCCACTTTGTCACATTGCTGCCACGAGCATTTTTGTGACTAACCAACACAAAGTGGAACAATTAAACAACTCAAGCTCGGTCAAATTGGATAGAGAGCATCTTTGAGCAATCAACTTTTCATTTTTTTCACCCCAAAGATTCTCAATTCTATGTTTTGACTAGGCCGTTCTAAGACATAAATATCCTTTTATTTAAACCAGCCTGTGCCCACCTCCATCTCAAGAGCTGCTATCTTGTGGCTTTCAGATGCATATTACACTGCAAAAACACAAACTCTTACCAAGTACTTTTGGTCTAATTTGTAGTGGAAATATGTTAGGACATTTGAAATAAGACATAACTTAACTTTAAAGAAAAATACAGGAGCTTATTTTAGGTTGATAATTCCTTAGTATTGGTAATAAAGTACTAGTTCCACTGGCAGATCATTTCACTTATTAGGAGGGAAAAATGTTTTGATATAAGTGAAATAATCTGCCAGTGGATAGCACTTAAAAAAAAAATCAAACAATATTAAGCTCCTATGCTTTGCCAAAAAGTTGCTTGTAAGTTATCTTTGTCTTATTTCAAGTGTACTAAGATATTTGGATGAGAAACTATAGACCAAAACTACTTGGTAACATTTTGTGTTTTTGCAGTGCAGTTTTCACGATGCAACTGACTGAATTGGAAGAGAAAAGCTGAAGCGTCTTCAGTTATTAAAAAAAACAATAATTTCTCATTCATTGAACCATTTTGCTACAATGCGTGACATACAATCCCTACTAAATGTATTGTAGTTTCAAATAGCGTGAATACTTTCTCCGAGCAGCTGGAGATCAGATCTTTGACAGATTTTTTTTTTTTTTTTTTTGCTACCGCCCCACTAACAAATCAGAGTTGAGCTGCAGGCTCCCCCAGCTGTGCTCTGTGCCCCACATTCAGCCGAGCAGCTCTTCTGCATCAACCCATGTGTGACCTACATTCACATAATTCTTATTGAGGAGCGTGCTCCGGGACGTTTTACAGAATTACGGCCAAACATCCGTCTCTAATCCGTGTTTGGAGATGGCGGTGCAACTGAGCTGATTACATAAGCGGGAGTCCGAATCACTAGAGCCCGGTGACTCAACACCACGAAGGCCCGCATCCCAGAGTAATCCCTGGTGGATTTTGACGTGGAAGCAGGAGGTGTTTGTGCTGCGTTCACGTGCCGCAAGTAGAGTCAGCTTTAAACTTGCCTCGATGAACCTGTGGAGCCCTCGAGGCTAAAATGTTGGCTCAATCAAAAAATAATTTAAAAAAATGAAATTAAAATTAAATAATAGGAAAAAAAAAAACACACACACACACACCAAAAAAGAGCTGGTCAGTCTGTATCAACATGAAGCAAAGATAATAATAAAACAATGTATTTTTTTAAACTACCTTTTCTTTCCGCAAACTAATAAAAATGCACAATTTCCATTGTCCAATAGTAAACAGAAAATACTCAGAAAATACAGTCCATATGTTCGCAGCCTTTCTATGAGGAATTATCCAATGGAAAAAGTCACGAATCCGAGTTGAAAATATTTTAAAAGCATGTATTTTTTAAAAAGAAATTGCAGCAGCAACCTCACAGAAAATATTCAAATACTAAGCTCTAAATATTCGCTCTACAAAAAGGACATTAGAATTTGATACCTGTTGGTTTTGCCTCCCAGCCTCACCAGATTTCCCCCCTTTTCTCCCTCCCGACCAGATAAGGATAATCCACGTGAATACCTACGTGGCCTGGACCGCTCCCGGTTTCACCACCACTTCGATCTTGTACTTGGAGCCGGTCAGCAGCTTGATGGTCCGCGTCTGTCCGAACCGAGCTCCGTCCGTCTTGAAGAACACCGCGCTGTTGTTCGGAAGCATCTTCAGGGAAATCCCGATTTTGACGACCTGGGGAACGTCGGCCATGTTTCCATGCAGCCGGACACCTCGTTTGCGGGCGGTGATTTAGCGCAGGCGGAAAGAGTCAGGGCGCGCCTCAAGTGTCGCGATCAAGTTGGCGGAGGAGCGGACCGAGAAGCTCGTCGGGCGATGAAGCGCGGCGGCACATTTCCACCTCTCTCGCTCCCTGCGCGCGCGACGCCGCGTAATCCACTCCAGCCCACAGCACGAGCCTAATCCCAACCAGTGCTCTCCTTTGGAGAAAAATCAAAACGAGAAAAAAACAAACAAACAATCTCTCCCTCTCTCTCTCACAGCACACTGCCCCACTTTATGCTACGGCGCCCGCTCCTCTCACTTCTCGCGCGTGTCTTTGCTGGACAGCTGTCCTTGGTGCTGAATTTGTGCTCGCGGTGTTTCTAGAAACACTCATGGACGACACAATTAAAACGAACACATTGTAGCGGTAACAAATACAATTTATATTCATGTAAACATGGCTACAACAACAAAAATACGTGTTTTTTACTCGAAATTTCTTTTAGCTATCTGTAAAGCTGAATAGTCTATATGCTGATAGGCTGATAGCCAAAAGCTTATTTAATCACAGTGGTAAATTTAATCATCATCTAGGTTTCACAATCTAACTTAAAGAGTCCAAACACCTTTTTTTAACACGCACACCACATCTATCTATCTATCTATCTATCTATCTATCTATCTATCTATCTATCTATCTATCTATCTATCTATCTATCTATCTATCTATCTATCTATCTATCTATCTATCTATCTATCTATCTATCTATCTATCTATCTATCTATCTATCTATCTATCTATCTATCTATCTATCTATCTATCTATCTATGTTAGAGGCTGGAGTTTTTGTAGAGAGTTGTTTTGTCCACCAGGGGGAGCCACAAGGAGTTTTCTGGAGGAGGATGGTCACCGCACACCTGTGCGTTATCAGCCTCATCAACACCAGCATAAGAGGAGCGGGTGGCCAGTTCGCCGGCGTCGGAGTGTCTTACCTGTTTTGGTACCCTGAGCCCCTCTGAGCTTTGTTCTCTGAGAATTTATCCGTGTACTCTGCTAATCTGAGTTTTTTCCCTTCTGACCTCCCTGACCAGGATTCCTCCCGTGGAAACGTCCCTCGGTCGACTACGGTCCGACTACCTGCCTGCCCTCCGACGTGCCTCCCTTCGGCTATTCCCCGCCATCGGAACCCCTCTCCTGTGCGAGAACCCGGACTCCAGCCTCTCTACAACTTTCCTCCCTGGCGAATCCCCTTCATCTCTCCCAGTAAGCCCGCTCCATTCCACCTTCCCCATAATTCCTACAATCTACTTACCTGTCATCTCTCCAGTCCTCAGATCACTCACGCCCCGGATCCAGTGGGGGCCCGAACTTATTCACATTTCACTTCTGTTGATCTGTTCATTAATAAATTTTATTTATCTGATTCCTCCATCTCCTGATTGTGTTCTGCATGTGGGTCAAGCGATTAGCGTCCGACATGACTATCTATCTATCTATCTATCTATCTATCTATCTATCTCTATCGATATATATCTATCTATCGATAAATATCGATAGATATGTAGGTAGGTAGGTATTGAGACAAAATATAATAAAAATAACCAGAACTGCTAGTGGCTCTTTGTACCTTCTGCAATGGTTCTTATTAACTTTGGCTAAACATTAAGAAGAAGAAATTAAAACAATAAAAACAAGTTTTTAACTCTTTTTCTACATTTTCCTGCATCTAGAAACTAAGGTCCTTTGTGTCCTAAATTCCACAAAGGACACTAAAAGTACAAGAAGTAAGTTTTTATATCAGTTTTCATTGTCATTAGGTTGGAATCTATGTGTTTTTTCACAAATGAAAAAAAAAATCATCCTCTTTTATGTTTTTCCTTCATTTTCAATCTGAAATATAGGACTAAAACTCTGGTTCTGTCATGATGTCCGCGGTGTTGATTTAGGACCCAAATGCAGCGAGGCAGAGGCGTTGAGTAAATTGAGAATGTTTAATGAAAAAAATGAAGGGCAAAAAGACAGCAGGGTTGTACGGGGAAGAAACTGGGAAATAAACGGCAGGAACCAGCCGACGTGTTTAAATAATGGGAGAGTGAATGTGGGAAAAATGAACCTGGGCTGAATGGCTAAGTGACTGCAGGTGTGAGGGGAGAGAGAGACTAAGGACAAAGTTAACACTGAATAATAAACAAATCTCAAAACAACCCAGGAGCCTAACAGGTTACTTACAAACTCACAAGAAATTTACTAAAGTATTTGTCTAAAAGGTTGTTTTTTTGTTTTGTTTTTCTTCAAAAGGCCATATAATATTTGCGGCTCTGAACAAATTTTATTCGGCTGTCCTGAGAGCAAATTGGCTCTTTGTGTTGTATAGGTTGCAGACCCCTATTCTAGGTTCTGCTGGCTCGCTGTAATGCGACGACTTTACCACTAGAGGTCAGGCTTGTACCACAGCGAGAAAGGGTTTTTTAAATGAAAGAGACGGAGTGTAGATCAGTCGAATATTCATGCAAAAAGAAATGTGCAATAAATTTGAACCAATTTATCCAATCAGTTATTGGACCTACTATTGTAGAATGTAAAAAGAAATAAACTGCTATAACTACTACTACTACTAATAATAATCATCATCATCATTTGTTAACACCAATACTGGAGTCATCAATACATTTGCAGAGACTATGCTCTGAATACATCAGATTTCAGCTTTAAATAATAAAAAAAATGTTATTAGGTTGGAGAAGTCGTTCAACATTCAGTAGTTTAATGGCAGGTCAAAGTAGCCCCTGCACTCTTTTTGTTTGAAACTCTGTTATTGCCAAAGAGGCTTTCTGCAGAATGCTGCCATCTAGGATTACACGAAGCCTAGACTCACTTTTTACGCCACATTAACACCTAAAACATTTAAACCCAACTCAAGCAGTAATTGACAGCTTCATTGATATGTCTTTTTTTTTAACCTTCACATTTCAACCACAAATAGATAAACAATTTCCAGTTGCTTTTCAACCAAATGATGTAAAATTGCTTTTCTTTAGACCCTGAACATCGCTGGCATCATTTGACACTGCGGTCTCTTCAGATTCAAATAGACACTTTGCTCCCACCAGACGCATATTTAAATTTCATTGTTTTGTGTAGGAACACAATTGCAAAATTGTTCCTCTTATTCATGCCGTCACTGCCTGCACTCACTCTCAGTTGCTAAGATGATGCGAAATCTTGTTATTGAGGTAAATTAAATTTTCAGTCACTTGTCAAATGTGATCTGTCTGTCTAAGATTTTACACTAAATTTTCTGGTTTTATATAGTTTGTTTTATTAAGAAAACTTCCTTTTGGAGTCTTGATTGGGCTCCTATTCGCATGTCATCAAAGTCAACAAATTAATCAGATTTCTCTTCATCTTCATCCAGATGACTTTGCTTTTGGGGCTCGTGCTGCACCACACCTCAGTCTGTCAAAAGCGTGAAGACTACAGTCCAGGGGGAGAGTGAGGATGCGTTGGTAAAAGAATGAGTATGGGAGGGTGGAAGGGAAGAGGAAGGGGTCCTCCCTCCCGACAAATGTCTTCGGAGACCCACTCCTTCATAACCCGACTCTTTCCCAGCCTTGCGCAGATGGCCAAAGTATCCAAATCGGAGTCTGCGGGTGTTCAAATGAGCGTAGAGAGACAGGATGGGAGATCTTTAGTGAATTAACCCATAATTAACCTCTCAATCCGATTTACATTAATAGCTGAAGTTAGAATACCAAGAAACACACTTGGCTACATGTGAGTGCGAGCCGGTCTCTAAGCGCGCTCCACGCTCGCGCTGGTGATGCCATGCCGCGAAGTCACACCGGCGACGAAAGCGGCGGCACCGGGATCTGGCTGAAGACCTCCGCTGGGAACCGGACTCAGGAGCACCCGTTAAAAGATGTGGAATCTGGACGGAGGACGATGAACAACGCGGTCCGGGTCGGGGACGGGCTGCTGTCCCCCCCAGCAGCAGGTGCGGCAGCGGCGGCGGCGGAGAGGAACCAGGGCGCCCGGCTCAGTCTGCTGGGGAAGCCGCTGACCTACAGCTCGCAGAGCGGCCGCAGGAACGCGCGGTACCGGCGGCTCCAGAATTACCTCTACAACGTGCTGGAGCGACCGAGGGAGTGGGCTTTTGTCTACCACGCTTTTGTGTGAGTACAAACTTTAGCTACAAATGTTCAGGGGGGGGAAAAAAAAAAGTGCTACGTATTTTACTCTTGGTTTTAAAACTCGCGTCTTCTAACTTTCAAACGTCGAAAAACAGCTTAGAAAATACGTGTCTTTTCTTCTGCTGTGTACATGCTGCTTCATTTACCCCCCAACATCGACTTCATCACCTGTACATGAACAATTCAGGCACATTAGTAAACTAGAATATTGTCAAAAAGTTATTTTACTGATTAAATTAAATAAGTGAAAGCATTCATAAATTAAAATATTACATAAGTCCAATAAAGGTTAGTTTACACGGTCACAGACTTTATTGTTCTCCAGCAGACAGTCATCGACACCCTCCACAAGAATGGTAAGCCTCAAAGGGCATTACTAAAGAAGCTGGTTCATATAAAATAGTACCAAAGCATTTAATTTGAAAGTCTAGTGGAAGGAAAAAGTGCGCCAGAATCCCAGAGTCAGAAGAAAAAGAGTAGCGAGTTGCAGAATCCATGATGGTTCAAGGCTAATGTTGATGTTATGTTGAACTGCTCTTATGTTTTGAGAAAATACATACATTTTGAGTTTTCAGCCACCGCAAGCCATAACCATGAAAATTAATAAGCTAAAACATTGCTTAAAGATACAATATGAATATACATTTTTGTAACAAGAGCTTACTTTCTGATGGTATCCTGTTGTATAAAATATCCTTTGACATTACTGGTGGCTCATTCCATCATGCACAGCTGAGCTACAGTAAACAGAGCTCTACATATCTGAATCAGAGCTTGTTGGTCATGATAGCGTTTGTTGTGAATCAGGTCAATACAAATAGAGTGAAATTAAGTGACGCTGGAACATAAACTCTAGTGTGCTCGCTGCGGCTCGATATGATTAGGTCACAGCTTAACTTATCTTTGTACAACTTGGATGTTCTCCAAGAGATCTGGGAAATCAGTCAGACTACAAATGAGACGGATATCAACAGGCTAGTGCTTCAACTTAATTCAAAACAAAGTGGTTCTGGGAGGAAAGCCCTCAGATTGAAAACAGCCTCCCACTGACCACAACTTGTTTTCTTCTTCTTCTTTTTTTTTTCTTATGTGAAATACTCTGATTTCCTCTCTCCACTCTCACACAATCAATTTGCAGATCTTTCTGACCTCTCCCGGTTTTTGTCTGTCAGCAGCACTCTGACTGATCTGTTGCTTGATGTAACGGTTTCTGCGCGGCTTCGCACGAACCCGAAAACTTCCTTCCGAAGCAGGAAATGGAGCATTTAGCTGAGTAACAGGCCCACAGCATTACATATCCCTCACTGTACTTTGGAGTGGGTTTCTACATAACAGTCTCAAAGGGTTTAACACCGAGATGTAAGTCAGAAAACGTTTTATTTTTATTTTTTTTATCACTTATCACTCACAAACAACTTGTTGTCGTAAAGATTCGCCTCTTGTGGTAATCTCGTTGTCTTGGTGATCCCACGATCTTTGCGGCATTGAAGTTTAGATGAAAAGGTGGATTTGTTTTAGGGCTTTTTATAACTCTACACCAGTGGTGCCAATGAAAAAGGCTTCCACTGAGGTATTGTGTTCCCATCGTTGGACCGAGACGCCGCCTCCCTCCCTATTCCGAGCCCTTTCTTTTGGAAGAAGAGCTCTGTGAGAAGGAAGTGGAGCTGTCAGAGGAGATGCTGCGAAGCCGGATGCTGACATTTTATTTGCTCCTGCAGGACAGCCGAGGTCGCGGGGGTTAAGTCGTTACATCTGCTCCAAACCGCAGCCTCCCACACTGAGCGGTTCTGATCAGCTGTGCACACTTAACAAAGCAAACCATTTGTTTAAGTGGGATACAGGGGAGATTTATCTCTCACGCTTCAGGCAAGTTTGCAGGAAAAAGCGCGGGACAAGAAACTAGAGAATCCGAGCAGAAAAGAAATTAAATGATCTCAAAATTTCAAAGTTTACTCATAAAGCTGGATTGACTGAATGTTTAACATTTTTATCTAACAAAAGAAACGTTGTTTTGGCTCAGCTTTCTTGATCTGGATTGTTTGAAGATGGTTGACGGCTTTTGCACGTCATTCATTTTTAGTAATTAATTTGTTTGAGTGGCTTTGCTTTGATTTTTTTCAGTAATCTTGTGGAAGTGCTGTTTGTGTTTGTACACCTAGGCTTTGACATGTTTACATTTCTCCCTAGAAAGCAGTGAAAGCAGATAGGATACTGTAATTAGTTAAAAAAATGTATTTCAGTTCACTGAAAGCCAGTTATTTTATCTGAAAACTAAGGGGTGATAGAGAAGCTCAGTGCTGAATCATGTCTGTCTTACTCTGATATTGTGGAGGTCAGCTGATAGGAACAGAACATCAGTGCTCTTAATTTCCAGTCAGAGGTGAATATTATGTGAAAGATGCCGTGGATTTATGAAAATGAGAAATTATTAAATATATCAAACATTTTTTCTTACAGAATCTGTATCAATGTAGAGTCCAGGCCCAGGTTTGATTGCTCTATATTTATTACTGTAACATTCATTTTAACATTCAAAATGTTATTTTCCTTCTCCCAAATCTCAAACTGTACTTACTCAATCAAATTTAGATAATCACTTACCAAGTTTAGCATTATTGGCCAGCCTCAATGTATCTTTTCAATGTGACTACACTGTGGACGAAACCAGCGGGTCGCCACTCCCTATTGAAACACATCTGGGTGCAACTGACAAATGATTTTTTTTCTCCTTAGAGCACTTTTTGTTGCCCCACGATAGAATGACACCCTGAGCGGTGAGCTAACATAAAAAAATCACAGCATCAAAATAAAAGTTGGATATTAATTTGCCTACTTCAACTAAAAGTTTGTTTAATTGATTTTGTGGCAAAAGGCAACACAGCAACAGGATGAATGGGGACATTTGAACAGACATTCAATCTCAGGCTCCAGTATCAGTGAAAAAAAAAATTTGCTAGCTGCAAAGATACTACATGAGTCCACTGTTTTAATCTCTACATATTGCAAATGAAGTCTGAATCTCATAAACCCAGGATGTAACTAATCCTCTCTTAATTACCTGCATAAATGCGATGCATATGGCTTTGATAAAAAACCCCAGCACGCAAATGCATATGTAAAGCATAAAATGTCACCTCATTTCCAAACACACCGACAGATGTTTGGTAAAGCTGCACAGTTGCGAAAACTCGCGTGGCATCGACACATGCTTCTCACAAATACCTTCGCACATAAGTGATCAACAAAGCACAGAGCGCATGATTTATAAAAGGAAGGTTCCCTTTGATCGTTGCTGTTTGTTTTTGCGTCAGGATTCACACCGAGCATCAGAAAGGTGTTTTGTTTTTTCTTCTTAATGTGTTTGGGTGTACAGAGGAATCTACTATATGTATCTGCTGTATGAATTTTGATACAGACGAGCCGCTGCTGCTGCTTTCTCGCAGAATAATGCTCCTCCGGTTGACATTAAGTCTCTGTCTCCCAAATGAGATAGCGTGTGTTGGGCTAATCACATTTGCAGGAAATGGGTTCCAGCCACAGTCTGCATTTTGTGCTGAACTGACTTGTTGTTTTCTTTCAACAAACTTTTTGACTTTTTTTTTGTTTTGGTATGCAAGAATCACAGTACATCCATGTACTTATACGTGCCAGTGTGTAAAGTGTTGCTTTCCCCACGCGCACTGCGCTGACATGTCAACATTTTGGATTGTGTCTGCGTAACAGAAGCAGGTTTGGTATTTGTGGTGTGTGTTTGTAGGAAATTGATTGAGTTATCCATGGTATGAGTGTGTCAGCAAATGATCCCTAGGCTGTTCTGGTCTACTAACAGGGGGGGGGGGGGAAATCAACCAAGTGAATTGCCATTCTGTGAGTATCACCTTGCTAAAAGGATCAAGCTGAGCCCATTCACACTTCTATTTCTGCAAGATAAATTGCTTTCTGAATGGTGGACTGGGTGTAAAATTCATCTTCTTCTCCCCTCCCTCCCCATACTTCATATTTTCATGACCAACTACTACCAAGTTTAAATAACAAAACGTGTTTCGACAAACAGAAACTTCGTAGCTCATAGATTTTGTAGTTCATTATAAATTAAAATAAACTCAATAATTTATCGGTTTTTTTTTTTCTTTTCTCTCTCTCTTTCTACCAAAAACTGGATGACAAAAACCTTGAGTCTTGTGTTTTGGTCCCATCAAGCACTTTTATTTTTTGAAGGACATGTTTGTTTTGCAAAGACTTCAGAATTCATTTTATTTTATTTGTCGTTTTGTTTATTTATTTGGGATATTTAAAATGTCATCCAGACCCAGTGCTACACGTTGACTAGAATTTAAAGTTGATCAATCTATCAGAAACTTATTTTGCCATTACGACTAGAAAAGGGTCTTAAAAGAATATTATCATTTATCACAATAACTTATTCATATAAATTATTCACATAAATATATTCAAAACATAGCTGTGTATCATAGCGTTGCACGTGCTATGTATGAGCTATTACAATTTATATCACAGGTAGTTTAATCATCTCTAGGCAAATTTTATCTCCCTCTATTGCTACGTGATCATTTATTGTGTTTCTCTAAAGCAATGGAACCAACGTTATTAAATCTCCAACAAAAGGATTGTTGCCAAACTCTATTCCATCACTTGCTAAGCTACAGCTGCATTGATCCAAACAGGAGAGAAAAAAAAGGGATGTATGATTCGCTTAACATCAAAGGTCTCTCATAGAGGCTGCACTTTGTTTCCTGAGAACACAGCGACATTTAAGACACCTGAGCGCATGAAAGACTCTATGTTTAGGTTCAGTGTTAGTTCCAGGTAGCTGGCCAGCACCCAATGGAAAATGCTGGAAATTGCTAAGGACCTATTAGATCAGATGAGCAGAATGAGAGATTTGTGTGTGCGTGTCTGTGTTTGCGCATAAATACTGTCATGTTGTGTTCCGGTGTTTGCATGAATGGGCACAGAGCTGGCACTATTAAAGACAGCGTCTGTGTATGCAGGTGTGTGTGTGTGTGTGTGTGTGTTAAGTCCTTACTGGACAGTGTAACACAGGACAGATACTTGGGAGTGGTGTCACCTGCACCACTGGTGCACTGCCATGCCAGGCTTAGCAGAAGGATGAATGGAGAGGAACAAGGAGAAGAAAGAGGTGGAGGCAAATATTCCACATTTTCTAGGAAAGGAAACAGACTTCTGTCTGGGTGTTGATTTCCAGGCAACATCTGGTTGCGTATCTTGATTTGAATTAGATGGCAGACAGGTTTGAATTCAAGATATACAAACAGAACTGAAAGAACAAAGTGTAATCTAGACCACGACGGTACAAAAAGTGTTTCCTGATCAAAACTGCTTTCCTTCTCAGGAACAATGTTGAAGATGTAGAAGAACAGGGAGCCGCTTCTGTCAAGTTTCTGTCATCTCATTAGCTGCGTTTCCTTTACAAATGTTCGCAAAACGTTGTTGACAAAAGACTTTACTTAATAGGAGCCATGATTTAAAATTTAACAGACTTTGGCTCTTTATACTTTATGAAATATTTAATCCTATTTTATGATTGATCTGAATTTTGCCACGTTCTACGAAACAAATGATGCAATTAGTCCTGGGAAAAATGTAGAAAAACTGGTGGTTATATTATTTTTTTCTCAGTATGTCAGGTTAAGGTCACATGCAGACTCGTTGCCAGAAAAACACCAAACGGAACATTCTGTCTGTTGCAGATTTATGTTTTTGATTTTCAAGTCTGCGATCATTGGGAAGTGATCCCGAACACCCGCGGTGGTTGATTAGCTACCTTAAACACCTGCACTTCTGATTATCTGTCAGAAAATGTATGTGGGTCGCCTTATTTTTGAGTTAATTGAACCGAAATACTCTGAACTGCACAGCGATAGTACATGCTAAGGTGATAAAAGTTAAGCTTAGCATTACTAACCTACTCTTCACTTTCTTTATATATTTTTTAATTAAAGTTTTTTACCGACCTGTGAAATGTGATCCCTTTGGACTTTATCTTGTTACCGTAGTGTTGACAATCAATATCAAAAGTTTGCGTCCCCTTCTCAGATTCTTTGCTTGAGTGTGTCATTTCCCCGACCACCGATTTTCCTGACTCAATGCAAAGCAACAGCGCCTGTGGCGCACAGTAAGTCACGTGATGTCCAATCCACTAAATCAAAGGAATTTTAAAAAGCATTACCTGGCTGTTAATGCTTCGAATACAGCGTGCAGCTGCTGTCGAGTTACATATGCAGGCACATAAAGAACAAAAGGTGCAGGAAATGTTGGTGGGGACTGTCCCCCTCATGCCAGAGTTGGTGGGGACATGTCCACACCATTCCTTCAGGAAGTTACGCCTATGTGTTGTTGCATCTTATATATTGTGCAGCGTTTTGGACAGGTTGAAATGTGCAGGTAGCTGGATTTGGAGCTGATCCCTTCTCCTTGTGTCAGCGATGCTCACATTTCAGATGAGGAATTAAATAAGGTTCAGAGAAAACTATAAGAAAACGTTTTGGTTGGGTTCACCTTTCTGTCTCCATTGATCAAGGAAAATGCAGTTTAAACCAGCTGGACGTCGTCCTTCAAACATGCCACATTTTGAAACATTGTCAATCAGAAGGCCTGTTTACTTCAACGTCTGTCAGCCATTCGTTCAAGATCATTTTTGTGCTGTAGTGGTTTTGAAAAATACTCGGGCTTTTAGTTGTGTGTAATTGATCTAATTGGTGATTAAACTGTGCTAATCTGCCTTAATGCTGTTGCAGGCAAAGTCTGCTTTTAAAGTTACTCAGTGCAAAGCTCTCAGGAAGCACCTTTTTAAAGATCAATTACCTGACAGCACAGCTAAACTACAGGAGTTCTCTGCCACTGATTTCCCACCACTAAATTACTAATAATTGATGCTAAAAGTAATTTCTACCAGAAAGGAGAACGGTGTGTAGTTTCTTATTGAAACTCATGATTAATGGTCAAACCCCCACCCATATTGTTCAGTGAGTCATCAGAAAAGTAACATTTTGCCTCGTTTTCCTCAGCCGTTTTAGTCATTAGCATTTCAGTTTTTCTCATTTCGCTCTGATCTTCATGCAGTGAATCCGACGAAGCTTTGGTCCCTTCACGCCGGGCACATATGGTGGGTGTTATGTTATGGACTCACTCTGAGGTGTTGATGAAAAAAACCCCTGAACTAATCCAGGCTGAGTTCTGGTTGCGATGTTGGCTGAAATAGTCAAAAATCTACATTGATGAGGGTAAAATGGTGAAAAGGCAAAGGATTTGAAGGTGTTGCAGTAGCAAATGGATGCTGTTGTATTGAAACAGGTCAGAGAGGAAGTGTTTAGGCTCTAGTGGAGTGTATGTTTGTGACTATTGAGACTGAGAAAGTGAAATTGTTGTGTGCATGTTTTTTTTCCCTGTGTGTAGTTCTTCACACTTACAGCCAGTATATGTGTGTGTCCACACTGGCTTGTACTCATCTGGCAGTCCTCTAGCACATTATCGGAGGAGCAGCTTTGCTAAGCAGACTGCAGAACTGATGGATTGAAACAATTTCAGCTTGTTCGTGTCCCTGCCCACACTGAGTGCGCCATGAATGGTGCGCATCACACCAGTGTCCCCCGCCCCTCCGACAAATATTACCGTATCCGCTCGACCAATTTGATTAATTCTGCCTCCGGAAAACTCTTGCACAGAAGGGTTATTAGCACACGTAAATATTTAAACTGGTGTTGCTCATGCACATTCTTGATTGCCTCTTAAGATTTCTCAACAGACTTGAGGGGCATTGCTCATCGCAGCAAAGAAGTTGATGAAGTTGGTGCCATTAGGCTGTGGGTGTTTGTGTTTTTGAGAGTCTCTTTTGTATGAATTTGGATTCTTTAAAGTTGTCTATTGTTTTCATTTAGGGTGTTCCATAAAATGTCATTTCTTCTGCTTTGTTCTTTGCATATTTTGGTTTGGACTCCTTATTTAGTGTCAGCTTCCTTTGGCTGATGGGATCCTTTAGTGTCTGCCAATGTACTGTTTGAATTTGGGCCCACCAAGTCCACACACTATGATACTCGATGGGGATGTATCAGCATCTCACTCATCTCAAAGCTAACTCTGCTTTGCAAAAGTTTGCTATCAGATTTGGTGGAAATATTGTGCCCACAGTCCTTTTCAGGTTACCCCATTGATTTTCTACTCAACCTAGTTCAGACTGTGGTTATTCCAGTGCATTTTTGTAGTTTTGTTTTAGGTTTTTGTGGCAGTAGTAGCTTTTATTGGAGAGAAGGGGATGACATACAGCATCGGGAATCGAGCCGATGATTTTCTAGTACAAAGCATAATATTCAACGCTTGGGTTTACCATAAAGTAAGACAATTAAGTCCAGATATTGAGCACTGACCAATATTAAATGTATTATGCTGGAGAATATTTTCGTGTCCTTCTCCTGATCGATATCTTTGAACCACACAGAATGTGACATGCCAAATATATGCGTATAGCACATTTAAAAACACAAAATATTCATGAAACGCTGTGCAGTTTAGCCAAAAAAATCAAAAGAAATAAATACCAAACAAAAGAACAAGTAAAATACAATATAGGAGGTTTAAAAATTAAGGTTGGACAGGATGTGATTTATTATGATAAATTGCAAAAAACCTGGTCGACCCCATTAAAAGCCTCTGTACTGCCTTGTTTAACTGCATATTAATTAGTTTCAACCCTCAAAAATGCATTTGAAAAAAATGATCTAATCTTATAAGTTAAATTTCCATAACACTGCTTTATCCACAGACATGTAAATGGTTTTGATCTCCTTTGTCAGTGTAATGTAGAGCTCTTCATGGATTACATTTCTTCCTCCACATATAGGTAACCTTTTACTGCTCTCCCACCAAACACACTCTACTCTTTTATGAGTCACCCTCTGAATTCCTCACACACAAACCTGCACGCATGCACACACACATGCATATAAAAATTATGAGCTGCTAATAATGGTGCAGCACCACCTGGGTCGAGTGTTAATATTCCAGTAGTCTTCGCTGGAATTTAAACCTGCCATCTTTGTTCACACTGTGTAAGGGACCATATCTAAAACAGGCTCTACCAATCACATACTATGGATAATTTATCTGGGTTGTCACTCACACTTCTTCCTGGTGACACGGCGAGTCGGGAAGAGCAGCGACATCTCACCCACTCATCCCACGGCATATTCTAGAGAGTCATCTATGCGAACAGGGGATTGCTTCAATTGACATTTTTTTCTTTTATTGAAGGATCCTTGATGAAATCATTCATCGCGCCGGTCTAATTCCTGGAGTTGGGGTACTGATATAGAATTGAACGTAAAAAGTTCAAGCATGTGGAGAACGGAGGAGTTCAGGCGAAGGACTACATTAAAGAAAATGAGAAAATGATGTTATTCAGGAAGTAATATCAGTTTCTGCTTCCCCAAGAGTTGGTCACAATGTAAAGGTCCCCACACACTTCATCTGAAGTGCTGAAATTGGCTCTCGTTGACGTAGATGCGTGACGAAAATAACATAGTTTTGTTTCTCAGAAAGGCAGACTCGACACCAGGCTTTGGTCTATTTTGACCAAGCTCAGGTCAAAGTGTGGTATGATTGTTCAGAGGTTTGTTGCTGTGTTTTATGCGGAAATTTGCTTGGACAGCAATGTTGATATTTCTCTTTAACTTGTCCACTTCTGCTATTCGAGTTTACCTGCAGAGTACATGAATACTATCAGACTTGATGGATTTGCTAGTAGATGATTTATTGGCTCTTAACTTGAGACAGGCTCAGTCACCCTGCTGTTTTTGGGTCTGGTTGGAGCAGTTGGTGAATAAAGTGACCATGGATGTTACTGGATTCTATAAAATGTGGCTTAAAGCTGAGATGCTTATATTTGGATATGTAAAATATACATTATCTCTGCTAATAAATCTATAGTTTGGTTTCTGTCAGTTCTAGAAACAAGAGAGAACAAAGCAAATTTCTCTTTATAATGGCCCATAATTTAATTTTACTTAATAGGAGCCATGATTTAAAATTCAACAAACTTTGGCTCTTTATACTTTATGAAATATTTAATCCTGTTTGATGATTGATCTGAATGAGGTAATTTCTCATGTAAGATACTAAATGAATAAAAAACATCAAATCATTTGATTTTGTTTTTAAAATTATACTAAAACCTTTTTACAGCAACTGCTACCTTGTGCACACATTGCTCTGCTAATAACATAAACCACTAATGATCACTCACAGCAAGAAATCTTGGAAGAAATATTTCAAATTCTGGTCATTTAATTCTGAACAAGAGCTTCGTAACACATGTGACACAAAGAGCACCTTTGGGTGTTTATGCTTGGTGTGGGCAAGAGCATTAGCAAAAAACAAAACAACAACAAAAAAAAAAAATTTCAGCCGTCTTGATTGTTGGAGGTAATGTTTGCTGTAAATAGGTGGGAAATATTACAAGTGCAGGTTTTAACCAGCAGACCCTAGAATTCTTACAACCTGACTTCAAGGAAATTGAATCCAAAAAGCAGACATGAGCAGAAACAAGTGGTAAATGTAATTCATCAGCCCACTGTTATCCCAATGACAACTGTAAGTGATTCCAGAAACTCTGGCAGGTTTGCAGAACAGGTTGGCCAGTCAGCAGGTGGCAGAAAGAACAGGCACAAAGAGAAAAGCTGCGAAGAAAATGGATTAAGAAAAACTTAACTTCAGGAAAAGCTTAAATTTTTCAGCTGGATTGAGTGCTACCCATCTGGCAAGTAACATGGTCGGACGAGGAGTGAAGTGAGTCGCAGTGAAGATAAACTTCATGGTGATGAGTTAATGAGGAGCAGCTGAACCATGCAGAGTGCCAGGGATCAGGAAGCCATGCCTGCAGGAACACACAGAGAGCAAACGGAAGGTCACACTCTGACACACACACCCCATCAGGGAAAATGTGTAAGGGAACAAGGAGGAAGATTCAACTACTCCCAAGCAAGTAAGGCATATTATCGTACACCTCACTGTGGAGTTATGACAGCTGTAACCTTGAGATTGGGACGTATTCAACAAGCCATAGAGACGGTTCAGGTTATAAATTTAAAAAGGGTTTTTTTTATTTTTTACCCCTCCAGGGGGTCTTTTGTGGGCTCTAGTGTCCCTTATATGACAGTAGGCTGACAGGAAAGGGGGAAGAAAAGGGGGGAAGACATGCGGCAAATATCTCCGGGTCCGGGAGTCGAACCCGCGACGGCTGCGTCAAATTTAAAAAGTTTTAATGAACAATTTTACATTTGTGCCTACAAAATTATATATGTGTTTTTTTATTATTGAATATATGTATAGCAAGTTTTATATATGTAAACATGTCTTTGATAATTAATTTGATTTTAGGCCTTGGTGCAAAACTTATGCTCTTCTACTTCACGTTTGTTTAGATTTTCTTTTGAAAGAGCCGAGCTTTACTCTAGTATTGAAAGCAGTCTTGATACAATAAGTGTAACAATCTGAAAGCAGAGTTACTAAACGTAAGCCAGATGTTTGTCATAAACAGTATTACCAGGTGTTTAAATAACTCCTTGTGAGGCTCATTAAACCCTGCTGGTGTTGATTAGGTTTAACATCAAAGTCTTTAATGCTGTCTGGCTAAATAAACGCTAGGGGGCGCTTTTAACTATGGTTGTTGCACATGATGTCATGGTGAAAAAGCACACATATCATGTCAGAAATGGCTTTCCATAGTTTCCAATGTTGATCAGGATTGTGAAGCACAAACATCAACATTAATGAAGTAAAATTGTGATATTAGAGCATCTGTTTAGAGCGAGAGTGAGATAAATAATATGAAATGAGAAGCTAAACTGTTCCATTAAATAAATGTTTTGACATAAATCAGAGGCAGGATGAAATATTTACGGGGCGAGAGGTTTACGGAGACACGGTGAAGTGGCGCAGAGTTGACTTTATTGTGGAAAACAATCCGTGTTCTTTAATAAACCAAACTAAGAACAGAGTCTAGAACCGGACAGAGATGTTCACAAGTCATTTTTGCCAAATCAAGTCCAGCCTCAAGTCTTGGAGGGGTGAGTCCAAGTCATGTCTGAAGTCTTACACCCCAAGTCAGTTCTCATCAAATCCCCAACATCAAGGTTAATTACTGTAGGTTAGGATTCCAAACCTGGACTATATGTCCTTAAGTCTAAATTACCACATGGACATTTAATAAGAATCTTTAAATATATTCCTGTATTCATTTTCTTAAACAGTTATGTTTAAATCTTTTAAAATTTACTTTAGCATGCAAAGATATACTAAGGGTTGCTTTACAATACTTTAAAAATAGTGTCATATTTATCTGATTAGAAACTTAAATAACTATTTTTGTTTTGTAGTAAAGATAATACAAAGAAATTAAAACCTGCTAAAGTTGAATTAATTTCTGCTTATCCCTGTCTACAGTTTTTCCACTTCTTCATGACGTATTGCACTGAAACGGGTTTAGACCTTTGTTAGTTTTTAAGCTAGCTACAAAATTGCAGGCGACACGATCCGATTGTTTTGAGCCATTAACCTCTCATTATCCACCAATGTCACAGGCTAATAACTGAGTGCATCCTTTCACAGTAAAACATGCGCAGGAACTTTAGTTTGTACTCAAATGCAAGCTTCCTTCCACTCTTTATTACAAAAGACAAAAACTCAGCCTTAGACCAGGAGCCCAAGTCGAGTCTCAAGTCTTTTGTTTTTGCCTTGTTCACAGCACTGAGGGGTAAGTAAATAACAATGTGCAGAGTGGCTGTCGATTCCATGAGTAGGTAGAAATGTTGGCACTTGGCAATCATAAACCTGACCATTTTTGAACAGTGTCTGCAGACTACATCCTGACACACCATGCATCATTAATAAAGACTCAAATCCTTCCTCCATGTTTCCTGCCACTTGGTGACACGTTAGCCTGACAGGTTGGTTGTCCAACTGTGAGGTGTTGTCAGTGGAAAACTGACAAGTTTAACCATTCACATACATTTTTAAACTGCACAAAAAATAAAATGACTGACTCATAGCAGATTGTGTGGCTTTCTTAGTACTTTATGATGCAATTCAGAGATTTCTTTCCATATTTTTCTATGTGAATGCATAGAGTTACCACTTGACTCTTGGTTGACATGGCTGATTCACATTTATGTGCTTATTTAGACCTAGTGAGGCTATGATGAATCGATTATAAACATCATTAGAAAACTAATGAGATGGATACAAACACCACGTGTCACCAGTCGCAATCTGTTTTGATATTAAAACACATTTAATAAAGATTAACGGAGCCTTTCATATCATCACATTTGCTTTAAAACGTGCTTTTCCCTGTGGATTTAGTTATTATTTGGTTATTTAAAGGGTGCAATGATGGCCAGTGTCGTTGCATGCGCTTGCTTTGGCTTCCAAAGAAGAGGCTCTTATTTGAGTCTGTTAAGTGTTTAAATGGCCGACAAGAGTTTCTGCATATCTGCAGACATAAAGAAAGTCAAGAGTGTCAGGGAAATAATTGCCTTAAAGAGGCATTATTATACAGTAGCGGTGATGACTGACTCTGTTATAATTGCCACACTTAAAGAACACTTTACAATGCCATTACCTGCATTGTCGTGTGTGTTAAATAAAATATTTTCTTGTGAAGCAGATCTGTAGATAGGTTCAAGTTTCCTAATGTCCAAGAAATACTTGGTGCTTGTGTAAACCTAGACAAAGACGGTAAGAAATGTTTTTGTGGGATTTGTTCAGATAAAGTATAACCTCAAAAGTTTGACTTTGAAGTTATGAGTATTTTCACTTTGGACTAAGGAGTGTTTCAAACCAGATCCTTGTCCCTTTCTGCTCAATAGAAAGGGTCTGGTCCTTTGGCTATTGAAAATCAATTGCTTCCTGGAAGTGTGGACTCTGTTGAGGTTTTAAATGTTACCAAATCTCCAATGTTTGTCCATGACGAATACAACACGCTGGTTTGATGCTGTGAAGCTCACCAGAAATTTCTTGCGCTGCAAACAACCATCCCCCTCTCTGAAGAGAGAAGTGCTGTGCCGAACGAGATGGCTGTTTAAATTAATTCAATATTTGGAAGCACAGTTTTTATGATGTAAAACACTTTAAACTGCCTTGTCACTGAAACGTGCTATAAACTTGACTTGACTTGACCAATATGGATTAAATGACTTCATTCACTTCCTTCGCTATTGCCGAACTACAGGCAGATTACGATCCTAAAACAACGCAGAAAATCAATGTTCTCTGCTTCTGTTTGCTGATTGGCGCAGTAGAAATTCTACCTTAGAAATCTAGCTCAATGAGAGAAATCTCAGTGAACAGAGATGAGAATCAATCAGATTTACGTAGGAAGGCAAAGGCTTGGCTACATTTTCAACCTGCTGCAAACGAAAGGCATTCATACACCATGGACTTTTGCACTTTTTGTCAGATAACAACAGTAGATTCCAGTGGGTTTAATTGGCTTTTGTACGAGATAAACACAAAGTAGCTCATGGAATTGAAACAGAAGCAAATGAAATGTGTTTTTCCCCTATCTTTAAATATAAAAGGGTGAAAAGTGTGGTTTGCACTTGTACTCCACCCTCACAAATTAATACCTGGAGAAACTTACAATGCTAAAATTCTTGCTGAAGTCTATTATCTCCACCAGCTGTATCATCCCCAGACTGATTTTTCTATCCACTCTTCTTTTTTGAAAGGGCTCTAGCTACTTTTCCAAAGTCTCTCAATCAAATTTGGGTCAGGACTCATGAATAAGCTTTGGTCCACTGGACCTCTGGCTATATGTTAAAGATTGTAAATTTCCCCTCCCGTCTCAAACATTATGCAGCCTCTAACTGATTGTTGCCCTAGATTTCATACAAGATGAATCTCATCAACCTTGCGGACATAATGAGATGGAGATTGGAGATGCTGTGTAAAACATAAAATCATGTAAGAGAAAAATGGCTTTGAGTAAAGTTTTAAGTGTCTTTAAACATGATCCTATTCCTTCCTCTGACTTTCCTTGAGAGTGCACAGCTCTGATGTGGGTAGGCGTGCGAGCTGACTTTGCTATTCGTGTGAACTCATTACAATTCCTCAGCTGGTGACTGAAACAGCGAGTCCTCCACTTTCCCGAAGACAGAAGTCGGACTTGTGCAATCTGTCTGCTCTCGTTGCAGATGAATTAGCCTGTCTGTGCCACAATTTTTATTTTGCTTTCGTGTTAGATAATGACATATGTTTACAAAACCTACCAGAATGAACCAGCTGTGCTCACTTCATCTTCATTAAGACATTAAAATGATGTTCTCTCACTTTTCCGCTCTCAGTTATGTTGTTGGATCTGTTATTAATCAGGATTCCTTTATTGCCCTGTAAAGATCATTCTTTTGTTGTGGAGTCGATGATCCATGCCCGCCCTTTTGAAGTGCTCTCGTTGAAGAATATCTGGCATATGTGTGACTGACTAAAGTGTTTTTTATCAAAAGCCATTGCCAGACAGAACACCACCTTCAATGGTATTCCCCAGAGAAGGGAACTTCAGCCCCGTCCATCATCTGTTTTTATTTGTTTGCCAAGATGGGGCGTCACTGTGAGCCTAAAACAGTGGATCATAAGCTTTGTTGTTTTTTTTTTTTAAACCACTGGTTTAATTTTGAGAAAATTAGGATGCATCTTTCTACAATGGCATGCCTAATTAGAAGCTCAATGATCCTGAAAGGCTGTTGTGGCAAAGACTTGCTTTGCTCCATGTGTGCTTTCCTTTGTTCAAAGATCAGTACTCTTGCTATGACTCTACATCAATTCATTTACAGATTATTTGTATATGGCTTATGTCTATTCCATATAGCAGCAGCTTTTTCTCTTTCCTTTGCTGACTACAAGAGAGTCTATTTTAATATTTCCCTTGGATTTATGTATGCTTATCAGGGACTTCAACACAGAAACTTCAACATGACCAACTACAAAGCTAAGCTAATTAAATCATGGCATAATAACAGCACAAACAGCAGCCACAGGCATTATTTTATTATTATTAGAGATGCCAGCTTTTGTTTGAGTAACATTTCTCTTCGTCATTTGGGTTTTTCCTCTATCAGTTTAAAGTAAAAGCTTTACAGATATAAATGTTTTACTTTCAGAGGTCTTTATTTATTCTCAGACTTGGATAAAAAAGCTTCTTGCATTGTTTTTGAATATCTTGTATCTGGTCATTTAGGTGTTTTTAAACTCACTGATGCCAGACTTTGCTTTAAAATCAAAAACCTCGTACAGCTTCTGGTGCAGAAATTCAGAAAATGTCTGTCATTGTGACTCAAACTTGTCAAACCTTCTTGTGAGATTGGCCACAAGTAATGAGGGCAGTTCAAGGGGCGTGGTTAATTTGTACGTCTTCATAACATTTTAGATTCAACATTAAGATTAAAATATACATGTAAAATTCAAATTTAGACTTAGTATTTAGCTGTGGATGTTTAGATTATAATTTGAAATTGAGGTCTAGATTGAACATTGAGATATATTTTCGAGATATAAATTTACCAGTTAGGGTTAAATTCAACATTTAGATAAAAATTTTACATTTATATGTAACACTTAGATTTGAACAAGACGTTTAAACATGTCTTGAAGCTGCTTTTTGTTCTGTCTAAAAGTCATTTGCCTCATAACTTAAAGGATTACACGGACAGTCGGCGACGATGGCTGTCTCTTGCATAACGGCAAGTCATTGAGTGAGTCTAGAGTACTGGAGTGTACACCTGCAAGCCTTGGTAAGAAGGCTGAAAACGACAAAAAAGGGAAAAACATCTTAGCAGTGCAGAGTAACATAATGTTCTTAAGTGAAATGCCATCATAACCGAACGCTTGTCCTTTACAGGCTGTAATTTGACAAGAACATACATTTGTTTTATGTATTTGCCAGGGCGGTGTGCTCAAGTATCTTCTGTAAGCAACAGCAATAAAACAGGTTTATCAGATTCATGAATTCAGAAGACAACAAAACTTTTCCAGGCTAAATTTGTTATAATGTTCAACTTGAAGATTTAATTAGGTACACTGCTTTATCCTTTAATCTGCACTGATCTTAGTGCTTGTTAAAGAGAGGCTAAATGTCAGGAGTCAGACAATTAAAATACTTTACATTAACAAGCATATAGTTTCAATGGTTTATATTAACAATTCATTTACAGGTCAGGGCAATCCAAATCAGGTTCTGTTATAAATTCAAAGTGAGCTTTGTTGTCGTGAAGAGTTTCTTTCACAGAACAGTTCCACCTAATAGCCACTAACACCAACCCCTCGCTGAATTTGCTTCTGACATTTATAAAACACCAACCAAGCCGACCATCTCTTTTGCAATTGTGAGTTTTGAAAAACAAAGATGGCATTGTGCAATCAAGAGAGGCGACTAGTGGAGTTCAGCAGGGTTTGCATAGAGTGCTGTGGATCAAAGGGTTTCTAGATATCTTGTCTTCAGAAACAACCCTTGCTTAAAGTCTATTGATCTTTAGTTTCTTAGTCTTGCATCCATCTAGTATCCTAATGGGAAAAACGCTTTCAATGGATTTCTGTCTTGATATTTTAGACTATTTTATTTTGCTAAAATCCTCCAGAGAGCTGACTGACCATTTGTTATTGCAGCATCAAACCAAGAAGATAGACGACCCATAAATTACTCAGGTGTTTTGGGTGGTAACTGCCTGGCTTGGTGGCATTAGGGCATCCAAGCTAGCAAAGTTTTGTGAAAGAGCCTATAAAGATTTGGCAATAAATCTACCGTATTTTTCGGACTATAAGGCGCACATAAAATCCCTATATTTGCAAAAACATTGGCAATGCGCCTTATATTCCGGTGCGCCTTATGTATGAACAGTGTACCGTATGTTTTATTACGACTTTGGTAAGCGACGAAGCCACTCCCCATGATTGTCGAAGCATAATCGCTGCTGGTCAGAAACCTCGTGGGCAATGAGACTGAATCGGATGATGACGAGAGGGATCCTGGCTTGCTTGATGCCGCTGTCGCCCAACTGTTAAATTCCGACACCGAAGACGAGGAATTTGATGGATTCGTAGAAGATGAATGATTGAAAAAGTGAGTGTACTTCTTTGTGTAATATTGACAGTTATTGTTAATGATTAAGTCTGACCCATCCGACTACCGTATTTTGTTTCGCTTTATGAGCCTTATAATCCGGTGCTGTCTTATATATGAAAATAGATCCTGTTCACTGATACTGCGTCTTATAATCCGTTACACCTTATAGTCTGAAAAATACGGTATATGTTTTCAACACTGCTTATGCTTACGGTCAAGCATGCATCTTATCCAAACCTCTTTCGTTCTAGCAACAGTTTTCAGCACCTCCTTAAAGATTTTGAGGCATTCCCAGGCCAGAAGGAATATGTACTCCTTCCATCATGTTCCAAGTGCTCCCCAGGGACTCCTTCCAGCAATATATGCTTAAGTCACCTCTATAGTGGGAACATCCAAAGCCATCCTGAACACATGAATCAAAGGCAGCAGAGCCTCTTCTTTCAGTTCCGTCCAAATGAATAAGTTTCTCGTATATAAGCCTAAGCCCACCTGCTTGGACTCTTCAGTCCAAATCCCACCCACTTTCCAAACTTAAACTGTCTCATTAAAAGACAAAAATACATGTGCCAATATGCCTGCTCTGCCAAACAACTGGATTTCTGCCAAGAATCGAGCCTGTTATTCACCCAGCATAAAAAAAATCCATCAATATTTATATATATTTTTTTCTTTTGTATGCATAAATGCCATCGCAAACGTGTGACGCGAGATGAGCCAAGAGGAGAGAAAATATTTCAGGGAATTTATGCCAGCAAACTTTCCCGGCCCTTTCAGCTATGATTGTGTTAGCTTGGGCGGACAAATTGTTAGTGGTGAATATTCAGATTAGATTTGGGGTCTTGCTGTGGATTTGGGGGAATTAGTGTCCTCAAAACTGCTGAAAGACCATGTCTGTGTGTTTTATTTTAGCATTTCTGACAAATACTATGTTGAGAGGACCCACTGCTCCTTATGGGGCCCAAAGCCTGGGCCAGTGTAACAGAAACTGCTGCTTTAGGATCAGAATTTGGGTTTAGGACTAAGGTGTAAATTGAGTTTAGAGTATAAAAAAGAATGAATGGACGTCAATGTAAAATTTTTGTGAAGATAGAAAGACCTAATGCGTGTGTGTTGGGGGGGGGGGGGGGGGGGTAGGCATTGGGCCGATCCATTCATGGTCAGTCTGAAGTAGAGTAAATCTCTGTTCTCTCTAAGTAAGCCTTCAGTCGTTCTGCAGCCAACATTTCCACTAGCCTGCCACAGCAAGACAGGTAGTTGTTTGGGTTTAAAATCAAAGCCTTTAATGCTGTCTGCTAAAGGGAGCGAAAAGTGAAGAGAGACGGCACCTTTTAAAATGTGATTGAACTAGATGTCGTTTACTGACACCTGTACAGTGCTGTCCCCTGAAAAACTAAATGAGAGGCAAAGACACTTTCTCAATCTGTGGTGCACATTGAAAAAATTGTGAGCATGACACTAAATTAGGAGTGTTGGACAAATGGGAGATATTTAAGTTTTTAGTTACATTTATTTGTATCAAAATATCGTTTACACATTCTTATAACTATGCCAAGAAGAAATAAGGAGGTCTAGGTAACAAGAATTCTGACAAACCATTGACAAACAAAAATGACAAAGATAGACGTTAAAAGTCCATATTTATGAACTGATGGTTATGTCTATGCATTTGACAGATGCTTTTATACAAAGTAACCTACAAATGATATAGTGGTGTAGTTGAGCTATCCAAGTTAAGAGCACTAGTCTGGGTCTGTCAGAGGTGACAGTGTAAAGATATTTTGGGCATAGAGAGAAGTGCAGAAAGAGAGGAGCAGTGGAGGAGAACAAGATACTTCAGTCAAATTTAAAAAGGTGCTTAAGTTTACAAAGGCCACTCTTGTTCCAAAAAAGTCTCTTTTTATTTTTTTGGCTCAGTGAGCTATGAGTTAGCATTTTGTGTTGTTTAATGAACACTGGAATAAACCTTGCTGAACAAAAATAGTAAAGCTCTTTTTGGGGAGGTGGCAGATGCTGAGGAGACAGTTTAGTGTGAACATGCACCACTGAGACAAATGCTCTTGGTTTTGACTGCAGGCCACAATCGCTTTTCTAAGTAATTCACCTGGAAGTGCTGGTTTTAATGGTAGATAACAATCTCATTGCTCAAATGAATCACTTGAGCAATGCGATGAGCTGAGTTTTAGATTCAGCTAAGTCTCATGAGTGTCTTAGCTGAATCTAAAACTCCTAAGATCTACGCTTGCAAGCAATCACTGACGTCATTTAATGGATCCCCAACATCACATTACCCTCCATCTGTAGTAGCACTGTGTCTTTGTAAAATACCAGCTCAGAATCCAAATAAAAATTAGATGAGATTACATTCAGTATTGTCACGGCTTAAAATATACAACGCAATTCAGCTTACACAAGAGCCACTTTTATACAAAATTAAAACAGACAATTAAAATTGATAATAAATAGCAAAACCATAAGTAATTAATATGAAAATTTCTCAAGAGGAATTATAAGGTATGAGATGCTATGTTTGTATTTTAAGTAAAAGTACTTCTAGACATCTGAAATATATCCTTTTAATTTTTTTGGTTCTATGCATTTTCAATTATTTTCTAGGAAAATAAATTGGGACGTGAAACTGGACAAAAAATTGTTTGGATTTATTGCAAACGTTAGTAATTAAACTGTAAATCCTCGGTATTAGGATGTAGAGATGTAACATTTTCAGTCTTCAACTTTAAGATCTACTGACTTTTTAAATCCATACACAGAAAATCAGAAGGATGGATAAGTTCCTGCCATTCTCACTGAACTACCCTTTTCTGGAAACAGTTCAAGGCCCTGGTAGTCTATCTAGGCCTTAAGAAATCGAGGGTCTATTGCTTCTTCTCCACCCAATGGAACTGCATCAAAAAAGGTGAAACTGTTTGTTTCCTCTCATCAATAAGCACACTCTAAACAGAAAGTGCACAAATGCCAAAGAAATCCCATGTAATGTCAGAACGAATGGGAGGGCAAACGGGGTGAAAGGGGAGGAATCTTGGCAGCAGAAAGAGGGGAAACATGTCAGCCCGTTCGCTACACTTGCTAAATGTCAACTTCATCTAAGGCTGCATTAGGCTGCTTATAAGGAGGCCAAAGGCTAAAGATCACAGCCTTCAATCTGTGTTTCTAATCAACATAAATGTCCGTCTCTTTCGACCGTTCACAACACAACTCTGCTCTCCCAGTGCAGCACAAACTTATCCTGGCTTTTATCGGTTTGTCATGTGTAGAGGGAAAACCTATTCATTAGTCTGTCCAGATGTTTCCTCTTACTCAATATTAAAGCTGCTGATTGTAAGATTAATAACTATTAGGAAAAATCTCCTTGCTAATTCCTTGTCTTTCTTAGACATATGGCTCTAGAGGGCCACTTCTTTGATATAATGCTGTTTGGACCTGCTTATGGCCAGTTAAAGAAGAGAAACTTGGTTCGACCTCTCGTCGTTCCTGGAGTTTTTGAACCCAGACAGTAAAGATGCTCTGATTTTTACGTGTGTTTTGCTGTGTTTTCTCCACTGAGGTGGAGAAAAGAACAGATTGAGATTTTCCTCTTCACAACTTGTCCATTACAACTAACTTGTGTCTCTTGTTAGGGATTATTTATAATCATAAGGAATTACAGAGATAACCACTTTCTGTGAACCATGTAAATGGGGCTATTTAAATGTAATCATTTGAAGCAGAGTGACACAAATGGATGGAAACAAGAAACTGGTTTCTCTCCTATTAGCATATTGCACTTGGATTGTGGCACATGGGGAATGCTGTACATTTAAAGATCTTTAGACTTTTAGCTGTTCATTTTGCTTACATCTAATAAGGAGAGCCTGATTTTTGTACTATTATTAAAAACAAGCTTTTCTTCATACAGTTAGATTAAAAGACAAAGCTCTATGAGAGAACCTAAGCAAATTATGTGTAAAATCTGACAAACAAAAGTGTCTAAATGCATTTATAGCACATATTGACTTCTGGCTGAAGGGAGTAGGTTCCATTTGAAGCGATTCCAACAAGTTCTTAGGGGAATCTCAAAATATAGTTCCATACAAATCACATCTGTGACCATTTTACACCTCATGTGCAATATTGATGGGTATGAGCGTCTTTACAGGTTAAGGAATGACTTCAAATCCAGGAACGACACAGCTGTGATGTGGACGGCAACAGATTATCCAGCTTAGAAATTCATTGTCCATCTCCATTTGCACTGATTACACAATTAGAGTAAGTATTTAAGTGGGCACAAGTGGGTGTTTAAATCTGGTATGACTAAGGCCCCTTTACTGGAAAACTGACTTCTCTCACAGAAGAAAAGTGAGAGATTTCCTTTTTGATTTGCTCAAAAAGAAGTTTTGGCATTGTATATTTTGCAACATTTAAGGAGAAGAAGTATGGAGCCCTCTAGGAGAAATGGGGAAGTTTTTTTCTTTTGCGTTCCCTCGCAATAATGTACTAACCAGTTCATGTGGCCTAACTGAATACTGTAAACCTTTCTTACGGTGGCCGTCGTACTTTCTGTTAAAGTTTTTGTGAGGTTTTTCCATGTAGCTTAAAATCTCGTGAAATATCTGAAGTTTTATGTCTTTTTCTTTAGGGTAGAAATGCACCACAGACCTGTAATATATAAAGAAACTTTCCATAGGAAGGAGAGAGAAAAATACATCCAACTCTGGACTTTTTCCGAGTTATTATCAATGGGTAATAAGTCATCTGACAGTTTTGATTGCGTATCTTTTGTGTTGCTAGTCTGAATGGTTTAAAGGGGCGTTTTCATGTGCCGATCCATCTCAGCCTTAAACAAACAAACATGCAGTGAATAAATCGATTTTCAATCATTTCTCTTGCACCAAAGAGTTAAGAATGAGCATGTTTTCACTGAGGCTCTTTATATGTGTATATATTTGAAATTTTAAATCGACATTTGTGACTGTATACAAAATAGAACAGCAAATATTACAGTAAGCATATTGAGAGGTAACGCAAAAGAAAAATTTTTCCCCATGTCCCCCAGCTCTGTTTTCTCATGCTAGTGCGAGACTCTCACGTTTGCTTTGGTTGCATTTACCCAGAATGCCCTGCACTATAGTTTGCTTCCTGCTTTTGGAGTGGCTGCTGGCCCGCTTGGCATTCATATGTGGATTTGATCCGCACCAGACTTCACTTCAACCAAATCAAGACCTAGATTTTTAGATGGACCAGCGTTTGCTTTTTTGGTCTGCAGGACAGTTTTAGGCATTCACACCTCCCCAAATAAATCACTTTCTAGGCAGATGGACTAGAGTTCTTTGACTGAAGACTCAACTCCTAGAACAGAAAGTAGTTTTTTGAAATACACTGTTTATTCCGACTTAATTCTGTTTTATTGTAAGAAGGATTGCTAGTACATATTTGCTCATGTAAAATAATCCACCAAGCCCTACTTGGAAAATAAGTTTTGATTTAAAGTATTTATTTAGCCACCATCTAGGTAGGTATATGCTCTCGTATCTAATAGACTGAAGACCTCACTGACCCTGACCTGCAGACATGTTGGAGAAAACAGATCAGATATTTTCAGGTCTCTTTCAACTTGGAGCTCAGCCATATATGAATACATAAAAAAGTAACAACATATACACCCACAGGTGGTCACAGTGCTGCGCTAGACCACCTGAGTTCTTCACACCAACAATACCGAGCTGTGTGCTCTCACATCAGCAGGCACACAAGGGTCTCTGCTGTAAAATGAGCTCATTTTTAGCTTGCAGCCACGATAGATTTTCCATACTTGCAGAACCAAGTCCACACACATACACATACATCGGCACAGAGACACCATGAAGGAGTGTGCAGCTTCTGCAATTTGACAGGCAAAATGACAAATGTCTTCTCCCCTTTCTGTCTCCTGGCCTTGTTAAGTAAAGAAAAGAGGAGTGGAGGAGGGGAAGACAACAAGTTTCAGAGAGGCCAGTGGATGAAATATTGCCGAAGGTTTCTGAGGTAAATGGTGCATTGAGAACAGACTCTGCCTTATTTAAGACATTAGAGCTTACACCAAACGGTGTAGACCCGGCAGTGCTCGAGCCAGTCAGAGATGCAAACTGTCCAAGTCATCACAACTCATGACTTCACTATTTTATAAAGTCAGCAGGGGCCATCTCATATAATGTGTGTTTGCTGCCATTCATCTTTATGTCCTGTTTTTCCCCAAACTCTTTTCCGGTCTTTTCAGACTCTGGTCCTCTTCTTCTTGCCTCTTGTCTCATCTTTTTTCTGTTAATTCTTGTAAGATAACTTTGGATTCAGCTACCTTTGTGATATTGGTGCTTTCGAAAGCCCAGACAAGTTTTGAAATGCACACAAATTCAATGGAGTGCAGAAAAGACAAAAAAATAATTACCTAAATAACTTTCTGGGCGCTATTTCTTTATTATTTTTTCCCTTCGAGTGTTGAAATTATGGCAATAGCCAAGCTGGTAGGCATGTTGTGAGAAACTGGTAGTAACTGGCTCTCATAATCCATGGTTGACATAGTCATTTGGTGACATGTGGGTAATTCCAGTGCTTATAACAGATTGGAATTACTTTTCGATGAGCTGTAGATCACACTCTACAATACCAGTAAGAACTACAGCTGAACCACAGTGGTCCATGTTGCTTAAAACGAATAGCACAACGTTTTCCACAAAAAATCTGAAGGTACAGAAAAGGTGCCAAGTGTGAGGAGGAGGAGCAGCAGGTCAGTACGGGTCCCTGGATGTAATAGGTTTGTCAATTCAAAATCAAATTTCAGTCTTTAGCCTCATAATGGAACCAACAAGGCCAGAGGTTTGACATGATCATTGAGGACCAAAATCATTCAAAGATATGCACAGTGCGGTTACAGATGCATCACACAACAGATGTATTACAGATGTTGCTAGTTAAACAAAAAGTGAGTGAGCTAGTTGATTTGACTGACCTTGTCATGAGAGACTGAGTGGCTGAACCTTATTTTCTGCCTACATCCCCCAGAATGCTGTGCGGTGTGGGATCGGTGTTCAGCTCAACATTCTATCAGACGTATTTTCCGTTGATATTGATCACATGTCTATTGCAACAGCTATCGTTAGAAATGTGTTAGACTGGCTCAGAGGGAGGATTCTGCTGCAATATGATGGAGATTTAGATATTTTCCAAGAGAAGATGGAAGAATTTCAACCTTGCATCCCTTTTTTCTCGCGTAGAAGAGTTATAGTCATATGAATTCATAAAAGACACCGGAGGGTGTGTGGGGGTGTGTGTGTGTGAGGTCTGGACTGAGTAAAATAAGATCCCAGCATAAGGTGCACTCCAGATTTTCTGGTTGCCTGTTTGAAACATCCCAAATATTCTGGTTTGTGGTGGAGGAAAACATTGTGTTGACAACATCCACCCTGACATGCAATCTGCATTTCAGAGCTGATGCTCATGTTATTTATGAGAAGCCCATGGAATGATATAGAATTGGTTTCACCGCAGCAGTTGCCACAACACTGACACAGATGTTGCCCCATGCGGTGACGAGGCTCAGTTCAGCCATCAGACAAACAGTGCGTGTGTTTGAGAGTGAATGCACTTGGATGCCTCTTTATAAAGTGTTTGTCAGTGTCTTCGGGCTCACAGCAGATGAATGACCCAAGTGTCGGGAAGCATTTACAGAAATAAGAAAAACATTTTTATCCCATTGATCATGAAATAATTGCTAAAAAACAACATTTGTCAGCCAAGAAACTTGACATGTCTGGCAACCATAGCGTGTATGACTGAGCCGCTTTCTATGGGTGTGTGAAGTCGTAATGGTTTTTCCATTATGAATCACTTTTATTAATCATAATTGGGAATAGCAGTCAGTATAACACTGCAATGCAAAACAAAAAAACAACAATCACATTTAGGAATACAGCTGGCTCATAATTCGACCCTGTAATTGGAAATATATGGGTGGAAGAGATCAAACCATCTGCACTGATGAGCTTGAAGGCGAAGTCGGTGAGTTTAAAATTGTTAAAGTTGTAGCATTTTTTTTCTACCACATTCCTTGTGATGATTTATTGAATATGACATCTTTATTACTTATCCTATCATTAAAACATTGAAATATTTTCCATGGAACAACAACTACTATCTATAACTAATTATTCATTGCATGCAAATGTTAACAGACGTTGCACTGTAATTATGTTTGTTTCAAAAGTCTGTAAATCAGCCCTTGATATTTTGAGCAAATTTATGATTAGAAACAAGAAATGTCTTTCCTATTTCATAAATTTAAAGAAAAAAAATGAAGGAATTTTCCCTCTTTCGTTTATTTCAAGGTTAGAAGCACCTTTCACATGTCTTGACATCCAATCCATAAGGGGAGTTGCCTAAAAATACTGTATGATTCCTTGTCAAGCAATGTCTCTTCACTGAGACGTTCTGTAACAAACTACTGTTCATTGTTTATGTGTGGTTGCCATCCCTCCTTTTAGGTATTAGCTTAGCAATGAGCCACAGCATTAGCATATAGCTGTAACAACAGACCCTGCCGTTTTTGCTAGCTGTGCTATTGAATGTTTATCTCCAGTCCCGCTAAATGTATGCATGCAGGTGTAAATAATCCATCTTGTTATTCAAGCAACATTAGTATGAAACGGCAGAGATGTAGTAGTTTCATTCAAGTCAGGTCTATGTCCTGCAAGGCTAACAGTCCTGCTGCCCAGCCTCTGTCTCTGAGCAAATTCTGTGCATTCTCAGTTTGTTAGCTCAGTAAGCTAGCCCTCCTCCATAACAGTTAGCTGTACACTTCATAACAAGTCATTTATGTATTCCACACCCTCAAAAATGTTATCCTGCTCTCCCTTTAAAGACCAAAAACCTCCAAAGCGTTTTAAATAAAATATTTTTTCTACTATCAACATGGAAATTAGCTGATTTGGCATGTCCATCGCCATCCTCAGGCTATGTTCACACAACCCAAATTAGATTTCTTTTGCATCTGTGTCCCATATATTTCTGGTTTTTTTTCCACCTAAAAAAAAAAATCAGATTTGTGCCACTTCAGTATAAGGTGCTAAATCAGATGCGTATCGGATTGTTTTCAAAGAGTTTGCACTCAGAACAGTCATGTCGCATTTAATCCTTCATTTACGTCATTGAAGAAGAAAAAGCCAGACTGGATGCAAACATTGGCTAAAAATTATAATCATGAAATTATAAAAGAAGTCTGTATCACTGAAGCATATCACATCACAAACCCACCACTTATGGATCCTACTACACATTCAGAGAATGTGTAGTAGTATTTGTTGTACTTTTTGTTGTACTTTCTTTTTATTAGCTTCCTTCATCTTGTTATGATCTTGTGATGATGCTGTCGGCTCCCTTTGTTCAACAACTTTAAAACCGATCCACAGACGGCTGCATCCATTATTGCTTCCGTTGCTCTGCTGTGTGATGTCAACATTCGTCTTCTGCTCGTCTTGGTCATAGACCATTCACACAGAAGTCTAATTGTGGTCATATTTAATTAGTAGAAAAAGTGACCAAGCAAAAAAAGCAAATCTGACTTTATCAAAAAATAAGAATTAAGCATCAAGACTTTAGTCTAAAACACTGAAAAAATGGTGCTGATTTTTGTGGGACATGTATCATCCCTTGTGGTGTCCAAACCACAGTGCTTGAAATGACATATTGATCTAACGTAGGTGTCTGATAATGAAATAAATACGCTTTGGCACAAAATCCTTGTCAGCGTGAAAGTAGGCCATTTCATGCACCACAAATTTATGCTTTGATCAAATGTCTTTTTTTCCCCCAGGTTATTCTAATTAAAAGTTACTGTTTTAAAGTCTGAGCAAAACTATTTGCACAAATTTCCAGTTTTCGTGCACATGGGTGTGTTGGAGAAGGTTTATAGTGAAATAAATGACTCGGTCAACGCAGTCATTAGTACCATGATACCCTTCCTGTTCACTGGCCTTTGTGTTTTCATGCTCTATTAATCATAATGATGTTGAGATGTCCTCTGTTGTGATTGCTCCCATTTTTTAATTACCCTGCCACCTTCATTAGGGGCTCTTCAGGTTCTGTAATATTGAACAGGTTTACCATAAATGACTCAGTCAGGTGCTTGGCGTGTTTTACTTAAGCCAAGCACGATAATTTCTTCCTCTATTCTTTTTACTCCTTACTTATAGGAGTTCTTCTTTACCCTTTGTGTTGAAAAGCAGATGGTCCTACTGATTTTATACAACTAGCTCTCCATTGATCATCGTTTGGTCCGCTGCTGAGATCTGTGTTGGTGTGCTTCAAAACAGAGCAAAGAAACAACAGATCAATGTGCAAGACAGTTTGTGCAGTATCCTCGTCACTTCAAAAGTCGCTGAAACTTTAAAACTTTATTTTAAACAATATTCGCCATTTAACTTTTAGTCTGGATTCCAATAAGCCAGAAACACTCGTGAAACCCTTCTTTTGTGGCGACTGCTTTGACCCAACGAGCCAAAAGGGGCGTTCGCCAGTTCAGCCCTGTCGAGTCAATAAAAGCAATTAGATATGAAATCACTTCTCAGAGAAGATGATTTCTTACTGGAAATCTGCTGATCTGTGGCCCAGCTGAGCCGGCTGGCCTAAAGCAACCGCAGGCTGTGAAACAGCCTGACTGATGGGAGGAAATGGTGGCAAGACGAAAGCAATTCTGTGTCAGCTGTTGGCAAACAGCAGACGTAATAACATTGCAGAGGGAAACTTTAAAAGTTAAAAAGTTACTTTTTATTGTGATGTCTTTCTTTCATTAAAGTCTGTTTTATCGTTACTTCATTTTGTTTTTCAAAAAGAAAATAAAAACATACTGTAGATATATGTTGACGTGAAATTCGCACCAGATGTTGGTAACAATCCATGCAGACGTTCAAAGAAATCTCAACAGATTAAGCCGTAAAGGAAGTAAAGTAAAGTGAACTGTCACAAAAAATAAGTACTAAACATGCCTACTCAAATTTTTTTCTTTGCTGCAAAACCTTTTTGTCTCAAAACTTGTCCTGTATGTGAAACCTGTCGCATGCATTTCTCAGGAGTGAATTTGTCCCATCCTTCCACACAAATCTTGAAAGTTCAGGAAGTATGGATCATTCTGATCCTTAGTTATTTCTGTACTGGGCCAGAAATAACTTGGGCCACTCTAGAATCTTGAGTCTTTTTCTGAAACCAGCTGAGTGTCTCCTCGCCTGTGTTTCAGATCACTGTTTCCCGAAAAATCCACCCTCGTTTCATAGTCAGGCTTCTCATCAACAATGTCTGTAAATTTCTCCATTCATCCTTCATTTAATTACACGAAGTACACTAGCACCACATTTTGTGCTACAACCCCACACCATAATGCAATCACCTCTTAAACTTTACTGTTTGTTGTGTTTTGGGACAACTTGGAGGGACATTATGTTTTCACCTGACCAGGATGGCTTGTCCAAATGTCTCATGGGAAACTTTAAATGTGCTTTTTCTTCACCAGTGGAGTCTTGCATGGTGAGTGTTGACTGTGATTAAATGCAGTTATTATTTTTGGTGGAAAATCTGCACTTGCTAATTCCTGACACAGTGAACCATTGGCATTTGAGAGGCTTAACTAAACTTACGAATACTTGAGACCCCTCAGAATGCTGATAACCGTCTATTTAAATATCTCATATATTTAAATATATGAAATTTAAATATTTCATATATTTAAATAGACAGTTGGTATATTTGGTGTCTTCAAACACCAAATACAGTATACCTTAACCCTCCTGTTATGTTTGTTTCTAGGGTACAGCAAAAATGTTCGTGGGTCAATTTGACCCAGGGAGTGTTTAATCATGCAATAGTGTCAGAAACCAAAAAATTCCTCCAAAACATTTTTGTATCTGATTATTAATTCCAATACTAACCATTTCAATCAATATTTGTGCAATGATGTTTTATTATTTCTCAGAAATTAAGGATCAATGACGACAACCTGCTCATTTACTCATTTGGACATAAAAAATGGAATTTAGATTTTTAATGTCCACTGAAAAAAACCTAGACACAAAAAAACAATAATTTCCTTGAAGTTGACCTTTGGTAAATTATTTTATATTATACTTTTTTTTTTTTTACCAAAGGGTGATCTTTATAATTGAACTTGAGACACACATACTGTTCTGGGTCAAATTGACCCGCTGATTAAAATCAAGATAAATGAGTCATGCAGATAGTATTTATGTTTTTCTCCACTTCTGCTGAGTGTCACTCAGAGTGGGTGGAGTTTGTCCACAGGAACAGAAAAGATTCCCGTCAAAGGTTGTGTGAACACCTGCTTTCTCGCAGTTTCCTAGTGAAGTAAAGAGAATAGTGAGAAAGTGGGCTTGTGGGGGTGTGGTTGCGTGTGTGTGTGTGTGAGTGTGTGTGTGGTGAAATATGGTTCATAACTGCAAGGAAACATATAGAATTGGACATTTTAAAATCTTTTTTTGCACTTTAACCTGACTGCCGGGTCAAATTGACCCGAACAGTATCGATGTAAAAAGTAGACCTAGGGTTTGGTACAAATGTGTAACATGAATAAATTTTCAACTTATGTCTAGAGTGCACCTATTAAGACAAATAGAAAACATTTCATGCAAAAAAAATGCTTCTATTTTTTTTTTTTAATTTGTAAATTTTAAAACGGGTCAATTTGACCCGGAACATAACAGGAGGGTTAATATACATCAATACACACAGTGGAAATCTTCTCAGCACTACTTAGCTAATATCTGAAGTTTTCCATATTTCTGCTGTTGGGCGTTTAGCCAACAAGTGCCGATGTAAATGGTGCTCCTGGATTGATTCTGGTCTTAATGTAGCCGAGGTGTTGAAATTGTTTCCCATTTAGTATTAGCTGTATCAATCAAACAATCCACATATCTCAGAATGGAACATAAAATTACAAATAATTGTTTGTATCATACCTGATTTATATAAATTTGGTGCTTTAGCAAAATTTCAATCTCAATTTAATATCTGCTTGACAGCAAGAAAAAAAACAACACTTTTATATAAATACAGATAAATTCAGGAAGAATGGGATTTGCCAAGTAATAAAATGAGTGACCTATCAATCACTTTATGTGAACTGTTTCCTCTGAAAGAAAAAGCCTCAGGGAAAAAAGCAACAACCAAAAAAAAAAAAATAGAACTTGTGTATTTAAATGTATAAACACACAATCGTTAAATATTATTATTATTGCCAGTTCTGAGGCGTAGACATTTATTTCCTTCTAAATCCCCGATAGAAAAAGATACATCTGTTATATTGCTTTTCTGGACGTTTTCATATGCAGAACACATATCACAGGTGGTCACTAGAATCACTGTTTTAAATTACGCACAAACAACAACTGAGCCAAGGCAGTGTTGTGTTTGATCTGCGTTTATTGGACCGTACATCCTGACGTCCACACGCTGCATCATTTACCGAGATTCGTCTTCTACCTGCACCTCATTCACTGTTGCATGTAGTGGATATGAAAGGATTTTCTTCTGTTAGCTTTTACCTTTTAAAATGTCTTTATTCTGCATGAAATTCTAATGAAGGACAAACTAATCTGTTAGGGCACAATATATGTTAAAAAATTAATACAGAAAATCTCAGAAAACCCAAATAATTGTGCACACCTTTGAATAAGTACTTTCCACTACTTGCTCATTAATACATTTTACCGCTCTGGAGCGTTGGTCATGTGCAATGAAAGTGGCGTTTTGTGATCTTTTATTCTACTGAATGGTGATGTTGAGCACATGGTTACCATCCTGTGCATATTTTTCTGTCAAACTGCCAAGTGCAGCACTTTTAAGAACGAGACTAATTTCCCCCAAGGGGACAATAAAGCATATTGTATTGTAAAATACCTTTTGATTCAATTTTGGCATTCGGTCCCTCTGAGTTCACCCCTGTCATTAATTATACTGAATCCAAATAATCTGAAACTAATTTCAGCCCTCCTGGCAGGGTTTTCTTGACATTTGCTGATTGGCATCCTTTACAGTCTTCAAATGCTGGACTGCAGTCCAGATGCAGTCCCAAATAAAGTCTTATTTGGATGCAGATTAGTTGCCAAAATGTGATTTTTGTTTTCTTCTTTCTTTTCAATAGTTCGTACTCATGGTAATATGGCAGGACTCAGAGGACTTCCCAGACAGAAAGGTTTTTACTAAGAGCAAACTTGTTCTTGTCTCCTGTGGGAAACCCAGCCCATTTCTCTGATGTCGTCTTGTTAAAATTTAGATAGGACCCAAATGCAGGTCATGGTAGAAATCTAAAGTCTCTAATAAACAAAGAACTTACAATGAAACAGCTATGGAAAAACATGTGAGTAGATGCAGCTGGGGAAGGGGGCAGATAGAGGCATACGAGGGAGGGAGTTCAGCAATCTGAAAACAAAAATAATGATCAGAAAGAAAACTAAAGATGCTTCAACAACTGAACACAGATCTCTATATTCATTAGCAACTCAAAAAACTCAAATTCCGCACAAACCTGGACTGCCATAAGTCTTCGAAACAAAAGAAGAGCATTTTCAATGTAAAGCCCATACATTTTTGTACGTACGTCGGAAGCTTTAGACCTAAAAGTGGGTAAATAGATTTCCCTCTTAAGCATTACCATGGACCAATTCATAAATGTACACCAAACCCAACCTCAGAAACGACAATTCAGTTTGGTAGTCTCAAAATATGACGGTGGTTTCCTCCTGAGAAAAACAATGACAGGTGAAGCTGATGTTAGGATTAAGTTGTGCCAGATACCTGTAAAATCCTTCAGTGACTGCCAGCTGAATCTTAGGACACTGATGGCATCAGAAAACTTGGACCACTTTGACACCCTCAGCTCTGCCTCTACACTGATGTTACACAATTTCTTCTCGACTCAGAGCAAGCTGACTGTGTAGGTTGAAGGGAAAGCAGTTTTTCTGGCTCATCTTGCCACTGATCTACAGCAGGAGATACACTCAGAGAAGAAGAAAAGTAATATCTGCAGTTCAACACACTGGCTGCTTTGTATCCACTTTTTATTAAAGTCCACTCTAGTATAACCCTGTATAAACCAAGACATTCAGGGGTTGTTTATTTTCATTGTCCCTGAGAAAACATAACTGTGGAAATAGCCAGCCACAAAATCAACTATTTTAGATTTTACCTTGGCTTGGTTGCCAGTTTCAACATTTTTATCCACCTGTTTCACTGTCTGTCCTTATTTTCATTTTGGAGTTAGGCTCAATTTACTTCACTGGCAATTTTGAACAGGCGTGACACTAAAATGTCAAAAGTATTTTTATTTTTATTGTTTTGTGAGTCATTTACAAAACTAAAAACTGCCTGTCAAAAAATCCCCCAAAAACTTAAATATTAGGATATCATGAAGACACGTTTATCCTGATGGGAAAAACTAATTCTTTAAAAAGCTTCCAAAGTCTAAAACAAGCACAGAAACTATGCTCTGTAATCTCTTTACAACTCTGGTTGGAAGAGATATTTAGAGCCTACCTCCTTGCTGTTGTCTTGTTTGATTTAGTGAATTTACTGTGTTCATATGCAGTTTATCTGCCTGACATTACAGCTGACCAGTACTGGCTGTGCTTTTGCAAATTACTTCGCAGCCTGCGCCCCGTCACCGTGATAGTTTGTTGTCTGCCAGAGCGAGCCATGACAGGTCATTTCACCGCACAGGATGGTGTATTTATGGATAGATACTGGAAAGCAACCTTTTTTTTTTTGCAACATTTGGGATTTAACTACTAACTTACAGTGCATCTGGAAAATATTGAGTTCTCTTTTTCCGCATTTTATGTCGCAGCCTTATTCCAAATTGCATTGAATGAATTGCTTTCATTTCACAATGTGCCCGATCCATAAAGGCAGATCTATACAGTCTAATTCTATGCTTTGCGCTCTGAACAACGTCAGGCTTTATTATTTCATGTATTTTTTACATTTTACATTTATTTAACGTTTTACTTATAATTTCTAATCGCACTTTCTGGGCCATTTGACAGACAATATTTGCTGTTTCAGGCCTCTGCTAACGGACTCTTTACTCAGCTGCTTACTCATATGGAAACTTTTCCATCTGTGAGACATTATGGTGCTTTTATTTTGACGTCGGGGTGATGATGTTGCAATTTCATAGATCAAAGTACAACAGTTTGGCAAAGAGGGATCAGAAGAGGATGAGAGCCACACACACACATTGTACAGTCCCCACAGTGTGATCTATTGTAACTCTAATGCACCGATAACTCTTTATGCTGCTTTTTAGTGCAACATAGAAAGAAAAAGATGAGTTGAGACCCTGGTGTTTCTGGTTGCGCCCTCATCAGCTGCTAAAAATAATCTCAAGTGTAGCCTGTTTTCTAATTGGCTTCTGTCTTTTGGCCTCATCTGAACAAACAAAAATCCCATTAACTATGAGTGACAGAAATACCCGAGAGCTCTGCAGCACTCTAAAGTCTGCAAAGATCCTGTTTTTGTACCTTGCCCCCTCCCTAACCTCTCTCCGCGCCATTGTTGGTCATTCATAATGACGTTGTGCATATTTCATGCCACCAGTTGCTTGCCTCCCTTTTAATACTGCAGTCACCAGGGCGAGGAAGCGGCTTCTTATATGTAATCCAGAAATAGTTTTCCTGTCTCTACGGGATCCTCGCCAACAGCTCTTATAAATCCTGCGGTATATGAATCCTCTGGCCACCGATTGATGCTCTGCCACCAAAGTGTGTCACTAGATATCCTTCATTTGACAGCAGCTTCCCGTGAAGTTCATTGTGTTTGTTGTGGTGGTGATGAGAAGAAAACCATTTAATGTAGCTTCTCTGGCATGGAGAATGCTCCAGGCAACAAGCTATTAAAAATGGCATTGCTTGGATCTGCTCAGGGACCTTTAAGGCATTTTTAGCGCCTGTGTTTTCTTTCTTTTTCTTGCCACCTGCATGATTGTGACGCATGCATAAGGTGTATGTGTGTTTGCTGAATATCAGCGCTCCCAGCTTTGTGTGCCTTTGCGTCATTCCTCTCTGCTCACGTTTTTTCTTTCCTTTTTTTTATTTCCTCGTTTCGGTGGCCCCCCCCCACTCCCACTCCTTCGCTTTCTAATAGTGGAAACTAAATCTGGGCTGAAGTGTGTTAGAATTCTCTGAGGCTTGTAAATCTCTTTTACTACAGTTTTACAGCTCTTTAATCCAACCACACTGCTGCTCAGATCCTTCCTGAGCGTTGCGATAGCTAAGAACTGTGGGTATTGTGTAGTTTTTGGATCTGGAGGTGGGGAAACAAAAATAAAGCTGTTACCAAAATTGGCCTTCAGGGCTGTCTCTTAAGACGGATATCTCATTTATCCACAGGCTCAAACACACTTGGAGCACGCCTTGCAGACAGAATTAATCTGGGTCAAAGAGCTGGCTTTGGTCAGGTTGTAATTGCAGGAGAATTTTGAAACTATTACTTTAGTAGCTAGAGGAAATTAACTGCCAAACTGAATGAATGCATTTACACTAGACACCCCAGAATCCATTGGGGTCAGATTTAGATTTAAAATGTGGTGTATAATATCAGCAGGTCTGTTACACTGAGAGGTGTGGTGTGGAAGAAAAAAAAACTCCTCAAAGTTGGCTGTAGCATAAACAAAGGTGGTTTATTAGGCCTCCTTCAGCACAGCATGGCTCACAGACAAGACTAAATGACATCTTCTCAAGCTTTCTTCCCCCTCTTCTTTTGGCTCAGCCAACAGTCCTCTTATATACTGTTGTCCCCACCTTCTCCATTAACTGCCCAGCCAATCAAAGTCCGGCAAACATGGGCCTTTCTATAAAAGAGCTGGGTTTGAGGCGGGCCTCCTCTTTGGTAGGGTCAAGATGGCCGCTACAAGGACACACCCAAAAGGTAACAAACATTTCACAAACAAAAGGATCACATACACATTCTAGAATTTAAATGTTACAGAAAATATTATTGCTTCTTAACAAGGTCATTAATGTTTGACTGGACAGATTAACGTTGACTGTTTCTAGCGCTTATTTCTCAGCGTTTTGCAACATGTTTCCTTCTGAGATTCTCCTGTATTTTGCTTAATCCTCCGATCAGTCTCGCTCTCCTTTATGATGAAAAGCATCCCCACAGCATGAACTGCCACCAATATATTTCACCATGGAGATGGTATGTTTAGCTTTCTACCACATGTAGCAATTTGCATGAAGGTCAAAAGGTTTCGCATTGAGTTCATTTGACCAAAGTATCTTCTTGCACATGTTTGTTGCGTAAATGTTGCATGGATTGAGTCTCATTCACTCAGTTGCACTCATAATGTTCGCACACTCTTACACAGAGTGACATGTATCTAGGGTGAGAAGAAACACTGCAGGGATCAAACCCACAGTGTTTGTGATTGCAAGGCCACTACTCTTCTCAGTGAGCTAGAGCCTCTCCTCGATTTTCAACTTTACCGGTTGTGTGAAATTACCAAAAATCTGATTTTTTTTCTCTGATCAGAGGGAGTCATCGATTGTAAACACGACCACATCTTGGTGGCTACAACACAGAAACTGTATTTTCCAGGGACATATTTATCCTATTTATTCAGTCTGCTGCTTTTTAAAGGAAGTTTGATTTAATTAGTTAACAGTGAAGCTGTAAGTTACTTTTTTTTCTACTTTTACACTGTTAACCTCTGTCTTTCGTGCAAACTTATGACTCTGAATGGGTTGGCATATTTAGTTGATGTAAAGGTCAAAATTTTCTTAGGACTGCTGTTTACACTAATAACAAACTTGGCTTATTCTAATTTCAGATGCACGGTTTTAAAATGTTCACATTGAGATGTCGCCTGTCCTCAAAATATAAATATCTAATGGCCACTCACCGCAGGACGACTCATGAAGACTCCTGTAATGCTGCAGTATGTGGTTAAATTATGATGGGGATGTGTAGTGCTGGGCTCCTGAGACATAATCATACCAAAGGACAAATCTTACACAATTAACTTTTTTATAATTTGTGGTTTTGGGTAATTAAGAAAACCTTTTAATAAGGATGTAACAGTACCTCTATATGTCTTGAACTGTCTAGTTACACACTTCATACTCCTGTTGAAGAATTATATTGGTAAAATACTATTATAACACTCACTTGGAAGAGGATGCTTTTATGTTTTTTGTTTTTTATTGTCTCAGGTTACATCAAAAGTCTTGGTGAGGAATTGGCTTTGTTAAAAACCACTGCTACCAATAGAACATCCTTTTTCAAGAGTGTTTGTGGAAATAATACTAATACATTGTCTGAAAACAGCAATATTAACTCTAGAAAATTTGTAAAATTTCACAAAGCACCAAATGGGAGTGACACCCCCTATAGAATCAAAGATGATGAATGTCTGTAGCATTGACGTTAAGCTGGGGTGAAATGAAACAAAACATAATTCTCCAATTCTACACATATTACCCTTCCCACAATAACAATAATTTAATAAGTGGCTACAAACATCTGACATGGTCCTTTGTTTTTGAGAAAGTTACAGTTTCATCTCATCCCAAACATTTTATTCAAAAGAAAGTAAAAATGTTAAAGTTGGTATTCATAGGGCTTTAAGAGAAATCAAAATTGGCTAAACTCGCTGCAGTAGGTCATGCCTTTACAAAATTAGTAAAATGCATGTCTTACAGCATCCCATCAGGTAAATCGTTTTGAAAATATACATCACTCCAGAAGTTGGTGGTAGTACACCAAAGTGGAAGTGACTCAGCCACAAAGTGGTCGCCCACATCACATCTCAGAGCAACTTCAACAGATGATGAAGCATAAAGTGTGAAGAGGTCAACCACTTCATCCAGGGTCAAGCGCCCTAGAACTCTGAACTTAATGGTATTCAGATTAGCTCAATAACACAGTGTAGGGCGCTGCAAGAAATTGGTTTCTATGGTGGAGCAAACGCATCCAAACGTTACATCACTAAATGCAATGCAAAGTGTTGGAAGAGGTGGTTTAAAGCATTCTTCATCTGGGCTGTAGAGCAGTGGAGTGCCAGGAGAATGGCACTTGATTGACTGCATTGTATCAAGTATGAGGTTTAGTGGTGAGAAGATCAGGGTGCAGGGATGTTTTTCAGAAGAGGGACTTGGCTTACTTTTACCATTGAAGTCTTTAGCCTTAAAACACACATTGCACAGCTTTGTGGGACCAGTTTAGGGATGGTCTTGACATGAATAAGTGACTTTGGTGTATCTGGAGCTTCACTGGGTTGCACAGAGTCCGTACCTCAACCCTACAGAACATCTGCTGGATGTTTGTAGGTTTATGAGAGTGTCATACCCACACTCCTAAACCTTGTGGTTTAGAAGGTGCTTAAGCTGCAAAAGGATAATAGGACTTTCCATTTCTTCTTAAGATATAGCTTAGAGTATTTCAGTAGTTTTTTTTTGTGAGGATATTTAGTGAAATAATGTTGCCATATCTAAACACAATCTCATTTAGGACATATCGTGCTGTGATATGGTATATAATATGTGATATAGTATAAAGAATCACAGTTTAAATTAATTTTTGCCTGTGAAAACAGGGAAAATTTGTTGGGCATGTCATTGGATTGAAGTCACCCAATTGTTGAGTGTGCACAGTTCAGACATGACATTACCGATGGCATGAGTACACCTAATGTGCATAATTTTCACAGCCACAATATAAATGCCCTGTCAGCAGCAAATGATGAACACATCATTTATTGAATGTTGCCATTCATGCAAAGTATTTTAGCAAAGGCCAAGTCAAAAATCAAACATCCTAAAATGTTTGATTAAAATGCTACTGCAGTGCAATTAGAAAAATGTGATTGTGATTGTGTTTTAGTAGGTTTGCTATCAGTCTTCTCATTCTTTAAATCTCTAAATCTACACTCCTTGTCGCAATGCAGGGGGAAGATATTAAGATTCGGTTATGCGACAGCGGGGGGTTCCCTTTCATTTTGTCTGTGGCTGCTATCGGTTAACATGTTGATGAACGAGTGTGAGACAGGAGGAGGCCAGCTGGACTCAGAAGGGAAGAGACGCTTAAGGATTTTACCGTCCAACACAGCTGGACTGCCTAATCGCATTGGAGAAAATTATATTGACCAACGCGGGCATCATCAGTGACTTGAATATTTCTTAATCACAGCATACATTTGCATTAGAAAATGTCATGTGATTACACCATGCAAATATTTTCCCTCAGAAAAGTAGTCGTCACACAGCGATGAGGGTCAAGACTGGTGAGACACACGCAATGCGCAAATTCAGCGATGTTGGGGATTCAAATTTTGAAATTGTACAGAAAACAAATTTGTAGATCGGTCAAGTGGACAAAATGATTTTCTCTTATTGTTTGCATTTTACTTGTCACGTTGACCCTGATTTCACATCGCTGACTTAAAAAATACAGCAGGTAAATAACACCTTAAACAGGGTACGTAATTTGCTCTCAAGCATGTGTGTGTACATTCAGTTTTTCTTGTCAAGGCCTAAAGACTATGAAGAGAAGGTATGTGTTTACATTTGGTGTGTGAAGCCTCCCAGCAGCTGCTGCCATCACTCTGTTATTGAGTAGCAGCAAAGGGAGAGTTGTTCATAGAAGACAGTTTCTTTAGATCAGATGCAGGAGGAGTGACGGGGAAATAATCATCACTCGCCAAGCCTGGACAGAAAAAAATTGCAGAAGTTTTTCATATGATGATATTTGTACTCTACACACCAATGCTTAAGAAGATTTGCTTCCAGCCACATTACAGCGGAAACGATGCATTGGGGATTTCATTACTCCTTCATGGGATTACATCACCCGCAGCAATATATTTCACCAGTTTTTCTATTTTTCATTTTCTTTTACATCACATTTAAACGGATTTGATGCTGACTGGCCATGACTCTTTAGCAGAGACGGTTATATCATTTATCCTTGTTTTCTGTCTTTACCTGACACAATCCTGTCATTAATGAACAAATTGCGGCATTCAGTTTCTGAAGAGTGTGTTCTCAGTAAACAGTTTCCTATGTGACTATTAACCACTCAAGGGTCAATATTTGTCTTCTGAGATCAGGTTTAGCAATGCTGGCTTGAATATACAGCACAGTGTACGCCAATACTTTGAGCTGAAACTAATATATTTAGGTCTTTGCTGACCCTGTTGGACCTAAGACACCATGGTGAGTTGGGAATGAGCTTAGCTCTAAGCTAACTTAATGAAAGCTGCCTCAGATATAAATATTTTTGACAACTCTTTGCGACTGTTCTTTTCCAGCTGTGTTCAGGCTGGAACACAGCTGAACACAGCTGTGTGTCACCATAGTTATAACTACAGTATCTAAATCTCTGTCTCCAAAATATATTTAAAAGAAAGATTTCCAGTTCTAGATAGCTGAGAATGGAGCACTGATGCTTGAAGAATGATGTTTGAAACACTAAACACAGGAATCCTTGACTAATGCATTGGCCAACAACAATAAATGGCATTGCAAAGTCTACTTCCTGAACGTGAGTTAGTAAAGCAAACAATGATGTTTAGCAAGGAGAAGAAAGTCAGGAGAAAAGTCATCTGAGAAAAGTAGCTTGGAGACCAACAAGACCATCACCCTACCTGGGGATTTACAGACACTTCCAATGTTTTCCTAAATGTTGCGGTTAATGTCTGGTTTGGTTCTAATCAAGTTGAGCATTTCTCCATTGGCAGCGTATTCCTCACTAAAGTGGGCGTGAATATGGACAGGAACGTGGATGGGTCAGGAGCGTGCAGGATCTGTGGTTGAGACTCCAGTGATGTCATTTGTACCGTTTGGTGGACAGTTTCTCTGAAATCTTTTGGCACATTTGTTCATTGGGGGCTTGCCTCGTCCAGTTGAAGCTCTACACGCGTTCTTCCTCCACAATTGATAAAAAGGTTTGGACCTCAAACTTTTACCATGGAATTATCAATTAGGAGCTTGCTATCTTGGCGAGTATTATAGTCTCACTGCAGATTTCACAAGCCAAAGCAACAAATGCCAATCAAATCGCTTTTGTGCACTACCTGGCTAGGTGTGGTTTGCACCATGCCTAACATGGTTCCAAAACAGAGAAGAGCCATGCAGAATCTGCTAATGGAGACCAATCCAGGCTGGGATGATTGGGGAAGAACGGGTTAAAGCCACGCCTGTGGAGGTGGGGCTTAAGTTTTCAAACCCAATCTCTAAAGAATCGTCCCACACCATAATCCCCTCTGCATAAAACGTTACAGCAAGTGCTGTCCCTTGGCAATTACCAAGCCCAGACTCATCCATTGGATTGCCACATCAAAAGGCATGATTCATATCTCCAAGGAAAACCTCTCCACTTCTGTCTAGTCCCATGGCCGGGTGTTTAGACCACTTCTTCTGATCCTTTGCATTACACTTGACTACATAAAGTTTACAGAATGACATTCCTGACCTCTGTGCATTATGGGCTTCAGCATCCGCTGACTCTGCTCTGCAATTTTAAGTGGCCTGTTACTTTGTGACTGAGTTGCTGTTGTTCCAAGTCACTTCCACTTTGCTCTAATACTACAAACAGTTGACTGTGTAGTGTTGACTGCTTATTCACTCCACAAGAACAGAGAATTGTGTTCTGTCTCTCAGGTCTGCAAGAACAAAATGACCCAATTGAAACCTTGGTTTGGGAATTCTCGCAGCTCCCTGTGGTAATACGTACAGTATATTTTTCAATAATTAACTTGCACCTTTTGTGGACTTTTTCTGGTAAAGGATGTATAGGTTACACTGGAAGAAAAATAATTTCTTCTAATAGTTGACCCTCCAGGATCAGTCTGAGTAATTCGGTTGATATTTGCAGACTCATAAAATTGAGTCACAAATTCATATTGGCCTCTGACTCATTTTCCCTTTGGCTTGTTTGTAAAGTCTGAATTTGTGCACCTCTGCGACAGTTACGATGAATAATTCAATCCCAACCGCGTATCCTACTTCCAAAGTGTGAAATCGTGAATAAAGAAGGAGCTGAAATGGGTATTTCTTGTCCTGATGAATCTGTCTTACTGACCGTGGTAAGGTGCTTAAATGCCACAGGGATCAGACCATGCAGTTCATCTGTAGCTGGTATCAGTGAAAATACCAGTGTGTCAGTGCAGAATCGTGTTTCAATTCCCCCTTTTATTTCCTTGGTGCCATTTAACTTTCTGGACATTTTCTGGCTGCAGAAGATAACTTTAAAAGTTTTTGATTATCCCTCACCGTCAAATACCACAATCAAAGTTACAAAGTGGCAATTTCCCTTCTGGGTGGGTTTAATTTATTTACTTTTTTTTTTTTTTTTATTAAACTATTGCTCAAAACTTTGCTTTCTAAAGAACTTTTCAAACCTGCTGAGGCTGCTGGATGTAGATGGAATATCTACTCTATTAATAGTACAGTTAAAAATATTTCTACCTTACTAATTTCTTGTTTTTCCTCTTTTGCCATATTTAGATGCTTTAGATCATCAAACAAATGTCAATACAAGACAAAGAAAATTTCATGAAAACAACACGAAGAAGTTCGTATGATACAGCTTTTAAGTTGAAGGCTGTTGATCTGGCAGTACGGGAGGGAAATAGAGTCGCTGCACGTAAGCTTGACGTGAACAAATCCATGGTTCGGCGTTGGAGACGGAGGGCTGCCTGTCAAAACTGAGAGCAGCAGAGATACCAGTGGCTTATAGCCCGGTGTGGCTTACATATGTACGTTTCCAGTTTTTTTTTCAAAAAACTTTTGCGACTTATAGTGAGGTGCGCTCTATAGTCCAGAAAATACGGTAATCTGGACCAATGCTAAAATATAACTTCAAATTATTAACTTGTTAATTAACTAGTCACATATGACCAGACCTGTCGGATGAAGATGGTATTTGTAGAACGTGTCTGATGACATCAAGTAGGCTAAATCATTTCTAAAATCAACATGTCATACCCTGATTTGTGAAATTTAGAGAAATACAGAAATTTTAAAAACAAATAAGAACCAAAGTCTTTGACATGTTGGCATGCTGTCCACTTTGAAGCAGTGGAACATTTATTTGGTAACCATTAATAAGGCTTTGATACTCCACATCCCAATAAGAGGCATTACTGTCCACAAATGAACACTTCTGATAGTAACATAAAGCATTGAAGACTTTGACTAAGACAAGGTTAAAAACAAACAAACAAAAAGGCTTAGCAGTGATGGCTCCTTTGTGTCTTCGGAAGCAGAACGACTTTCTGTAAAGTGATGAACCAACGAATCCTACTCTTTCCCAGAAACTACTTAAAGAGTAGGAGCAAACAGTGTGTGATCTGAAGCTCAAGAGCACAATGAGCAGTAGGACAATGAGCTGAAGCACTCCAGCAAGTTTACTTCCAAGTGGATTAAAAGAAGAAAAAAGATGTTTAGATGTAGCCTAGTCAAGGTTTGTAGACAAACCCCATTGAGAAGTTGTAGCATGACCTTAAATAAACCCGTTACTTTTTCACACAAGACCAGGTTGGTTAAGAAGTAACTTCCTAAAATAAAGCTAATTGCTTTTCACGTTTAACTTTATCTTTTACAGGTTTTCACAAAGAGCAAACGCAAAAGCAAAAAATTATTTATCTTCCTATACTCGATACAAAGCATGACATTTGGCTTGAAAAGTACGTCACTCATATGGAGTACATTTATTTAACATAATAACTGCTAAAAGTGTCAATTTGAACATCGCATCATGTTATGTCATTTGTTCTGTCATGTCGTTTTGAAACAACTGTGAGTAATGTGTATGTTCAATCACTTTCTCTGTGAATGGAAAAAGGCCAGACCAGCATGTAAAACACTGTGGGGAACACTGCAAACTGATTGCACAGTTTTCAGACACAACCCGCCGCTGTTCCTCTCTCTTGCTTTGGCAGAGTCCCTCAATCGACTCACTGCAAGCCCCGAGACTTAATGAGCCCAATCTGCTAAAGAAAAATATCTATACAACCTTGTTGACAAGATGAAGCTTCGTAATTAGTGCTTACTTGCTGAGGGGGTTATTTCAAGTTCAGCAGAGACCACAGCCAGAAACGAAGGGAGTAAGAGACTCAAAATAGAAGCAGTGCAAGACTTAAAACCTCGGTGCTTTCCTGCAGCACAGGTTCTTTGGAAACAGACCTGCTGCAGCTTAGCTGTGGGAGAGTTGTTTACAGCAGTGCATGTTTTTTCACCACAAGCCACCGACAGCTCTGCGTGGCTGCAGCTTAAGCCTTTTAAAAGAAAAGGTATTTATTTCTGGGTCCCTTTTCTTTTGGACCCATTTTAATGTTTAATGTCGTCATCTTTCAATGTCTCCTCAAAATTTTGTTTATTTTGAAATGATGCTTGATATGCCATCAAACTTTGAACAGTCTGATTTTCAAAACACCGGAGTTTTTGAGTTTAGTTACACAAGTATTCAGTAATAGTTGGTGAGCATGGAAAAGACAGTGTAAAGACTTGCGTTGAGCCTGTTTCAAACCTCACATCAGTCAATGGCAGATAGATGTTTAAAACATTCTGAATAGATTAGGTTAAAAAGAAGAGAATTGTGCCATATGCGTTTACGGGTGTGTTTTAATTTCCCTATTTGTGCTCCTTAAGGCTTTAACACAAGACAAAAACAATCTGTCAGAATGTGGAAGAACGTTGTAAGGTCTGTGAGAATTCCTCTTGGGTGCAACATAAGCTCAATTCCCTCCTCATTACGCTTTGAACGATTTTTCACAGTCGTCATGCAAAGAACTTGAAAGACAAGAAACGTGGCTGAATCCACCATCCCCATCCCAATAACTATAGTTAGTATAGCATGATCAGACTTTATGCATCTGTAGATCAGTATGTGCTTGTCTGACTGTAAAACAGTAGTCTCGAAGTGGAAGAAAGCGCACACACCTCTAAATTGCACATATGATTGCCATGGGACTGAAGCAACTTATGTCTTTTCCAAGATTCAGTTCAATTGCAAAATGTGAGGCTGTCTAAAATATGACAACAAGGAAGGAGGAAGAAATGCAGTTTATTGTACAGTGAACCGTCGCTATAACACGGTTCACCTTTCATGGCCTCGCTGCTTCGTGGAGTTTGTTGTGCAGTTTTTCTTTTTTCACAGTGCATTGTGTTCTGCGTCCTGATTGGCTAAACAGTCTCCGCGCTTCTTCTCTACCTGTGTGCCAATAACGTCACGGTATTTAAATATACGTAATACAGCTTGGCAAATTTTGGCAAATATGTTTGCCCAGAAGAAAAAAGAGTGACAACAAATACCGATAGCTATGTTCTTCTCTCGAAAAAACACACCTGGTGGTGCACAGGCTTCAGAAGAAAAAGCCACTAGAGAGCGGAGTCAGGCCGCAGAGTCACAGTCAGAGGAACAGTGAAATACGCGAGTCACATTTTGTCCCACTGTACTTCGTATTGATGATTAAAATGATTATTTTACTGTAGTTATTTGTAAGAAAGCGTTCTATTTGTTAAAAAAAAATACTTAGGCCTGAAAACAGGTTTTGTTCTTTGGTTTCAATGTAGAGTATTTTATTATGCTGTATAATAATTGTAAAAAATAAAGGTAACTACTTCACGGATTTCGCCTATCACGGGTTCTTTTTGGAACCTAACCCCCGCGAAAAACGAGGGTTCACTGTAATTTATTTTTTACTACTAGAAAGAGCTAAAGAAACCAGATTTAGCCTGTGCATAGGTTTTGATCTGAGAGCATTTGTGGTTCACTTGCTTTAAAAGTTTAAAATGAACCATTTTTGCCCTGTGTGTGGTCCGGCGAGGATGCACTGACCCCTCCTGCGCTTTTGCAATCTTTTTTGGTGGTTCCGGGAACTGATGGTCTGACGGGACAAACCACCGCTTCCGCCGGACACCGCACCGGTGTCTGGCTGTGACATCTGCCACGGTCCTCCATTGACTGTGGGAGGGTTAATCCCAGTGTTGATGTGAGAAGATTAAAACTCCATTATCTAATCGAGCGTAAAAGTCAGAACCAGTAAAACAAGTAGCGTATCATACATGTCCCACTCTAAGAATTAGCATAAATAACAATATTGCCAAGTAGATGTTTGCTACAAGAACGGGCAAAGTTGACTCAAAACAAACAGTTAAGCTAATCAGAATGACTCTGTAAAATATGAGTAGGACTATGAGTAAGAAGGGATTATTCTTACTGTTTAACTAAGCACACAACTTCAAAATCTGTGTCTACCCTCTGGGCTGTTCCAGTATGTCATACCCCTCTGGCAATTTTTAAAAAATTTTTTTATTTTGCCATAGCAACCATTATGAAAGACTAATGATGTTTACACCATTTTACAAGTGCCCTAAAGTGCTTTACTGTGCTGCAACAAGTTATTTGACATGACTACAGACAACCTTTGTGGTTTTGCTAATGGACGTCGTGTCATTTGATTCCACTTACATGAAGCACTGATGTAGCAGTGATGTAGCAAAGCTACTTTTCTATACAGATTGCTCTGTGGTGGCACAGCATTCTGTAACCAGCCCTTCCCTTAATATACAGTGGGAATACAGCAACTAACAGAGCTATTGTCTCTCTGTTTTATAAGCTGAACAACAATTTGGGAAGGAGATATTTTTCAAATCACAATGATCATTGATCCCCCCAGCTCCTTCATGTCATATTTCTCTCAGGCATAGTCGAGTCCCCTCCCCCCCATCACCCTTTACAGATATCAAGGCGAGTGAATAAGGCCGTGACCCCATCCAGCGAACACTTTAATGGTTGCATCTGTGGGGAGAACCGGGCCCATGTGGGGCCTCTCATTCAAGGGCTCTTTAAAGTGCAGCTCTTCGGGTTTGGAGCTCCATAGATGTCCATGCTCAGCGCCAGCGACAGCTCCGCCATAAACCTAAATGAGAGTTGGAATATGTTCCAGATGCTGGGGAACTTATGCACATGCTTGCACATGCTGAAATCTCCACCAGTGTGGGCCCAGCGGGGGCGGAGGGGAAGGATAGGCCTGAGTTGAGGTTTAAGGGTCGAAGGCCACATGAGATTGTCTGGTCATTACTCCTATTGAGACAGTGATGTGTGTGTGAGGAGGGAATGTAGGGCAGTTAAATAAGGAAGGTGTATCCTTTACACAACCACACCCTGCTTGATATGTCCACTGAGTGGGAAGAGACTGATACTCCTCACAGAAAGAGCCGCGCTGATACTTCTTCAGCAGCTGTTGAGATGCTGCTTTGGAGGAGAAATAGCTCAGAGACAGTTATACAAGCGGGTGGCAGTGATATTTTTGTAACAGGAAGCTCACGAATGGGTGGGAAAGCTGCACACAAGACCGGCGGGAGTGTTTTCGATACAGTTTGACATTTGTGAGCACGGATAAGCCTTACCATTCTCGTGTCAGGATGAACAGACAAAAAAAACCCACTTAGCTGTTTCATACACAGTCTCTCTGCATGTGTTTTTTTTTTTTCTTTTTCTTCCAGTTTTAGTCATATAAAACTTGCTGTTGACTGAGGAACCTTTGGGGTGAGCGGGTTTCATAACAGGTGCTGTTTATAGCTATCTGTGCTGATGGTCATCCTGTGGCTACAAACCACCAATTTTTATAGGCTGCCTTCAGTTATTTCCGTGGCTAACAGTAAGCGGGCTCGGTGTGAAGCTACGATCCTAATTTACAGATATATTTTGCATGTAGACACTGAAAATGATGCCCATGCCTGACACATGGCTTTGTGTTTCAGTGGGTAAGGAAATAACTTGAGTAAATAACTCATGATGCAATAGTGAGGAACCAAATGCAACAAAGCAGACTGGCAGGCAGAGTGGCAGCAGATAAATTCTACAAACTTACAAAAACTCAAACGGAGAGCAAGAAAGTCCTAGGGCAAGAAATAGCAGGTTGGACAACAAAGAAAGTGGGATGGCAGGGGAGCAGAAGGATCTGATGAGGAGGTATTGAAATGCAGTGGCTGCTTACTGCTGTGGAGGTGATTGAGTGACTTGAGACCCAGTTAAGACTAATCTGCAGGGTGTGGAGCTGAACTGGCATTAAGCAAAACATCAGATCTGAATAAACCAAACACTGTGGACTGAAAGTAAAAATAAAAACCAAAACCCATACAAACGTACAGAACATAAGAAACAACTAAGAATCTAAAGAAAAAAAAGTGAACCATGAATGCTGCCTAAAATGGTTTAGTATAAAAAGCCACAGTCTTCTTGACTTTCTTTTACGTTGTCTTGGTATGTTGAAGGACTGAACTGAAAACTAGTCAAAACAAAAGAAAAAAGAAAAACTTTCAAAAAGCCTGGAAAACTGTTGTTCAGGGCCACTTTAAAAGATAAAAAAGGCAAACCCAACTTTTCATTTACCATGAAAGATTGTTAAAAGTACACGGCCACAGTCTCAAGCTGATGACGCGTTTGTCGTGCGCGCGCGCGTGTGTGTGGGCGTGTGTGTGTGTGTGTGTGTGGGTGTGTGGACAAGTGTAAATTGTATAACCCAGACACTGCAGTGTTGACCGCAGCCTGTGATCATGTCCAGACCACAGGCAGCTCGCAGACACCACTACTGTTTTTGTGTGTGTACTCTTCGGCAAGAGATAAAACACAGCTACAGTTGTAAGCCAGACACGAGACCCGCTGATGTTCCATTGCATACCGCTCTTTTCCGCAACAACGCCGCCGGCTGCTCTCAGTCACATCGTACAACAGTGATTAAACAATTTACTGTGTGGATTCGTCGCCTGTAAGGAAAGAGTAATTATATTTGCTTCATGACTCAGGAATTTACTGGCATTTTATTCCACAGAAAGACCTCAATGACTTTAAGAATAAGATAATACTAATTCATCAGTTGATGCTTCTGAGACTTTGAGCTAAAGTTGGAAGAACAAAGAGGTTCTTTAAGGTGTTTCTAATCTCTCAGCGTTACTTAAGGTGCTGTCACACTGCTGGCATATTGAAAAAATGCATGTTGCGCATGTTATCTGCGTAGAACTAACATTTTTGATATGCTTGTGTCTGTGTAGTGGAATCAAACGTGTAGTTTTCACAGGAGAGGGTACATCCGAGGGGATATTACTTTTATGTTTAAGAATTAGCTGAGCATCGGGGAGCGAAACTTCACTTCACTTTGTTCCCCCAAAGGTTAAAGTGGCCGAATTATTCAGAACTCAAGCTTTCAGTTATGCTTCCAGTTTCAAGCATTTAGCATGCCGAGGGAAGGGAATCATCATTAGTGCAGCTAAATATTTACAACTAAATTGCACGTGCAAAAATTAACCTGCAAAAACTTTGCTTGGAAAATAAGCAATTGCCTCAAAAATTCAACTGCGAAAATTCGTCTGCAAAGATTTTCCAGGAAATATTGTGATCATGTGGCAACGTAAGCCTTTAGCCAATCAGTTTTACGCTCCTTTTATTACGTGACAAACAGCTAGCACGGTAGACTTTGCAGCAGAGTTGAGCACTTGTATCGAGAGATTAAAGGAGCGTAATTTGATTGGCTAAAAGATGCTTCACTCGATCTAGTGCCGTTTGCTTTGCCTTGGGTCACCGGAAGGTCACGACATTTGCAGCAGAATTCTTTACCGGCAAATATTGAATTTTTCCTGGTGACTTTAAACTAAAATAAATTTTAAAAAATCACAAACATGACAGTAAATGATAAAGATGTAGAGTTTTAAATTCAAAATCTAAACAAAGTCTAATTCTAATGAGATTATATTATCAGACTATACTTGAAATGATTGATGAAATAAAAAGATTAGAAAATGTGAAGGAACGATAGCAAGGAAGTCAATGCAGATGTTATTAAAAAAGAAAAAGACAAATAGAAAATAAATATTTCAAACTATACCTACTAAAACAAGAGAATAAAAAAAAAAAGCGTTTTTAGGATCTTTGTCATCCTCAGCCTCAATGTCATCTAGTGTGTTTTATATTCTTTTCTTTTGACTTCATTAATCTTTTAAGGGTTCTCAGGTCTTTTCCCAACAAGGCTAATTATTTTATAGGTTTTGAATTAATCAAAGATGATGGTGAAGGTGGTTGCTTTTATCTGTTGTACTCAGTCTTGTTTCCTGTGACTGCATTGATAACACATTCAAAACTTCATACATTTCTGCTTCTTAAAAAAAACAGTCGTGAAGATGGTCTTTTAACTTTCTACACCAGTTTCAATGGTTTTCTGTATCAAAGAAAATATATTGAGCCATTTATTTTTTTTCTCTCTCCCTTTTTGTGGTGCTGTTTGTTCTCCATATGGGCTTCCCGCTGGTTGACGAGTAGGTGAGTAATCCGTTTTCACACACATTCCTGCAAAATCACATCCTTCAAAGTATTTAACAGTTCTACGTTCTCAGAGCTGGGTGGTTTCAAAGCAACTTTTCATTGCACCCCAAAGAGTCTGAGCATGTGTGTCCCAGTGCGCAGCTATACTTCAGGAGGTGGAACGTTTCTTCACGCAGTCTAACCAAAGTTCAAATCGCTGTTATACCTACATAGTCAAATGCGCATTAAAGAGGCAATATTCGACATGGGAACACGCAGTCTCCGACTTCACCTCTGATTGGCTCGGCATCAACGCTCACACACACTTTCAATTGGAGAGAAAAAAAAAAAAAGCAATTTCCTTCTTTCTGTCTCCTGCTTCTTTTGGCAATCTCAGAGAACAATTTTATGGTCCAAGTCCTGCTATTAATAAAGTTATTTTAGCCAAAAGTGCCCCATCTCAGAAATTCAATAATAGCTTAATTTTTTTTTTCCCCCCCTCCGTTATTGATTCTCGTAAAGTGTTGGCTGTGATGGAAGATACACTTTTAGTTTGCTGAGTCTGGTGTTCTTGGATGAATAAGCTGCAAATTAAAGTTTAGTGAGGATTATTAGCATCCCTAACTAATAAGTAAATGATTCTTGAACAGATACATGCTTTGTGGAGTGTTTGTCATTTAGTTTATGTATGTTTAAAATGCTCTAGGGCATTGAACAAAAGCATTAAGGAATTAAGCTATTCAAATAAAACTTTTCCTTGTATTTTATCTTAATTTTATTGCCCTGCATTAAAAAACAAACATGAATATCAAGGTCTTTCCAAACGTTTCTGCCCACTTCAATGGATTTCCCTGAGTCTTATTGTCCCTGTAAAGAATCTAAGAGTTATACATTAACCTTGATCATGTTTAACAAGGTGTTTACTGGATTTCCATTGTGAACACGTTGCCTTTAAAAAAGAAAACACACCCACATGCGCCACACTCTGAGAACTTTACTTTTTCCAGTCGATTTTCTCTATAAGCTATGTAAAACCATGCTGTTGTGATTTAAAAGTGTATATCATCAACAGATTGCACGAAACTATTGTTAAATTGATTATATGCTCATTTAAAGACTAAACATCAAGAAGTCATATATTTTCAGTTTTCTTTGCTGTTTGACAATGTTTCTTAATTTCAGTAAACATGTTCTGAATAATTGTGACTAGGCTTTTTTGTAGTGCCTATAAAAAGTATTTACCCCCCTTGGATGTTTAACCCTCTTTATTGCTTTTGTTCTGGAGTGGCCAAGTCAAAGCCCAGACCTCAATCCGATAGAGAATTTGTGGCTGGAATTGAAAAGGTTTGTTCACTACCACACGACCTGACTGAATCTGATCCACACAAAGTATGTGCTGTAAAAAGTGCATCTACTAAATACTGACTTATGGAGATGAATATTTAGGCAATCACTTATTTCATGTTGCTTTTTTTGTCAGCATTTTGTGGAAATTAATTTTCACTCTGACATTAATGGGGGGGATTTTTTGACAAAAAGAGTAATTTTGGTGATCATGATTGATTTGTAAAAACAATAAAAAGGGTAAAATATTTAAGGGGGTGAATACTTTTATAGTCACTGCATGTGTGCTATAGGAAAAAGACATTATGCAGAACTACTGTATTCTTCAAGTGAATATTTGAGGTGCAGATTTGTGGCCAATGTCTGACCTCTCTGGTTTGAACTATTGATTACATTTTTAAGCGAGTCTCATTCCACGGCAATCAACGTATTGCCTTCTATCCGTCTTGGGAGGGAGGAGTCGTTAATTTAATATATTAGAAGCAGAGGCGATTATCTCCTTGCAGGGGCGAGTTGCTGTAAAACAGGGTTTTCCCACTATGAAACGAGGACCAAATGTTTCAGAGATTATCGTCTTAGCACCTTAAGTGGGCCTATTAGAAGAGTTCGAATTGTTGGCTGTGAATAGCCGTCTGTGTGATTTCCCCCTTGAGAATTTTCACTCCAATATTTCCAGAAGAGTACAGTCATTTCCAAATCCATCTGGTTTCAAAACAGGTGGAAGCTGAAAAGAGTGAAACAGAGCTACTTGGCTGTTCTCTGTTCAGTTGGGTTTGGGTCAGTTTGCCTCTTTGACAAAAACAAACTGTTGCTAATAGCTTCTCATGTTTCTGTTCTCGCCTTAACTTCAGTTTTAAACGCGCCACTGGCACTGAAAATTCACCTTTAGTCTTCTTCACTTAGAAACAACTTCCACAGAAAATACTGCTGATGTTAGTGCAACCTCTAATGGTTAAGATGCGTTTACTAATTGGAAAAAAGATCGGATTTCGGAGTTTTGATTTTTGAGTCGGCGGTCAAGTCAGTCAAGCTGAAAATCATCTGATTTTCATCATTTTTTTTTTCTCCCTTTTCTAGGTTTATATGCAAAGAAAAACATTTTTAAAATTTCAAATAGATGATGGCAATGTTGATATTTGCACAGCCTAATAACGAGAACAATTAAAATGACTGGTACGTTTAGTGTCATTTTGCTGTAGAAATTAATTACTTTCCGTGAAGAACACCCATAATAGCAGCTCAAATCTGCATTTGTTATTTCATCTGTTTTTAAAATATCAGTTGTTTATCATTTTTAAAGTTTCTAAGACAGGTTGCAGACCCCCAATGTAGAGCTAGTTGTGGGTAAATGATGTGATGTCTATTAGGATGTCATTATTTACACTTTTGACTCATGAATGTTATGGCAAAATTGCACAAACTCACTTTTAATTAGAATCCATCCATCTATCCGACTTTGTTTTTGTGAGTGCGTACATAGTAATATAATTTGCGGAGTTTTCCTGCCGTAGTTTTGAATAACTTGCAAGAAGGCATCAATTAGCAATTGAGGGAATCGAAAACAAATCAGTGTTTACGTGATCGATGCATTCACCGACAGTCGTGTCAGTCCTGCAAAAACTGCAGCTCGAACAAATGCTCATTAGAGCAACAAATAATCCCCTTTTGTTTGCCACGAACACACAAATCGGAAGCGGAGTAAACGCATTAGTGTTCTTGCCACTCAGGAGCCTGAGGCGTCCTTTGGTTCTGGTGTAAGGAAAGAAAAAGGAAAGCAAATGTGCTTGCGAACCTAACAGACAGCTCAGGAAATAGCATGCAGTCTTCCAACACACATGCGGTCAACATGCAGCAGCTGGACGCAGCTTTAGTCAGATAAGCAGGAGTGAAGGCAATTTCCTTTCGTAGAGCGGTTCTTTGTGTTTTACAGAATTCCACCTACAGAGGTTAAGAGACACAAGTGTAAGGTCACAGATTTTACTCCATTTTTAAATAACTTAAATAAATGCGTTTCAACGGAGAGGAAATGCCTCTTCACATTTTGTAAAGCTATATGCCGTGATTAAAAGTGATGATGCTGTGGAAATTATTATAGCAGAATTGGACAATAAAACAATATTCCACATTTTGGACATCTTGCGGAGCACCGCCCGGTCAACCATCTGTAAAATGGAAAGTGTGTGCCACAAATCAAACCTAGCAAGAAATGGGTGTTCAGGCTGCAAAAGATTGGGACAAGGGTTCACCATTAACGATCCTAAAAGTACAGCCAGCGGTACGAGGAAACGGTTCGGATCAGAACATATTCGTGTGACGGCCCCGTCTAATTCCAGGCCTGAATGCGTTTGAGAATCTGTGGTTAAATGTGAAAGCTGCAGCTGACAGATGTTCCCTATCCAAGCTGCCTGAGCTTGAGCTACTCCGCAAAGGTGAACATTTCAACTCTTGTGTCATTTTTCTTCTAATTCACAATTATGATCTGCTATGTGCTGGTCTACAAAGCAAAGGTTCACAGGCGTGAATGCAAGGTGTTGATTGACCTTATGGATCGACTAAGGATTTGCTGATAATCAGCCATTTTCTTAAAAAACAATTTTCTCTTGTATCAAGAGGGTCAACCATCTTTCTATTCCATGAACGGCTATATTTGCATAACATGCTTATTTAAAAAACGATAAATAAATAAATAAAATGTAACATTATTTTGTCAGCTGTGTCAAATACCGACTGAATAAACAGAAAATTTTGGTTTTTCTCACCTTATTAAACTCAGACATTTTATGAAATGTAGCAAACCAGAAACCTCTTAGGTTGCTGAATAGAAAAAAAATCTATCTTGCTTATTGGCGTCATGTTTTTTTCCCCATCATGTCCTAATTTTTCTGCATTATCCTCACTTTTGTACAGCACGTCAGTCAGTAATTTGAAGTAAAGCTCATTGAGTGTTTGTGTTTCAAAACAGACCCATGTAAAGTGTATTTTAAATGCCACTCTGGACCCGTTTATCTATCCTGTTCTGGTATGCCGCCGCCATCTTTATTCCTGTATCAACTGGCTCTACTTAAGAATGACCAGTGGTGCCCTCGTCTGGATGGTGGCGAAACTACAAGACTAAAGGAAGATCTTAGTGGATGTCATCATCGATAACATCGTGATTTACTATTGACCTAATAAGCCGTTATAGAAATTAATCATAAGTCGATTGTTGTTGAATTATTTTGCAAAAGTCCTGCTTGACCTTTTAGTCCAGATGAAGCTGTCAACAGTGGAACTCGTCAAAAATCTGGAAAGAAAAGGGTAAGCAAGAGGAGCAAGGAATGTAGCTAAAGAAAGACGACAAAAGGACAAGCGTATGAAAGCAGAAGGAGCACATGCTGTAACAATCGATTAAAAGTAAGGGCAGGAAAGAAACTGATGGATACATGCTGAAGACATTGAGATAGCAGTGGTTAGTATTAATCAGGGCTAAAAAAAACAAAAAAAGCCTTTCACAGGCTGCGCTTGAGAGGAGTTACTGTGAAATCAGCTGGGATGATATCTGAGGGGGTTTGAGGCTTGGGTGTGGGAGTGGTACGTCTGATTGTGAATAAATAGCATATATAAGTGTGTGTGTGTTTGAAAACATGCAGGTTGGAGGCCAAAAATCAGGTCGGTGATCTACGTCATACACCAAATATGCATCAGTCATAACAGCATGAGCACCCTGCGCATGTTGAGTAAACCTCCATGCTGCAAACTACACAGCTGTAACCTTCTGATGTGCTTGGCTTATCAGGTGAAGTATTCACCAGCGAACAACAGGTGTGGTACTCAGGAGTCAAAACAATTGTTTAGTGGAGGGAAAACAATAAATGCTTTTCTCCTTCTTTCTTTCTTTATTTAAAAAAAAAAAATAAAAATCAGGTTCCCCGACTATATTTTACTGAACAACAATTTGCTCCAATTCCAACCGCAAGTGTTTTGGGTTAAACTTTGGACTTACACAAATGATACTTATGCCCATTTGTTGTTAAATAACTTATGCTCAGTCGGACTGGAGAGTATCTGTGAATGAATGAACAAGTTTTAAGATTTTAAAAGATATACCAACAAATTCACAGCTCAGATTTAGGCATGGACTTTGACTGGACCACTCAAGCTCATGACTATGCTTTTATCTAAACCTTTAAATGTATTTTTTGGCTGTTTATGTAGAGTTGTTATCCCACCAGTAGGTGAACATTTGTCACAATCTCAAGTTGTTTTATTGTCACAGCCTCTAACTGGCTTTCTCTCAGGATTGTTGTATATTTGTCTCCATATTTACATAAACTCTGACCAGTACAGGAAAATATACCATCAACATGATGCTGCCACCACCAGGTTTTACCACATGAATGGCAGGTTAAGTCAACATAGTTTACACTTATGACAAAAAATTCAATTTGGTCCCAGAAGAATAAAGTAAAGTGGGCTGAATATAAACTCATGTTACAATTTTATATTTATTTGTAAAAACAAAAAAACATTAAAAACCATTGATAGGTTTATTTTGTCATAACCTGCAAAGAATCAGCCAGAGACAGAGATTAGGTTTCTTTTAATTTCTTTTCTGCAGAATAGGAGAATTGAGAACAGACGCGACGAATCGCTGTCAAACACTGTCTGGACTCAATTCTGCCAGTTCTTTCTTTGCATTTCTCTTTATTGTATAGAAAAAGGAGGTTGGGCTTCTTCACACAGTCACACAGAGAATTGACCAACCGTCTTTACATTCTGGAACCTCCTATGGACATGCCCTTATAAGGGCATGTGGCTGACCACAACTAATCAGTTACATATGGAACTAATAACACATGAATGTTTAACGTTTTTAGCTTCCAAGCAACCATCCTAAACAAAGTTAATAATATACTACAAAAGAAAGAAAAGTTAAGTAAATATAAAAGAAGAATAATATGAGAGTAATAATATAAAAAGAATAATATGAAAACATAACTTGTAAAATAAACTCATGAGTAAATGAACAGGAGGATAATTTTTCTAACAACCATATACCATTTGGTCTATTGCAATAAATCCAACTAAATAGTGAGTGTATGTGGTTGTAACCACTACAGGTTAGATTGGTCAAACAAACAAGAGGGAAAAAAACTAATTTTCTTTAAATATTCTTGTTGTCCTGCACAAAAAAAATTGAAAAACCAAATTATTTTACTGATTTTCAAAACTTGTGCAAAACAGATCCCTGTGTGCACCCATATCTGATCAACTAAATACTAGGGAAAGACAGTTACAAAGTCGGCCTTCTATCACCTGAAGAACATTTCCAGGATTAAAGGACTAATGTCTCAGCCAGATCTAGAGAAACTCATCCATGCGTTCATCTTCAGTCGTATTGATTATTGCAACAGCGTCTTCACAGGTCTGTCCAACAAATCAATCAAACAGCTGCAGCTGATCCAGAATGCTGCTGCTCGTGTTCTCACTAAAACCAGGAAGATAGAGCACATAACACCAGTTTTAAAGTCCCTCCACTGGCTCCCTGTAGCTCAAAGAATAGACTTTAAAATACTGTTGTTAGTTTATAAATCACTGAACGGCTTAGCACCACAATACATTAAAGATATGCTTTTATTGTATCAACCTTCCAGACCTCTCAGGTCTTCCGGTTCTGGTCTGCTCTGCATCCCCAGAACCAGAACCAAACGAGGAGAAGCAGCTTTCAGCATCTATGCACCACGAATTTGGAACAAACTTCCAGAAAACTGTAAAACAGCTGAAACACTGACTTCTTTTAAATCTCAACTGAAAACCCACCTGTTTAGAATTGTGTTTGAAATGTAATCAATTACAAATTTATTGATGTAACTTGACTTAATGCTTTGTTTTTGATTCTATGTTGCCTTGTGTTTCTGTGTTTGTAATGATGTAAAGCACTTTGAAATGCCTTGCTGCTGAAATGTGCTATACAAATAAAATTTGATTGATTGATTGATTGATTGATAGGGAAGAAAAATTACTGACCTCTTTCATGCTAGCAAGAAAGTGTCTTTATCAAGTGGTTCTGAAGTGATGACAGCTATGTAATTGAAACCCAGGAAAATAGCCGCTGCATCAAGACAAAGCTGTTCAAACCAAGTGACATGTAGAGAGAATAAACCAGGGATTCGTATGAGTTGTCGGTATACCAGAGGAGATGTAATGGACGCACAATAGCAACAGATGTAGCGTGTCGCACAGCGTGTGCATATGCTCTGCACGCTTCTAAACACGGTCACACTTCACATCACACTGATGCCCTTCCTCAATCGCAAACAGATAAGTTACACACTTCACAGTCAAGCGGCCGCACGCGTTGGATTGCCCAGAATTTCCCCACCAATCAGACATCAAACGGGCGTGTGAAGGTTTCCCGCCAAAGCTTTTGATCTGTTTCAGTGCGTGTCGTTCAGGCGCATGCTTCTCCCGTCTCCCTCCCTGGTGCAACAGCCGTTTGTCCCCCGTCACTGATTATTTGTGTTATCTGGAGGCCATCAGCGTGGCTGATTGGGACGTTCCCAGAATTCCATCTTTTTTCTTTCTTTTTTTCCCCTTTGTTGTTGGAATGTCTGTATTTATCCTGCTCCTTTTTTAAATGTGGGTTTTTAGTGCTAAAAATCCTATCTTCCAGCTTAAAGGTGCTGTATTATACCTTCAGGTGCCAAAAGCAGCAACTCTATCCAGAGTAGAGTCATGCGTTCAGCAGTCCCTGCCAGGATGTGTTTTACTCATCAGCCAGTACCAACGTAGATGCAGGAGACCAAAGAGAGTCCAACCTGCACATACAGGAATATAAATATTTACACATTACCCCTCTTTTGTCTCTGCCACTGATGCTCAGCAAAGATCTATGAAGATTATTTGAAAAAGAAATCTGACACAGTCTTTGTTGTGCTTTAAATTGTAATTTTCTTCAATATAATGCAGTACAGGGCTGCACAGTGGTGCGGTTGGCAGCACTGTTGCCTTGCAGCAAGAAGGTCCTGGGTTCAATTCCCAGCCTGGGGTCTTTCTGCATGGAGTTTGCATGTTCTCCCTGTGCATGCGTGGGTTCTCTCCGGGTTCTCCGGCTTCCTCCCACAGTCCAAAAACATGACTGTCAGGTTAATTGGTCTCTCTAAATTCTCCCTAGGTGTGAGTGTGTGTGCATGGTTGTTTGTCCTGTCTGTCTCTGTGTTGCCCGCCTCTCGCCTCTAGCCAGGCGAGAGGCGGAACGTTCCGCCTCTCACCCGGCTAACGTTGTCTGGAGATAGACACCAGCACCTCCCGACCGCACTAGAGACAAGGGTGTAAGAAAATGGATGGATAAGGCAGTACAATGAACTGAAGTGTAACTGCTTTATAAATTCAGCTTTCAACATTTCTAACCCATATATTTCGGTGCAGCAAAATAAGCAAATGGCATCAACAAATTCTTGCATTACTTTAGGACATTTTGGATGAGATGATCCTTTTCCAAACATTGATTTACTCACTTTCTGTACTTTATGAAAATAGTTATTAGTTGAAAAGCTGGAAAACATGAAACATTATTTCATCCAAGCATGTTGTGATAAACTTAGTCTGTGGCTATTTTTATTAACGAACTGACAATGCTATTTTTGCTTGTAATGTAAGACATTAAACGCTCAGGTACTGGACTTTTTGTTTCCTAATCATCAATTGAAGTAATGCATTGCAGATTAATTCCTCTGTCGATATTGGGTAGTAAAATGTTTCGCTGAATTTATATGCCCATCAGTCCGTTGCTGCTTTTTATGCAGATTTTGTCCATGACATAATTAGCATCCGTCCTGCTGTGTCATAAACTAATGAACTGCATGGCAGCAGGATTGATGGAGCGTGGTTTCCCTGTAATGTGGAAATGAAGAGAAGTCTTAAAATAGCCACTAATAGATCTTTAACGGTAGGAATTCAGCCGCAGATTTTGCGTTCCTATCACTTTCCGTCTCCTGCTTTCTCCTCATTTTTTTATGTCCAGGAAAAAGAGAAAATGGAGAGGAGGCAAAACAACTGGGAATTTGCTAATTTCCTTTTCTTCCTTCAAGGCTGACTGTGTCCTATTTCCACCAGACTGGAAATGAAAGAAAAATATCCTTGTTTCTACTTCTTTTCTCAGCATTTCTTCCTCCTAAGATGGCTGCCTTTTAAGTCTACTCTTGTGTCTACTCCTTACTGTGCTTTGATGCACTAAATATACAAATATAAATATATGAAAAGTTTGCCCTATTAATATCTCACTGTCTTTTTAAGCTATCCATAAGACGCTCTCATTTTGTGACAGCTTTCCAAAAGTTACCCAAAGAATGCTTCTGCTAAATGTCTTATGTTGCCGTTTTTATGTGTGATTTTTGCTACGTTTTCATTCTCAGGAAACTGTCTTATTCTGTCCTCAAAAACCTGACCTGGTCAAAGTTAAGAAGGGAAATTAGTGTCGAAAACACCTTGCAGTAGAATATTGTGATATGAATATTGCATACGTGGATGTGTGTCTTCATTGATTTCCTTTTCATTCCTTCGCAGACCTGAGTAATGAGGAAAGCAAACAGGAAACACCCAGTTTCATGTTGAAAACATGCGGCTTAACAGGCAGCAGAGCAGATGGAGCTGTGTGGGTTGATGACCAGCTTTGACACAGTTGATAGCTCCTTCAAGTACCATAACATTACACTGAATGTGCACTATTTATGCCCACACAATCAGCACTCGAAAAACGAAGAGAAAAGTTGAAGAGAAATCAACAGTTATACATATATTTATCATACATTTCCACACAAACTCACATAAGCAGAACTGACTCAGTGTCTGTGACTCGGTTTCTCTTTCCTGGTGATAAATGAAACACTCAACCATCTGCTGACCTAACAAGCTCACTCCGTCAATGCGATTCGGCGTTTTATCTCCACAGTCTCGATCCACAGATTATTACTATTTTTATTTTTTTTCCTCCAGAGTTTTAGAGCAGCAGTTTCTTTAAAAGATCTCTGTTTATGTGCCTGCCTAACAACGAGAAAACACCAGACAAGTTTTGATTTGATCTGTTCAGTGAAAACATTTGAAGTGTTTCTGAGGATGTGAGTTGATTGGGAAGGGGTCGTCACGGGGATCGCATCCCACAGCAGCTCAAGAAATGTGGGAATGTTAGCTGAAATGCACAGCGTAAGCATATTTGTATGATTAACGACATATTATTAAGCGATAAAATTTAAGTGTATTATGTTTCGTGTTAAATCCTACAGTTTTGTGTGGGGGTTTTTCTGTCACTTTCAGGAGTCTTTTGACTGGTTGGTTGTGATTGGCTCTTTTTCATCCAAGGAATAGGCTGATTGGATGAAAACATTCCTTCTGGGTGGTGTGGTTCATTTACATACCCTTCTAGCTGTGAACGCAGTTGCTTCTGTACTTTGAATACATACAACTCAGTTTACGTATGAAAGACTCAAAAGAATTCATGCCTTTTTGCCCGTCTTGGTGTTCCATACATAAGACGCTAGACCGTCAGAGTAGAGCATATATCCGTTCACATCAGTTTCACTCCACACTTACATTGGCGGCATGAAGACAACCCCACAGGAATACAGTTTTTTGAGCTAGACTGCATGAAAAGTGAGGATGTTTAGCAATCTCTCCACAAAAAGTGTGGGTACTAAGACTCGCCCATGGTGATCTGTGCTGGCTGTCCATTCCCTCTCTGTGATATACTCCGGAGATGGGAACCTGAACACCTCATCCAACTGTATTATTATTCAGTTGACTTTAATGGTAGCAAATTGACATTTCATTCAGAGCCATTCATCAGCATTTGGCACTCTCTGTACCTGTAAGGTAACCACAGAGTGCCACCTGCTCTGCGTCTCTCTCACTTCATTCCCGGTGTCTGCTGGAGATGGGCTTAAACACCATCACTCTTATAAGCGAGTATGAAAAGGTTGGATGGATGTTTATTAGCTCGTCATCAAATTCCTTTGCTGTGCTATTTGTTTCTTCAGCAATAAACAGTTTGATCTATAGATGTTATTGCTTGAAGTTGAAATACCAGTGATGGTTCGTGAAACATTGAGCCTTTTGTTTTGCTCGTCTTTGTCCTGAACAGGCGTGTGCGATTCTGTGCACCTATGCCGGGCCAGAAATCAGACAGTACGGCAAGAAAAACATAGGTTCTGGTACTGGCACATTATGTTGCATCTCATTTGTGGTTCTGTAGCCTATATGATCAGTTGCCATGGTTACAAAGCTCAGCACAGCGATTCTCACCGCAACATTACTTCCAGAAAAAAAAAGTTAAAACCAACAAGTTTGTCTGTTAATTTTTTATTTTTTAGGCCATACGATGCTAATACTAGCAACATTGGCTGCACACTAATGGTAAGAGGAATATGTTTATCAACCCTCCCACAGTCCCAGGAGGGCCTGGGTGGACCTTGCGTGAACTTTTTATTATGTGCGTGGTCTCGGAAATTATTAAGTGGAGTCCCCCCCCCCCTTTGTGCGCCGTCCCGGAGGGACCAGACTGACTCCACTTTTACGAGTTTTTGTTTTTTTTTCTGTAGTTTTGGGAACAGACAGGCTGATGGGAAACCCCTTTCCCGGTCGTTCCAGCGTGACATCTGCCTTGCCCTGTGCGAGGGCAAATGCTAGCAACAATGTGTGTTACTATTTCCAACAGCAACACGTTGCTAAGTCTTACAGCATTGTTGTAGCTAGAGGCAGCAACATTGCTACCATTAACAGCAACACGTGTAGCTAATGGTAGGTGAAATGCATCTGCATGTCCGCCTCATCATAATAAACAATATAGGGTTAGGTTACAGCTTTTCAATGTTTTTAACGAGCATTACTGTTTCAAAGGTGGATGATAAGATCTGTGGTATCATCAATAGTTTCTGCACTTTGTTATCCAACATTTCATTTTCAGTAAGTCAGTCTTTAAGTGTTGGACTGCCACATCAATGTTCTGAAATTTGGGCATGTTGGCATCAACGGCAGGATTTAAACCGGGACCTTCCGACCTGCAATTGACCTTTTTGCTAGCATTGTTGTGCTCTTCTTGAATTAGCCCTCTTCTTTAGTTTTTATTAAATCGGTAATGTAAAAAAAAAATACATAACTATAGTTAGCTAATACCAATTAATGGTGCTAAAAAATGGAGAAAATGATAAATGAAATTAAACCAAAAAACTGAAACTGAACTAAAAACCACTTTGCAGTTTGGAGGTAACAGGTTGTCAGTCCCCAAATGGAAGGAGTAGTTACTAAAGAATATTAATGCAGGACTTTGCATGAACGAGAAAATGAACTCCAGATAAAAGCGAACAAAAAAAAAGAGAAAGAGACACTGGTACACAAAAACCAGCATTACAACTTTGCTGGTTCACCAGGTTTGTAATTATAGATAGGAAACATGCAGACAGACGTCTGTTGAAATGCATGGAGATAGAGCAAGCACAATCTACAAGAGGAGAAAAAGAGTTTTTGTCACCTGTGACAATGGAGGTAAAAAAAATAGGAGAGTCAAGAGGAAACCATCACGAAGAATCCTCTATTAAACTCTTGACTCTCCAAATACGACTGTCTTTCAATGGTTTGCCCAACAGTATGACTAATACTCACATTTGGTACCAATCTCTGTTCAGCAAGTCGTCGTCTAGTTCGCAAAAATAAATATTTAACTTAAAATGCAATTGAGCAAGTGGAACATGACAGAAAAACATCATCACTGGGTTTAGTTTCTGCTGTTTGAAAGCAGAAGAGAAGTTCAGTTCCACTTCATGTGCCAATCACTGGCTACGGTTTCCCCCGGCTGGTTTGGGTAACCACAGGGATTGAGCCGCTGGGCATGAATCGAACGCCGTCTGGCTGCCGGCTCATCTCAACTGCTGATTCTGTAGGCTCTTTGCTGCCAGCGCTCCAATAAAAACATGAAACTTTCCAAAGGTTTCATTCAATTTGAGACTTTGGAATCAAATTTGGATGACTTTTTTTTATATATATATTCAGAGACATTAAGTCGTTTTTCCTTGAAATCATTATAGCGCTCATGGCTTATCAGCTGTATCGATGTGTCAACTTTTGCTTGTGCAGGGACTTGGTAGATGCGCCACATTGTCATAATTATTGGGTTTCTTGCCTTTATGCTCACATGAACTTTACTGTCATCTCATGACCACAAAAAATGGAGCTAACTCGATTGCTAAATTTAAGACCCAACTGTGCTGTTATTACAGCTATAATAGGTTTAGATTGATCAGAGAAAATGTTAAGAGTGATTGAAGTGAATCTGTAGCTTTATTCAATTGTCCAATTGCAAACTCGCTGGCAAACAAACAAGCTAGCAACATCTATTCATAGGATGGTAATGGTGGCGGACTTCAATTTGCATTTTAAAGCTGAATGTGATGTGGTGTGATTTAAATGTCCCTTTTTAGATGCGTATCTTTACGTAAGGTTCTGAACTTTGCCAATATGCAACATAGGCACACTTACTTTTGAGGGGGAAAAAAATTCAATAAAAAAGCAGTCACCAATCTTTTCCGCATAAAATTCTCGAGTAGATTTTATTCGATGCTGAAGTATAAAAATAAATTCATCCATCCATCCATCCATCTTCTTCCACTTATCCGAGGTCGGGTCGCGGGGGTAGCAGCTTCAGAAGGGAGGCCCAGACTTCCCTCTCCCCGGCCACTTCTTCCAGCTCTTCCGGGGGAATCCCGAGGCGTTCCCAGGCCAGCCGAGAGACATGGTCCCTCCAGCGTGTCCTGGGTCTTCCCCGGGGTCTCCTCCTCCTCCTAAGAAGCTAAATAAAGATGAGCAGTAAAACATACAAAATTTATTAAAAACATGCATATTTAGGCGTGTGGATATGATGGATGCATTTTGTTGTTGTTGTTGTTACCTGTAACTAGCTTCCTTTGTTGAGCAGAGTTAAAGATCAGGCAGCAATACAAGAACTAAGAACTAAACCTTTAATTGGGTGTCCAACTGTAGTTCAGCTTTATCTCAACAGAAAGTACTAAACACAAAATAAAAACACTTTCCAGTTATAATCTCACTGTGTTAAATTACTTGAAAGAAAAAGCAAAGGGTGTCTATAATATCTTCAATAAATGATAGACATAAATATGGCCAGCAAGGCCAGATTCCTGATGATCCATTTTTTAAATATCAGCTTAACAAGCTGCACAACCATAGCACTTATTCGATCATTGTTCAATTTGGACTCCAGCAGCTCAGTCTGAGTAATGAGCCTTCATGCACTTGCTCCTACCTCATAGCTAAGTGGCATTAATCAAGGCGGCCCATATACCCAGTGGATTTCCTTTGGCACAGTAAGTGTAAAGTTTGACATCAATGCACGATGTTGATAGCAAAGTTAAGTGGAAAGAGTCGGTGTTTCGACTACGAAGCGGGGAGGACGTCCAGGGAGTTTATTGTAAAAGGGTGAGGGTGTTGGCTGTGCAGAAATGTTAAAGCTGTGCCTTGACTCAGAGGTTTGACTTTAAAGCAGTGTGTTTATGCAACGACGTCTAAGAAATGACATTATCCTGTTTAATTTGAAGGTGAGAGACTGAATTCTCCTCCTCCGACACAGTCATTGTTCTTTTTTTAGTTTTTGCTTTAGGCTAACTGGGTTCAAGAGGCTCTAATTTTAGAAAGTATATTAAATTCAAACTACGTTCTCGTCACTTGAACTTCTGTTTGGTTTTTGACATCTGCTGCACAGCTCTCTGAACAGGAGTCCTGGACTGGTTTTAGTCCCGAAACGGGTAGCTCGGCGTGTGCCTGTGTGTGTGTGTAAGCCAGTGTTGGCGTGAGCCTGTTAGGTGTTGGCTTTCCTCACCAACATGTCAGTCTGTGTCTAGTTAGCGAGGACACGCGCACTCAGAGTTTTCCGACTCTTCTCCTACCCGTCTCCAGTGCAAGCATCATCATGGAAAATTGGCTTCTCTCCGGCTCCGCTCTCTCTCTCTCTTTCTTCCTCTCTGCTCTCCTCCACACACTCCATCCACCCGTCTCTCTTCGCTGCGATCGCATGGCTCCTGGATGTTGGAGAAGAAAACAAACAGCTGCTTCTTCAGCTGGCAGATTTCTAATGAGTCACTGCCTTTACACGCCAATTGTTCTGATGCGTGTGGGTCACTCTGCTCTTCTTCACAGGTGTTTAAGGTACTCGCAAATGGACTTTCCAGTGACAGCAGTGCTTTTATTAGCTTGTTTGAAAACCATATTTCAGTCAACATTTTGTCCATTTTATAATGGCAGTTGATGACATATTTTACATCATTTGAACACTGGAAATCCAGATTATTCCCCTTTACCGTGATGTACGACTTTAAAGATCGTGAAATGAGCGACACAACGAAATGCATGAATATCGTCCAAAAAATTGGCAATGTCCACTGCAACATTGTGACAAATATTGGTTCTGTTTTAACTTAACCTCTTGCACAACTAATTCAGTGAAACAGACAATCAATTAGTATCTTGTGTTTATTTAAGTTTGAGTAAAATTTCTGGATGCTGAATGGTCGAAACAAGTTTTGTCTTCAAAAATTCACCACACATAGACACACACCTGCAGTTTTTTAGTTTCTATATTGAAAGAAACTGATTCAAAATGTTTCTTTTGTCTGAATTTAGTATTTTGCAATTGTTATTTATATGACTTCCTCTCATTTTGCTCTATACAATACCATCATTTTCACATAACTTTATATATTTTTTCCATCTTATTGCCATTTTTAAATATTAAACGATTGATGTTTTGGTCAGTAACTCAGTACTTGACTGGCATTTCTTTACCAAATACTTTTTAAGTCATTTCTTCTTGCTTTGACTTGAGTAAAAATATGTTGAAGTAGTGCTACTGTTACTTTATTGCAATTTTTGAGTACTTTACCACCCTTTGAAATGTATAAACAATCAAACTAATACATATCTACACATATCTGATTAAAACAATAAATAATAAACAACTGACGGACATAATAAAAACTCGCTGTTAAGTAACCCATATGCAAATGTTCATAGAAGATGGATTTATTTTAAGGTTGTGTTGTTTTTTTTTTTTTTTTACACATTCCTATGAGGAGCAACAGATTGGTAGAATGAATACTCCAACTCTTCATCTTTTCTAAACAAGGTAATCTGTAGTGTCTTCCAGCTCATGACCTTTTGAACACACAACTTTAGTGGGGAAAAAAACAAGAAATCTCATAGTCCTGACCTTTACGCGCAGATCTACGCTGTGTAGCACCTTGTCGTCGGCCCGGCTCTGTTTGGTCAAGTGGTTGCTTAGAAATAAAACCCTTATGTTTTACGGCTACCATCATAAGGTAAGATACTGCGCTCCTATGGATAAACAAAGGGATTAACCAAACGCACACTGGCAAGAAATCAGCCTTTAATCCGTCCTCCTATCCTTTTTGTTTACCTCCTCTCTATCTGACATGTCCCCTGACTCTTTATTTATCCGGGTCTCCTCCTGACTCTGTGCTGCTTTAACAATCAAGCATAGCGGTATTAGTAGCAACATAAGAGCAGAATTGATTACCGGATCGATGGCGGCGGTGGTTGTTATGGAACCAAAGTGTAAAAGATGAGTGAGTGAAGCAGATGAAAGGAAAGGAAACACTGGTTACGCTGTGAGTTCTCGCAGCTTGCCAGGCCTTTTTTAAAAAAAAAAAAAATTATAAATAAAAAATCTTGTTTCATGTCTTGTTTTATCTCTGATGCACTAATATAACGACCCGGACCGTAAGAGAGACGTGTTATTCATAGCCCAGCTCGCCCTTTATCTTCCTCTGATGGCTGGGCGGCTTTCATCCAGGAGGGCCTGCTGGTCTCACTCCTGTAATGTTCCGTCATTTTGATTCAAAGGATTCAGCGTTCCACTCTTTGTGCCACTGTGGAGTCCTCCACTGCTCCTCTTTGTGCTTTCAGGGGTTTCGAACATCATGAGGCTTTTACGTATTCTCTTTCTTGGTTCTCCATCCCTCCCTCTCTGTTGGTGTAGAGTTTGCAGGGTTGGCACTGGAAAAAC